>NC_140587.1:62759294-63959294 GCF_964204655.1 Triturus cristatus
GTGTCTCTCTCCTTTGATATGCCCATTACACACGTCCTTATTTTGTGCTTTATTTTACAGGCTGTCGTCATCATCCATGATCCCCACAGGAGTGTTCCGCCTTGTTATTTTGAATTATTTGTGATACATTTTGTTTATTAGTTTATGGTTCATATATATGTTAATAAAAAAATAAAGTTTGAAAATAGTTTATCGTTTACATATTTATGTTTATAAAAAATAAAGTTTGGAAAAAAAAATTATGTACATTTTTGTTTTTTCTCTTAACTGCTGTGTGACTCTTTCTTGTTCTTATTACTGTTATTTAATGGAGTCCACCATGGTGTTAAATTTTGGGGCACTTATCGCGGGAATACTGGTGATGTCTGCAGTTTGCGCCAACTTCTGAATAGTGTGATAGATTTATCTCAACTTTACTTCCATTAAAGTGCTGATAATTAAATGCAGACTAGCCGTTCCCGTGCAAAAAGACACGAGGTGCACCTTTCCGATTTATTATAAATACAAAAATCCTGTATTGAATTGCACTGAGGTAGGGCTGCGCTTACAGTGTACACACAAAATCAATTAAGAAATCTCATTGTATTTATATTGATTGGGAATAGTGCGTCAGGTGGTGGATCTTGACGAGATACACTGCTCAGTTCGTATATTGTTCTGCACACAAAAAAAATCACATCACAACTTTCACACCAACTGCAATGCAAAACAAATTCCGTCGATAAGCCATGTTAGCACCAGGGATTTTACACCTGCTTTCTGCTGGTGTTAAACAGGACGACTACCTGCACCATGAAAGGGAACAGAGCCAAGAGCCACATCAGAACGGTGAGCAGTCAAAATATCGGAAATTAAATATCGACCTACACTAATATCGAGTTGACAATATCGAAGGGACAGAATATCGATGTTCAGAATATCGACCCTAAGGTAAGTAATATTGATTTTTTTTATATCGATGTTAGTAATATCGAAGTTAGTAATATCGATATCAAATATATCAATGTTACTAATATCAATGTTACTAATATCGATATTTATATTATTGTTATTTATTTTATTATATATTTAATATGTATGTGTTATATGTTTTTTGTTAAGTGTTCTACTGGTTTTAAAATATATGTATACAATTTTTATATGTTAATAATGGTTTTTTAAGTCAATTTTGTGTTTTAGTACCGTAGCGGGTTGTGGGTTTATAGGGGAATAGGGTGGGAAGTAATTAATTTATACCAAATAAATTATACATTTTTAGGAATTATACATTTATTTTAATTAATTTTTGCGTTTAAGTTCTGTAGCGGGTTGTGGGTTTATAGGGGAATAGGGTGGGAAGTAATTTAATTGTAATTAAGTAATAATTTATTTTCATTTATTGGTATTGAACATTATATTATTGTTAATTAATTATTATTTGGTAATTATTTTTTATTAATTGGTCATTTGTTTTTAATAATTGATTAATTGATAAATATGTTAAGTGTATTATTTTATTATTAGAGTGTGTCGTGCGTTTATAGGGGAATAGTGTTGGAAGTAATTGAAATCTAATTAAGTAATTATTAAATTTGTTTTTTTGTATTGAGAAATTATTGGACATTAATTATAAATTGGTAAATATTTTAAATTATAATATTTTGGGTATGAAAAATAATGTATTGTTGATTAATTGGCAATTGAATATTATTAAATATTATTTATTGATATTTCTAATTAATATATTAATAAGTAAGTATTAATTGATAATTAATGTTTAATAATTATTATTTTTGGATTCAAAATATTTAATTGTTCAATATCTTTTCATTGGTAATTACCTTTTAATAATTAATATGTTTTTGTTATGAAAAATATTGTATTGTTCAATATTTATTATTTGGTAATTAATATTTATTAATTATTATTTATTGGTATTTATCCATAATTTATTGGTAATTAATTATTCATTGGTAGTTTTGTGTTTGATAATTATTTATTGGTATTTGTAAATAATTTAGATTTATATAATAATTAAATCACTAATTATTTTAAATAATTATTTAATTTATAAGTATGTTATTTTTAACTTCTACGCTATCCAACACTTTCACTACTGTTGCACTGTCTGGAGTGGGAATAGTAATTTTTACCCCTACGCTATCCAACACTTTCCCTACTGTTGCACTCTCTGGAGTAGTAATAGTAATTTTTACCCCTACGCTATCCAATGCTTTCCCTACTGTTACACTCCCTGGAGTGGGAATAGTAATTTATACCTCTACGCTATCCAACACTTTCCCTACTGTTGCACTCCCTGGAGTGGAAATAATAATTTTTAGCCCTACGCTATCCAACATTTTCCTTACTGTTGTTTTTTTGGAGTTGGAGTAGTAGTTTAATTCTCTCCGCTATTTACTATTTTTTGTATTATTTTAGCTTATGTAATATATAATTAATTTGAAAAATATTCAAAGTAAATTTAATGTTTTACATTTGTTATACATAATTATTACATTTTTATTCATGTTATTGTTTTATGTGTATAGATGTCTTTGTAATTTATATATTTTAATAATTTATAAGTTATTAAAATAATTATTAAAACTGATTATTAAGTAAGTATATATATTATATATTATATGTATATTTTTAATTAATGTTTTATTAAATTATGTATATTCATTATTCATTTTAAACATTATCAAATATATTTAATTATGTTTATTTTATTTATAAGTATATTTGGTTTATTTTACATATTTTTTTAACTAAAAAAACAATATTTTTATAACGATATTTTTGACATCTATATTTTATTTTCGATATTTTTGGACTTACCATGTTGTAGATAGGATGTTGATATTCTTGACATCGATATTTTTGCTCCGATATTTTTATAGGTCAATTTTTTGTCAGGGATCCCACCAGAACACCCACAGGTGCCATAGAGTCAATGAGCATGATACACGGATACCCATGAGGGCCACAAGACTCATCGCAACAACTCCAGGACCCCCAATGTCCCCCAAACCCGCATCTGAGCAAGTGTGCTGTCACCTCAGTGTTGGCAGTGAGACTGGACATGTAGCCATGCACGCATCCTCCTCCATGCACAACCGGCGTGTGCTGGTCCGGGGTACACAGGTCAGCGCAGGGGTGTGCCTATCCAGCAAGGGGAACGGGGTGTCTCAGACATGTCTGTGTACAGGAAGTGTGGTAAGTGTGTCTCTGTGTTCTGGGGTGGCCTGCCACAAGGGCCACAGCAGTCGATGTTGTAAAGTGGCATGCACCACCTCCAAACGGCACTGTGATGGTGTAGTTGGAATGTAGCAGGACATGCGCGAATAGGCATCACAATGGTGTGCCGTACAAGTGCACGAGATACAAGTGGACCGTACAAAAGTGTGGGGACTCGTGGGAGGGAGGATCAACTGTTTGGCAACGTAACAGACAGTGCCACGAGCTGGGCATCTCATCCATGATGACCACGGTCGCACACATCCCACAACACCAACGACCAGCCTTTGTACACATCCTGTATGAATGCAGCGTGGTTTTCACTTCTATGCTTGTTCAGTGGTGTGATGTTGGCGGGTTTTGTGACTTGTGCTCCTTGTTGGTGTGTTTCATTTTGGCCATTGTTTGTCTATAATTGTGCTGTACTTAATTGTGCATGTGTGCCATTTTGCCCATCTCCCCCGTCCCCCCACTCCCTGATTCGTCCTCTTCCTGGTGCTGTTGTGTCTATAATGTTGTTGCTCCACACATAAATACATGTAAAGAACGAATTAGAATAGTTCCTTGATTCTTTTAGGTTTCAAAACTTCTCTCTATTGGTTTCTTTTTAATTTTCCATATAAACCATTTTTTTAATATTCAACAACACAGAGGGGCCGATTCCGGTCGCAAATCGTACCGACCAACACGTACCCGGACCGGATACCGACCGACACGGACCAGCACCTTACGACCCATGCAGTACGATGCAACGTGTGTGAATTACAACCGACACGTACGGAATACAAGCCGTACGACCGAGCCGTAGGGAAAATAGTGAACAGTCCGGGAAACCGGCGCGATTTTCACCGACCGACATGAACCCAGAATGAACCCGACCGACCCGTACCCGCGTTGTCCCATCCGCGCAGTACGATGCAATGCGTGTAAACCCAGAACGACTCGCACGGAGACCAAGCCGCACGACCGACACGCACAGAAATCCGGGCCCACAAGTAATATAGATCTCCGCGACCGACGCGTATGAAACACAGAACATAGGCAGCGTGAACGAGCCGGAGAAGCCCACATGAGCCAACATCAGAGTCCGTTTCCGTCATATGAACGTCTCCTTCATGCCTACAAAACCCAAAGGAAAAAAGACAAAAAAAGGACCAAACAAGCAATGACAAAGCCACTAAATATCAAATAAAAATAAACCTGGGACAAAGACACATCCCACAACTCCAAATATATAAAGGACTACAATCACTACCATGATCCCTAGCAAACAGGAGACACAGCCAGCAGCAAACACCATTACACAGCAATCACAGACACACTCACAACTCACCCATCACACAACTCACACACCATCAGCACCTCATCCAAAATCACACACACATACAGCCAGCAAAACCAACACCAACCCACCATCACTTGCACCCTCACACACACATCCCTCACCACCACCACCCATCACCATGCCCCCAAAGAAGAATCCAAAGTTCACAGATAGTGAGTTAGAAGTGCTGGAAGACGAGATCATCAGAGTAGAGCCACATTTGTTTGGTACATTGGTCCAAAGGACCCCCATGTCACAGAAAACAAAGATGTGGGCGAGGATTGTGGACAAGGTGAACGCTCAAGCACCAGCAAGGCGCACAAAGGACGATATCCAGAATAGGTGGTATGACGTGCACAGGAGGGTCAAGAAACTCATCGAAAAAGATCACGCCCTGAGTCAGTGCACCGGCTGTGGCCCTCCTGCCAAACCAGTCTACTTCAGGACCTGGGAGGAGAAGGTGCGGGACATCCTACCACCAGAGAGCGTCCATGGGCTAACAGACATACCAGAGCCTGGTGAGTACATGAGCAACATACCCAAGAGTGTGTGGCAGGGGGACATTGAAACCATGCACCGCAAGCAAAGCCACAGTAACCAATAGATAATCATCCCAAGATGTGTATGCCAGTCAGACAAACACAATACCTGCCATCTCATAGTGACTTGGAACTGTGTCATGACATGCACCAACCTACAAACAAATAGAGCAAGGCAGTGGCACAAAGCTAAATAGACCCTGCCAGACAGTTTGCCACCACAAACACACTACCTCACAGTGCAGCTGACTGACAGGAAGGAATAGTGGGGATGCAGGTGAAGTGAGTGTATCCAAAAGCATGATGGGGTTTGTAGCCACAGATAATGCCTCTCCTGATTGGCCCATCAAGACCTCTCTGAAACATGCCCACATCACAGGGAGTGGAAAATGACTGACAAGATGGCTGACACTGGGTCCTGCTGTGGGGAGCACAAGGCCCTGGTAGGGCATGTGAGCAAATCAGAAGCAGGACACCACTGACTGACATCCTGAAAGACAACTTGCACCCCCTCCAATGGAAGCACGTTTCATGGTGGGATGTCTGGCCGGGTGGGAAGGAGGACTGACAGCTCTGACCATACTTACCAGCATGTGGAGACATACCCCCCTCAACACAAACTCTACACAACTCACCGGGTAGAATGCATTGACCCACACCTCTGTGAAATATCATCAAAAGATACCCCGTACTGGGTGCTGCTGTGTGAAGCACAGGGGATCTCTTTGGACTTGTAGCCAAACAAACACCAGGATTTCACAGTCAGCCATCTTATCATTGCCGTCACACCCCCTCACAGGGAAGCAGAGTTAAGAGGGAGGAAGTATGGGCATGCTGGGAAGGGGGGTGTAGCCAAGAGTGTGATGGGAGTCGCAGTCACAGACAATCCACACCCACCCACATGGCCCAGCAAGCATACACTGAACCATGCTCGCCTCACAGGTAGTGGGAAGGGACTGACAAGATGTCTGACACTGGGCTCTGTTGTGGGGAGCACAAGGCCCTGCTTGGAAATGAGCAACAACAAACACCAGGACTTCACAGTCAGCCAACTTGCCATGGCTGTCACACCCCCTCACAGGGAAGCAGAGTCAAGAGGAAGGAAGTATGGGCATGCTGGGAAGGGGGTGTAGCCAAGAGCATGATGGGAGTTGCAGTCACAGACAATCCCCATCCACCCACATGGCCCAGCAAGCTCAAACTGAACCATGCTCGCCTCACAGGGAGTGGGAAGGGACTGACAGGATGTCTGACATTGGGCTCTGTTGTGGGGAGCACAAGGCCCTGCTGGGAATTGGGCAACAACAATATCAAACTCTGTCCGTGGCAAGCTGGAAAAAAGCAGTGTACAGGCAGGCATCTGTTCGTACTGTAGAAAATGTCATGTTTGTGAACCATTGATCGAAACTCACAGAGGAACTGGTGGTCAAGAAAAGGACTTACGAGTTAAAACAAGAACCAATGCTTTGCCACACAAAGAGCCTACTCCTTCTAAAACATATACTAAAGTGTTAGGATGTAGACAAGAAGAAGAAAGTATGAGAGAAGATTGATAGGATTTCTATCAACTGCCAAGAGAGGCCAGTGTCATCACGTGGTCATCCTTAGATCTTGCTACTACTCCTCTAAGCCTAGAGGCAAACTGGGTAGCAAAGATAACAGCTGGACAGTAAAGATAGAGCCAGATAGAGAAATCGACCAAGGTCGGCCGTTCATGTCTTGTGTGATGAAATTTATAACACAGGGCAAGTATGTGAAGGTTAAAAAGGGAGTTGGGAGGGAGAAACAAAGACTTTAATGCACATCTCTCTACCAATCCAGTTAAAAACGTGTAGCGGCAACTTTTAACAAATAGGTTGCGTCTCAAGTTGGTCGACTAGTTTCAGCCTGAAGGGATTTTATTCCCGGCTTTCTTCAGGACCAGAGGTTTTAATAGCTACTGCAAAAGTGTAACAAGTAAGACAAAACAAAATTTGTAAAACAAGTTGTCAAACAGTACAATCTGGTATGATGAGATCTCTAGACAAACAGGGTGCACTTCACTACGTCTTATTCCTACAGTTGATTTTGACTCAGAACTAGACTTACTGGTTTCTTTTGATGTCGAATCACTGTATACTTCTATTCCGCAAGACGAAACATTGGACACCATCGCCTCCATTCTCAGGGAGACCGACTTAGATTCCATCACTCCTGTCCATTTCATCATGTCTCTGGCACAATTGGCAATGAAAGAGAATTTCTTTAGGTATGAAGATAAGATCTTCTTACAAATCTCAGGTACAAGCATGGGAAGTGTTTTTGCACCGAGCCTAGCGAATCTCTATGTCCACAAATTTGAACAAGATCATGTCCTCAATGAACACAACCCCTTCCATGAGTCAATCAGACTATGGAAGAGATACATTGACGACATTCTAGTGGTTTGGCGAGGTGATTTAGAATCAGTCAAGCAATTTCAAGTTTGGCTGAATGCACGTAACACCTTTTTGAAGTTCACTCTAGAGGCACACAAAACTAGGATAGCCTTTTTGGGTTTATCCATCTTTGTTACAGACACAGGGTTAGCGAGCGAATTGTATCGTAAGCCCATGGCCCGAAACTCCTTGCTCAGATATGACAGCCAACATCCAAAGGCATTACGTGATAATCTGCCATTTGGCCAATTTTTGCGCTTGAGACGCAATTGTTCTACGATGGATCTTTATAAACGTCATGCCAGTGATCTATCTGATCAACTCACAGCTAAGTTATATACCAGAAAACTTATTAAGAATGCATGCAAGCGTACTACTAACAATCACAGAAATGCGCTGTTAGAAAAGAAAACAGATAAACCACCTTTGGGTCGCTTGACCTTTGTGAATACCTTCAGCACACTTACGAATGGCATCCAGAAATGCATTCGAAAGAACTGGCGTTTTCTTAACACGTGTAATCAGAAGATTCCAATGCCTCTTTTTTCTTTTAAACGAGGTCCTAACTTGCGAGACAAGCTGGTACATACACGCACCATAGAGCAAGAACCAAAGAAAATAGGTACCCTATGGGATTTACCGTCTGTTCAAGGGCATTTTCCGTGTGGGAGTTGTGCTATATGTCCACAAACTAAACAATCAAAATCAATTGACCTAGGCATGACTAGACCATGGATCCAAAAGTCTTTTTCTAATTGCAATAGTGATAATTTCATCTATTTACTGCAATGCCCTTGTCACCTCTACTACGTTGCCATGACAACTCGTAAGGTCAAACTAAGGATGCTCGAACACAAGAGCACCTTTAGATGTAAAAAAACCAACACTAGACTCACAAGACATTTCGTTGAAAAAACCCATCAAGCAGATGACTTCTCTTGGACTGTTCTGGAGAAACCATTTATACCCTCTTATAACAGTGACAAAGCGAGATTTCTATTCAACAAAGAACAACGTTGGGTTTTTAAATTGCAAAGTGATAAGAAGGGCTTAAATGACTCGATCCCCTGGACATCCTTATAATAGGCTCTCTGAGAACACTTGTTTTGTGACTTACTACTGTGATATGCACAGTAGATCTAACAACTACGAGCGCTACTGCTCACTAACTGTCCCTTCCCTCAAATAGGTTCTGACTTGAACCGATTTAACTGGGATAGAGATGGTTATAACGATGTGTCCAACTGTGAACATTTGGTAATTAGATCTTCCACTTTGGTATTAATCCCAACTTTTTATCTTTTTTGGGGGGGAAGACTGTACACGCCCAATACATATTGGGCAGGTATTAAGTTGGTTCAATTCACGTTAACTAGGATATATTTTTCATCAGAAAATATCCCGTCCTGGTCCGATGATGTCACTTTGTAGTTCTCTGTGACCAATGTTCTTGTCCCTACAAGCTACACAGTACGTGCAGTTTTTTTATCACGTCTGTGAGCATTAAAACGGGACGAGTTTTAAGACCTCGGTACCTCCCATCCTACCTAGGAGAGAACGAGGCAAAGTTATTTAAACTACCACTTCCTGCATTGGTGATGTCAGCTAGTAGTTTCACGTGTCTGTACTCATTGGCTGGGCTAGTCACGTAGCGCGTCCGTTTCTGTAGCACGATGGCGTGCTTAATAATCACACGAGTCGTAATCACGGTACCTCCCACAAATTTAGGAGAGACCGAGACACCGACGGATAGGTAAGCGGCTATGTCTGCCCACCCTTTTCATTTTCTTCGTGCTATTACACAGGGCCTTTGTCAGAACGCCAATGTAAAGGCGGCGAGCATATTCTGCCTGGCTCTTGCTCGATACCCCGTTTAATGATTAGTGTTCTTACCAACGGGCTTGTGGTGTTTGTTTTCAACCAACAGAGGGATCATCCGTTAGCCTTGTAGTTTGCTTTAGATTTCCCTACCTAATAGGTTGTATCCTCAAGCATTCTATCGAATAGCCTCCGAACACCGATGACAGTCGATACGTTACACGATACATGCTGAGCGTGTTTAACCAGGTCACTGTTTGGTGTGAGTAGTTACAACTCTGTCCACATTGAACGCGTTTTTTTCCATATGAGTTTACATTCCATCAAAAATGACTCTGTTTTTCACCTCTGAGCATCCAGCATTTAAGGTTTTGGATACACATCATGTTTCTCACCTTTTCCTTAATACAATTTGGTGTAATGACATGTTCATGTACACTTAAGTATTATTACCGTGTAGCACGTGAAATGACCTGGCAATACAAAACAAGCTTGAGTAAATGCCTTACTACTCAGCAAACAATGAATCATTTTCAGAGATTACTTTACTCTGTACTCATTCCCTACCTTTTTGGGTGTCTACATGTTTTTTGTTTCTCGTTCTGAAATGATGGCCTGATACTTTTAGACCAATTCAACTTAGAGTTAGATTCACGACACATTAAATGACTCGTTTATCTTTCACTGATCCGCCTCATATGATTGATTCTTTTTAGGGCGGGGTCTCCTATACCTGAGTTGGTTACCGGGTGAGGTGAGGTCTGAATCTCACACAAGTCAGGTGAGTTTACTACCTTTCATGTCTGGGTTACGCAATGTGGTACTTCAACATTGACAATCAAAGACATTCAACTTATAAGGACGACTTGAATTGATGCTTAGGTGCCGATTACGATCCGGTAAAAAAATTCCCCGTACGACTCGTATCCGGTCTTTTTACCGTACGAATCGTACAAGTGCCGTACAAACTGCCAACTACGATTCGCATGGGAAAAAGTCCATACGAATCGCATTGGGAATAATTCCCCACACGTCCTCGGGTCGGAAAATGTGTCCGACACGTCCCCGGACGATTTACCGTACAAATGTGAAAAGTGAAGTCCGACCGCGCAAGTACGATCCATTCCGTGCGTCCGATTTTACAACCGTATGGAAAAAACACCATCCGCACCAAACTCCCATAGCAACCATGGAGACATGTGCCCGCATACGCGCCCAACACTCCCCCCAGCCCTCCTATGTACAAGTCGAATCCCCACCCGTGTATGTACACCCGTGTCTGTACGAGACGTACCCCCACCCGTGAATGTATGGAGCGTACCTCCACTCCAACGGTGTATGTACGACCCGTACCCCCACCCAACTGTGTATGTACGACCCGTACCCTCACCCGCGTATGTATGGAGCGTACCCCCACCCCAACAGTGAATGTACGACCCGCACCCTCACCCGCGTACGTATGGAGCGTACCCTAACCCCAACCGTGTATGTACGGACCGTACCCCCACCCCAACCGTGTATGTACGACCCATACCCTCACCCGTGTATGCATGGAGCATACCCCCACCCCAACCGTGTATGTACGGACCGCACCCCCACCCCAACCATGTATGTACGACCCGTACCCTCACCCATGTACGTATGGAGCGTACCCCCCACCCCAACAGTGTAAGTACGACCTGTACCCTCACCCGCGTATGCATGGAGCGTACCCCCACCCCAACAGTGTAAGTACGACCTGTACCCTCACCCGCGTATGCATGGAGCGTACCCCCACCCCAACCGTGTATGTACGACCCGTACCCTCACCCGCATATGCATGGAGCGTACCCCCACCCCAACTGTGTATGTACGGACCGTACCCCCAGCCCAACCGTGTATGTACGACCCGTACCCTCACCCGCGTATGTATGGAGCGTACCCCCACCCCAACAGTGAATGTACGACCCGTACCCTCACCCGCGTATGTATGGAGCGTACCTCCACCCCAACTGTGTATGTACGGACCGTACCCCCACCCCAACCGTGTATGTACGACCCGTACCCTCACCCGCGTACATATGGAGCGCACCCCCACCCCAACCATGTATGTACAGACCATACCCCCACCCCAACCGTGTATGTACGACCCGTACCCTCACCCACGTACGTATGGAGCGTACCCCCCACCCCAACAGTGTAAGTACGACCCGTATCCTCACCCACGTATGTATGGAGCGTACCCCCACCCCAACCGTGTATGTACGGACCGTACCCCCACCCCAACCGTGTATGTATGACCCATACCCTCACCCGCGTATGCATGGAGCGTACCCCCACCCCAACCGTGTATGTACGGACCGTACCCCCACCCCAACCGTGTATGTACGACCCGTACCCTCACCCGCGTACGTATGGAGCGTAGCCCCCACCCCAACAGTGTAAGTACGACCTGTACCCTCACCCGCGTATGCATGGAGCGTATCCCCACCCCAACAGTGTAAGTACGACCTGTACCCTCACCCGCGTATGCATGGAGCGTACCCCCACCCCAACCGTGTATGTACGACCCGTACCCTCACCCGCGTATGCATGGAGCGTACCCCCACCCCAACCGTGTATGTACGGACCGTACCCCCACCCCAACCGTGTATGTACGACCCGTGCCCTCACCCGCGTATGTATGGAGCGTACCCCCACCCCAACAGTAAATGTACGACCCGTACCCTCACCCGCGTACGTATGGAGCGTACCCCCACCCCAACCGTGTATGTACGGACCGTACCCCCACCCCAACCGTGTATGTACGACCCGTACCCTCTCCCGCGTACGTATGGAGCATACCCCCCACCCCAACAGTGTAAGTACGACCTGTACCCTCACCCGCGTATGCATGGAGCGTACCCCCACCCCAACAGTGTAAGTACGACCTGTACCCTCACCCGCATATGCATGGAGCGTACCCCCACCCCAACCGTGTATGTACGACCCGTACCCTCACCCGTGTATGCATGGAGCGTACCCCCACCCCAACCGTGTATGTACGGACCGTACCCCCACCCCAACAGTGAATGTACGACCCGTACCCTCACCCGCGTACGCATAGAGCGTACCCCCACCCCAACCGTGTATGTACGGACCGTACCCCCACCCCAACCGTGTATGTACGACCCGTACCCTCACCCGCGTACGTATGGAGCGCACCCCCACCCCAACCATGTATGTACGGACCGTACCCCCACCCCAACTGTGTATGTGCGACACGTACCCTCACCCGCGTACGTATGGAGCGTACCCCCACCCCAACCGTCTATGTACGGACCGTACCCCCACCCCAACCATGTATGTACGACCCGTACCCTCACCCGCGTACGTATGGAACATACCCCCACCCCATCCGTGTATGTACAACCCCTACCTTCACCCGCGTACGTATGGAGCGTACCCCCACCCCAACCGTGTATGTACGGACCGTACCCCCACCCCAACCGTGTATGTACGACACGTACCCTCACCTGCGTACGTATGGAGCGTACCCCCACCCCAACCGTGTATGTACAGACCGTACCCCCACCCCAACCGTGTATGTACGACACGTACCCTCACCCGCGTACGTATGGAGCGTACCCCCACCCCAACATTCTAAGTACGGAGCGCACCCCAGGCCCCAACACCAGCACCTTCACACAACATCGCGCATGTACGAGTCGTACCAAGCCAGACACAAGGACAGCACTGTACAACAAAATTCCCGAAGTACACACCGTACACACGCTAAAAACGCACGTACACAACCAGGGCAAAGCAAAACAACACAAGAATACACCATTCGAATGGCACAAAGCCACAAAACATGTCCAACAAGCACAAAAATAACACATTCACTGACCTGCAACTGCCAAAATCCCAAACAGAGGCCCAAAACACAACCACTCCTTATAACACACCCACCCAAACTTCAAACACAGCCACACCCACCAATGGACCAATAAAAAGGGCCCACAGACACAAACCATGAGCCTTTGCAACAGACTCACTGCTGCCAGACCCCACAGACAACCTACAGCACCATACTTGAACCTTTACTACACCTTACACTTGCACACCTTCACACACACACCTTCACAAACACCCCCTCATCACATTCACACACACACCTGCACAACCACACCCACACACCCACAACCATCCACACACACCCCCCCCAACCATCCACACCCACACCCCTCACCATGCCCCCTAACAAGAATCCAGAGTTCACTAGCCGAGAGTTGGAGGTCCTTGTCGACGAAATCCTCAGAGTCGAGCCACACCTCTTTGGAACATTGGTCAGACAGACCTGCATGTCCGAAAAAACAGCCATGTGGCAGAGGATTGTCGATGCTGTCAATGCTGTTGCGGCCACCAGAAGGACCAGGCATGAATGCCAAGCCAGGTGGTACGATCTGCGGAGGAGGGTCCGAGCCAAAATGACCAACGACCACAACCAGGCCAACGTCACTGGAGGAGGGCCGCCCCGCAGACCCGTACACTACCATCCCTGGGAGGAGAGGGTGATGGCCATACTGCCGGTGGTGTCAGTGGACGGATTAGAAGGACTCCGAGACCCGGGTGAGTACACAAACAACTCACCTCACATGGCGGGAACATCATCCACAACCAAACTCACAATCAGGCACGCAACCACCCCAAGCTATCGCATGACTCAACCACACTCCATGAACACGCACATGCCACTGGCGCCACCATGCCCCATGCACCCAGCTGGACAATGCAAAGTCACAGGCCACAGAAAACACCAACACAAGACACGGTAAGCCGGATGGCGGGAGTGTGGGCCCCAAAAATCACATAGTGCAACTCAGAAGCAGACAACAATGCCCTCTGCCCATATGGCCTAGGTCACAGCCAGACAAACAGTGTGTCCCCACACAGGAAAGACTTGCCAGCAAATGGCGGACGCCTTGCATTAACACATGGGGGTGACGGCACGTTTTTGCACATGACAGCAGCTAATGAACAGCCAACACTGTGAAAGAGTGGCAGCACACACCACCACAGCAGCGGCGCAGACACAGACACTACACCCAATGGGTGCCTGGAGATCAGAAACAAACTCACATCAACAAGCCAAGTGCCATTCAAAGATCTGCAAAAAGTGTGTGCCTAGGAAGCTGGGCTGAGGTGACAGAGGGTGACACACAGAGGGAGGGAGAGGGGGAGAGAGAGGGAGGGAGACACAGGGAGATGGACAGAGGGAGGAGGCTGACACACAGAGGGAGGGAGAGGGGGACAGAGAGGGAGTGAGAAAGGGACACACAGGGAGACCAATTCAGCCTTGGGGTTTGTGGGAATGTCTGCTCGTCAGCAGGTGGACTGCGTGCATGTAGACAAGGGTGGCCAGTGCCTGAACCCCCCCCTCTTCTCCATGGCAAAACACTGGGCCATGTCTCAACCTGTGCACGAGCACAACGCCAGCTACCTGCATTATATAAGTGTGTGGAACAACTCCATGTGCCCACGTACAGTGCAACATGGAAGGCGCCAATGCATGGCTCGCCACACCTGCTCACTCCACTGCTGACTGCAGTCACAATTGACGCAGCAAGTAAGACTGTGCCACACATAGGTAAAGTCTCTAAAGCTGTGGCCAAGGGACATACCCATGCACAAGTGCACTGTGAGTGGAATGCAAGACATATCCAAATTCCCAGAGGAAATGTGCCAACTTAGAAACGAATGAAACATGGATGTTGCATGGAACAAAATTAACATTGTCTCTCTCACACACAGGTCAACGTCGTGGATCACCTCCCAACACTGGGGGGGAAGACTCACAGGACCCGGCTCGGCGGGATGACGGACCCACCGGCAGCGACGACTCTCACCACTCTGTGGACGAACCCGACCCCAACCAACCTGGCCCCTCTGGTGTCCAACCACCTGCAGCACCTGCGTCAGGTACAACTGGGCCAACCACCTCCCCCACTCCTACCACATCCCAGGAGACACCCAGGATCCCTGCCCCACCACCACAATGCAGCCAGGCTGGCCAGGAGGGACACGGTGTACCGGGCACCCAGGAGGAGGCAGGCGACAACGCCAATGCCACCCCTCAGGGGTCCCGGAGACCCGATGTGCCCACAAGGGCAGGCCAGGTGCAAGTGGGCAGGGGTGGTGGGAGTGGAGGACGGCGGAGGCGCGAGCCTGACCAGTTGGCTGCGGAACCGGTATATTGCCATTTCAGAAACATCCTGGACACATACCGGCAGGACACCACGGGCATGGCCCAGGTTGTGTCCATCCTCGAGGAGATCAAGACCCAGCAGGCCCAGCAACATGCGGCGCAACATGCCTGTCTACTGCGACACCAAGGGCGGATGGAGGACAGACAGGCTGAGCTTGTGACGGTGCTCACGCGAATTAACCATTCACTCCGTCGGATAGCCGACAACATGGGCAACCCTCCCTGTGCCACCAGACGTAGAACATCACCACCCACAGGGAGGGATGAGGAGGAGACATCCGACGGAGCATCCCAAACATCGTCACGGCCTGCTTCTGAGGGTCCCCGCAGGAGGGCGGGTCGTCCACGGAAAAGACCGTGAGGGTCAGCGCAACAGCACCATCTCCCAGGACACCTGGCGTGGCACCTGGCCCACTGGACCAACAGCAGCACAGCAGCAAAAGACATTCTCTGCCACATGGACTTGCTGGTCACTGTCTGACCAATGGTGACAAAGACTGTGGCATGGACTCTGAGGATTTCCAATGGCAAGGACACCAACTCCCCTAGTGAACTTTGGATTCCACACACCCGGAAAGCCCCTCATGTCATACCCCCCCCCACGTACCCCAACCAAAATAAAAAGTTACACGATAAAGAGATGATGCCTACATTTTGCATTATTACCTTACATGTGTCTTGTAAAGTCTAACCATGTCTGAGTTCTCATTTGACTTCAACCATCCACACCCTGGGGCCTGAGTCTGGCACAAGACACACATGGGTCACATTGTATTAGGCAAGACAGACATGGAGCACCATACACACCCGTGATGGGCCCAACCAGCTGAGGGGGTGGCCGCACAACCGTGCCGACAGACATATTGAGTACAGCGACAGTCATGCGCAGAGGTCAGGGATCATGTGGAGTGTCCTGTGGGGCACCCAGGTATGTGTGGACAGGTGGCAGAACCATGTCCTGCAAGCTTGAGTTAGGTGGATGCAGAGAATGGTCGCCTGGCCAACGTTGGATGCATGGGGATGGCACATGTCACAATACCCACACAGTCATGGACATCATGCACAATACACAGTCTAATTCCACACAAACAGCTTGCATCTTGCTACTCGACACATAGACACATAGCCACTATCACGGAAAACCATGCCAGACATGCCGGATGCACCGTGGCAACACACCAGCATTGACTGAGAATAGGCACCTTGGAGGCATAGGGACACCTTTATTATTCATGTATTCGGGAATGCAGAGTCAACTCGGAGTACACATAAACAGGTCATGTGGAGTAACATGTGGGTCAAACACTGGAACCCCCCTTCTGCAGCACAAATGCGTGATAGCCATGGAACTGGCACACAAGTGTCGGCTAACAGCTAAACACCCCCTGCTGCTCACGGAGAGGCTGCCATACACCATTGATCCTCTGATGTGGAAGTCCCACACCATGTCAAGCCAATGCAAACCGTATGTGTCCGAGGGCAGTGTTACACACATTGATGCCAACATCACAATTCACAATCCCATCACAGATGACTGTCAACAAGTCTGACCATCTATTCAGGTGTACCCAGCTGCATGTAATGTGTCCCATGGTGATGCGACATGTCAGCAGAGGAACCAAACATCGACAGGGGCAGTGTGCACACATCGTAAACAACTGCCACACCCAATATACCCCTGATGCATCCCTTACCCTAAGGAGACTTCCAAACTTGTCAGTGCGTGTAACGCTGAGTCAGCACACGATGACGTGTCCATGAGGAATAGCAGTGCCACAACAATGCAACCAGCAGACGGCATGCGCAAGTACCTGGGGATGAGAGACACACAAGAAGTCAGCCACAAAAAGCACAGCCACTTGCATGTGCATGTACTCGACACATGTAAGGATGACAACATGCTAGGTCACAATTATGACTGGGGAAATACACTCATCACTGGCACCATCACTCCAGTGACACATCCACACACACCTCTGACTCACGTGGTATACATGCAGATGGACACACACATCGCAACACATGCCACACGGGGACCAATGCGTGCACACACAGACACTGGTACTCACCACTGAGCAAAGAAGTTGCGTATGAGCCGACTCCGGATGTCCTCTTGCGGAACCACATCCTCCACATCACTAGCCCCATTGCCGAGACCTTCGTACTCCACGGGTGGATGGTCCTGATCATCTTGATCCAGGATGAGTGGCACAGCTTTCTCAACTGCCATGTTGTGCAGCATGCAGCAGACCATGAAGATTTTGCAGACCTTCGCCGGGGCATATGGGGGGGCGCCGCCGGTCTTGTGGAGGTATCTGAATCGGCTCTTCAGGAGGCCGAATGTCCTCTCTATCACTCGCCTTGTCCGGCCATGGGCGGTGTTGTAGCGGAGCTGGGCTGGCGTGATGGGGTTGCGGAGAGGTGTGATCAGCCATGGCATGTTGGGATAGCCAGCATCCCCTACATGGAAACCACATGGACATAAGTAGGACAGGAGAAGCGGTCGTGCTGGAAGTCTACGCAAAATACAGGACAGACAGAGTGTACCCACCAACAACACATGCTCGTTCGTTGCGCAGCTGCGTCATCATTTCAGGCACCCTGCTACGCCTCATGATGTAGGCATCGTGTGCTGATCCTGGAAAACGAGCACAGACATGTGAAATCACCATGTTGGACAGACACACCACACGGGCATTGATGGAGTGGTAGTGCTTGCGATTCCTGTACGCTACCTCCTGTGCCTGTGGTGGTACCAAAGCCACATGTGTCCCATCTATGGACCCAATGACATGGGGCATCCCTCCCAGGGCATAGAATCCACGCTTGACCCCAGTCAACAGTTCAGGAGTTGGGAAATCGATGAACTCATCCAGGTGAAGCAACATGGCCTCTAAGAAATCATGCAGCACACGGCTGAACATGCTCTGGGACATGCCACCAACATGAGCTATGGTATATTGAAAGGTACCCGTGGCAAGAAAATGTAGGGCTGCCATTACCTTCAGCTTGGGTGTTAGTGCCGTAGGATACCTGTGCAGCGGTTGCAGGTATGGTGCCAGCCTCGCCGTCAACTCCTCAATCAACGGTTGGGGGAAGCGGTAGCACCGGATACAGTCATTCTCCCGCATGTCAGCCAAGTCCGGAATTGGTCGGGGAGGAGGCGGCGCTCTGCAGTAATTTGGAAGTGACAAGGAAGAGTGAGTGCACTACAACAACAATTTATTTGTACTGAGCACATGTTAATCTGTCAATACACATATGCGACATATGGAGTCAGGTATGTGCCACATGCCCTGGACACGTATGGCTGCCAGGTGACACTCCTACCAAGACCCAGCTACACACGGAGATTGTGAACCTCCACATGCCATGGCATGGGATTAGCTGTGTCCCAGTGTAAGTGAACAGCCAGACGCAACACAGGAGTGACATACATCAACACATCAGCAGAAGTAGGATGTCGATTTCAGAGACTGGTAGCGGAACACTAGAGCCACAGGTCACATGACATTACACTAGGACAGCCCACACACCTTGCCAATAAGGTGTACATGTAATGACTCACCACACATTCATTGAGAGGATGCAGACATGTCCTTGTTACGCTACTCCGTGTCCCATGCATACATACGCACCTCACATCCGATACCACATGTGGCCTGGTGTGCGTAACAGTGTGCCATGTCCTTCTACACACAGACACATGTTGATTGCTGCAACAGCTGATGGTTTTGAGGGAGCACCAACATCAAGCTAATGGGAACACCCCACACATACATGACATAGACACATCGTGCACCGTGGGTAGTCACATGTCTGGTGTGGTAACCCCTGTAGCAGGCATCAGGGGACACTTGCGTGTGTTGTTGACTGTGCCATGGCAGTGACGCTCATCCCAAGTGTGCAGTACGACATGCACACATGTCAAAGGAGTTAAGGGCATGCCTGGCACACATTGCACCGTCACACATAACATCTGTACACATCTCATCATACATCTGTTGCCTTCTCGACTCAGGAGTAATGTGCCACATCACAGAGTTTCACACTTGTGCCCCACACATGTAGTAATGCCCAGACAATGCCTTGATGTCCATCCATGGACAAGTATGTCAGCTCTATTCCTTCCTGTGTGCTGCCTGTCACCACTGCGATGTGTAAAAGGCACCGTACATTCGCTCAGGGGGCCTGTGTACGTTCCCTATCACTATGGGTGTGCTCGCGTATGCGTACCCATAGTGATAGTAAGTGTACAGCCGTGTGTGCGGTCCGTATCACTATGGGTGTGCTCGCGCATGAGTACCCATAGTGATAGTGAGCGTACAGCCGTGTGTACGGTCTGTATCACTATGGGTGTGCTCGCGTATATGTACCCATAGTGATAGTGAGCGTACAGGCGTGTGTACGGTCCGTATCACTATGGGTGTGCTCGCGTATGCGTACCCATAGTGATATTGAGCGTACAGGCGTGTGTGCGGTCCATATCACTATGGGTGTGCTCGTGTATGCGTACCCATAGTGATAGTGAGCGTACAGCCGTGTGTGCGGTCCGTATCACTCTGGGTGTGCTCGCGTATGCGTACCCATAGTGATAGTGAGCGTACAGCCATGTGTACGGTCTGTATCACTATGGGTGTGCTCGCGTATATGTACCCATAGTGATAGTGAGCGTACAGGCGTGTGTACGGTCCGTATCACTATGGGTGTGCTTGCGTATGCGTACCCATAGTGATAGTGAGCGTACAGGCGTGTGTGCGGTCCGTATCACTATGGGTGTGCTTGTGTATGCGTACCCATAGTGATAGTGAGCGTACAGCCGTGTGTGCGGTCCGTATCACTATGGGTGTGCTCGCGTATGCGTACCCATAGTGATAGTGAGCGTACAGCCGCGTGTACGGTCCGTATCACTATGGGTGTGCTCGCGTATACGTACCCATAGTGATAGTGAGCGTACAGGCGTGTGTACGGTCCGTATCACTATGGGTGTGCTCGCGTGTGCGTACCCATAGTGATAGTGAGCGTACAGGCGTGTGTACGGTCCGTATCACTATGGGTGTGCTCGCGTATGCGTACCCATAGTGATAGTGAGCGTACAGGCGTGTGTACGGTCCGTATCACTATGGGTGTGCTCGCGTACCCATAGTGATACGGACCGTACACATGCCTGTACGCTCACTATCACTATGGGTACGCATACGCGAGCACACCCATAGTGATACGGACCGTACACACGGCTGTATGCTCACTATCACTATGGGTACGCATACGCGAGCACACCCATAGTGATACGGACCGTACACACGCCTGTCGCTCACTATCAGTATGGGTACGCATACGCGAGCACACCCATAGTGATACGGACCGTACACACGCCTGTACGCTCACTATCACTATGGGTGGAGATGATCCATTTCAGTGCCTTCTCCTGGATTCCGACGTTGCTGAGTCGCTGCACTAGTGTACGGTGGCAGACAGTGTCAAAGGCCGCGGAGAGGTCTAGGAGGATGAGGGCCGCTGTTTCTCCATTGTCAAGCAGTGCTCGGATGTCATCGGTGGCTGCGATCAGGGCGGTCTCGGTGCTGTGGTTGGCTCGGAAGCCAGACTGCCAGATGTCTCGAGGAAGGCAGCCAGCTGCTTGTTGACGGTCTTCTCGATGACTTTTGCAGGGAACGGGAGCAGCGAGATGGGGCTGTAGTTCTTGAGGTCGGTGGGGTCGGCTGATGGCTGCTTTAGTAGAGCGCTGAGTTTGGCGTGCTTCCAGCTCTCCGGGAAGGTCGCGGTGTCGAAGGAGGTGTTGATGATGTCCCGCAGGTGGGGTGCGATGACAGCGTCGGCCTTGTTGAAGACGTGGTGAGGGCAGGGGTCGGTCGGAGATCCGGAGTGGATGGAGTTCATCGTGCGGACGGTATCTTCGGCGCTGATCGGGGTCCAGGCGCAGAGGGTGGTGGTGGGGGGTGGTGGTTCGGTCGTGGCGTGCGTCGGTTGAGTGCTGAAGCTGTTGTGTATGTCCACGATCTTGTTGTGGAAGTAGGAGGCGAGGGAGTTGCAGAGGTCTTGCGAAGGGGTGATGTCATTGTTTCTGGCGTTGGGGTTGGAGAGCTCTTTGACGATGTTGAAGAGTTCCTTGCTGTTGTGTGCGTTTTTGTCCAGTCGTTCCTTGAATGCAGTTTTCTTGGTTGCGTGGATGAGTTGGTGGTGTTTTCGGGTGGCGAGCTTGAGAGCAGTCATGTTGTCCGGTGTTGGGTCTCTGCGCCAGGTTCTCTCGAGGGCTCGGCAGTCCTTCTTGGAGCTCTTGAGTTCGTCGGTGAACCATGGGGCTTTCTTGCTGCCGGGTCTGCTAGGCGGGGTCCTCAGGGGGGCCAGGTCGTCTGCGCAGTCGCTGATCCATTTCGTGAGGTTGGTGGCCGCTTGGCTGGGGTTCGTTGCGCTGGTGGGTGGGTTCTTGCTCAGGGAAGTCGCGAGCTGGTCGGCTGTGATCTTGTTCCAGCTTCTGCGTGCAACCTGTTGCTGTTGGTAGTGGATCGTGGTCCTTTTGAAGCTGAAGTGGACGCAGCTGTGGTCCGTCCAGTGGAGTCCGGTGGCGTGGCTGAAGGCGATGTTCTTGCTGGATGAGAAGACTGGGTCGAGTGTGTGTCCGGCGTAGTGGGTGGGGGTGGTCACCAGCTGCTTGAGTCCGAGGTTTGCGAGGTTGTCCAGCAGGGTGGTGGTGTTGCGGTCGTTGTTGTTCTCCAGGTGGAAGTTGAGGTCCCCGAGGAGGATGTAGTCAGTGGAGGGGAGGGCGTGCGGGCTGATGAAGTCGGCGATGCCTTCGCTGAATTGTGTGCGTGGTCCCGGGGGTCTGTAGATGAGGGTGCCTCTGAGGGTGGTCTTGGGGTTGATGTGGACCTGGAAGTGCAGGTGCTCGGCGGGTGCGAGGGTGTCGTCGGTGTTGGTCGTGATGCGGATGGTGTTCCTGTGGATGATGGCGATGCCTCCTCCGGTCTGGTTGATGCGGTCCCTTTGGATGATCTTATAGCCGTCTGGGATGGCGATGGCGATGTCGGGCGCTGAAGAGGCGTTCATCCAGGTTTCCGTGAGGAAGGCGACGTCTGGTGAAGTAGTGTCGAGCAGGTTCCAGAGCTCGATGGCGTGTCTGTGGACGGAGCGGGTGTTGAGTAGGATGCACTTTAGGTGGCTGCTGCTGTTGCTCGTCTTGGTCTTGGTCGGTGCAGGAGTAGTGCAGGTCCGGATGCAGGTGAACTTGCAGGAGTGGCAGCAGAAGGGTCCGTGGGTGCGTCTCGGGGTGGCTCGGTAGCAACCCGGGGTTCGGCCGGCGTTGAGTGCGTAGAGTTCGGTGGCGTCGTAGGTCCGGCGGGAGGGCTGGAGTCTGCAGGGGCCAGGGGTCCTGGCACTGGGCGCGGTCCAGGCGCGGACGGGCGCAGACGGGCTTACCTTTGGCGCACCTTTGGCGCTCAGTCGGTGCTCCCGCTGCGCGTGTCCGCTGCGCGGTCGCTGAGGGGGCGTCATAAGAAGGGAGCCGGGAGGGCGGGTCAGCTGGGAGGCGGGATCGTGGTAGCCAATCGTCTGGGGTGGGGGCGGGGCCGCAGGCAGGCAGCGGCGGGAAAAAACGGGTGCAGGCTAAGCGGGCGGCCCAGCGGCGGCTGGGGCGTTGCAATCGGCGTCGGCTCGCAGCGGCGATGTGCTCAGGCAGCAGGAGGCTCAGGATCAGGAGAGGTGAGGAGCGTGGGGGCGACCAGGTGCACCCACCACAACAGACACAGGCACCACACCAGCAGGGAACGTCAAACGCACACCTCCTGGCACGCACACACAGGGTGAAGTAGGCACACCCACTGGGTCGGGGGGCAAACGTAAGACACGCAGCCAGAATGGGAGTCCGCATTCCACCCAATCCACTCCCTCCAAATCCCCTCCCCTCAGCTCTCCTGGCCACATATCCGGCAAAGACTCATTCATGGGCGCTCTTTCCCTGAGCCCCACAGTGACACCACCCCGCAAGCGGTCAAGGGAGTCCCCGGTCAGGGTGGTTGAGTCCCCCCCCTGTCCACACCCTCCCCCAGTGGCGCTGCCACCCATCCCTCTGCCCCCCCCCCCTCCTTGGGGCCTGTGGTTCCTTCGGGTGCAGGGGAGTCGCTGGAGGACCTTGCTAAGGTGTGAAGCCACATCCTGGCCTCCGCCTTTGGCCCTGCCCAACCCCCTGTGGTGGAGTCCTCCATCCCTGCACCCACGACGCCTACCCTTCGCCCTCATGTCCCTGCGGTGCCTGGTCCTTCCCCCCCACATGATGCCCTCCCCGCTCTGGAAGACGAAGGAGTCTGACTGTGCAGGCAAGCCAGGGGACACGCGTCCCACTGTGTCCCCCACCTGGATTTGAACTTTGGATTGCCCTATGGGCATTGTACATTTTGAACTTTCAAGGGAAAAACAGTTTTTTGGATGCTGATTAAAGCAATTTATTTTTCCTTAGTACACTACTGTCTGTCTGGTATTGCTGTTGGTGGACCGGCCCTATTATTTTGGGTGGTGATAATGTGTTGGGTGTGTGGGAATTGTAGTCTTGTGCTGGTCATAGGGTGGATCCTGGTATCTGTGTGCCATCACAAGCTGTTGGCTACATAACTTTGTTCATGTAAGCAGTTACTGCATGGTGACATCGTCCCAAGGTGTGTTCCTTCCTCTGTGTAACCTGACATCTTCCCTGCAGGGTCTTTCCAATATGTGGTGCTGAGCTGTGTCTACATTGGCTGGGTGTGTGACGGACTCGTTGGACTTGGGCCATGCATGCTGAGCGATGTCTCCACCTGCATCATTCGTGGCGTCCTTGGTGGTCACTGTACTTGTGTATGTAGACTGTTGTCATGACTTCATGTGGACATGTTTTCTTTTTGGCGCTATGCATGTGTATACTCCCAGCCTCGCACACATGTGGTACATGTACTGCAGGATCTTTGTGCACCTGACTGACATTTGTGGGCATTGGATCTGTGGGTACTCCACCCTTTTCTTTGCAGGGGCACTGCTGTGAGTGTTAGGCACCCACCCCTCCTGTGTCTGGGCACTGCTGGGAGGACTCTGCACACACCCCTCCTGTGTCTGGGCACTGCTGGGAGGACTCTGCACCCACCCCTCCTGTGTCTGGGCACTGCTGGGAGTGTTAGGCACCCACCCCTCCTGTGTCTGGGCACTGCTGGGAGGACTCTGCACCCACCCCTCCTGTGTCTGGGCACTGCTGGGAGTGTTAGGCACCCACCCCTCCTGTGTCTGGGCACTGCTGGGAGGACTCTGCACCCACCCCTCCTGTGTCCGGGCACTGCTGGGAGGACTCTGCACACACCCCTCCTGTGTCTGGGCACTGCTGGGAGGACTCTGCACACACCCCTCCTGTGTCTGGGCACTGCTGGGAGGACTCTGCACCCACCCCTCCTGTGTCTGGGCACTGCTGGGAGTGTTAGGCACCCACCCCTCCTGTGTCTGGGCACTGCTGGGAGGACTCTGCACCCACCCCTCCTGTGTCTGGGCACTGCTGGGAGTGTTAGGCACCCACCCCTCCTGTGTCTGGGCACTGCTGGGAGGACTCTGCACCCACCCCTCCTGTGTCCGGGCACTGCTGGGAGGACTCTGCACACACCCCTCCTGTGTCTGGGCACTGCTGGGAGGACTCTGCACACACCCCTCCTGTGTCTGGGCACTGCTGGGAGGACTCTGCACACACCCCTCCTGTGTCTGGGCACTGCTGGGAGTGTTAGGGACCCACCCCTCCTGTGTGTGGGCACTGCTGGGAGGACTCTGCACCCACCCCTCCTGTGTCTGGGCACTGCTGGGAGGACTCTGCACACACCCCTCCTGTGTCTGGGCACTGCTGGGAGGACTCTGCACACACCCCTCCTGTGTCTGGGCACTGCTGGGAGTGTTAGGCACCCACCCCTCCTGTGTCTGGGCACTGCTGGGAGGACTCTGCACCCACCCCTCCTGTGTCTGGGCACTGCTGGGAGTGTTAGGCACCCACCCCTCCTGTGTCTGGGCACTGCTGGGAGGACTCTGCACCCACCCCTCCTTTTTCAGGATATGTACGCTTAGGACATACACGGGTGTGGGTTCGCTCCATGCATACGCGGGTGAGGGTAGGGGTCGTACTTACACTGTTGGGGTGGGGGGTACGCTCCATACGTACGCGGGTGAGGGTACGGGTCGTACATACACGGTTGGGGTGGGGGTACGCTCCATGCAAACGGGGTGGGGGTACGGGTCGTACTTACACTGTTGGGGTGGGGGGTACGCTCCATGCATACGGGGTGGGGGTACGGTCCGTATGTACACTGTTGGAATGGGGGTACGCTCCATACGTACGCTGGTGAGGGTAGGGGTCGTACATACAAGGTTGGGGTGGGGGTACGCTCCATACATACGCGGGTGAGGTCGTACTTACACTGTTGGGGTGGGGGGTACGCTCCATACGTACGCGGGTGAGGGTACGGGTCGTACATACACGGTTGGGGTGGGGGTACGCTCCATGCATACGGGGTGGGGGTACGGGTCGTACTTACACTGTTGGGGTGGGGGGTACGCTCCATGCATACGGGGTGGGGGTACGGTCCGTACGTACACTGTTGGCATGGGGGGTACGCTCCATACGTACGAGGGTGAGAGTAGGGGTCGTACATACAAGGTTGGGGTGGGGGTACGCTCCATACATACGCGGGTGAGGGTACGGGTCGTACAGACACGGTTGGGGTGGGGGTACGCTCCATACATACGCGGGTGAGGGTACGGGTCATACATACACGGTTGGGGTGGGGGTACGCTCCATACATACGCGGGTGAGGGTACGGGTCGTACATACACGGTTGGGGTGGGGGTACGCTCCATGCATACGCGGGTGAGGGTACGGGTCGTGCATACACGGTTGGGGTGGGGGTACGCTCCATGCATACGGGGGTGGGGGTACGGTCCGTACATATCCGTACCCACGCTGTTGCATGCTTGTGCGGCCCGTACCCAGGCCTTTGCCACGTGGGTAGAGCCGTTCCGCCATTGTTGGGGTGACGTAGGTGTGGGCGTGGTACGACTCGTACCCACGCTTTTAAGGCGTGGGTACGGGACGTACCTGTATTGTTGTGTTGCCGGTTCGCGTCGTCAACCACTTCCGTTGTGGCGGACGCTGGCTTTGCTGGACACGCCCCCACCCCCTCGTAGTGACCAGGGCCTGGAGGTCAGGTATGTCCAGGGCATGTGGGCTGTGTGACTTGGGTGGGGGTTTTGTGGCCTGCCCCTGCTCCTGCCCCCCCCCTTTCCCCCCTCCCTTTTTTGTTCTGACCTTCTGCGGCGTCTGCGTCGTAACCTGTAGAGGAGGTCGACTGCTATGAGGGCCGGTATGACACGTAGGTTCGGGTCCATGTCTGTCCGTCGCGTGCAGGTACTCCTTGTTCGCGTCGTCCTGATTTCCCGGCAGTTTTTGGCTGCCGGAAAATATTCGCCCTGCGGGATGACGTCAGTGCGAATTGTCCTTCCTGGTTCGTGAATGGCAGGCTGCGTGCGTCCCGACGTCACGTCGGCGCTTTCCCGGATCACATTTGTATGTTTATTTTCGTCGGTCGGGGTTTTGTACGATTCGTACGGAAATAGTGTTTCCGTGCGAATCGTACTTCCATGTTTGTATATTGTTGCGACCGGGTACGCGTCGGACGGAGAATATGCTCCGTCCGACGGTTCGTACCCGGTTTTTACAGGATCGTAATCGGCACCTTTGTCTACACACTAAGATTACATCTGTCTGTATCGCTCTATTTTTTGACAGGAGTGAAGTGCACCCTGCTTGTCTAGAGATCTCATCATACCAGGTTGCACTGTTTGACAACTTGTTTTACAAATTTTGTTTTGTCTTACTTGTTACACTTTTGCAGAAGCTACTAAAACCTCTGGTCCTGAAGAAAGCCGGAAAGAAAATCCCTTCAGGCTGAAACTAGTCGACCAACTTGAGACGCAACCTATTTGTTAAAAGTTGCCGCTACACGTTTTTAACTGGATTGGTAGAGAGATGTGCATTAAAGTCTTTGTTTCTCCCTCCCAACTCCCTTTTTAACCTTCACATACTTGCACTGCGTTATAAATTTCATCACACGAGACATGAATGGCCGACCTTGGTCGATTTCTCTATCTGGCTCTATCTTTACTGTCCAGCTGTTATCTTTGCTACCCAGTTTGCCTCTAGGCTTAGAGGAGTAGTAGCAAGATCTAAGGATGACCACGTGATGACACTGGCCTCTCTTGGCAGTTGATGGAAATCCTATCAATCTTCTCTCATACTTTCTTCTTCTTGTCTACATCCTAAGGGCCCGATTCACAGAACAAACTTAAGACAAAATCCTAAACTTAGTACCATTTTGGTATTCACAGAATGCACTTACTACTTCTGGTATTCACAGAATGAACTTACTACTTTTTCGATTCACAGAATAAACTTACTACTTTTGCTATTCACAGAATGGATTTACGACTACTAAACTTACGTCCGCACTCGGGCCGGAAATTCCGGCCCGGAGGCGGAGCTTCCGGCCCGGAGGCGGAGCTTCCGGCCCGGAGGCGGAGCTTCCGGCCCAGAGGTGGGGTTTCCGGGCCGGAGGCGGAGCTTCCGGCCCGAAGGTGGGGATTCCGGCCAGTGGCGGAGATTTAGCCATGGCCAAAATCTCCACCTTCGGGCCGGAAGCTCCGCCTCCGGCCCGGAAACCCCGCCTCCGGGCCGGAAGCTCCGCCTCCGGGCCGGAATTTCCGGCCCGAGTGCGGACGTAAGTTTAGTAGTCGAAAATCCATTCTGTGAATCGCAAAAGTAGTAAGTTTATTCTGTGAATCGCAAAAGTAGTAAGTTCATTCTGTGAATACCAGAAGTAGTAAGTGCATTCTGTGAATACCAAAATGGTACTAAGTTTAGGATTTTGTCTTAAGTTTGTTCTGTGAATCGGCCCCTAACACTTTAGCATATGTTTTAGAAGGAGTAGGATCTTTGTGTGGCAAAGCATTGGTTCTTGTTATTTCTCGTAAGTCCTTTTCTTGACCACCAGTTCCTCTGTGAGTTTCGTTCAATTGCATTGGGGATTTTAACTGTAGTTTGGTCGGTAAACTGTTCCCTTAGACCCTCTTTCTTCCTTCCGGGGAGATATATATTGATGTGAACCATTGATGCCTGTAGGAACATAACTCACATTGTGGGGCCGATTCCGATCCTGTATTATTTGTCACCGTACGACCTGTATCCATAAATTTTTCCGTACCAATCGTACAAGTCCCGTCCGACCCATGAAGTACGATTTGTGTGTGAAAAATACATACTGATCTGCCCTATTTGTACGAATCAGATCGGGAAAAGTTGTACGAGACGGACCCGGACACTTTTCCGTACGAAGCCTAAAAATACAGTCCGACCGTACAAGTACGATCCGGACCGGCTTTCCGATTTACGAATTGTACGGAAAACATCCCGTACACGGGGAATGACTTGTACATACGCAATGTCGTTGTACGCACTGTACATACGCAATGGCGGTGTACGCACCATACATACGCAATGTCGGTGTACGCACCAATGTTGTTGTACGCACCGTACATACGCAATGTTGGTGTGTGCACCGTAGATAGCAATGTCGGTGTACGCACTGTACATACGCAATGGCGGTGCACGCACCGTACATACGCAATGTCGGTGTACGCATCGTACATACGCAATGTTGATGTACGCACCAATGTTGTTGTACGCACCGTACATACGCAACGTCGGTGTACGCACCGTACATATGCAATGTCGGTGTATGCATCGTACATAAGCAATGTTGTTGTACACACCAATGTTGTACGCACCGTACATACGCAATGTCGGTGTACGCACCGTACATAGCAATGTCGGTGTACGCACCGCACATACACAACGCATGGGGGTGTTTGTGCCTGTACGATTCATACCCCTGTACCGTACTGAACCACGGACACTGTAAAACAGCACAAGGAAGGTCTATTCGACTCGCACAAGACCACAAAACACGTCTACAGTGCACAAAAAACGTAAATGACTGACCTGGCCACATCCAAACAGGCAAACAGAGGGGCAAACTCGTAACTACCCCTTATAAAACACCCACCAAAAACTCAAACTGAGGCCCACCCACAAATGGACCAATAAAAAGGGCTCACACACACAAACCATGAGCCTTTGCAACAGACTCACTGCAGCTAGAGAGCACACACCAACAACTGCACCCATCCACCTTAACATATACACCTTCACACAACCTCCTTCACACATACCCCCCTTCACATTCAGACCCACACCTTCACATTCAGACCCACACACCCACAACCATCCACACCCTCACCCCACACCATGCCCACAGACAAGAATCCAAAGTTCACAAGGGAGGAGCTGGAGATCCTTGTCAATGAAGTCATCAGAGTCGAGCCACAGCTGTTTGGAACATTGGTCAGACAGACCAGCATAGCCGAAAAATCACGCCTGTGGCAGAGGATCATCGATAGGGTGAATGCTGTTGCACCCATCAGAAGGACCAGGACTGAATGCCAAGCCAGGTGGTACGATCTGCGGAGGGCGGTAAAGTGAAAAATGAATGACGACTACGCCCAGAGCAACATCACTGGATGTGGTGGGCCCCGCAGACCAGTACATTTCCATCCCTGGGAGGAGAAGGTGATGGCCCTGCTTCCGCCGGTGGGAGTACATGGGGGCAATGGCATCCACACCCCAACTACACAAAATGCTCGCAACTACCCCCAAGCCCTCACCGGCCAGAACCACAGTCAAAAACAACGCTAATGCCAATAACATGTGTATGCCCCATTGAGAAAGCAAGGCAAAGCTATGTCCCATGCTACACGAAGCACCAACCCAAGAATGGATGTCCGGTATGCTGGGAGGGTGGGTGTCACAAAACGCATTGTTGAACTCCAAATCAGATACAATTGCCCTCATCCCATATGGCCCTGGTACATACCCATGCACCATGTGCAATGCACAGGGATTGGGAAAGTACTGACAAGGTAGCACACACTTGGCCCGGGTGTAGGCAGCACAAGGCCCTCCTGTGACCAGTGCAAACACAAACACCAAGACAACAAGGTCAGATATCTAGGAAAGGAACTCGCACTCACTGTCATGGCAGCATGCTCCATGGGGGGACAGCTACGACACCTGGGAGCCCCAGTGCTAAATCACACTACACACACCAGCAGGCTCTGCCACACACACCCCTTACACAAGCAGACACCCCCGGGACAGGCAATGGATTTACCCACTGTCACAATGGACATGTAACACAACAAGACCAATACATAGCCGAAGAAGCATCCAAGCCAAAAATCTACATGTCAAAGTCTCAGGAGAACATATCAATCTGTCCCCCGCAACATACCCATCCACAAGTGAACATTGAGGAGAATGCTAGGCACATACAACTACCTGGAGGAACAGTGCCAACTTGAATATGTATGAAACATGGATGTTGCATGAAACAGCATTAACATTGTCTGTCTCTCACACACAGGGCAACGTGATGAATCTCCCCCCAACAATGGGGGTGAAGAATCACAGTCCCAGGCTCAGGAGGAACCTGATGCCACCGGCAGCGACGCCTTTCAACACTCCGCGGATGACCCCGACCAACCTGGACCCTCTGGTGTCCAAGCCCTTGCAGCACATGGCTCAGGAACATCTGTGCCAACCACCACCCCCATTCCTGCCACATCCCAGGAGACACCGAGGAGCCCTGCCCGCAGTGAACAACCAGGAGGGACAAGGTGCGCCGGGAACCCAGGAGGAGGCAGACAACACCGCCACTGCCATCCCTCAGGGGTCCCGTAGACCCGATGTGCCCACAACGGCAGCCCAGGTTCGTGTGGGCAGGGGTGGTGGGAATGTAGGCAGGCGGAGGCGAGAACCTGGCCAGCCAGTTGAAGGGACCAGTATGTCACACATACACAACATCATGGACGCATACCGGCGTGACACCAGGGAGTTCAGCCAGGTAGCGGGGACCCTCACAGAGATAAAGGGGACCATCACAGAGATGAAGAACCAGCAGGCCGAGCAACACGCCAGTCAACAAGAACACCAAGTACGGATGGAGGCAAGACAGGTTAAGCTCCTGGCGGTGCAAAGGGACATAAGCCATTCACTCCGTAGGATCGCCGACAACATGGGCAGCCCTCCCTGTGCCGCCAGGCGAAGACCACCACTAGCCACAGGGAGGGAGGAGGAGGAGGATTCGTCTGACGGAGCGTCCCAAGCATCGTCAAGGCCTGCATCTGAGGGTCCCCCAAGGAAGGTGGGTCGTCCACGGAAAAGACCGTGAGAGGCAGCGGCTCATCCACATCTCCCAGGTCACCTGGCCTGGCACCTGGCCTTCATGTGCGACAGCATCACCTCATTGACTGACATCTTCTGCCACATGGACTTGCTGGTCACAGTCTGACCAATGATGCCAAACACTGTGGTCTGGACTTCAAATGCCAAGGATCCCATCTCCCCCTGTGAACTTTGGATTCTATGGTCCCTGTATTGCACCTTTTTCTGTGCAAAAATCACGCCCAAGACTTATAATAAAAAAACATAATAATTGAAATTTTATGTTGCAGTCATTTAGCATGAGTGCACAACATACGTGTGGGGATATGTCAAAGTATGCCTGAGTGTGGAACTAACTCCAGCCATCCATACACTTGGATCTGAGTCCGGTCGAGGACACACATGGGTCACAATGTATCACTAAATACAGACATGGAGCCCAATACTCACCCGTGATGGCCTCAAGCTGCTGAGGGGGGCTTGCAATACTGCTCAGACAGACCAATTTGGAAGAGTATCATGAAGGTGTAGAGGTCATGGGTCATGTTGAGGTGCCCGGGGAGAAAGTCCCAGGTCTGTTAGGCGAGGTGGGAGAACAATCTCCTGCATGCAGTTTTTCTCTGGATGTGGTGAATGGTGGCCAGGGCAAGGTGGGCTGCACGGAGTTGGGCCAACGGGGTGTTGGATGACAGATGTCCAAGGTCGGTTTTGGGTCTGGGGTTGTGGACTGCCCCCTGAGTGTGGTTGAGGAGTCTGAAGGTGATCCTGCAGCAGACAGTGAGCCATTGTAGCTATCTCAGGTGGATGGTGATGTGGCTGTGGCGGGGGATGTTGAAGATGAGGTGTGCGGATGCACCCTGGATGTGGACAAGTTCTCCTGCAGTTTTGCTGTTGTTCTCCATAGAGGGCGGTGCTCTAGTTGACCCAGCTGGTGTCGTGGACCTGGGGGGCGGTCTGTCTTGCCTTGGAGTGGATCTATCTGTGGATCATTTGCAGCATGCGGAGGGTGTTGCAGCATGAGGTTCAGATAGTGGTGAGTTGCATGGTAATTGTGAGCGATGAGACCATGATGAACACCAGCTTGCGTGCATGGCCACTGGGTGCTGGTGCGGTGCCCGGGCCGGTGGGACACAAGGAGTTTACCCAGCCGTAAGGGGACAATCCTCAGATGATGATCTCAGTCCTGTCCAAGTCCAGCCTCAGGTGGCTGATGTTCAGCCATTTGTCAACGGATCTCATGCCTTCTTGAACGTTGGATCTGGCAATGGCTGGGTCTTTGGTGAGGTTGAGGAGCAGCTGGCTATCAATGGCATACGAGATGATGATGATGCGTGTGCGCATGTGATGGTGGAGAGGGGGGTCATGGAGACATTGAAGATCGTCACGCTGAGAGATGAGCCGTGGGGCGTGGACCAGATGACCCCAGTGTACTACATGCTGCAGGGTGGAGGCCGACTCCCTGGGCCTTGCTGATGAGCTACTTGTTGATTTAATCCTGGGCCCTCCTCTGGATACCAGTGTTGGAGATGTGTAAGCTGACAGTGTGGTAGCACATGGTGTAGAATGCCATTGAGAGGTCAAGGGGGGTGGTCTCACCATTGTTGAGCAGGGCAAAGTTGTCGTTGGTGGTGGCAATGATGACGGTTGCAGTGGTGTGATTACTGTGGAAGATGGTCTGGTGCCGGTTGCCTTGAGCTGTTTGCGTGGACGAAGTTTGTCAGTTGCTCGTTGAGTGTCTTCCTGATGACATTTGCTGGGTAGGGAAGCAGGGTGATGTTCCAGGAGATCCTGTGGTACTGCCGTCCATTGTTTAAGAAGGGTCTGGGTCTCTGCATGATCACAGCTCCCATGGAGTGTGGCAAACTCAAAGGAGACATTCATGACGCGCTGGACGTGGGCTTCAAGGATGGGGAATGATATGGTTGAGATGTTGTGTGGGAAGGGGCCTGATGGAGAGCCAGAGTTGATGGTGCACATGAGGCAGGTGGTGTATTTGCTGCTGACGGGAGTCCAGAACCTGAGGGGGCTTTGTCCTGCGGATAATAGTGCTGTCTGCCTCTGTGTGCCAAGGCTGTCGTGTATGGCCATGAGCTTGTAGTGGTAGAAAGGGATGTGATCTGCCTTCTGCTGATGAGCTCCTTGATGTCGTGTGTTTTGGTGCCTCGGCCCTATCTGAAGGATCTACACTTGTCCTTGCTGATGATATGGTGATGGCTGTGTGTGGCGTTTTCCAGGGCTGTGAGGTAAATGATGGTTCTTTGTGTTGCAAGGTTTGCACAAGAGTCCGGCTAGATCTGTATGAGTCCAGTAGGTCTGCCTTGTCCCAGGTGGCTTAACTGTTGTTGTGCTTCACAGGAAAGTCCGTCAATGTGGCAAGATTGTTGGATCAGTTGCTGATCCAGTGTGTGAGGTTGCAGGGTGTGGCGGTGGTGTTGTTTTGAGTGTCCCACACAGCTTGTCTGTGGTGACTCACATTAAGCATCTTTGGGGGATCGGTAGCGGGGTGTGTGGCAGTGTGTTGCTTGTTGGAGACATGGATGCAAATTTTGATGGACCAATGATGGATGGTGGTGTGGTTCTTCTCCAGCAAGAAGTTACTGGCCCCCAGCCACATGTAGCCTGTGGAGGTGAGGGCGTGCGTGCATATGTACGTGTTGATAGCTTAGCGGAATTGTGGATGTAGGCCTGGAGATCTGTAGATGTGTGTTACTCTGAGGGTTGCCAGGGGGTTGGTGCTAAACCGGATTTGTGACTCTGAGGGTGTACCTGTGAATAAATTGCAATTCATCCTCCGTGATTGTTGGTGCCGTCCCTGCGGGTGATCTTGTATCCGTCTGAGATGGCAATGAAGAAGTTGTGTGCTGAGGATGCTTTTGTCCAGGTTACTGTCATGAAGGTGATGTGTGGGGCTGTTGTGTTGAGGAGGTAACAGAGTCCAATGGCGTGCTGGTGGACGGAGCGGGTGTGGAGTAGGAGGCACATGACCTGGTTGTTCTGACAGGGTCTGGTAGGCGGGGCAGCGCTGTGTAGGCAGTTGGAGTTGCACACTCAGCATGCAAATGTGTCGTGTGTGCGCTTAGGGGTTGCCTGATAGCAGGCGGTTGATTGTCTGGAGTACATTGCTTGGAGGATGGCTGCAGCATGAGCCTGTTGTGTGATGTGGGTCATGAAAAGACCAGAGGGTCGTGCTCTGTGCACGTTGCAGGCGCAGACGGTCCTGCCTTTGGCATGACGTTGGCACAACAGTGGCACAGACAAGCTGCTGGCTGCATTTAGAATGGGTGGAGGGGGAAGGGAGGAGCATTTTGGAGGCGTGTGGGTTGCAGAATCAGGGCACTCGGTGGGGCAGTGCCGCAGGTGAGGCAGCAGCAGGCGGAAGGGGTGAGAAACTAGGCAAAAAGTAGCACACAAAGACAAGGAGGTCAGAAAGGCACAGTGCAACAGGTGTATGTAAAGGAAGGAGTGTCAGGTTACTCATGGGTCACTCCGAGAAAATGTATGAATAATCACCAAAAATGATGGCCACAGGATCAGGCAACAAAATGCGGAGCTGCGCACAGGAGACACACCATCAGCAGGTTTTCACGTCCCTTTGTGGGGAGCAACCTGCACAAATACATACACAACCAGGTACTTCATGCACAATAGATATTATTAGCCATGAAGAACTGCATGCATGTTGCCGAAGTACACATACACCCATATGCTCAATCTTTGACAATTATGCCATAGATGACGCATGCAAACTGGCAAGAGATCTGCAGTGACAGAGATGAGGCACTTTGCATTGTGCTGAACACCTTTATTCCACAAACTCACACAAAGGGAAATGCATCCATATGAACAGACTCACAGGTCAGTTGACATAACATGTGGGACATACGCTGGACCCCCCCTTCACATCACGGATGATGTAAATCCTAATGAACTGGCACACAAGTTAAGGGGATGAGCCAAACACATCCTGCTGCACACGGAGAGGCTGCAATTCCCCATAGAGCCTGTTGTTGTGATGTCCCAAACTAGGTCCACCCGTACCATCCGCAATGTTTCAGAGGCAAGGTTTACACACATTGATGCCTTCATCAGACTCCACACTCCACTACAGGTGACTGACAAGAAGGGTGACTATCATGTCATGGGAGTGATGCTACATGTGATATGCTCCATGGTGAGAAGACATGTATGCATGGAACCACAACATGCACAGAAGCAGTCCCCACACATTCCCAACCCGTACCACCACCAAAAAGCCTTGCTGCAATCCTTACCCAAACTGACATTTCCACATGTCCATGCACGGAACGCTGATTCTGCACACGTTGCAATACTCATGAGGAATAGCAGGAGGACAACGATGACACGAGCAGACAACAGGCGCAAAAACCTGGGTATGACAGACACACAAAAAGTCACCTAAAACAATTCTACCCACACACATGGTCATTTACGAAACATGAACAATGTTGGACACATGCAAATTTTTAAAAAAGTCTCTCCGCAAAACTGTGTGGCATGACATCATCACTCGAGTGACACATCAGAACACACATCAAAGTCACTTTGCATTCAGTCAGCTGGACACACACATTGCAACACATGCCACTCAATGCTACAAGCTTGCACACTCATACCTAGTGACTCACCATTATGAGAAGAAGTTGCGTATAAGCTGACTCCTGAGATCATCCTCCTCCTCCTCATCACTAGCCTCGTGACCAAGCCCTTGATCCTCCACGGGTGGATGTTCCTGCTCATCCGGATCCAGGATGAGTGGCACTGCGTTCTGAACTGCCATGTTGTGCAGCATGCAGCACACGAGGAAGATTTGGCAGACCTTCTCCGGTGCATATTTGAGGGACCCGCCTGTCTTGTCAAGGCACCGGAATCGGCTCTTCAGGAGTCCAAACGTCCTCTCAATCACTCGCCTGGTCTGCCCGTGTGCATTGTTGTACCGGTGATCTGAAGCTGTTCTTGGTTTGCGGAGAGGTGTCAGCAGCCATGGCATCTTGGGATATCCAGAGTCCCCTACATGGAAACATCATGTAAATAAGTGGGTCAGGAGATGCCGTAAGAGCCAAAGATACTGCAACACACAGGACAAACAGAGTATACCAACCAACAAGACATGCTCGTTCGTTGTGCAGCCGCAGCATCATTTGTGGCACCCTGCTACGCCTCAGGGTGTAGGCATCGTTTGCTGATCCTGGAAAACGTGCACAGACATGGGAAATCAGCATGTTAGCAAGACACACCACAAGGGAATTTATTGAGTGGTAATGTTTTCTGTTGCGATAGGCTTGCTCCTGTGCCTGTGGTGGTACCAAAGCCACATGCGTCCCATCAATGGACCCAATGACATGGGGCATCCCTTCCAGGGCATAGAAATCCCTCTTGACATCTGTCTACTCCTCAGGTGTAGGAAATTTGATGAATTCATCAAGGTGCTCCAACATGGCTGCCAAAACATCACGCAGGACACGGCTGAACATTGTCTGTGACATCCCACCAACATCAGCTATGGTCAATTGAAACGTACCTGTGGCAAAAAAATGGAGGGCTGCAATCACCTTCATCTTGGGGGTCAGCGCAGTAGGATACCTGTGTCGCGGTTGGAGGTGTGGTGCCAGCTTGTTTGTCAAGTCCTCAATCAACTGACGAGTGAATCTGTAACAGCGGATGCAGGCACGTTCCCTCATGGCAGCCAAGTCTGGCATTGTTCTTGGGACAGGCGGTGCCCTGCAAGACATTGTTTGGAAGAATGAAGGTTGAGAGTCGGCCAACATCAATGTCAATGAACATAGCACATGCTAAACTGCTATTACACATCAGGTAACTATGGAGTCGGGTGTGTGTAATACATCCAGGACACAGATGCCAGCTTGCTGGCACTCTTACGAAAAGCCAGATACACCTGTTGATTGTCAAGTCTACATGACATGCCCTGAAATGAGCTGGGGGCCAGTCTGAGTGAACAGCCAGAGATATCACCGGAGTGACACACATCCACATAGCTGCATTGGAATGATGTCATCTCATCCAGACAGCTGACTGCAAGGCACACGCACAGGTCACATGGAATGTCAAATGTACATATCAAACACATTGCGATGAAGGGGTACACGTGACAACAGAAAAACACTGCCATTGAGACGACGCAGACATGTATGCCTGGGAAAATATGATGTCCGATGCACACAGACCCTACAGCCGTGGGAATCCACATGTGGCATGGTGTGCGTTGATGTGTGCCATGGACATCTCCACACAGACCCATGTTGGATGCACTGCACCAACAACAGATGCAGTTGACGGAACACTGACAGCAAGCTCTTGGGAACACATGACACACACCTGATATAGTCACAAAGGGGCACGCTGATTGTGACATGTCAGTTGGTAGAGTGTCATCAGGAGACAGGTGCGGGTGTTGATGACTGTGCCATCCCACTGCTGCTGTGCATGACACAGTTGGACTACAGACACACATGTGGCAAGTGTCAAGGTGATGTGTGCCACATAGTGCCCCATCACACATGACATGTGTCCACAGGTCATCACACATCAATTGTGCAACTAGATGAGATGACCTGTGCAATATCACTGGCTGCCACACCTAGGGCCTGCACATGAAAGTATGCAATGACAAGTACTTGATGGACATCCTTGTGCGACTCGTAGCCCTCCATTCCTGGCATGTGTACGCCTGTATTACCATTGTAAGCGTGTGAAACGCACTGTACAACTAGTTCGTACCTGTATGTGTGAAACGCACTGTACAACTAGTGCCTTAGGGGTACGTGTGAAACGCACTGTACAACTAGTGCGTACCTGTATGTGTGAAATGCACCATACACCTAGTGCGTACCTGTATGTGTGAAACGCACCGTACAACTAGTGCGTACCTGTACGTGTGAAACGCACTGTACAACTAGTGCGTACCTGTATGTGTGAAACGCACCATACAACTAGTGCGTACCTGTACGTGTGAAACGCACCGTACAACTAGTGCGTACCTGTACATGTGAAACGCACTGTACAACTAGTATACCTGTATGTGTGAAACGCACCGTACAACTAGTGCGTACCTGTACGTGTGAAACGCACTGTACAACTAGTGCCGTAGGGGTACGTGTGAAACGCACTGTACAACTAGTGCGTACCTGTACGTGTGAAACGCACCGTACAACTAGTGCCATAGGGGTACGTGTGAAACACACTGTACAACTAGTGCGTACCTGTACGTGTGAAACGCACTGTACAACTAGTGCGTACCTGTACGTGTGAAACGCATCGTACACCCGCAATCATTGCGTGTGTACGCTTCATTTCACCATTGTACTGGTGCCGTAGGGGTACGTGTGAAACGCACCGTACCTGTGTGTGGATTTCAAAATTACATAGGGGACACATAAGGGACAAGTATTAGGCCCTAAATGCATGCTGGTTGTCATGGATACAGAGTTTTCAGTTGAAATGTGTCGATCAGGTGTCCTGGATCAGTCAGTTGGCCACAAAATACAATGTTGCAAAGTGGTTGTTGACTTGACATGATGCTCAAAATTTTAATGATGCGAATGTGTGTCATTGGTGTATGTTTAAAGGGATTGGAGTAAACGTACGATGCTAATGAGTCTGACCAATCACTATGTACTCCACACTGCTGCTGTCTCTGCTTCCTCTGGACCATGTCACGTACTGTGGAGAGGGCCCAGCCATTCACCATGGAGGAGAATGAGGCCTTGCTGGACTGCCTCCTCCCACAGTACACCAAGCTGTATGGGAGACCAGGGGAGCAGGTGAGTGCTGACTCCACTACCTTTGCCTATGCACTTTTTGTGTGACTGTCAATATTGTGCCCAGGTGTGACAGACATGCAATGTTGTTTAGAGTGGGTCCCAGGGGGGGACATGCTGATGTCTCTCATGCAGAGCATGATGTAGTTCCTGTGTGCACTCCTCACTTGCATTGTGCTTACTGTGACTTTCACTGCATAGTGCATGACACATTCAGCCTGGCAATTCCTTGGTGGCTTTTTTTCCTATTGTCCTGAGGTGATACAGTGGTCTCCCCGGTGTGACAGGTGACTGTACCCACAGATGTGTATGAGTTGAGTGGACCTGTGGTGAGAGTTTCCAAATGATGTGTATGACCTCATGGACATTGATGTGTGTGAATGTTCCTTGACATATGGGTGAGTGTCTAAGTGAAGTGTTGCACCACAGCTGCATGGAGGAGGCAACAGATCTACCCATCTGATGTGACAAGTAAGCCGTGCTGTGTGTCTGACTTGCAGAGCTAGCACGACACCTGTGACACCCCACTGGCAAGTGGCACATGTGCAGAGTGAGGGTTGTATCCGCTGTTGTCAATGACAGACGAGTGATCTGTGCCTGGGTGTGTCTGTCTAGTCTGCTGAGGGTGTGTCAGTGGAGTGGGACATGTGACTGCTTAGCACGTGCTGGCCATCAGCCTGCTGTTGCATGTGCTGCACAGTGTGTGGCATGATCAGTGAGTGTGTCGCACCCCTCATGCCACCTGTTGACTTTCAATGCCATGTAGTGCATTGGGGCTTGCACACAGGCCAATTTCTTATTGTGTATGATGCAATTCATGTCTGCATCCTATGCCCTGTTCAACATTTCAAAGATGTTCAATTGTGTGCCTCTGGGACATGGAGCAGGTGTATTGATGTTGTGTCACTTTGTCCTCCTGACAGGTAACTGCCTACGAGAAGGGGGAGATCTGGTGGAACATCGTCAGGGCCATGAGATCTGCGGGTGAGCGTAGTCGGAAGCTGCCACAGGCACGCAAAAGGTGGCAGGTCATCCGGTGCTGGACCCGGCGGATCGCCCGGGTCCAGCTGGGGCTCGACACTCCTCGCCCCCACGGCGGCCGCCGACACCTGACCCCCCACATGAGCCGTGTCCTGGCGGTGGTCTTCCCTGACCTCGATAGGCAGTTACAGGAGAGACTGCAGCAAGGAGGGGGTAGGTACATGGCTGTTTGTTGTGTTATGTGTCACCAGCTTTTGGAAGTGCTCTGTAGCCTGGATACACTACCAGAGTTTATATGTGCAGTGCATTTTCTGTTTCCCAATGTCACCTGGTGCTCTTTTTCATCACTTCCCCTCCTTGACATGTGTCACCTGGTCTGTGTGTAATCACATTTGCACATGGTCATCTAGAGTGCCAGTAAATCTAAGTGCACATTGCTTTCTGCATCTGTGACTTGTGTTGGTACCTTGCCTGTGCCATGACCTGTTCACTATGCTGGGGGTCCATATTTGTTGGCACTGATGATGATTCTCAACATAGGAGTGTGAGGTTTCAACTGAACACCCTTGCACCATGCATGACCAATGTTGTGGCCTCAGACATGATGTGCATGAGTGGGAGATATGCATAGTGCCATGACGGTTGATCATGGTACAGTCAGCTCATTCCAGGAACACGGAGCAGTGTGCCCACTACAGTCCCCTGAGACACCCTGGTCTCCTAATCATGTGTGTCATCCAACACTGTGCACCTTCTCTGTGGGTTCAGCATAGGTCTGCCTCTGTGGCATTGTTCCATGGCCTAGTTTGTATTTTTCAAATGTGTGCTACATGTGTCCACTGGACAGGGATACACAATTTTGCTTGTGCATACTCACACTGGGCAGTGCCTGTGTGGCTATTCACAACAATCTGTTGATGGTTGTTTGTCACAAATATGTGTTGCCAGCCCCACGCGGTGATGTTGCGTAAATGTAGCAATTTTTGCTTCACAGTTTTTGTAACCCTGAATAAGAGGTGTCACTTCTTGATCTGTATCAATCACATTGACTCAGGTATGGGTGGTTGTGCGGGAAAGGCCTACATGGGCAACCCTGATTTTTCCTTGCCAGGTCTGACCTGTGTGTGAGAATTGGCTGTACAAAGAATCACCGTGCAGTGCCCCTGTGATGCTGGCCAGTGCTTCATGTTCGTGCTTTTCAGCCTGTGTCAGTTTTTAAAAAACATGATTCCTGCTCATACATTTTTGGCACCTGTGTGTGGTTCAGATGCAACGCAGTTTGGACTTTATGTGCTGACATGTGTGTGTACATTCTGGCTTGCCATGAGGGTGTATATACAGTACAGCTATGCTTTTTTACAACCCAATTGCAGGCCCATTAGCTTATGCATTGTCCTGGGTGTGGACATGTGTGCCACTCCAGATGACAGGCAGTAGTTCATATGTGTAGCCAACTGTGTAATCAGGTGACGGATGGCCATGTGACAACTGACATAATTCAAGTTGTTACTCTTAAAAAATTGTACCTTGGCACTCACCACACTTGTCAACAGTTCTTCATGTTTTAAATGTGGTGATTTGATGATGTGTGTTAAGAACACTGATGTGCCTGCATGAAAGATGTCTCCCAAGGAAGTGCACACCAAACGACATTTCCACTTTCATGGAAAACGCTGGCACCTTTTCAAAGAAGCCACTGTTAGAATTAAATGGTGTTGCTGATTCTTCATATACATGTTCCCACAGTGGTCTTGATTTTGTGAGACTCCTTTGTTGTTGGTGATACAAACTAACGAGTCTCAAGACATCAATACCTCCGTGGGCCCATGTATATGTACTTTCGGCAACACCATTTATTTGTAACAGTGGCTTCTTCGAAAAGATGCCAGCTTCTTCAATGACAGTGTAAATGTAGTTTTGTGTGAACTGCCTTGTGAGACATATTTCACGCAGGCACATGAGTGTTCTTTTCACGAAATGGCGAATTGGCACATTCAAAACATGTCGATTGTGTAAAGTATTGTGAGTCCCAAGGTACCAACATTTTTTCGTTTTGTGTTCCAAAGTACTTACAGGTCTCTGAGTGTGGTGACACCTTGAGTATTGAGGTGTGTTAGTTTACCTTGGGTGCACCACTACTGTTTCTTTCAGGGTAAACAAGAGGTGGCATGACTTCATTGTATTGCTGTGCTCACCGGTTCACAGACACTAGCTTCTCAGTGTATTTCTCATTCAAGTTGTGGCCTGGTGTGTTATTTTTTTCCTGGTGTCCAATGGGCATAGTGGGTCTACCAACAGGGCAGTACAGGGCTTACATATGTGCGGAGTAATCTAGCTGTTACTCATGATGCATTGCCTGATATGCACTGTGACCAATTGTTTTTGTGCTCATGTGTCAGATGTACACAGGTGACTGATGCATTTCGGTTTCTTCTCCTTGCCCACAGCATCATCATCCGCAACAGAGGGAGACACCTGCATGGACCTGGAGGAGGGACCCAGCGACCTTGCCACCAGTGCTGTGGAGTCAGAAGGAGCCAGTGGCACGGAGGGCGAGGGGAGTCAGTCGGAGGACCTGTCTGGAGGCGATAGCAGCTACGACGCCGACGGGTCAGACGCTGACCTCCTCGAGGAGGCGGAGGCTGCAACACCACCTGGCAGCATCCCCACATCTGTCCCCGCCTCCTCCATTACCATCTCCGCCCTCCCAGTTGCTCCCGTCCCTTTTGTCCGTGCAGAGGCCCACCATGTCTCCTTCGGCCCTGGCACCGCACCCCCTGCCCCTGTCACCCCTGCTGCCCTCAGTGAAGAGTCTGTGGACATCCTGCGGCATTTGCAGGTTGGGCAGGCATCGGTGCTGAATGTCCTCCATGAACACACTAAACTGCTCACACAGATGGTGTCATTCATGGAGGGCATGTCAGCAACGATGTCTGACCAACGCAGGATTCTGCGGTCCATGGACTCTTCCCTGACGGCAGCAGTTACTCTCCTGCAGCACTCTGTCCCCCCTACCCCAGACCCATCCACACTTCCCTCTCCCATGCCTGCCCAACACACACCCAGACAGTCACGGGCACGCACCCCACCAGACACAGCCAGCACACCCACAAGTAAGGCAAAGCGCACACCTCCTGGCACGCACACTCAGGGAGATGTAGGCACACCCACAGGGTCTGGGGACAGACGACATACACGCAGCCACAGTCGCAGTCCACAGTCCTCACAACCCTGTCCCTCCAAAACCACTCCCCTTGGCTTCCCTGCCAAACGCTCACCCAAGCAGCTCTTTATGGGTGAGCTGGACCTCGCCCCCACTGATCCACCACCCCACAAGCGGGTGAGGAAGTCCCCGGGTGTTAGAGTCGGGGATCTCTGGTTGGCGCAAGGTTGCCCTTGTGTCAAGCAGGAACCCTCTCCTCTACGTCAGGGCGCAGGATAACCCCTTGTGAATGACCCTGCGGCAGGCGAGCTCCTGAGTGTCACGGCCCTAGGAGGGGCGTTGAGGGGCGCAGTCTCTTTCCAGCGGGATGCACACACGGCTCGAATCGGAGGACGAGCAAAAGCACAGAGAACCCACTGGTCCTGGGGTTCAGTTCAGGGGGCAAGCTCAGATCAAGCCCTTGGAGAATGTTTAAAGCACAAAGCAGCAAAGTCTTTTCAGTAGTCTCTTCCTCTCCTTTCTCAGCAAGGCAAGCAGCAGGCCAGCTCCTCCAGCGTCTTCTTCTCCTTCTAGTCGGGCAGAGGTTCTTTGTGGTAAAACAGGATTCTGATTTCTTAGGAGCCAGGCTCCTACTTTTATACCGTGATTCTTTTGTTCTTTAGCGCCAGGGGGCCTGGGCCTGGCTCAGTCCAGTTCTGGAGCACTTTGTTATGGTGACTCTGCTCTTTCCTTTCAGCAGCAGGGCAGAGACATCAGCCGCTCCACAGGGGGCGGAGCCGGCTTTGTGGTGGCAGAGCACAGGTCTATTCAAGAGTCAAGGTGTACTCCTCCCACCCATCCTGGGGTAATCTCTCTACCCACCACCTGGCAGCCAACCTGTCTCTGGGGATTCCCCAACCCTGCTCCTTACTGTTGCTAGGCAGAACACACACACACAGCAGAGGCGGACTGAAATGGCTATAAATACTAACTTACTAAAAGTAGTATTTACAAACCCAGGATATTAAAATAAACTTGACTACAAGAAGTATTTTATTATTCTGAGTTCAGGCATACTAAACTTGACATTCTACCATGCTCTATGAGTCCACTGGGGTCACAGCGTGTAGTGACTCCAGCAGCCCATTCTGGCCTATGGAGAGCAGGTAGCCTTCAATAGTGAAAAACGAAAATGGCTGTAATTCACTATTAGGACATGCCACACACTCAGGGCTTGTCCTACCTTACACCTACAATGCACCCTGTCCGTGGGCCTACCATAGGGGTGACTAACATGAGGCAAAGGGAAGGTTTGGAGGCTGGCAAGTGTGTGCACTTGCCCAGCCAGCATGACAGTACCAGACTGCACGCAGGTTCTGCAGTGGCAGACCCTAGACACATTTTACTAGGCCGCTTCTGTGGGTGGCACAACCAGTGCTGCAGGCCCACCAGCAGCATTCGCATTTACAAGCCCTGGCACTCCTGGTGCACTTTACTAGGGGCTGATAGTAAACCGAATAAGCCAAACATGGACACCAATCAATGTATACATTTTACCATAGGGAGAGCATATGCACCTTAGCACTGGTCAGCAGTGGTAAGGTGCCCAGAGTCATAAAACAGCCAACAACAGGTCAGAAAAAATACAGGAGGAAGGCAAAAAGTTTAGGGATGACCCTGCAAAAAGGGCCAAGTCCAACACAACCCCCTTCCAGCCAAAACGCAGGGTAGACCAATCACCACCGTGATGGTCTTCCCTGCTTGGGGCGATAGAACAAGGACCTGGCCCGCAACTGCAGGGGCAGACTCCATTTCTACGCCAATCTGAACCTATCGGACTCCCTCTGTCCATACTCTCAGGGCCCACCAAGCCAATCCATGGGGAACCCTTCTCCTCACCCGTGGACACCACCTGTGCAGCACCTAACCTCAACTGGCCCACAGGTGTGTCCCAACAGACAGACAGCAAAATGCTACAGTGGCCACTGACAGTAGTCAGGGATGAGACCCAGGCCGTATGCCTCTCAGGGCTCTCAATGCTCTGTGGCGCCAGGGAGCGGGGGGCAGTAGCCCCAGGTGTTTGGCACCCTTTGTCCATTCTCCCCCTTGTCAGGTCAGGTATGACATCCTGGCACTGACCCACCAGCCCCAGGACTGTACCCGGTGGCTGGACCCAAGACTGGGGTGGCCTCTCCCACACCCGGTCCTTCTCCTTGGGGCTCTGTACCCTCCCACCTGGAGTGGTACCCCCTTCCAGAATTGCCAGGGCACCTGGGGCAGGTGTCCTGCGCAATTCGCCCACCAGTTCAGGTGTTCTATCCTGCAACTGGACGTCCAGGTCCGGGGGGACACCCTGAACCTGGCCCTCCAACCTAGGGTCTAAACCCGTCAGTTGAGCCGGGGTCAGAGGCGAGGACTCCCTCCCTCTGCACCCCCTTCCAGAGTACTGCCCACTCCCAACTGGCGTGGTACCCCCAGAAGCAACATGGGTCAGGACACTGATTACAGTAGTCCCACCCTCCAGGTCAGACAACACCTGAACCTGGCTTCCCAACCCTGGGACCAACCCATGCGGTTGAACGCTCGCCTGGCGCACCAGGACTTCCCGGGGAGCACGCATGCCCCCCCTGAGGGTAACACATAACTCATGTGTCGCGTGACAGTCTGCCTGGCGCTGATCTCCCGACCCCTGTCCATCTGACAGTGCCTGAAGATCCCCCAGGACAGAAGTGGTGTCACCATGGTCACTCACGGGGGACGCAGCCCTTCTGGCTGGCCCCTGACCCACTGGTTCTTCCACTGGGGACTCTTTCCCCCTCTCACCCCTCAATCTGGACCTCTGCACCCTCCCAACTGGAGCGGTACTGCCAGACACCAGAACTGATGGAGGCCTGCTTACAGACACTCCCAGCTCACCAGACACTAAGGGATCCCCCTCAATGGGCGGCCCTTCAGGACAGCCTAGGCTCCCCGCCTGGTGTTCCCTTAAAGAACCATCCAGGCTCTGAGACTGGGTCTCGGGCACCTGGGGGCACGCAGCCCCGCACTCACTCCTTCTCCACTGAGACAGGACGTGAGCCCCTACTCCCCTCCCACTATCATGGGACCTAGCTGGGCTACTCTGCACCACTTCCACCACTCTGGGTTGGAAGATACCTGAGCCACTCCCCACAGGGTCACTCCCCAATGCCTCTCCAGACCCTCTGGAATCCACCAAAAGGTCTGCCTCCAATGTGAGTTCTCTGCGGTCAGAAAACTTACTCTCCAACAGGTGTTGACATAGCTCTGGAAAACAGGGACTTAAAATATGCTCTCCCACAATTGGATCACACAGCCCCCTAGCAGGGTTAACCAAACTATCCTTCACCTTACCATCCAGTGCCTCGCACACGTACTCCACACCACTCTCCTGAGACTGGCAAGACAGTATCTGACTGTCTCTGTCCCACAACCCACACTCTTCTGGGCGGTCTTCACACTCACCCACCAGGACTTCAATTTTGGGGGAACCCCTCTCCCTGTACCTCTCAGCTAGAGTCAGTAGAGTGTCCCTCCCTCCACTAGGACTATGAACCCCTGCACCAGTTACCCTATTCCCTTCAGGGATACTGCGCACTACTGGAGCTACCTCATGCCCTTGAACCTCCTGGTGTATGTTAACCCCCTCCTTCAAGTCAGGCGCCACATCTCTGGGTGTGCGTACTACTCTCTCAGCACTGTAAAACTCAATATTGCTGCCACCAGAGGGAGAGCGGTCTAAACTCTTGATCTTGCGATCCAACTCCCTCATTTTTAGATCATGATCCATTTGGCGTTGTTGTGCCTCCGAGGCCAACTTCTTCTTTTCCATTTCCATTTGTCCTGCCAACTTTGCCATCTCCATTGCATGCGCTCTGTCTGCTGCCCTGTCTGCCAGCTCCTCTGGCGACAGGACTCTGCTGGGCTCCCCAAGGTTGTCGGGTGGAACGATGTCCCCCGCATTCTGTGGGTCTCTTGACTCCTTCCAGGCTCTCAACGCCTTGGTGTACTGGCCCTTCCTCTTGAATCCAGCATGGGGAACTCGGAGTTTTACACTGTAGCCTTTCAATTCCTCTACTGTGTATCCCTCCAGTTCCTCCCAATCCACCTCATCTATTCCAGAAATCACAGAGAGTGCTCTTCCAGCAGGGAGTGAGCCAGGCATGACTGACGCAATGGTCGATGTCTCAACAAAGTTCCGAAAATGAAAACCTGTGGCTGCGTTACTTGGTCTGCTCTCACTATCTGGTGATTAATAATTCACTGTATGCAAATTACAAATGCAAATCCGAAATCCCACCGCTGCCACCAATGTTAGAGTCGGGGATCTCTGGTTGGCGCAAGGTTGCCCTTGTGTCAAGCAGGAACCCTCTCCTCTACGTCAGGGTGCAGGATAACCCCTTGTGAATGACCCTTGCTCACCCTCTAGGTGCGTGGCGTGAGCAGCCAAGGCGATTCCTCAGGCGTTGTTGGTTAAGCACTTACAATCACACACACAGTAAATACATCAATCCCCCCAGAAACGGACACCAGACTTGGATATGTAGAAAAATACGCTTCTTTATGTAAAAATAGGTATATATCTCAGCAGACTTATCACAAGACCAATAACGTTTTCGCTATGCCACCAGGTTGTACAGCAGGCAAATGTTCTTTGTTCGTAGTTTCAAATGGATACTTTGTAGTCTCTTGCAAATGTTGCTTGTGGTTCCAGTACTTACAGAGATCGGCTCCTGCGAACGGGGAAATAAGGCGTTGCGGGCCCCGAGCCCGATACTGGAACTTCTTTCGTGATGTGGAGAGTCGGCACAGGTCGGTGCGACTCTCAGCTTGGGAAGTGTCTTGGGTCCTCGATCAGCGGGTGTGGGCAGGTAGGCAGGCGCGGCCAGCGACCCTCAGCACGGCGGTGCAGGGGGGTCTCCACAGCGGGGGCGGCGCGGCCTGAGATGTCCGGGGATAGCGAAGCGGGGTCACAGGGCACGGTCAGTGCAGCTGGATGACCCGGCGTAGATCACAGTCGTCGGACAGTTTCCGGCGGGAGGGGTGATGGCGCGTTCAGCGCGCTCCAGTGGCAGGCGGTGACAGGGGCGCAGGCGGCCTAGCCCGGGGACAGAGAGCGGCTCCGGACGGAGCGGGGCTCTCACGGGGTTGCGGCAGGCGAGCTCCTGAGTGTCACGGCCCTAGGAGGGGCGTTGAGGGGCGCAGTCTCTTTCCAGCGGGATGCACACACGGCTCGAATCGGAGGACGAGCAAAAGCACAGAGAACCCACTGGTCCTGGGGTTCAGTTCAGGGGGCAAGCTCAGATCAAGCCCTTGGAGAATGTTTAAAGCACAAAGCAGCAAAGTCTTTTCAGTAGTCTCTTCCTCTCCTTTCTCAGCAAGGCAAGCAGCAGGCCAGCTCCTCCAGCGTCTTCTTCTCCTTCTAGTCGGGCAGAGGTTCTTTGTGGTAAAACAGGATTCTGATTTCTTAGGAGCCAGGCTCCTACTTTTATACCGTGATTCTTTTGTTCTTTAGCGCCAGGGGGCCTGGGCCTGGCTCAGTCCAGTTCTGGAGCACTTTGTTATGGTGACTCTGCTCTTTCCTTTCAGCAGCAGGGCAGAGACATCAGCCGCTCCACAGGGGGCGGAGCCGGCTTTGTGGTGGCAGAGCACAGGTCTATTCAAGAGTCAAGGTGTACTCCTCCCACCCATCCTGGGGTAATCTCTCTACCCACCACCTGGCAGCCAACCTGTCTCTGGGGATTCCCCAACCCTGCTCCTTACTGTTGCTAGGCAGAACACACACACACAGCAGAGGCGGACTGAAATGGCTATAAATACTAACTTACTAAAAGTAGTATTTACAAACCCAGGATATTAAAATAAACTTGACTACAAGAAGTATTTTATTATTCTGAGTTCAGGCATACTAAACTTGACATTCTACCATGCTCTATGAGTCCACTGGGGTCACAGCGTGTAGTGACTCCAGCAGTCCATTCTGGCCTATGGAGAGCAGGTAGCCTTCAATAGTGAAAAACGAAAATGGCTGTAATTCACTATTAGGACATGCCACACACTCAGGGCTTGTCCTACCTTACACTTACAATGCACCCTGTCCGTGGGCCTACCATAGGGGTGACTAACATGAGGCAAAGGGAAGGTTTGGAGGCTGGCAAGTGTGTGCACTTGCCCAGCCAGCATGACAGTACCAGACTGCACGCAGGTTCTGCAGTGGCAGACCCTAGACACATTTTACTAGGCCGCTTCTGTGGGTGGCACAACCAGTGCTGCAGGCCCACCAGCAGCATTCGCATTTACAAGCCCTGGCACTCCTGGTGCACTTTACTAGGGGCTGATAGTAAACCGAATAAGCCAAACATGGACACCAATCAATGTATACATTTTACCATAGGGAGAGCATATGCACCTTAGCACTGGTCAGCAGTGGTAAGGTGCCCAGAGTCATAAAACAGCCAACAACAGGTCAGAAAAAATACAGGAGGAAGGCAAAAAGTTTAGGGATGACCCTGCAAAAAGGGCCAAGTCCAACACAACCCCCTTCCAGCCAAAACGCAGGGTAGACCAATCACCACCGTGATGGTCTTCCCTGCTTGGGGCGATAGAACAAGGACCTGGCCCGCAACTGCAGGGGCAGACTCCATTTCTACGCCAATCTGAACCTATCGGACTCCCTCTGTCCATACTCTCAGGGCCCACCAAGCCAATCCATGGGGAACCCTTCTCCTCACCCGTGGACACCACCTGTGCAGCACCTAACCTCAACTGGCCCACAGGTGTGTCCCAACAGACAGACAGCAAAATGCTACAGTGGCCACTGACAGTAGTCAGGGATGAGACCCAGGCCGTATGCCTCTCAGGGCTCTCAATGCTCTGTGGCGCCAGGGAGCGGGGGGCAGTAGCCCCAGGTGCTTGGCACCCTTTGTCCATTCTCCCCCTTGTCAGGTCAGGTATGACATCCTGGCACTGACCACCAGCCCCAGGACTGTACCCGGTGGCTGGACCCAAGACTGGGGTGGCCTCTCCCACACCCGGTCCTTCTCCTTGGGGCTCTGTACCCTCCCACCTGGAGTGGTACCCCCTTCCAGAATTGCCAGGGCACCTGGGGCAGGTGTCCTGCGCAATTCGCCCACCAGTTCAGGTGTTCTATCCTGCAACTGGACGTCCAGGTCCGGGGGGACACCCTGAACCTGGCCCTCCAACCTAGGGTCTAAACCCGTCAGTTGAGCCGGGGTCAGAGGCGAGGACTCCCTCCCTCTGCACCCCCTTCCAGAGTACTGCCCACTCCCAACTGGCGTGGTACCCCCAGAAGCAACATGGGTCAGGACACTGATTACAGTAGTCCCACCCTCCAGGTTAGACAACACCTGAACCTGGCTTCCCAACCCTGGGACCAACCCATGCTTTTGAACGCTCGCCTGGCGCACCAGGACTTCCCGGGGAGCACGCATGCCCCCCCTGAGGGTAACACATAACTCATGTGTCGCGTGACAGTCTGCCTGGCGCTGACCTCCCGACCCCTGTCCATCTGACAGTGCCTGAAGATCCCCCAGGACAGAAGTGGTGTCACCATGGTCACTCACGGGGGACGCAGCCCTTCTGGCTGGCCCCTGACCCACTGGTTCTTCCACTGGGGACTCTTTCCCCCTCTCACCCCTCAATCTGGACCTCTGCACCCTCCCAACTGGAGCGGTACTGCCAGACACCAGAACTGATGGAGGCCTGCTTACAGACACTCCCAGCTCACCAGACACTAGGGGATCCTCCTCAATGGGCGGCCCATCAGGACAGCCTAGGCTCCCCGCCTGGTGTTCCCTTAAAGAACCATCCAGGCTCTGAGACTGGGTCTCGGGCACCTGGGGGCACGCAGCCCCGAACTCACTCCTTCTCCACTGAGACAGGACGTGAGCCCCTACTCCCCTCCCACTATCATGGGACCTAGCTGGGCTACTCTGCACCACTTCCACCACTCTGGGTTGGAAGATACCTGAGCCACTCCCCACAGGGTCACTCCCCAATGCCTCTCCAGACCCTCTGGAATCCACCAAAAGGTCTGCCTCCAATGTGAGTTCTCTGCGGTCAGAAAACTTACTCTCCAACAGGTGTTGACATAGCTCTGGAAAACAGGGACTTAAAATATGCTCTCCCACAATTGGATCACACAGCCCCCTAGCAGGGTTAACCAAACTATCCTTCACCTTACCATCCAGTGCCTCGCACACGTACTCCACACCACTCTCCTGAGACTGGCAAGACAGTATCTGACTGTCTCTGTCCCACAACCCACACTCTTCTGGGCGGTCTTCACACTCACCCACCAGGACTTCAATTTTGGGGGAACCCCTCTCCCTGTACCTCTCAGCTAGAGTCAGTAGAGTGTCCCTCCCTCCACTAGGACTATGAACCCCTGCACCAGTTACCCTATTCCCTTCAGGGATACTGCGCACTACTGGAGCTACCTCATGCCCTTGAACCTCCTGGTGTATGTTAACCCCCTCCTTCAAGTCAGGCGCCACATCTCTGGGTGTGCGTACTACTCTCTCAGCACTGTAAAACTCAATATTGCTGCCACCAGAGGGAGAGCGGTCTAAACTCTTGATCTTGCGATCCAACTCCCTCATTTTTAGATCATGATCCATTTGGCGTTGTTGTGCCTCCGAGGCCAACTTCTTCTTTTCCATTTCCATTTGTCCTGCCAACTTTGCCATCTCCATTGCATGCGCTCTGTCTGCTGCCCTGTCTGCCAGCTCCTCTGGCGACAGGACTCTGCTGGGCTCCCCAAGGTTGTCGGGTGGAACGATGTCCCCCGCATTCTGTGGGTCTCTTGACTCCTTCCAGGCTCTCAACGCCTTGGTGTACTGGCCCTTCCTCTTGAATCCAGCATGGGGAACTCGGAGTTTTACACTGTAGCCTTTCAATTCCTCTACTGTGTATCCCTCCAGTTCCTCCCAATCCACCTCATCTATTCCAGAAATCACAGAGAGTGCTCTTCCAGCAGGGAGTGAGCCAGGCATGACTGACGCAATGGTCGATGTCTCAACAAAGTTCCGAAAATGTAAACCTGTGGCTGCGTTACTTGGTCTGCTCTCACTATCTGGTGATTAATAATTCACTGTATGCAAATTACAAATGCAAATCCGAAATCCCACCGCTGCCACCAATGTTAGAGTCGGGGATCTCTGGTTGGCGCAAGGTTGCCCTTGTGTCAAGCAGGAACCCTCTCCTCTACGTCAGGGTGCAGGATAACCCCTTGTGAATGACCCTTGCTCACCCTCTAGGTGCGTGGCGTGAGCAGCCAAGGCGATTCCTCAGGCGTTGTTGGTTAAGCACTTACAATCACACACACAGTAAATACATCAATCCCCCCAGAAACGGACACCAGACTTGGATATGTAGAAAAATACGCTTCTTTATGTAAAAATAGGTATATATATCTCAGCAGACTTATCACAAGACCAATAACGTTTTCGCTATGCCACCAGGTTGTACAGCAGGCAAATGTTCTTTGTTCGTAGTTTCAAATGGATACTTTGTAGTCTCTTGCAAATGTTACTTGTGGTTCCAGTACTTACAGAGATCGGCTCCTGCGAACGGGGAAATAAGGCGTTGCGGGCCCCGAGCCCGATACTGGAACTTCTTTCGTGATGTGGAGAGTCGGCACAGGTCGGTGCGACTCTCAGCTTGGGAAGTGTCTTGGGTCCTCGATCAGCGGGTGTGGGCAGGTAGGCAGGCGCGGCCAGCGACCCTCAGCACGGCGGTGCAGGGGGGTCTCCACAGCGGGGGCGGCGCGGCCTGAGATGTCCGGGGATAGCGAAGCGGGGTCACAGGGCACGGTCAGTGCAGCTGGATGACCCGGCGTAGATCACAGTCGTCGGACAGTTTCCGGCGGGAGGGGTGATGGCGCGTTCAGCGCGCTCCAGTGGCAGGCGGTGACAGGGGCGCAGGCGGCCTAGCCCGGGGACAGAGAGCGGCTCCGGACGGAGCGGGGCTCTCACGGGGTTGCGGCAGGCGAGCTCCTGAGTGTCACGGCCCTAGGAGGGGCGTTGAGGGGCGCAGTCTCTTTCCAGCGGGATGCACACACGGCTCGAATCGGAGGACGAGCAAAAGCACAGAGAACCCACTGGTCCTGGGGTTCAGTTCAGGGGGCAAGCTCAGATCAAGCCCTTGGAGAATGTTTAAAGCACAAAGCAGCAAAGTCTTTTCAGTAGTCTCTTCCTCTCCTTTCTCAGCAAGGCAAGCAGCAGGCCAGCTCCTCCAGCGTCTTCTTCTCCTTCTAGTCGGGCAGAGGTTCTTTGTGGTAAAACAGGATTCTGATTTCTTAGGAGCCAGGCTCCTACTTTTATACCGTGATTCTTTTGTTCTTTAGCGCCAGGGGGCCTGGGCCTGGCTCAGTCCAGTTCTGGAGCACTTTGTTATGGTGACTCTGCTCTTTCCTTTCAGCAGCAGGGCAGAGACATCAGCCGCTCCACAGGGGGCGGAGCCGGCTTTGTGGTGGCAGAGCACAGGTCTATTCAAGAGTCAAGGTGTACTCCTCCCACCCATCCTGGGGTAATCTCTCTACCCACCACCTGGCAGCCAACCTGTCTCTGGGGATTCCCCAACCCTGCTCCTTACTGTTGCTAGGCAGAACACACACACACAGCAGAGGCGGACTGAAATGGCTATAAATACTAACTTACTAAAAGTAGTATTTACAAACCCAGGATATTAAAATAAACTTGACTACAAGAAGTATTTTATTATTCTGAGTTCAGGCATACTAAACTTGACATTCTACCATGCTCTATGAGTCCACTGGGGTCACAGCGTGTAATGACTCCAGCAGCCCATTCTGGCCTATGGAGAGCAGGTAGCCTTCAATAGTGAAAAACGAAAATGGCTGTAATTCACTATTAGGACATGCCACACACTCAGGGCTTGTCCTACCTTACACCTACAATGCACCCTGTCCGTGGGCCTACCATAGGGGTGACTAACATGAGGCAAAGGGAAGGTTTGGAGGCTGGCAAGTGTGTGCACTTGCCCAGCCAGCATGACAGTACCAGACTGCACGCAGGTTCTGCAGTGGCAGACCCTAGACACATTTTACTAGGCCGCTTCTGTGGGTGGCACAACCAGTGCTGCAGGCCCACCAGCAGCATTCGCATTTACAAGCCCTGGCACTCCTGGTGCACTTTACTAGGGGCTGATAGTAAACCGAATAAGCCAAACATGGACACCAATCAATGTATACATTTTACCATAGGGAGAGCATATGCACCTTAGCACTGGTCAGCAGTGGTAAGGTGCCCAGAGTAATAAAACAGCCAACAACAGGTCAGAAAAAATACAGGAGGAAGGCAAAAAGTTTAGGGATGACCCTGCCAAAAGGGCCAAGTCCAACACCGGGCACGGGAGTTGAGTCCCCCACCATGTCCACCCCCTCCCCCAAGAGCGTTGCACCCTATCCCTCACCCACCACACCCTCCATTGACACTGGGGAATCCTCAGGTGCAGGGGTTAGGATGGACGTCCTGGCAGCAGTGTGCAGCTCCAAGCTCGCCTCCACCTTCGGCGCTGGCCCCACCCCTTGTGGTGGAGACGTCCACCCCTGCACCCACCACACCTACCCTTCCCCCTCCTGTCCCTGCGGTGCCTGGTCCTGCCACAGATGATGCCCCCCCCCGGTCAACAAACCTTGAGGTTCCTTTGTGCAGGCCAGCTAGGGGTAGATGGGGTCCCCTACGTCCACCCTTGGACTTGAAATATGGACTGGCCATTGGCCTTTGTAAATATTCGAATTTTTACAATTTTTTATTTGTGCTAAATAAAGCCTTTTGTTTTACTTTCAACACTATTGCATTTCAGGTACTTGATGTTGGTGATGTGGCTCCTGGAGCTGGTGTTCTGGTAATGTGTTAGGGTTCTAAGAAATGTTTTTGTATGATGGTCATGAGGTGGACCATGGTATCTGTGTGCCATCACAATGTGTCTGCAAAGAATCATTGGTAGTGTGTGTTCATTTTGTTTTGAGACATTGTCCCAAGGGGTGTTCCTTCCTCTGTGGCACCTGACATCTTCCCTGCAAACAGTTGCACTATTGTTGTGCTGACCTGTGTTAACATTTCCTTTGTTGGTGACGGATCCCTTCAACAATAGCCATGCCTGCTCACCTATGTCTCCTGCTGAATCGTCTGTGCCATCCTTGCTAGTCACTGTACTTGTGTTTTGAGTATGTAGGAATGCCTTCAGGGACAAATTCCCCCTTTTCAGCACTATGCATGTGTGTAATCACGGCCTACCACACAAATGGTACTTAATATGCACGGTATTTGTGCACCTGACTCACAATTGTGGGCATTGTATCTAGGGGAATTCCACTCTATTCCTTCCATGAGAGACAACATCTTGGTGGCTGGACCAGCACCTGGACATTCCTATCACTAATGGGATGTGCGTGACAGTGTGTGTTCCCTTGGGCTATCTTAGTTTTGTAGGCAGTTACATGACTATACAGTCTTGTGGCATGATACCAGGGTGTGTATTGTGCTGCATCCGCCATGGGTGGGTATGCATGTGTTATATGTCCTCACACCCACATGTGGTGTGTCATGCAGTGTGTGAAAGACATCCATCCTCCTGGGAGTGGGACACTGCTGTCAGTGATGTGTTGTTATAGCACTATCATCATAGTCCAAAGTTAGGGATGCGTCCATACCACCATGTAGGTGTGGTCATCTGATAATGATGTACACCCCCCCCAAATCTCTGTCCACTGCTGGGAGTCCTCTGCACCCACCCCCATGTCTCTGTGCACTGCTGGCAGTCCTCTGCATCGACCCCCATACCTCTGTCCACTGCTGGGAGTCCTCTGCACCCACCCCCATGTCTCTGTCCACTGCTGGGAGTCCTCTGCACCCACCCCTCATATTGCAAGCCACTACTGTAAGTCATATGCATCCACCCCCATATCTCTGTCCACTGCTGGGAGTCCTCTGCACCCTCCCCCATATCTCTGTCCACTGCTGGGAGTCCTCTGCACCCACCCCCATGTCTCTGTCCACTGCTTGGAGTCCTCTGCACCCACCCCCATATCTCTGTCCACTGCTGGGAGTCCTCTGCACCCACCCCCATATCTCTGTTCACTGCTGGGAGTCCTCTGCACCCACCCCCATGTCTCTGTCCACTGCTGGGAGTCCTCTGCACCCACCCCCATATCTCTGTCCACTGCTGGGAGTCCTCTGCACCCACCCCCATATCTCTGTCCACTGCTGGGAGTCCTCTGCACCCACCCCCATATCTCTTTCCACTGCTAGGAGTCCTCTACACCTACCCCCATATCTCTGTCCACTGCTGGGAGTTCTCTGCACCCACCCCCATGTCTCTGTCCACTGCTGGGAGTCCTCTGCACCCACCCCCATGTCTCTGTCCACTGCTGGGAGTCCTCTGCACCCACCCCTCATATTGCAGGCCACTGCTGGTAGTCATATGCATCCACCCGCATATCTCTGTCCACTGCTGGGAGTCCTCTGCGCCCACTCCCATATCTCTGTCCACAGCTGGGAGTCCTCTGCACCCACCCCCATGCCTCTGTCCACTGCTGGGAGTCCTCTGCACCCACCCCCATGTCTCTGTCCACTGCTGGGAGTCCTCTGCACCCACTCCCATGTCTCTGTACACTGCTGGGAGTCCTCTGCACCCACCCCAATATGTGTGGTCACTGCTGGTATTGATCTGCAGCCACCCCCATATGGCTGGCCACTGCTGGGAATCCTCTGCACCCACCCACCCACCCCCTTGGAGCAGTACACTGCTGGCCTGGTCCTACACACACACCAATATGAAGGTAACATGCAGGGCCAGTCCGTAAGCCCACATTCCTGGCGTAGCCCAAATGTACTGGTGCCGTAACGGGGTACGTGTGCAACGCACCATACCCATGCATTCATTGCGTGTGTACGGTCCGTATCGCTGTTCTACTTGTGCCGTAGGAGTACGTGTGCAACGCACCGTACCCACGCATTCATTGCATGTGTACGGTCCATATCGCTGTTCTACTGGTGCCGTAGGAGTACGTGTGCAACGCACCGTACCCACGCATTCATTGCGTGTGTACGGTCCGTATCGCTGTTCTACTGGTGCCGTAGGAGTACGTGTGCAACGCACCGTACCCACGCATTCATTGCGTGTGTACGGTCCGTATCACTATTCTCATGGTGCCATAGGGGTACGTGTACAACCCACCGTACACGTCCACTTCAGTTGTTGCGGTACGCAGGGGTTGCTGGACACACCCCCCCAAGTGACCAGACCCTGGTGGTAATGTATGGGCTCCATATTATAGGTTTGGCTTTGGGTATGGGGTATGTTTCCTGCCCCTCACCCCCACCCTGGCCCCTGGGTGTTGTTCTCACCTTCTGCAGTGTGTGCGTCGGGTCCGGTGCACCAGGTCGTAGGCCAAGAGGACCGGGATGACACGTACAATGGGGTTCATGGCATGTACGTCGCGTACCGGGGCTCCGTTACGTAGCAGTTCACGTAGGACTCTGCTTTTCCGGCTGTGTTTGGCTCCCGTAAGAAAAGAGCCGTACGGAGTGCCGTAGGGACGAATCGTACTTGCTGGGCCAGAAACCGCTGCTTAAATACGACCGGACGTCGCGTACAAGCTGTTCCGGATCAGAATCGTTGTTCTTTTTTAACCATATGGTCTTTTGTACGATTCGTACGGAAAAAGGCTTTCTGTACGAATAGTACTTGCTAGGTTGTAAGAAAAGTTTACCGGGTATGAGTCGTACGGAGAAAAAGCTCCGTACAATGATTCGTACAGCCTTTTTCCAGGATCGGAATCGGCCCCTGTGTGTCTCTTCCAAACACAGGTGGTGCTGGGGACCCAGCACCAAATGAAGAGGATTCCCAGGCCCAGACTCTGGTGGACACTGAGCTCTCTGGTTTGACTCTGTCTTTGTCCTCTTCGGATGACGACGACCAATCTGGCCCCTCCGGTGTGAGTCATCATGCAGCACCAGCAGCATCAACATCTGCACCCCCTGTACCCACGCCTCCAGCATCTGGAAACCGACAGGGCACCCCCGCCAACACGGACAGCCAAGGCCACTGAACACCGACAGCACAGGGCCACAGGACCGCCAGGAAGCTACAGCAAACACCACCTGCAACACCACCCAAGGGGTCCCAGTGTCACCTGTGTGTCCCACCGCTGGTCCTGTCTGTGTGGATAGGGGTGCTGGGAAGGGTGGGAGGCAGAGGGGATGCCTTGCAGAGGGGTCTGGACTGCATGATGACCCCCAACTGGCACGCATCATAGATGCGTACCTGGATAGCACCGGAGGATTTGGCCAGGTAGTGGGGATCCTCAAGGACATGCAACAGGAGCAGGCTGCCCACCATGCCCGCATGGAGGCCAAGTGGGATGCCCTTACTGCAGTGCATCAGGACATACTCCAATGCCTCCGCCAGATCAACACAAACCTGTTCACACCTCCCTGTGTGGCCACAACATCTGTTGCAACACCATCTGCCAGTGCCACACGGAGGGAGGAGGACTCTGGCGGAGAGTCCCCTGCACCTGAGGGTCCCCCCCAGAAAGAAAAGGACATGTGAGAGGCAGATGTCCACGCACATCCCCCAGGGCCTCTAAACCTGTTCTGGACAATGTTCTTTGTGTGCAACTGGTTCACCTTGTTCAATCGCACATAACTTGCCCACATGACCTGGAGGGTTCATGTTGGGCCAATGTAGCAGATGACTGTGGACTTTACGCTGGACATTTCATCTACCAGCACTTTCCAACTCTAATGTGAACTTTGGATTCCAAAACCAATGTACAGCACCCACCATCCTGTGCACTTTCCTCACACATGTTCGAAAATAAACTCACCATGACACCATACTTGCCTCTGTTGTGATTCCAAATTGTCATGTGTCATGGAGATGTCGATCTGCTGCACAACACAGTGCATGCCAAATACTGAAACAATGTGACCAACGTTAGATGAGTCATGGTGATGTGACACATGTGAGGGAGACACACCACTATGGCAACACAACACATACTCACCATGGCCATGTTACTCATCCCACACAATGATGTTGACCTGAAACACATAGGTATGCACAACAACACCTGTCCACAGTCAGTGGTAACAAGTCCACAGGTGAGGTAAGCAAATGTCACTCAGATGTGGGAAGACCGACAACACACCTAACAAAGCACAGCACAGGTTCATTACACATCAGCAACATGTTTATTCAAAAATAGTTGCAAGGCAATTGTACGTTACGGTGGACACACGGTCACAGAGTGTCTGAGAATTGTAGTCCAGGGGTGTGTGGCACATCACTTGATGTCAATTGACTACTATCACACTGGTGTCGGATTCTGTTTGTTGGGGGTCAGTGTTGAACAAACAAAAGGCAAATTACCCTGTGAAGGACAGACACAAGACACAGTCAAAAGCACAGCAGAACAGGAGAGAAATGCAATACACATGCACAAAACATGTCACAAGAAACCTACACAAAAACAAGTTAGCAGTCCTACCCTATTGTGGAGTACACACCTCCTGAATGGACACATCACTGCACGCATCCAGTCAAGTGGCACCCACACACACTCATGCAGCAACAGAGCAGCCACAACACATTCCAGGCTAACTCCATACATTGACATAACAACCCTGGAAACTCACATTCAGGTGAAGAAGTTGTTGATGAGCTGTGAGCGGACGTCACCCTCATCCTCATCATCACTGGCATCTTGGCCCTGGCCGGGATCCTCCGCAGGTGCCGGAGGTTGGTCATCGTCATCTTGGATGAGAGGCACCTTCTTCCGCACTGCCATGTTGTGTAGCATGCAGCATACAAGGATTGTTTTGCACACCTTTGCAGGTTCATATAGGAGGGCCCCTCTGGTCTAGTCCAGGCAGCGAAAGCTGCTTTTCAGGAGGCCGAATGTCCGCTCAAACACCCTCCTACTCCGACCATGTGCCTCATTGTAGCGCATCTCGGCTGGTGTCACAGGGTTCCTGAGGGGTGTCAGCAACCACAGCATGTTGGGGTATCAAGAGTCACCTACACACACAAAAATGAACAAGTAGCTAAGTTTTGTAGGAGTGCGGAATACAACATTGACAAACACACACAATGATAAACAGTCAGTACACACCGACAAGCTAGGCATGCTGAGCTGGCATCTGTGACATCAGCGTTGCAATGCAACTACTCCTCATTATGTAGACATCGTGCGCAGAACCAGGGAACCGTGCACACACTTGTGTGATACACATGTCTGCAAGACATACCACCAGAGCATTGATCGAGTGGAAATGTTTCCTGTTATGGTATGCCTGCTCATGTGCCTGTGGTGGTATCAGGGCCACATGTGTCCCATCAATAGATCCAATGACGTTCGGCATCCTCCCCAGTGTATAAAAGGCATCCTTTATTTCAGGGAGTTCAGCTGGGCTAGAGAACTTGATGTACAGGTCAAGGAAATGCAACATCCCCTCCAAGACATCGCATAGCACATGACTAAACATAGTTTGTGACATACCACCTGCTGTAGCCACAGTGTACTGGAAGGTACCAGTAGCAAAGAAGTGCAGGGCTGTCATCACCTTCACCTTTGGGGTTAGTGCTGTAGGGTATGTCAGGCCAGGTAGCAGATATGGCGCCAACTGCACTGCAAACTCCTCAATCAGTGGCCTGGTGAAGCGGTACCGTGGGATGGAGTTGTGTTCCTGCATGGTTGCAAGGTCTGGGAACGGTCGATGGACAGCTGGTGCCCTGCAGTACAGAGATGAACAAAGGAAGATTGTCGGTTCATCCACCCATGTGGCCATGACCAGGCCCAATATCACATGATAGATCATGACATTACACAATGTACTGAGGTGTGTGCTGTTGGACATGGACACATATGTCACCTACATGACCATCACCTCACATCTCAATTCCACATGTCCACATGAGTCCCATGTAGTGCAATGGCCAATCATCTGGCTGTGTCACTCGACCTATGTACTGCTGTGATGTTACAAATGCACACCACAGTGACAAGTGAGGCCTGATGTCTCCCAGGCATCACAGATCTTTGCCATGCAGATACTGTGGGTGCACATCAGAATTGTGGCTACAGGTCTCACTGTGACGTACATGCCATCACCCCCAGGACTCAGGGTATATGTGGCATGTCCTAAACATATCCAACATGAAACTGTGTCCGTGACTCATGCCCATTACTGTACATTTGCACATCACAGTGGTAATGTGCACGACACAGAAAGGATTCTGTCCCCATGTACAAGTGCACAATCTGGGAGTGGCTGAACAAAAGTGCCACCCAACAAACCAAATGTGGCCCCCCAACACACAAGGAATGCAGCCTTACATGCCATGGGACACTGTGTGGCCAATGCTGTAGTGTGGTAGGTGTGCACAGGTGTCCCTGGCAAGTAATTGTGTGTTGAATCTGTCGAATAGCCACACCAATGAGGTCCGACGCGGGTGACAATGCGTACGCATTGCACGGTTCATGACCAAGCCGTGCGTATGCTTTGCCATTGACTGCAATGAGGTCCAACGCGGGTGACAATGCGTACGCTTTGCACGGTTCATGACCGAGACGTGTGTACGCTTTGCCATTGACTGCAATGAGGTCTGACGTGGGTGACTATCATGCATACACGTCGGGCAGGCATGGTCCGAGACAGGCGTACGCCTTGTCCATTGAATCGTATGGAGACAGGTGCATGTGTATTTTCAAAATAAGCGTTGTACAGTCAGTTGACAGAGCCGGACGCACCCATTGGCGCTGAACAGGTCATGGAGACGGATGCGGATTCAAAACTTGTACGAGTTGTGCGCGGGAAATTCAGTTGGATGCCTACAACAATGTTGCAATTACTATTGTTTCATGAAGGTGAAGATTTGAACGATGCGGAAGGCGTGTACGAGTCGTACATTTCTATGGATTGGCCAGATTCATAGAATGCAACCGTGTTGGACCTATCACTTGGGACACATGGCACATATTCTGCCTCTGCAGCACAGATATAAGGCTGGCTGGCCCCCAGGGAGCTCACTTGCCTACACTACATGCTCCTGGACCACATCCCTGCTACCACTGCTGCTGTCTCTGCATCCTCTGGCTCCTGCTAGGGCACGTACTCTGGAGAGGGCCCCAGCCTTCACTGAGGAGGAGAACCAGGTCCTGCTGGATGGGCTCCTTCCACAGTACAGCAAGCTGTATGGGAAACCAGGGGAGCAGGTGAGTGTGCAGTCCACTGCCTTCTTAATTGTGCATGTTGTCTGACTAGCAGTACTAGCAGTGTGCACACCAGTGGCAAGCATTCTCACTGACTACTTTCATCACCCAAAGTGTGTAGGTACATGTAATGAACAGGTGTTCTGCTGCTAACGTGCATTAGTGCAAGCTTAAACTTCCCAGGCATTGTTAATATGTCAGACATGCAGGTGATTTGTCCTTCCCCATGGTTGCACTACCTGTGTAACTCATTTCCCTTTGTGATGATGACTTGTATATCCAAATGTGTGCAGCAAAAATATGGGGCATGTGTGTTAATGTACTTTTAATTTTCTCATCCTCACAGGTTGATGCCCACCAGAAGCAGGAGATATGGCTGACCATAGCCTGGGCAGTTCGTTCGGTGGGGGTCTACAAGCCCTGGATCCGCAACTGCCAGAAGAGGTGGCAGGACCGTTGGGGCTGGCCCCGGAGGATAGCTAGAGTCCAGCTGAAGCTGTCACGTCCACGCAGGAGGGGCAGACACCGGACCCTGACCCCCCACATGCTCTGTATCCTGGCGGTGGTCTTCCCGGACCTGGAAATGGCAGCTGCAGGCCAGACAGCAGCAAGAAGGGGGTAAGTCCATGCCTAATCTGTGTACTATGTCTGACATGCTACTTGCAGTCTTTTGGCCTGGTCACACTTCCACATTACGTAGGTCTTGTAGTCCAATACTCAGGTCCCTCAATTGTGTGATGCACCCTACTCATCTGTTCCACAGGTGTGGCCTCTACAGTCTGTTGCTTGTGTCACTAGGGCACTGTGTCCCTGCAGTCAGCTATGCTTCAGCTACTGGACAGCATCTGTTCCCGTGACTCTGTTGTGTGTTTCATGGGTGGTTCAATTGTTTGCCCAATGCCTGTTATCTGACATGTGATCTGTGTGTGCCCCTGATATGTGTTCCAATTGCTGGTCTGACTCGCCACATGTGACTGGGGTATTTCAAACAAACACATGCAGCAGGGGACTCCAATTTGGGGGCCTCAGGAGTATGTATATCAAGTGTGTCACACTTGCTTAGCCACCCGACTACTGTCCAGGGCCAAACACTGTTTCACGTAGACCTGGGCAGGCATGCCTCCTCAAGGGCATTTAGAAACACTCTGTAATCCCACTCCTGTGTATCAACTTACAGGTTGTGCTTTGTGACATGTGCCTTCAGGTGTCTGCCTCTGTGTCATTATGGTGTGGCTTCCTGTTACGTACAACTGGGTGTCCATGATTTTGAGGGTCAGCAGGACATCTGAGATGTGACTGTGAGAGAAAATACCTGTGTGACATATAGGTGTGTGATCATCTGACAGCGCACAATGGTGTATGCAACTGTGTACTTCAGGCAGCTGGGTTACATGCACGGTAGACTGTGATGTGCTAATGTACAGGGAGTTGTGTTTGCAGAGACTCATATGTCTGATTTACATGATGTGGGGTCTTCTGGGTCCTGGATATGTTGTTTGCAGGGGATGGGCAAGTGCACTTGTCAGCTGCAGAGTTTGCTTTACCCCTGAGCTATGATTGTGACACAGTGCATACTGTTGTTGTCTGGATGCCCTGCCCCTGTGACAGGAGACAGTGTTGACTTACCTTCCAGGCATGCCAGTGCCATGGCATTTATTTTGCTATGAGTGATCCTGCATTGTGTTCAAGTGTGCACCATGCACCCCATTGTGGCATTGACTATCAGGACATGAGAACATCATAGTGTGTGTTGCTGGCATGCATCACAAGCATGTGAAATGAGTCTCTACCAATCCCTCCAACCGGACACCTGTACTGAGTCAGTGGCAAGAGATGTGCTGTGTGTATAGTGACATACTCCTACATGTTCACTTGCATGTCCAACTGATGTGTGGGTGATGCATGTCAGGACATTGGGGTATTAGCATCCAACATGCAACAGACATATGGGTGCAAGTCAAGGAGGAAAATGTGTGCCATGGTTGATGTTGAGAATGACAATTGGCTTATTATAAACAGTGTTGGCACTTTGAGCAGCGTTCAGCTGATGATGCCAGGGCTTGCCCTGTGATGTGATGTACTCACTGTGGTGTGTGTAGTCAGTGCAGGTGACTGATGTTGTTCTCTTTCCTCCTATTCCTATCCAGATACATCCATGGCCACAGGAGGGGACAGCTCCACGGACCAGGAGGCCTGACAGGGACAGAAGGAGAGGAGTCGGGGGACCCAGTGGCACGGAGGGTGAGTGGAGCCACACCAAGGAGTCGTCAGCACCATCCCCCCCAGCTGAGGGTCACAGCAGCTCTGAGGATGACTCCCTTGTGGAGGCGGGTGTCAGCAGCCACCAAACCCCAGCTAGTGAGGCTGTCCCCGCCACTGCCCCCACCACCAACATCACCACCCTCCCATCGGATCCCATCCCAGAGGTCTGTGGAGGCTCCCGTGTTTGGAAGCATGTCTCCTTTGTGCCAGGCACCACACCCTCTGCCCCTGTGTCCCCTGCTGCCCTGAGTGAGGAGTCTGAGGACTTACTTAGACAGATCCATGTAGGGCAGACATCGATGCTGAGTGTCCTCCATGCACACACCACTCTGTTGACGCAACTGGTGTCGTTCATGGAGGGCATTTCATCTGGCATGTCTGCCCTACAGAGGACCAATCAGTCCGTGGCCTCCCTCCCTGATGGCAGTAGTGTCCCTCCTCCAACAGTGCTGCACCCCTCCTACCCCTGCACCACCCATGATTCCTAGCACCTTACCTGTACCAAGCACACACACATCTGCACATTCTGACAAAGCCACAGAGACGGGCATCACACAAACACCCAAACCAAGGGCTAGACGTGCACACAAGCAAGCGCAGGGGACTGATACCACACTCACAGGGGATGGTTTGCAGACACACACACAGTCATCCACAAATTCTCCGCAGTCCTCCGAAACCTCTCCCTCCCAGCCCCCTTCCCTTGCCTCACCTGCAACCCCATCTCCACAGAAGCTCTTCCTCTGTAACCTTGGCCTCTTTCCCACCGACCCAGCAGATCCAGATTACAAGGGGAAGAGGAAGTCTCCACACACAGAGGGGAGTGCCCCTCACACCCTGACAGCCTCCTCTAGGCGCAGTCGGACTGAGGCCCCCACCTGCAAGTCCCCCCGGAGCCGGAAGAGCAAGACCCTACTGCCGCCACGCAGCTCCAAGGCAAAGTCTCTGTCCTCCATCCCCCAGGCCACCACTCCAGAGGTTCCCCCACCACACTCTGGCCCGGGTTCCCCCACCCACAGATACACCATCCCCAAAATGCTGAGGCCCTCCCCCCTACCACTTGCTCCTCCACACCCGGTCAGACGGTTAGTGCCACTGATGTGGGGACCGTGTCACCCCCTCTGTCCTGCCGACCTCACCTGCACCCCATTCCGCTCACATGGATTTAGACACTACAGTGGAGTCCACGACCACCCCGTCTGACTTGGGCACTGTAGTGGGGACCCAATCCACTCCCTCTGACCTGCCCACTGAAGTTGTGCTGGCACCCACCCCATCTAACTTGTGCTCTACAGTTGTGACTGCACCCAACACTTCAGTCAGCTCCACTGCAGTTGCAAGTGACTCTCCTTCATCCACCACCCCTTCACTGCCTCCTTCTGCTGCGCCCTGATCCTGTCCCTGCGGTGCCTGGCCTGCCCTCATGTATGCCCCTCCGAGGTGATATCCCCTGTCCTTCCAGTGCAGGCAAGCAACCTGTTACAGTTGTCACTCAAGTTCACTCCTTGTAATTTGATGATGGATGGCCATTGGCATTTTGTTTGAACGGACATTTCAATTTTCATATGCTGAATAAAGCTTTTTTCTTTATCCTCGTGAAGTTGATTTAGCTGTACATTAGGTTGATGATGTTTAGCATGCCCTTGCACCTGTAATGCTTGGTTTCCAATGTTGAATACTGAGGTGTTGATGTGAGGTACTCCATGTGGTCCAGGAGATATGTATCCTATTCTGGTCGGTATCCATGTCATCCTCTGCAGCTAACTGTGTGTGTCATGATCAACAATTTGTTGACATCTCTGTGAACATTTAATTTGCATGGTGACATCTGTGGCTTGCACCCATGCACATATGATGTGCTTCCCATTGTCCAATTTGTCTATTTCCCTGACTTTGGGTGCATCTCCACTGGACCTACAGGTGTGGGCATCATTGGTATAGGAGCAACTGGGTCCTCTGTGCAAATTGCTGTACATATGTGTTAAGTATGTGCAGATGACTTAAGGGAGACTCACGTACCCAGGCTGTTGTGACCAGAGACTTCATTGTGTGGTAACGTATGGCTGACTGACCAAGTGTTCTGCTGACATGAGTGGGACGTGCTGTGACTATGTTTGGCACAGCTGGACTTACACAGGAGTTGGGTCCCCTCAGGTTATGTCATGGATGTGTTGTCCCGTGACATAGCCTGGGCCCATGGTGTGTGTTGTATGAGTATATGTGTGTGTGTCCACATCCCTTTTCATACACAGGCAGTGTTCCCTTGATATGTTCCTGTAGTTGATGCTTGCTGAGTGGTACTGTTTTCATCCCACAACTTTGCCATGGGCTACCAGATGTGTGGGTGCATGACACACTACTGTTAATTGGTGTTTCATCATTGGGATTTGTCTGTTCTGAGTGGTGATAACGTGGTCAGACGCAGATGGGACACAGTCAGGGGTCCCCAAGGCACTTATTTGTTCGCAATATCATGTAGTTGTCCCTAGGTGGTACCTTTCAGTGATTGATACATGTGTATGTGTGTGTGACTGCTCCCACTTGTCGGGTTCAGGGCTGCAATGTTTGCAGGTGTCAGCGTGTGTGCCTTGTGGTTCTGCTTGGGTTCTGCATTGCCCTGGGACTGTGGCAGGTATTCGGAAGGTTACGTGAGCTTTGACGTCATGGCCATGTACAGCATACTGTGCAGTATGTCTGTCATTCAGCAGGGGTGTAAACTGTCCTTGTGTGATGAGTCTGTGCACCTTAGTTTCTCCCAACATTCCTGTGTTTGTCATGGGTGCATGTGCAATTTCACCTGTCCATGTGGGCTTCACAGATGCACATTGTTGCAATTCAGGGTGTGTGGTGTTGAGGGTGGACTGATGTAAATGTTTGCATGGATGGGCCCCTAGCTCCCATTTGTCCATGGATGACGGGCCATGCCGAGTGATTTGTATAGGTGTGATGTACGTTTGTGGCACAGGACACATGTCTGGGTTTCCCAGTTTGTACGACATCTACCTTTTTCATCACAGTGGAGGTGTCATGCATGCTTGTGTCACTCAATGTCTGGTCCCTGGGGGTAGTGCTGTTGTGTGTCAATCTCTTGCTGTGTTAGTTGGTGTTCATTCCAGCTTGTGTCACATGTGTCTATTGTGCTCCCTCTCATCTCACAATGCCTGATTGCCCACTAAGGGTGTCCCAATGATGGTTTACTTTTGTATGGCACTGTTGTGTCACTGTGGTTCAGCCCCCCTCATGTGTTGTGTAGTTGCCTGGGGATATTGAGAGACACACACACACACACATGTTGTGTCAGATGTTCAGTGTGAGGTTGCCTACATCTGCATCAGTGCATTGGTATTGCTGTTGTGGGCCATTGTCTGGATGTTTTTTCTGTGATTTTTCCTGCTGTCCCTGTGAGTCATATCACATCATTGTGCACATTCATCCTGGTTGTTAGGTGCCATTGCTGGCATGGAATGGGAGTTTGTGAGCTGATACCTGCAGTCTACACAGGTTGTTTTGATTAGTGTGTCTATTTTTGAGATGTGTGTATGCTGTGTGATGGTCACTTCTGCTATTGTGTCATTGTACACTGTATGCATGGTCAGCCCCCATGTGTGGTGCTTGTCTGCACATGGCCGAGAGTATGTTTTGTTTTCACTTAACTGTTAGCCTCACCACATCTCTGTGGGTATGGGACACAACCACTAGTTTGCCCCAGAAGTGTTTAATGTGTTGGGAGCAGGGATCATACATGCTGTTTGGCATTTGCAGCTTTGACCATGATGACACTTACCTTTTGGTCACTGTGATTAGGGGGGGGGTTTAGACCCCATCACCACAATGCTCGATATTTGCTGCAGTTTGGAACCCCACACTTAACTGTTGTTCTACACAGTGAGGGGGTGTTAGTTTTACATTGACACAGTGCTATAGTGATGCTTGCCTTGAGTAGGGCACACTCATTTGTTGATCACACATGTGCTGTTAGTTACATTGTATGTTCGAAGTCATAATCATTGTTGTGGGCATTTATCACAGACTACACACTGTTGTCATGATGTTAGGGGGGATGAATTTTGCTGACATACCTAATGTTTGAGTATGATGGATGTGTGGCGCATCACCCATCCTATGGGTGCGGGTGGCAGAGGTGATGAGTAACATAAGCCCTATGGGTGGGGGTGGCAGGGGTGATGTGCAACATAAGCCCTATGAGTGGGGTTGGCAGTAGTGCTGGGCAACAGGTCCCCTGTGAGTGGGGGTGGCAGTAGTGCTGGGCAACAGGTCCCCTATGAGTGGGGGTGGCAGTAATGCTGGGCAACAGGTCCCCTATGTGTGGGGGTGGCAGTAGTGATGGGAAACATGAGCCCTATGGGTGGGGGTGGCAGTAGTGATGGGAAACAGGTCGCCTATGTGTGGGGGTGGCCGTAGTGATAGGCAACATGAGCCCTATGGGTAGGGGTGGCAGTAGTGCTGGGGAACATAAGCCCTATGGGTGGGGGTGGCAGTAGTGCTGGGCAACATAAGCCCTATGAGTGGGGGTGGTAGGGGTGATGGGCAACAGGTCCCCAATGGGTGGGGCTTGCAGTAGTGCTGGGCAACAGGTCCCCTATGAGGGGGGGTGGCAGGGGTGATGGGCAACATAAGCCCTATGGGTGGGGGTTGCAGGGGTGATGGGCAACAGGTCCCAAATGAGTGGCGGTGGCAGTAGTGATAGGCAACAGGTCGCCTATGAGTGGGGGTGGCAGTAGTGATGGGCAACAGGTCCCCTATGTGTGGGGGTGGCCATAGTGATGGGCAAAATTAGCCCTATGGGTGGGGGTTGCAGTAGTGCTGGGGAACATAAGCCCTATGGGTGGGGGTGGCAATAGTGATGGGCAACATAAACCCTATGAGTGGGGGTGGCAGGGGTGATGGGCAACAGGTCCCCTATGGGTGGGGGTGGCAGTACAGCTGGGCAACAGGTCCCCTATGAGTGGGGGCGGGCAGGGGGGATGGGCAACATAAGCCTTATGAGTGGGGGTGGTAGTGGTGCTGGCCATACAACCCCTATGGTGGCCTGTTAGTGGCCAGGATGTGGATCCCCTGTGTATGTGTGCCATTTTGCGGGTACATGTCATTTGTTTGTGGGGTAGGTGTCTGACTTACCGTCTGCGCCGTCCGCAACGGTTCCTGATCCGCTCATAGATGTAGAGTACTGGTATGACCTGCGCGATGGGATTCATGATGTGTTCGTGTCGTACACGCTGCTTGTTGCTCCGTCTCGTACCCGTAGCCGTGGATTGAGTTGTGTTGTGAATCGTAGCTTATATGCTTGTTTTCAGGATGCTGTGACGTGCCGTACATGGCGGCCAGTCCGAGCGTAGGAAGTACGCATCGTACTTGCCAGGGCGGAAACTGCTATGGATACTGCTTCCGGGCGACTCGGTTCGGCGTTCGGAGTTACGACTCGGATGGAGAATGAAGCTTGAATCCCAGCCTACGTGGTGGTCGTATTTTTGACAGTTATGCGCATCGTACTTCATCTACAGAACAGACCGGCTGCGGGTACGTGTCGGTCGCACGGTAAGGCTACGGCTATCCAACCCGGATCAGAATCGGCCCCATAGAAGTCAGAAGTGCAACGTATTCTATCAACACACTTTCTAGAACATTCTACAACACGTGCAGGTTAAAAGTTCATAATTTGTTTTAAAACTAAACGATATTTCTTTGCAACATTTTCTCGAACATTTAACGGCACGTGCAGGTTAAAAGTTCACGATTGTTTTAAGTTCGAACAGTGCCTTCCAAATGCAAGTAGCAGGTGTGGTTGAGTTGAGCTAATTTTATCCTATGATATGTACTCCACATTGAAACTGCTTTTTCTTAACCAATTGCAAAGATGCTTTTCCACAAAACTAATGTGCACCCTACTTTTAAAAAAGAATGCTTTTCATCTCCCAATTACGTATCGTTTTGTATGGCAAAAAAAAGTAGTTCCCCATCTTTAAGCATATCTCTCATTCTACCAAGGAACGGCATGAGCTACAGACATCTTTCCATACCTTCTAGCCATACCTTCAAAATGCTAGTATGGATCGTAGGACATAGCTATATGTTCTGGTGCAAGAGGTATGCAGAACACAGGCGTATTGACTTAGACCTAGGTTTATAAAATGTGGACATCAAATGGTTTGCACAGAGAAGATTGAAATGGCACCAATTGCTACCTTTGGTTAAAACCTCTTTGCATCTTCCACACCCTGACCTCATGATTGTGCATTGTGATGGAAATGACCTAGGCACATTGACTGGTGTAGGTTTGGAAATGCTTATGAAGGACACCTTTGGACACCTCAGCTCAGCACCATGTGATTCTGGGCAATAGCTCACATAATTTCCACGCCGACCTCGAGGGCCTTCAGACCCATAGGGGTGAGTAGTTTGCGCTTTACAAATACCGTATTGATTTGATACGCGCAAATTTACCTTCACACTCCCTGTATAACACCCCCTAAGCACCATACACAAGTTACAATATTCAAAACAAAAGTTCCTCCGAGTAGGTATAACTACATGCTGACACCTGTAGCCTTGTCTAAAGTTTCCTATGAAAATTAACATGGAGAAAACATGTTTTGGGACCCCCCTTTTTTCTCGGCCCCCCCTTCACGAATCACCCCTAAACTTTCAACATAGGAGCTGATATGAACAAAGAATTAGTTTGGAAAAGTTCATGAAGGTTCATCAAAGGACGAAAAAAAGTTATAAGCAAAACAAAAAATGCTCTTCCTATGGAAACTTGGTCCTAACTATAACTACCGACTGGAGACCGCCAGTAGGTAATATATATATATGTGATGAAGGCCTTTGGTAGGCCGAAACGCGTAATGGCGGCAGTGCTGGGTGAAAATGAATCGAAAATTCTTGCACTGATACCTGGGTCTGTGTTCGTCTTTTCCTGAGCAACGTGGAAGCTGGTGACGAATTATACAACATATATATATATATATATATTCACTAAAAAACCATAGGTTTTAGGGAAAGTTATAGTTAATTGGACATTTCACTCGTACAAAACCAGAGAAATTCCCCCGTTATAGTTAGTTCAGCTAACTATAACTCGCGCGCCCGCAATCCACTGCTGATGACGTCACATATTACATCACTCATGACATGGTCGGTGACATCACTCATGACATCTCAAATAACATCACTAATGACATCACTAATGACATCATCCAGTGACTGTGTGTTTCTGTAAAGTTTAAATATATTTAATATATATAGGGAAAGGTGTATTGAAGAAAGAGTGGGTGTAGAAGTGTATGAATGGATGATTTAGTAGGTGCATGACTGACTCTATAAGTGAATGATTAAACGTATCTTACTGAATGCATGAGTTAGTGACTAAACTGTGTGAATGTCTGTATCCGTCTGTCTGTTGGTGTGTAAGCGGCTGCATGTGTTTGCGAATAGCTACATGAGTGTCTATATGGGTTATTGATTAGTTGTCAGAGTATCTGTATGGGTGCCTGAGTGCTTGTGTGGGTGGGGTGTGTGTGACTCTGTGCATAGATGTGTGAGTGGGTGATTCACTGGGTGCATGGTTTCAAGAGTGCATCTGTGATGGACTGTATGGGTGGGTGAGTATGTGTATGGGTGTGTTAGTGAGTGAATGTATATCTCAGTGGTACATGTGTGAGTAACTACATATGTGAAAGGCAGTATATATGTGTGTTGGAGTATATATATGGATATAAGTGAGAGTAAGTGATTGTGAGAGTGGCTGTATGGATGAGTGTGTGCTTGTATCAGTGATTGCATAAGAGCATAAGAATATGCTAGTATTTTTATAAGTAATTGAGCTGGTGTGTTTATAACTGTATAGGTGAGTAAATGGCAGTGTGATTAATTATTTGCATGACTGACTAGGTGTGTGAGTACCTCTATGTATGAGTGCCGGTGTGTGAGTGTCTATATAGGTGTATGAGTGCATATGATAGTCCTGTATTGAGTGACAATAAGTATGAGTGACTGTACAGGTGAGTGAGTGGATGTGTGTGTAAACCTAAGAATCAGTGAGTGGGTATGTAGTTATTGGTGTTGGAGTGTCTATGGTTTTGAGAATGGCAGTCTGTAATTTAGAGTGGGTGTATCAAAGGTTATATTAGGGTGTGAGAAGGTGCATCAAATTGTCACATGGATGATGTCATCAGTGATGTCATCAACGATGTCATCAGTGAAGTCATCAGTGATGTCACTGACCATGTCATGAGTGATGTAATATGTGACGTCATCAGCAGTGCATTGTGGGGGCACAAGTTATAGTTAGCTGAACTAACTATAACGGGGGAATTTCTCTGGTTTTGTATGAGTGAAGTGTCCAACAACTAACTATAACGTGCCTGAAACCTATGTTTTTTTCAGTGAATATATATATATGTATATATATATATATATATTCACTGAAAAAACCATGGGTTTCACACACGTTATAGTTAGGAATTAGCATTTAAAAAACCTTAGAAATTCAATGAAAAAACCAAAGGTTTCACACATGTTATAGTTAGCTGGACATTTCACTCGTAAAAAACCAATGAAATTCCCCCGTTATAGTTAGTTCAGCTAACTATAACTCGCGCGCCCGCAATGCACTGCTGATGACGTCACATATTACATCACTCATGACATGGTCAGTGACATCACTCATGACATCACTGATGACATCTCAAATGGCATCACTGATGACATCATTCAGAGAATGTGTGTTTTTCAGAAAATTACATATGTTTTATATATGTATATCTCAAGGTCGATGGAAGAATAAATGGGTATATAAGTGTCTAAATGGATGAATTGTTTTTGAAAAATTGATTGTATAACTGACTGATTAAGTGTATCTTAGTGAATACATGGCTTAGTGAGTAATGTTTAAATATGTAAATATCTGTATCAGTCTCTCACTTTGTGTATAAGTGGCTGCATGGGTTGGTGAGTAGCTACATGGGTGTCTATATAGGTTATTAGTTGGTTTTTTGAGTATCAGTGTCTGATGTCTGTATGGTTCGGTGGGGGGTATTACGTAGTGCATAGGTGCATGAATGAGTGACTCACTCTTTGTATGTGTTGAAGACAGCATGTGTGCAGGACTCTATGGGTGAATGAGTGTGTGCATGGGTGTGTTAGTGAGTGAATGACTGTCTCAATAGTGTCTCTATGAGTAACTACATATGTTTTAAACTAGTATATGTGACAATTGGTGTATATAAGCGAGTATATGTGAGAGTGAGAGATTGGAAGAGTTCCTGTATGAATAAGTATGTGTTTCTATAAGTGATTGTTTAAAAGACTAAGTATGTGTAAGTTTCTGTAGAAGTAAGTGTGGCGGTGTGTGTATAACTGTATATGCAAGTAAATGTATGTTTGATTCTTTATTAGCATGAGTGACTATGTGTGTGAGTACCTCTATGGATGAGTGGCATTGTGTAACAGGATGTATAGGTGTATGAGTACATATGATGAGTGAGTACATGTATGAGTGACTGTACAGGACTGTTGGTGAATGAGTGGATGTGTATGTGGATCTTAGAATTACTGAATAGGTTGTTGTAACTGGTATTGGTATGTCCATTGTTTTTAAAATTTTAATTTCTATTTTTGAATGTGTGTATCAAAGGTTATATTAGGGGCAGAGGTGGTCTGCCATTCTATCACAAGGATGATGTCATCAGTGATGTCATCAGTGATGTCATTTGAGATGTCATGAGTGATGTCATGAGTGATGTCACTGACCATGTCATGAGTGATGTGACGTCATCAGCAGTGCATTGCGGGCGCGCGAGTTATAGTTAGCTGAACTAACTATAACGGGGGAATTTCATTGGTTTTTTATGAGTGAAATGTCCAGCTAACTATAACATGTGTGAAACCTTTGGTTTTTTCATTGAATTTCTAAGGTTTTTTAAATGCTAATTCCTAACTATAACGTGTGTGAAACCCATGGTTTTTTCAGTGAATTTGCAAGGTTTTTTAAATGCTAATTCCTAACTATAACGTGTGTGAAACCCATGGTTTTTTCAGTGAATTTGCAAGGTATTTTAAATGCTAATTGTTTTATTTTCTTTTATTTTTTAAACATATTTTTTTTTAAATTTCTATCCTTTTTTTAAGACTATGGTTAAATTTTTAAAATTCTATAATATGTTTTTTTTAAAATATTTTATAAAATAAACAGGTAAAATTTATTAGCAATACATTTTTTCCTTTTTTTTTAATTTTTATTTTAGTACGCGTACCGTAAGCTTACGGTAAGCGTATGGTTTACGCAATGTCCGTAATTTATCTACGCTGTTTGCGTATAGTTACGCAATTTGCGTAGCCGCGCGTACTCCGCGTGAGACGCGTACGCGTGTACGCTACACGCGCACGTTATGCGGAAGTGTCGGGTAGTGACTGTTATGCGCATGCGCGCAAGCGTGTGTCTTTTTTACGCGCATGCGTACTTTTGCCGTAAGCGTACCGTAAGCGTACCGTAAGCGTACGGTAGGTCATGTGATCATGAAACACAACTTTTGATTGGTTGAAACTACTTTCAGTTCTAGAACTCTCCTACACCACACCCATTCCCCTCATTTCTGCTTGTGATCCCTTAGGAGAAGGAGCTGGGTTGTCTTTGTGATACGATGGCAGAACAGCAGAGCCCTTCTGAGAGTGAGGCTAGCACTAGCAGCACTACCTTGAGGCAGAGAGCGAGGAAACAAAAGACCTCTTATGTATGGGAATATTTTACTTTTCCTGAAGGCCAGCAAAAGGTAAATGCACCCTTAGTGACTTGCAAGCTGTGTCAGCGTGTACTTTCAAGAGGTAATCCTGACAGGAAGTATTCCTTTGGGAATCATACCATGATGAGGCACCTCAAGGATGTACACAAAAGGACACATGCTCGACTTACTGGAGGTAACCCTTCAGTAAGTCAACCAAGCACATCTACAGCAGCTCAGCCTGGACCATCATCTGCAGGGCTGAGTCCTTCTTCTGCAGGTCAGGTGAGCCCTTCATCTGTGGGGGGAGCATCTCCTTTTGCTGGCCCTCTGGAAATTAACCCTCGATTTCTGAGGGTTGATATTCGATGCGCCTCTTGTCATGATCTAATTTGTCATAGGGAGACCAGTGTTTCCCTAGTGAACCTCAAAATAGATCAGCACACTTGTCGCAGAGACTAATTTTCCCAATCTTTCTTTCCTCTGTCCCTGCATGAACACAACGGTCTTTTAAGAGCCAACCTTATCTTTCATCTTTTTTTTATATATGTTTTTAAAAACTTTTTACGGTGCGCGTATTTTTTTTTTTTTAAAAACACTAAAAATCAATTATCACATTACAAGGTCTTTGAGAGACTACAATTATTATTATTGACTTACCATACCCACTCAAAAAAATATTTATTCATTTGTTTTTTTAAAAAATTGCTTTAAAAATGGTTCAAGTTTTCGAAAATTTTCTATATCAATCTGAAAAAAAAGAAAAAAGTAATAATATTTTAAAAACATTTTATAATACAGTACACATATTTACATATTTATCAAAAAATATTTTTGCCTTATTTTTGCTGTTTTCAGAATATATTGCATTTCACTATAAATTGTGAAATCAATTGCATTCATCATTTTACAGTGTTTTCACATTAGTCACAAAACGAAATTTCTTTGCCAATTTGAATGCACACTTACTGCTCTTTTTTTTTGGCAAGTGATAATCACTTTTACAGACTGACACATTATGAATCCACTTTTCAGATTTTTTTAAATGCACATGTCCAAACTGCTTTTTCAGACCACCACCATGTATATCCTGGGTGACTGCCTACACTCCAGCAAGGGCAACCAGCCTTAGTGATGCTGAATGTATTTGCATTACAGACTGAAACCTCAAACCCCACTCGCTTGTAAATACTGTGCATGATTATACATGGAAAGGAGCTGGGTGTGTGCTAAGAGTCTGCTTCTGCACCAAAAAATCGCTCCCCCTTTTTCCTACTAATGCAAATATAAAATTACCAGAGTTGTACACAATAAATCTCTGCCTATATTTCCCAACATGTGTAACCTGGGTGACTGCCTACATTCCACCAAGGGCAACCAGCCTTAGTGATGCTGAATGTATTTGCATTACTGAGTCCAACCTCAAACCCTTAAACTATTCATTTTTTATACCAATACACCTTAATTTATCGTGAAAACATAGTCCATATTATTTTACATGTTCCTCACATTTAAATTTCTCCCAAAACAGAAAATAATAAACGCAACTTCAACAAAAAGAATTACATTTCTATTATTCATTTCTTAATTTACCATATACATCTCCTCTCAAACTCTAACCTCACCTTTAAAATTAGTTAGTTGTGAAAGAAATGTGGCACTCAAACAGCAGATTATCAGAGCCAGGATCTCTGTTCTCTACACCTCTCTCCTCTCAGCAGAACCAGATAATGGCAAAGTTTCCCTCTATTTTTCCACACATGTACATGTAAGTTTCAAATCTCAGTGCTTCCCCCTTTTTTTCAAATGTAATCACACATTTCTATTGGTTGAAAACCAACCCTTTTCCAAAAGTACCCTTCCCCCAACTTGACTTCTGCCTAGTACCCTTCCCCCAACTTGACTTCTGCCTGCTACCATAGCAACAGCTCATGGAACACTGCTGTGTGGAGTAAGGTCAGAAGTTCGCCAAACAATGTTTCAATTCCACAGAGCAAGAGTGCTTGACTTTTCAAACCTAACAGCAAATCCATAGTACTGTTCTTTGGTAACACATTTTTCTGTACCAATACAAAACATGCTTCTATTAATTTACACATACAGCCTAGTTTTTATTCTAGAATGGTATGAAACAGCCAATCAGTTCTTTTTTTTGTGAAAAAAATATGTATGCCTCCATTTCCAAACTGTCTTTCTTTTCATATTGCCATTCTACTGAAAGACACCTCCTGAGTGCATCCAGTTCTCCTTTGAAGATGTTCACAGTGTGGATTGTAGGGCACAGCTATGTCTTCTGGAGTGAAAAGTTTGCAGAGAAAACAGGTATGGTGAGAGACCTTGCTTTGCCAAATGTAGACATTAAATGGATTGGTCAGAGAGGGTTAAAGTGGCACCAATTGATGCCATTGGTGAAATCCTTCATGCACATCCAACACCCTGACCTCATAATAGTGCACTGTGGTGGCAATGACCTAGGCACTTTGACTGGGGTAGGTCTGGAAATGCTTCTGAAGGACACCTTTGCACAACTGTTTTCACTTTTCCCTAAAACTGCCTTTGTGTTTTCTAACATATGCCAAAGGCAAAAATGGAACTGGTCCAATCATTTCTGTCCGCAGAATGAGCAAGAAAGCACGTCAACAAATCTGTTTCTGCTTTCCTCCGTGACTATGGTATGGGTTCCATTTACCACAACAACTTGCGTTACGACATGCAAGACATTTATAGAGGAGATGGTGTGCACTTCAATGATGAAGGGAACAGAGTCTTCCTCTTGAACCTTAGACTCTGCATCGGTACTTACTTGTAGGTACCACTAAAAAATCACTTAATAAACACAACGGCTCTTTTTAGAGCCCCCTAATATCTAAACACTTAAATCTGAATTTCATTTCTTTTTTTTTTTTTTTTTTTACCGTACGCTTACCGTAAGCTTACCGTACGCGTACCCCGTGATTTTTTAAAAAATCAATAAATGTTTTCTTTGTACTTTTCTGTCCTTCTTTGACCCCCTTACAAATGTTAGGGGGTCTGTAACTCTCTCCCTTGCCCCCTTTTCAAGATATCACTCTCTTTTACCGGAGTGAAATACACAAAATGGCGGCCGCCGCTTCCTGGTTTCGGCCGATTCGAATGTTTACTAAGATCTAACAGCCAATCAGAATCGCGCTCGCGCACGCCACCGTACGCGTACGGTAAGCTTACGGTAAGCGTACCGTAAGCTGGCTCAGATATATATATTGATTTAAAGGCTATTTTCTCAGAATCTAATAAACAGATTTACACCAAACCTACAAAAGGCACTTCCTTGACCTGAGGACTACCTCTCTGCCAAATTTCTAGTAATTCTGTTCAGCTGTTCGGGCTGTAGCCCTGTCTAAAGGTCCTATGGAAAAATGCATGGGAAAAACGCGTTTTGGGACCCCCCTTTTATCTCAGCCCCCGCTTGACGAATCCCCCCTAGACTTTCAGGGTAGGAGCGGAGCGTAGCGCCCCACCTATTTTGAGAAATTCGCGAGGATTCGTCGACCGGCGCCAAAGTTATTCAAAATAGAATGTTGCGGATTTCCTATGGAAACAGGGTCCTAACTATAACTACCTACTGGCGACCGCCAGTAGGTAATATTCACTGAAAAAACCATAGGTTTCACACATGTTATAGTTAGCGTAAATTTTACTGATAAAAAACCAATGAAATTCCCCCGTTATAGTTAGTGCAGGCAACTATAACTCACGCGACCGCAATCCTCTGCTGATGCTAATACTGTATTTAGACACTTATTTGCCCATGTCTTCTTCCATACATTTTTAGCTATACATATATTACAAATATTTTTTTTTCATAAAGACACATATGTCATCAGCAGAAGATTGCGGTCGCGTGAGTTATAGTTGCCTGCACTAACTATAACGGGGGAATTTCATTGGTTTTTTATCAGTAAAATTTCCGCTAACTATAACATGTGTGAAACCTATGGTTTTTTCAGTGAATTTGCAAGGTTTTTTAAATGCTAATTCCTAACTATAACGTGTGTGAAACCCCTAATATAACCTTTGATACACACATTCAAAAATAGAAATTAAAATTTTAAAAACAATGGACATACCAATACCAGTTACAACAACCTATTCAGTAATTCTAAGATAGCACATACACATCCACTCATTCACCAACAGTCCTGTACAGTCACTCATACATGTACTCACTCATCATATGTACTCATACACGTATACATCCTGTTACACAATGCCACTCATCCATAGAGGTACTCACACACATAGTCACTCATGCTAATAAAGAATCAAACATACATTTACTTGCATATACAGTTATACACACACCGCCACACTTACTTCTACAGAAACTTACACATACTTAGTCTTTTAAACAATCACTTATAGAAACACATACTTATTCATACAGGAACTCTTCCAATCTCTCACTCTCACATATACTCGCTTATATACACCAATTGTCACATATACTAGTTTAAAACATATGTAGTTACTCATAGAGACACTATTGAGACAGTCATTCACTCACTAACACATCCATGCACACACTCATTCACCCATAGAGTCCTGCACACATGCTGTCTTCAACACATACAAAGAGTGAGTCACTCATTCATGCACCTATGCACTACGTAATACCCCCACCGAACCATACAGACATCAGACACTGATACTCAAAAAACCAACTAATAACCTATATAGACACCCATGTAGCTACTCACCAACCCATGCAGCCACTTATACACAAAGTGAGAGACTGATACAGATATTTACATATTTAAACATTACTCACTAAGCCATGTATTCACTAAGATACACTTAATCAGTCAGTTATACAATCAATTTTTCAAAAACAATTCATCCATTTAGACACTTATATACCCATTTATTCTTCCATCGACCTTGAGATATACATATATAAAACATATGTAATTTTCTGAAAAACACACATTCTCTGAATGATGTCATCAGTGATGTCATTTGAGATGTCATCAGTGATGTCATGAGTGATGTCACTGACCATGTCATGAGTGATGTAATATGTGATGTCATCAGCAGTGCATTGCGGGCGCGCGAGTTATAGTTAGCTGAACTAACTATAACGGGGGAATTTCATTGGTTTTTTACGAGTGAAATGTCCAGCTAACTATAACATGTGTGAAACCTTTGTTTTTTTCATTGAATTTCTAAGGTTTTTTAAATGCTAATTCCTAACTATAACGTGTGTGAAACCCATGGTTTTTTCAGTGAATATATATATATATATATACATATATATATATTCACTGAAAAAAACATAGGTTTCAGGCACGTTATAGTTAGTTGTTGGACACTTCACTCATACAAAACCAGAGAAATTCCCCCGTTATAGTTAGTTCAGCTAACTATAACTTGTGCCCCCACAATGCACTGCTGATGACGTCACATATTACATCACTCATGACATGGTCAGTGACATCACTGATGACTTCACTGATGACATCGTTGATGACATCACTGATGACATCATCCATGTGACAATTTGATGCACCTTCTCACACCCTAATATAACCTTTGATACACCCACTCTAAATTACAGACTGCCATTCTCAAAACCATAGACACTCCAACACCAATAACTACATACCCACTCACTGATTCTTAGGTTTACACACACATCCACTCACTCACCTGTACAGTCACTCATACTTATTGTCACTCAATACAGGACTATCATATGCACTCATACACCTATATAGACACTCACACACCGGCACTCATACATAGAGGTACTCACACACCTAGTCAGTCATGCAAATAATTAATCACACTGCCATTTACTCACCTATACAGTTATAAACACACCAGCTCAATTACTTATAAAAATACTAGCATATTCTTATGCTCTTATGCAATCACTGATACAAGCACACACTCATCCATACAGCCACTCTCACAATCACTTACTCTCACTTATATCCATATATATACTCCAACACACATATATACTGCCTTTCACATATGTAGTTACTCACACATGTACCACTGAGATATACATTCACTCACTAACACACCCATACACATACTCACCCACCCATACAGTCCATCACAGATGCACTCTTGAAACCATGCACCCAGTGAATCACCCACTCACACATCTATGCACAGAGTCACACACACCCCACCCACACAAGCACTCAGGCACCCATACAGATACTCTGACAACTAATCAATAACCCATATAGACACTCATGTAGCTATTCGCAAACACATGCAGCCGCTTACACACCAACAGACAGACGGATACAGACATTCACACAGTTTAGTCACTAACTCATGCATTAGGTAAGATACGTTTAATCATTCACTTATAGAGTCAGTCATGCACCTACTAAATCATCCATTCATACACTTCTACACCCACTCTTTCTTCAATACACCTTTCCCTATATATATTAAATATATTTAAACTTTACAGAAACACACAGTCACTGGATGATGTCATTAGTGATGTCATTAGTGATGTTATTTGAGATGTCATGAGTGATGTCACCGACCATGTCATGAGTGATGTAATATGTGACGTCATCAGCAGTGGATTGCGGGCGCGCGAGTTATAGTTAGCTGAACTAACTATAACGGGGGAATTTCTCTGGTTTTGTACGAGTAAAATGTCCAATTAACTATAACTTTCCCTAAAACCTATGGTTTTTTAGTGAATTTGTAAGTTTTTTTAAATGCTAATTTCTAACTATAACGTGCCTGAAACCTATGGTTTTTTCAGTGAATTTCAAAGGTTTTTTTAAATGCTAATTTCTAACTATAACGTGCCTGAAACCTATGGATTTTTAAGTGAAAAAAATAATATATAAATAATATATTACACAAAGAGAATGCTATTGTCAGATCCGGTCACACTAGATTAATCAAACACACATCCAATCCCTCAGCAAATCGCTTGTCCTTCCTGAAGCGGTAGTCTATTGTCTACTGGTAGCCTAGCAGCAGTAAAGACAGTTCACCTGGTTCTAGACCTTAAAAAAGTAACTAATATAGCGCTATCTCACAAGCAAATACAATCATTGCATTCTATAGTAATTTACAAACATGAACTTATAAACATTGATGGCACCCTGTCTTGACAACAATGCCATTAGTGAACCAGGAGGCAAGTAATTTGTCAGGTGCACCCACTGTGTGGTCTGCCTTGTAATTATAATTGAAACAATACTATAGCATTGCATTATAATATTAAATGAAAGGCAATAGAAGGCTGAGCACAGCACCCATCCTGAACTCATGTATTTCAATGTGCTCTCAAAAGTGGTAAAGAAGAAAAGGGGGCAAAGTGAAATAAAGCAGTTGGCTAGGATCACATAATTTGGTCAACTGGGGCACCTGGGATTGATCTCAGGTTTTCTAGTTTTACACTGTGAAATTCAGCCACTAGATTAGTATCACTTTGCCTCTTAAGTTTTACCTCAAATGTTGCTGCTCTGTCTTTAACCCCTTTGATGCTTATGACGGAGCGGTTCCGTCATGAGCATCGGTTGGGCTGTGCTCATGACGGAACCGCTCCGTCATGAGCACAACCCCTGGGGAAGCGCTGGCGCTTCCCCCCTGGGGCATCGATCTTACGCCCACAGAGGGGGATGGCAGCGGAAGAGTTTCCGCTGCCACCCCCGACCCCCCACACACTTCCCCATGACGTCAGCGCGCACAGTGCGCGCCGACGTCATCAGGAAGCGCTGGGACACCTGGAAGCCATTTGCTTCCAGGCGTCCCAGCAAGGAGGAGGGGAGTTTTGCTGGGTGGTGGGGCAGCGGGGGGGGGGGGATTTTTTCAAGTATTGAGGCATCGGGGGAGAGGAAAGTGTATTTCCTCTCCCCTGATGTCTCAATACAGGGCATTCCTGCAGCACGATCGCGCACAGCGTTGCGATCGGGCTGCAGGAATGCCCCCACTAGGCACCAGGGATGCTTTTTTATTAAAAGGAAGCGACCCCTTGGGCAAGGGTCGCTTCCTTAAAGGGGCATTTAAGTTTTAGACTTTTCTGCCCCCCCTCCTCACCTCTTTTTTTGGCATTTCTGGCCCCGGGGGGGGGGGGGGCAGAAAAGCCCACTAGAGCCAGGGATGTTTATTTTTTAAAAAGGGAAACAACCCCTACGGGGAAGGGTCGCTTCCAGCCCCAAATTATTAAAAAATGTGTATTCTGCGGGGGCAGATTGTCTCATAGTTTTGGCCTTTCTGCCCCCGGGGGGGGGGGCAGAATACCCCACTAGACATCAGGGAGTCCTTTTTTTTGCTATAGGAAGTGACCCCTTGGGCAAGGGTCACTTCCTTAGGGGGCAAATTTGTTTAAAGTCTTTTCTGCCCCCCTGGGGACTGTTTTTGGTGTTTCTGGCCCCAGGGGGGGGCAGAAAAGCCCACTAGAGTCAGGGATTTTTTATTTATACAAACAGAAGCGACTCCTTGGGGAAGGGTCACTTCCAGGCCCCTAATTATTTTTTAATCTGTACTCTGCCCCCCCCTGGGGGCAGATCAGCCTGTGTATTTGGCTTTTCTTCCCCCAGGGGGGACAGAATGCCCCACTAGACACCAGGGAGTCCTGTTATTATATAAAGGAAGCGACCCCTTGGGCAAGGGTCGCTTCCTTAGGGGGCACATTTATTTAAAAGTCTTCTCTGCCCCCCCCCCCCCTTTTTGTCATTTCTGGCCCCGGGGGGGACAGAAAAGCCCACTAGAGCCAGGGATCTTTTTTTTTTTAAATGGAAGCGACCCCTTGCGGAAGGCTCGCTTCCAGGGGCCTAATTTTTTTTTTATGTGTATTCTGGCCCCCCCCCACCCCCGTGGGCAGATCAGCCTGTGTATTTGGCTTCTGCCCCGGGGGGGCAGAATACCCCACTAGACACCAGGGATGTATTTGAAATTAAAATGGAAACGACCCCTTGGGCAAGGGTCGCTCCCAGGGGGCAGGTTTGTTTTATAAATTTGGTTATTGTTATTTTATACATTTGGTTAGTTATTTCTGCCCCTCCTGTGGACAGATTTGCCCCTTTTTTGTTGCCTTTTTGCCCTAGGCGGGAGGAGGGGCAGAAAGCCCTACTAGGCACCAGGTATTCTTTTATTTGCTAGGGGGGCTCATTTCTCTCTGCTGTTTTCTGCCCCGCCCAAAGACAAGCTCACCCGATCCCTTGGGCAAGTTCACCCATCTGGCAGATTGACCAATTGGGTAGTGACAGTGTGTTATAATGTTAATTCTTTTATTTTTTGAGAATTTCAATTGTAATGCTTTTTTTTCCTTTTTGGTCTAGTTGAAAGCTTTTGCTCTTTAGACTGCTCCAGGTTGCGGTTTCGTTACTTTTGGTTCTGCTGCTTGTGTAGTTGCTTGTGTTTGGTAAGAGACTTTTTTTTGTACAATGTATATATTTTTCATTTCTCTGCATGAATGTGTTTTTGCAAATGATGTAAGAATTGCAGTATGTTTGGCTCAGTTTTTTGAGTGTCAAAAACTTTTTGCATTTGTGCTCAATGTGTATGTTGTTCTTTTGTGAGTAATTGGTTTTGTTTTTTTTTTCTTTCTAGTGGGATATCGTTTTTGCTGTCTCTCTGCAGAGTAGGTGTTGGTGAGTGTAGCGGTCTCTTGCAAGTGAATCGTATAGTTTTTGAGTATATTGATCTTTGTGAAAAAGGCATGCATTTTTTTTACTTACTTATTTTGCACAGTGTTGGTTGTTGTTGACTTGTTTGTGCAGTTTCCTTTTTTAGTAAGGATAATGGGATCACTGACGAAATATCGAGAAGAAGAATATCGAATTGCCAAAATATCGAAGGAAAAATATAGAATGCCAAAATATCGAAGCCCTATCTCCAAACAGGTAAGTACAAAAATATAGAATCCAAAATATCGTTGTAAAAAATATAGTTAGTCACAATATCGAATTATTGTAAATGTCTTAAAATTAATGTAAAATTAATGAAATAAAACATGTAATTAACTGAAACATACTTAAAAATACTAAAAAAAAATAGTAGGATAGCGGGCGGGTAAAATTTACTATTACCACTCCAGTAAGTGCAATAGTAGGGAAAACGTTGGATAGCGGGAGGGTAAAAATTACTATTCCCACTCCAGAGAGTGCAACAGTAGGGAAAGCGTTGGATAGCGGGAGGGTAAAAATTAGTATTCCCACTCCAGACAGTGCAATAATAGGGAAAGCATTGGATAGCGTAGGGCTAAAAATTAATATTCACACTCCAGAGAGTGCAACAGTAGGGAAACCGTTGGATAGCGGGAGGGTAAAATGTACTATTCCAACTCCAGTGAGTTCAACAGTAGGGAAAGCATTAGATAGCGTAGGGGTAAAAATTACTATTCCCACTCCAAAGAGTGCAACAGTAGGGAAAGTGTTGGATAGAATAGGGCTAAAAATTACTATTCCCACTCCAGAGAGTGCAACAGTAGGGAAAGCGTTGGATAGCGTAGGGGTAAAAATTACTATTCCCACTTCAGAGAGTGCAACAGTAGGGAAAGCGTTGGATAGCGGGATGGCAAAATTTACTATTGCCACTCCAGTGAGTGCAACAGTAGGGAAAACGTTGGATGGCGTAGGGGTAAAAATTACTATTCCCACTCCAAAGAGTGCAACAGTAGGGAAAGCGTTGGATAGCGTAGGTGTAAAAATTACTATTCCCACTCCAGAGAGTGCAACAGTAGGGAAAGTGTTGGATAGCGTAGGGGTAAAAATTACTATTCCCACTCCAAAGAGTGCAACAGTAGGGAAAGCGTTGGCTAGCATAGGGGTAAAAATTACTATTCCCACTCCAGTGAGTGCAACTGTAGGGTAAGCGTTGGATAGCGTAGGGGTAAAAATTACTATTCCCACTCCAGAGAGTGCAACAGTAGGGAAAGCGTTGGATAGCGGGAGGGTAAAAATTACTATTCCCACACCAAAGAGTGCAACAGTAGGGAAAGCATTGGATAGCGTAGGGGTAAAAATTACTATTCCCACTCCAAAGAGTGCAACAGTAGGGAAAGCGTTGGATAGCGTAGGGGTAAAAATTACTATTCCCACTCCAGAGAGTGCAACAGTAGAGAAAGCGTTGGATAGCGGGAGGGTAAAATGTACTATTCCCACTCCAGTGAGTGCAACTCTAGGGTAAGCGTTGGATACCGTAAGGGTAAAAATTATTATACAGTGAGTGCAATAGTAGGGAAAGCGTTGGGTAGCGTAGGGGTAAAAATAACTATTCCCACTCCAGTGAGTGCAATAGTGGGGAAAATAATAATTTAATATTTTATTAAAAATAAATAAATTATTAATACCAAATAAAAATATTCAAATTAATTACCAATCAAACAATATTTAATAATTACTTTATTATAAATACCAATATTTTTTTTATTAATAACCTATTAATGATTAATTAACAACCAATTAATTTTCAATACCAAACATTAATAAATACAATTAATACCAATTAATAATTAATTAAGAATACATTAATTAGCAATATACAAAAATTATTTCAATAATTAATTATTTACAATTACATTAATTCCCACCATATTCCCCTATAAACCCACAACCCGCTACAAATAAATTAATACAAGTAACATAATTATCAATTAAACAATTAATACTAATTAATTACCAATTAATACAAATTATTTACCAATTAATAATTAATCAACAACCAATTAATTTTCAATACCAATTAATAATTACCTAATAACAATTAAATTACTTCCCACCCTATTCCCCTATAAACCCACCACCCGCTACAGAAGTAAAACGCAAAATTAAATTAAAAATAATTAATAATTCCTAAAAATTATTATTTAATGTACCATAATTAAATTACTTCCCACCCTAATCCCCTATAAACCCACAACCCACTACGGAATTAAATTACACAAGAATTAAATAACATAAAATTAATTACTTTAAAAATATTCAAACATACATTCCAAAATTTATACATACTTTTAACACATATACTAACACTTAAAACACTATAAAAAAATTAGATATTTTTAACAACTATATTATGACTGTCGATATTACTTACTTCTATATCATTTAAATCGATATTTTATTTCTTACCTGAGTTTCGATATTCTTCACCACTATATTTTGGCACTTCGATATTCTGTCCATTCTATATTAAAAACTCGATATTCTGTCCTGTCGATATTTTGAATTCGATATTATGTCTGTTTACCAGGATAATGGCTAGCCACAGGATTACTGCTCAGCAGGTTGTTGGTATGCTTTTTGAGTCTTCCTCTGACCATGGTCCAAAGACTGACTCTGATTCTGAGGCAGAGGTGAGAGGGGAAGATTCAGGCAGTGAGTTTTCTCTCCACATGGCATCATCGGATGATGAAGCTACTCTCAGTGCTGATGAAGCAACTATTAGTGCGGATGAAGTGCCAGTGTTAGAGGAGGACATTGATGTGCCAATAGTGCGGCAAGAGGCATCTGGGCTACAGCCTGGGGCTGCAAGGCTTCCTGTTGGTGTAGTGCGGCAAGAGGCATCTGGGCTGCAGCCTGGGGCTGCCAGGCTTCCCGTTGGGGTAGTGCAGCCTTTGCTGTTGTTTGGGCTCTGAAGAAGTTGAGGCCATGCTTGTTTGGTACTCATTTCATTGTTCAGACAGACCATAAGCCCCTCTTATGGCTAAAACAGATGAAGGGTGAAAATCCCAAACTGCTGAGGTGGTCCATTTCCCTACAGGGGATGGACTTTACAGTGGAACATAGACCTGGGAGTAACCATGCCATTGCAGATGGACTCTCCAGATATGTCCACTTAGAACATAAAGACTCAACTGGTCAAGGTTAGTTTAATGTCCCTGCGTTTGGAGGGGTTATGTAGGACAGTAGGGTCTGCTTCCTATGGTTTCCCCCACTTTTTGATGATGTTTCACTGTTTTTCGACTTTAGTCTGGCTGGGACCCTGCTAATCAGGGCCCCAGCCTAGCTGCTTCCTCTCTAAATTGATTGCATGTACTTTAGGTACACCACAGATTGGATTCTGGAGTGCGCTTATATGTCCCTAGTGTATGGTATACTATCTACCCAGGGCATAGGCTACCCCAGAGGCCTACCAGGTGCTGAAGCATGACACCACAAGTCTGCTGCAGCAGCCTGTGTAAGGTGGTGCATGCATCCCTTACAGAGATATAGGTTCACTATATCTCACCTATCACTGCACATACAAACCTATAAGTCACCCCTACGGCAGGTCTTATCAATCCTGAAGGCAAGGTGCTAGGTTATATGTGAAAGGTTTCCCCTGCATGAGCAGAACAACCCTGCAGCCTTCGGAATATCTCTTCTGGGGTTGTCAGTAGTGCAGCCTGACCATATACTCTTAAGTGCATTATATCTTAAAAGGTTAATGCTAACTTTGGACTGGCTGCACGGAAACTTGTCGTGTGAGGTGTCAAACATCTTGGAATCATACCCCCATCAGTTCTGGATGTGAGGATATGATCTCACCCTTCTAGAGGGAGAGACATGTTAGTACTGGTACATCCGGTATAAACTTAACAGAGCCTGGCATCACAAAATGGATACTGCAGCCACAGACACTAGTATGGCCTCCTGCTACTGACCAAAACTCCGGCAGGGGAGGCCTGGACAATAGGTCTCCTGTCACAGGGAGGTGAATCCACCTCCCAGACAGGCTGATGTGTATTGGGGCTTGGTGGGAGCACTCTCAAAGTGCTTTGAAGCCCTGCACTGGGGTCACATTTGGTGTCCCTGTGCATAGTCCAGCTCAAACCGGTTCAGGGGCTTCCAGCCCCTGCTCTGGCGGGAAACTAGACAAAGGAAATGGGTGTAGCCACCCCTCTTTCCACAACCTCCCATAGGTGGGTCCCCAGAGTTAGTCCAACCCCTTTCTTAGGTATAAGTAAGGAAACCCTGTAACAGAAATTTAGATATCCCTGAACGAAACTCTGAAGCTGAATCCTGGAACTTCGACACTCTACCCAAGACTAGAGGACTGAAGAAATCTCCCTTGGGGGCAAGGAGTGACTCCCCTGCTTGGCAGGCACCAACACTGCACACGGCCCCCGTGGGTCCCCTACTTTACTACCTTGGGTGGTTCCTTGGGGCCCCAGCGATTCTAGAGGCTCTAGGCCTTGTGTCTAGTTCAGTCATGGTTCTTATACCACTATTTTTGTATATGGTTCGGTACGCCCCTAGGGCTCCCTGTGCATTTGTGCTATTTACTATGCTATTAGACTTGTAACTTGTGTACTCCGACTCCTAGCCTCATAAAGAGACTAGGGGGCTGTGTTTGAGAATAAATACATACATTTTATATATAAACCTGGTGTGGATCTCTTTTCATTTGGTCATTTCAGAGATTATAGACTGGTAAAACAAGCTGCTTTACATTCCTTCAAGTCTTAGCCTGAATGCTGCTCTCCATAGCTACCCCTAGGATAGCTTTCAATAAAGGTTGTCTTTAACCTATCATCAATAAGGGTTGTTTGGACTAGTACAAGGTGCCCACTATAACTAGTGGACAGCATATACTTGGCCAACTTCTCACACTGTGTGCACTTCAAAGACATTTCTTTGAAGTCTCCCCCACTTCAAAGGCACAACTGGATATAAGTACTGGACCTTTGACACCACCACTTTAGTGCCTTTCTGTACCTGTGAACGCGCAACCAGAAAGAAGAACTGATGTGCTAGTAATGGACTGCCACTCTGCTGGACTGCTGCTCTGCTGGATTAATGCTTTGCTGGACTCCTGCCTTGCTGTGTTTCCCTCCTGCCTGCTGTTGCCCTTCCTTGGTGAGAATGTTTGTGCCTGCATCACTTGAACCCAGAGTGACTCCAAGGGCTTGCTTGCTTGCCTCCTGATCAAAATCCCAGTGACATAAAAGACTTTCAACTCATCTGCAGCTGCACCTAGACTCTGCCATCTGTGAGTCTGCCCTGCCAAGTGGTGCCATCCCAATCCTGGACCCTTGAAAGTGAGACCTAAGGTGCTTCTTCTCCAACCCAATCATCTTCATTGGAACCTGCACATCTTCACCATTGTGGGGATCAGAACCAGAGCATCTGCGCCTTCGCAAGGATGAGAACTGGCGCAAACTTGACGTTGCGTGGAGCTGACCCAGCACATCGACAGGGACAGCTTAAGGATTTTAGGGGCCCTGGGCCAAATTTATTTTGGGGGCCCCTGTGCGGATCAGCTTTGAATTTATGATCCAGTTTCAGCTCTCTCGAGTCTTCTTTGGCCAGATCACAAACAGGGCACAGACACATTGGTTCAAATTCTAAATGTGTTTATAGTTCATATTCAGTGATAGTGATGTATGCTTTCAATATTGTAATACAGTAGAAGCTTACTAATACTACTGCAAACAATCACAGTAACACCCTCCCTTTTCTCATATTTGAGATCCTGTTTGGATCTAAAAGAAACATTTTTTATGGAAGTTGCATGAAACAAAAACTCAACATTTGTCTGCAAATGTCTGTAATAGACTCTCACACATTACCCAGATTAAAAATAAATGAAAGGAAAATGCTATTTGCAACAATCTGTTAGAGAATTATTCAAGGTCATCTGGACAAGACTCTCTTGGAACATAGCTCTCTCTATCAGGGGGCCCCCTGAAAGGCGGGGGCCCTTAGCCAGAGCCTCCTTTGCCCATGCCTTAAAACATCTCTGGTATCGACTTCGGAACAAGCGTATTGCTCTTGGACTTGACGCATCCTTTACTACAGGAGCAGAACCGACATTGCATTTGATACCATCACATTGCACTCAGAACTCGACACCTTTGCATGGGCAAAGCCGATTAGGCATTTCCCTCTGTTGCGGAATCAGAACTGATGCATCGCCTTAGCTGCACCCGGCATCTTACTCGACGCTGACACAAACCAGGATCAACTTACTTTTATTCAGTGGGCTCAAGTCCCCTGTATATGAAATGTGTTCCATAGCGGTTGGTCTGAAATGTTGACTTTGCCCTGGTCCAGTGCGACCAGATATCCCAAATAGGAGCTTATCGCTTTTGTTTGCTATTTTACTGTTTATTCTTTAAAAATTCATATCTCAAGTGCTACATATTGTATTCTTGTTGTTTTGGTCTTGCTTTATTTATTAAATTAAGCTCTATTGTTCTAAACTGGTGGGTATTTCCTTTGTTTGGTGTTTCACTGTTTTACTGTTTGAAGTGTTGCACAAATGCTTACACTTACATTAAGCTTGACTGCTCTGTGCTATGTGCTGAGCACAGGATAATTTAAGGTGTGTCTGTAACATACCCTTACTAGGATTGTGATTCCTACTTGGACAGGAAGCATATCTGTGCCGACCAGAAGCCCAATTTCTAACACATACCTACCATTACTCTCCTATTGATAGACCTATTTACTCTGTCTCCAAATCTGATCCTACACTCCTCTTGATCTTATACCTACTCTACTTACTCCATTGTGTTGCTACCCATTCTTCTACTTAATGCCTATTCTTATTCCTACACTTAGTTCTACTTACTCCTACTCTTGGAATCCGGTGATGGTCAGCATTGAAAGCCCTATGTCTTGAAGATATCACCGACAAACTCAACTCCCTCAAAGAATCTTCTTATGAAGAGGATGTTTTACCCTTGTCCATCATCAAAGCTCTCTCTAAGGTTGCTCTTTCTGCCCTACTCACCCTTGTCTCCTCACTCAAAGTGTCTTCCCAAAAGATTATAAAACAGGACAGATCCTCCCAATCCTAAAGAAAACAACACTAGACCCTGATGACCGTGCCCACTACGGGCCTGTTACTCACCTACCATTCATCTGCAAGATCATTGAAAAAGCAGCATATGTACAATTCCAAGATCACATGAATGATAACCATTTCCTGCACAGCTGCTATTCTGGCTTCGGATCTCACTGCCGCACAAATATAGTTATCCATTACATTGTAGATGATGTCCTCTTGACCACAGATGAAGAAGACCCCTGCCTCCTGATTTGCTGGACCACCCAATTGCTTTCAGCATAGTTGACCATCCCACCCTCATATTCACCCTGGAGTCTCTAATGGGATTCACCCATAAAGTTCTACACTGGTTTTACTAATAACTTTCCAAACAATACCTGTTTGTTCACATGGACTTCTTCAGGTTCCAAAAGATCCCTTTCACATGATCAGTCCTCCAAGGTTCCATAATGTCTCTTGTCATCATCAATTTCTAAATTTAGCAGCTTGGTGCTCTACTTATAGATCACAGCATCAAGACTCAAGAATATGCTGATGATAAACAATTGTGTTTGAAAGTCTCCTCTACTTCAGATATCCAACACCTCTGACACTGCCTGCAAATCATCCAATATAGAATTATTCACCACGTGCATGCAGCTCGGACATTACAATAGGTTAATACAATGCCCTTTTAGCTGTATAGTGCTGGATGCATTATTCAAAAAACCGTAGCAAACTCTGGGTAGCTCTCAATATTTAGGTGGAGAGCATCTTCTTAATATGAAACACACTAGAACACCGCTGACACCATTGATCTGCTCACCTCAATATCAGTTAGTCTACCACACTATTTAGCAAGGCAGTTCTCATTTCTTAGCTTGGTTTGGATGGCAATTACTGATCCTATGCTTAAAGACTTTGCTGTAAAAATGGCATAATCACTTTCTAGCTTGGTGTGAATGGCACTGTGCTAATCCTGTGCTTACAAACTCTGCTAGAAAAACAGACATTTGAGGTGAGCAGATCCCGGGGGTTGGTGGTGTTGTAGGGTGTTCCATATTAAGTTGCTGCTCCTCACCTAAATGTTGGAAGCGTACCAAAGTGCCCTGCTTTTTTTTGCTCAACCCAGCCAAGACAGTATTTCTGTTCTCCATAAGTCCTCTTCTGCTGAAAGCCAAGTCACTTGGATTTGCCACCAAAATACTAAGACAGCCTCCTAGCAGCTCTCCCTTCTAAAGCAAGTAAAATAACCTTCTTCGAGATAGTGACTTAAAAAGTACTGTTCAAGCTCTCATACTCCTGCATCTGTATGATGGTAATACCCTGCTTCATGGCTTCCAGAGTACACACTGGCACCCCTTAAGGGCATCATACATGCAGCAGCATATCTCACCCAGAGCCTAAATAAATATGCCCGCCCACATTCTGTTGGAACTCCATTTGCTTACCATGCTGGACCTCATCATCTTCAAAATCATCTGTATCATTTACAAAGCCATCATGACTAGCAGCCCTGTATATCTTGCAGACAATCTCCTAATCTCTGGTGGCTCTTGGCACACCCACAGCCAGGCCAACGCCAAAGCGAAGACTAACAAGGCAGCAGGTTTCTTCCCTCTATGCACCCAGTATCCTAAAACAACATCCTCATAACCATCCGGACCGCCCCAATGCTGCTCCAATTGAAGACTTGCCTTTTTAAAGAACATTACATCACAATGAATTGCCCATCAACAACCCAGCTACCTCTCCTATTACTTGTTGACTGTTTACTTGTTTCTGACACTGTACAGTTCCCTGTTGCCTTTTTGGATAGGTTTGTGGTTTAGACTGACCACATACATACATAAATGCATACATGCATACTCTTATTCTGACTTTTACCCCTCCCTACACTTACATGCATCTTCTTTGTCATAAACCTTCCAGCTCCTATTCATACTTCCCCCATTCCGTCTACATTTACGTCTACATTTGCTCTTTCTCTCTTCCAAATTCATCATCCTTTTCACATCCTTCTCTCTCGTCTAAAAGTTCTATGTAATGGTTTTGCATAATTTACTTTATTTCTATGTCTATGCCTGCACCTACTCCTGATCTTCCATTATATGCCATATCCAGTATGAATGTCCTCCTCTCATCTGTACTTCTCTCAGTACACTCAACAGTGGATTGACATGATCACTTTTTCTTCACCATGGGCTATTATCTCTGTCTCTTTGAAGTCAAATTTTAAAACTTCAAGCAAAATTATATCTGGTGACTTGTCCTGTCAATATGCCCCCAACAAATGTGAAAAGCCTTCCTAAATAGAAATACATTTTAAGTCTGGTTATGTGAGTCATTCAACTCCCCTAAACTCACAACACATCTATGACACGCGCATGCTAACTCTTTACTGCGCAATGCATTCAGTCAACTGACTTTATCTCATTGGGGTTTGCCTACAATAGATCGTCGGGCTTCCTGACGCCCAACATATATGGATGATTGTCGTCTGGTGCCTTACATTTAGGTCATGTGGAGGTACTATCAGGATAAATCGTATGTACTTTCTGGCGTTTCATGTAGGTTTGGTACAAAAAGTTAAATCGAGTAAGTTTAAAGGCAATTTTACTAGAAACCTCTTGCAACAATGCGCATGCTTTGTCCCAGTCCCTATCTGTTAACGTCTGTAAATCCCACCCCATTATTACTGTGCTTTCATCAAGTCCTCTCCTTGTCTTCTTGCCGGAGCCTCGTGGAGATGTGACAGCAGCCCACAGCCCCTTCCTATTGTCAGAAGTGTTTCCAGGGTTTCGGCTGTTGCAGGGATGGATGCTGCGGAAGGCTGCCTTGAAGGAGCAGTCCGGGGCATACTTCAAAAGCCCCCTGACCATCCCCTAAGAAGATGATCTCATCTCCTGGGTGAAAGTACCCCAGGGAACGACACCCCCTTCAATCCAGGGGCTATTGACATATCTGTGCCATAATGTATATACGGCTGTGGTCATCAAATGTCCAGGTTCCGTGAACAAGGAGGGTGTCTCGGCAACTCTTTAACTGTGCCTCTCATGATGAAGCTACCAGCCTTATTGTATGGGGTCTCTTCTAGACACACTTCCACCCCTCACGAGGAGCACTGGTAGCGTCTGCGCCCAGTAAAGAATGAGTGACTCCCACATTTCAGAGGAAGCCATTGAAATGAAGTTTGCAGCTGGCTTGAGGTGACGCTCCTTTCATGAATCCATAAAGACATTATAAAGTGCATGTGATTTCCACTGACTTTAATGCCAGGGGGTTTCTTCCTAAGGTGGGGGCAGTGTTGCCATGATCATGGTTATTCTATTCTGAAGCTTTACTTGGTGGTGGGGCCAGAGGCTCATTATGCTGCCCATTATTGGATGTCTGTGCTACAGTTTAACACCCGCTTTCATTTAACCCTTTGGGTGCCAGGCCTTTTCCTCCTCCTGTGCCTGGCGATTCCCTAGTGGGTGGGTGTCATGACGAGATAGTCTCGTCATGGGCACAGCGCGACTGTGCTCCATGACGAGACCATCTCGTCATGGGCACAGAAGAGGTTAACCTAAGTGTACTTCGAACATAACTGTGAGAAGTTGGCCTGGTATATGCTGTTCACTAGTTCTAGTGACCACCTTGTACCATGCCAAGCAACCCTTATGGTGTGGTTGTAAGTCAACCTTTTTGGACTAGCTGCCCTAGTGGTAGCGTAGGCTAAGCAGTCTTTGAGGCTAAACTCGTGATGCGTGTTAAGCAAGCTGTTTTACCAATAGTAACCCCCTTTTATACCAATGAAAGGACACCACACAGATATATATTCAAAATATATATGTATTTATTTCTCAAAGTAACCCCTAGTCTCTTTATGAGCACAGGAGCACAAATCGTCAAACAAGATTATCACAGAATACACAGAAGTTGCACTTTATATGGATAGGCCCTGGTGGCCACTCGAACCATATACTAAAATAGTGGTATAAGTACCACGAACAGAAAAGGGAAAAGGCCTAGGGCCTCTAGAATCGCTGGGCCTACAAGGAGCTAACGTCAGTTAGTGACCAGGAGGTCCACGGGTGGCGTGTGCAGAGCAAATAGTCACACGCGTGCTCCCATAGGTTTCAATGGGTGCGTAAAAAGTACAAAGTTACTGCAAAAGGAATCTTCCGGAGGACCTAGGAACTTAAGATTTGGAACACAGGCACTAGAGATGTAATACTACACTTGGGCACAGGAGTGCCAGCTTTACCTCACCCACAGGAAGCGGGTGCATAGGCCTCGAAGTGCGTCGGGTTTCTTCTATCGGTTCCGTGGGGCCTGTAGACAAGAGTGCTGCAGGCGGTCGGTCGGGAAGAGATGCAGTGGATCCAAGAGTGGATCGGAGATGTTGAAGACCTGTAAGCAGAGGGGACAGTGTTCACAGTCACTAGCCAGTGACCAGCGTGGCACCAGGTGGGTACCAGGCGATGTCGGGTGCAAACAGGTGGTGAGGGGTAGCTTGTCTCCACAGCCACGTGGTCCCTGAAGGTCGACGACGTCCAGGAGTCGGCTCACGAGCTGTCCCACGCAGGCTCTCGCTGTCGGCGGTGTCGGCGACTTGATCGAAGCAAACAAGCCTTGGCAAAAGCAATTGTAGGAGGATTCGGAAATCAGCTGTTGGTTCTGACCAGCAAGGTCAGAGGAACTGCTCCTTTGGAGGGGAGCAAGGGCCAGTCTGGAGCAACCAGACCAGCGGTGTTTGTTGTAGATTTCGTCGCCAAGATGGCCACTAGCCAGCGGGCCAGCAACCGGTTAGGCGCGTCGAGTGGCAAAATGCAGAAGGGCCCCACGCAGATCGTGGAGATGCTGGAGGGCTCACCTTTGGTGCAGATGCTGCTCGAGGGTTGGGCTTCTCAGGACCCAAAGCACAACTTGGAGGGAGCCTCGGTTGTTGCACTGGTCAGCTTATCGTAGTCGTTCCAAGATGGCTGGCTCCACGTGTCTCGGTGCCTCCACGGGTCTCCTCTTTGCAGGGACTGTGGATCGGGCGGTGAGAGGTCTGGAGGTCCAGGTCTTGTCAGTCTCTGGGCTCGGGCTCCGGCGGGAGGCGGCGGCAAAGCAGACGTTGATTCGCTGGATGGTGCTTGCGTTAGCAAGGTGGTCACTCCCTGACCACAGGGGAGATTGGCTTCAGTCCTCTGTGCAGCAGAGCGTCGAAGTTCCCGTCTTCTTCTTAGTTTTAAGTTGATTCCAGGATGTCTGAAGTCTTAGGACACAGCTCCTACCTTTAAGCGGATTCTAGGGGCCGGACTACCTGCTAGGTCCCTCCCTATGGGTGGGACCAGGAAGGGGGGTGGTTACACCCCCAATCCTTTGTCCAGCTCGCCCCAGGCCTGGGACTGGTGTGCCCCAGGACCGGTTCGAACTGGCATATGCACCGAGGCTCCTTGTGAGCCACAGGCATGTCTGGTTTCTTTCAAGCCCTACCTGACCAATACACAAAATCCTGTCTGGGGTGGTGCACGCACCTCCCCTGGCAGGAAACCCTTTGTCCACACCTCCCAAGCTGGAAGGACTCCCAGCAGCAGGAGGGCAGACTTGTGTCTGTGGTGGCAGCATCCATTTTGTGGAGCTGAGGCTATGTCTGATTTTACCCGGGTTTCAGGTACTGTACATGTCGTGTCCCTCTAGAAGGGTGGAATGCTAACCCCGTCGCCAGAATTGGCGAGGGGTTAGTATTCCAATTCGTATGACACCTTACTCGACATGTTTTGATAAAGCCAAACCAAAGATAGCATTTAACCGCGAGGTTCATAATGCACTTAAGAGTATATGGTATGACGATATCTGGAAACAGTAGAAGGAAGTTGTTCCGACCACTGCAGACAGGCTCAGCTCATGCCAGAGCACCATCTCACATGGAACCAAGCACTCTGCCTTCAGGATTGTTAAGGCCTGCCATAGGAGTGACTTATAGGTTACCAGGTGTCCCATTTAAGGTTAGGTATAGGTATACTACACCTAAGTAAGAGGTGATTACACCAACTTACCCCAGCTGAGTGATCAGCCAGTTGTGTCAAATTGTTAGGCCAAGCCTGGGGTGGCATAATACATGCTGCAGCCCTTGGCAGGCCTTGGGTACACCAATGCCCTGGGTACCTAGTGTACACTGGTACAGGGGCTGACAGGGTGATCCACTTCCAATTGGTTATGCACCTAGGGTGCATAGTTTTAATTTAGTAGAGAGAACAGCAGGCTGGGGGTCTGATTGGCAGGCCCACAGCCTCAATATGTCAAAAACCAGTGAAGCAAAAAGCAAAAATTTGGGGTGACCATAGGATAGCAGACCCTACTCTCCTACACAACCCCCCCCCCAAACGCTGGGACATTAAACTAGCCTTGACCAGTCTCGTCTTCATGTCCTAAGTGGAAGTACCTGGAGAGACCATCTGCATTCCCATGGTCAGTACCTGGCCGGTGCTCCACTGTAAAGTCCATCCCCTGTAGGGAAATGGACCACCTAAGCAGTTTGGGATTTTCACCCTTCATCTGATTTAGCCACAAGAGGGGCTTATGGTCGGTCTGAATCTTGAAGTGAGTGCCAAACAAGTATGGCCTCAGCTTCTTCAGGGCCCACACCACAGCAAAGGCCTCCCTCTCAATAGCTGACCAATTCTTCTCTCTGGGGGTCAACCTTCTGCTAATAAAAGCAATGGGTTGGTCTTGACCATCTACATTAAGTTGTGACAGCACAGCTCCCACACCCAACTCAGAAGCATCTGTTTGGACAATAAACTCTTTGGAGTAGTCAGGACTTTTCAGGATAGGTGCAGAGCACATGGCCTCCTTCAGGTCATCAAATGCCTTTTGACAGCTTACTGTCCACTGAACCTTTTTGGGCATCTTCTTGGATGTCAGATCATTAAGAGGAGTCACAATGGACCCATAGTTCTTAACAAACTTCCTGTAGTACCCAGTCAAGCCCAAGAAAGCTCGAACTTGAGTCTGGGTGGTTGGAGGGGACCAGTCCTTGATGGATTGTATCTTACTCTCCAGTGGTTGAACTTGGCCTCCACCTACAAGGTGGCCCAAATATACAACCTTACTCTGCCCTATCTGGCACTTTGTAGCCTTGATAGTGAGGCCTGCCCTTTGCAGAGCCTCAAGAGCCTTCTTCAGGTGGATCAGGTGATCCTCCCAGGTGGAGCTAAAGACAGCAATGTCATCAAGATATGCTGCGCAAAAGTCATCCAACCCAGTAAGGACTTGGTTCACCAGCCTTTGGAAGGTGGCAGGTGCATTCTTCAGACCAAAGGGCATCACCACAAACTGATAATGCCCACCTGGGGTTGAGAATGCTGTTTTGGCCTTAGACTCCTCAGCTAATCTGATTTGCCAATAGCCAGCTGTTAAGTCAAATGTGCTCAAAAACTTTGCAGAAGCTAGTTTGTCTATGAGCTCATCTGCCCTTGGAATAGGGTGTGCATCTGTCCTGGTGACAGCATTGAGTCCTCTGTAATCCACACAGAACCTCATCTCTCTCTTGCCATCTTTGGTGTGAGGTTTGGGGACCAGAACCACTGGGCTAGCCCAGGGGCTCTCTGAGGGTTCAATGACACCTAATTCCAGCATTTTATGTACCTCAGCCTTTATACAGTTCCTGACGTGGTCAGGTTGTCTGTAAAGTTTGTTCTTTACAGGCAGACTGTCACCAGTGTCCACCACATGGGTACACCAGTCAGTTTGACTAGGTATCAAGGAAAACATATGTGAAAATGATTGTAGAACCTGTCTACATTCAGTCTGCTGATGGGCAGTGAGGTTGCCTCCAAGGGTCACTCCTTCAACTGAGCCATCTTCAGGGTTCTGAGACAACAGGTCTGGGAGAGGGTCACTCTCTTCCTCCTGTCCCTCATCTGTAGCCATGAGCAAGCCCATGTCTGCCCTGTCAACATATGCTTTAAGCCTGTTAACATGGAGTACCCTGTGGGGACTCCTGGGAGTTCCTAGGTCGACCAAGTAGGTGACCTCTCCCTTCTTTTCCAGGATTGTATGGGGTCCAGACCATTTGTCTTGGAGTGCTGCTGGGGCCACTGGCTCCAACACCCATACCTTCTGTCCTGGCTGAAACTCAACCAAGACAGCCTTTTGGTCATGCCAAGCTTTCTGTAAGGCCTGGCTTGCCTCAAGGTTTTTGGATGCCTTCTCCATATACTCAGCCATCCGGGAGCGGAGACCAAGTACATAGTCCACTATGTCTAGCTTAGGCTTTTTGAGAGGTAACTCCCAGCCTTCCTTCACCAAACACAGTGGGCCTCTCACAGGGTGCCCAAACAACAATTCAAAGGGGCTGTAGCCAACTCCTTTTTGTGGGACCTCTCTGTAAGCAAACAGAAGGCAGGGTAGAAGGATGTCCCATCTTCGCCTGAGCTTTTCAGGTAATCCTTTGATCATACCCTTTAGGGTCTTGTTGAATCTCTCAACAAGCCCATTGCATTGTGGGTGATAAGGGGTGGTGAACTTGTAGTTGACACCACATTCCTTCCACATAGCTGTTAAGTATCCTGACATAAAGTTGGTACCTCTGTCAGATACTACCTCCTTAGGAAACCCCACTCTGGAGAATACTCCCAGCAGGGCCCTGGCCACAACAGGTGCTGTAGTGGTCCTAAGGGGAATTGCCTCTGGGTACCTGGTGGCATGATCCACTACCACCAGTATAAATCTGTGCCCAGATGCAGTGGGAGGATCCATGGGACCCACTATGTCTATTCCCACTCTTTCAAAGGGGACCCCCACCACAGGTAGTGGTATTAGGGGGGCCTTTGTTGTGCCACCTGATTTGCCACTGGCTTGGCAGGTAACACAGGAGCGACAAAACTCCTTTGTATCTTCATTCATGTGAGGCCAGTGAAAGTGAGGGACAAGTCTGTCCCAAGTCTTGTTCTGGCCTAAGTGTCCGGCTAAAGGAATGTCATGGGCCAAGGTAAGAAGGAAGCCCCTAAATTGCAGAGGTATAACCAACCTCCTGGTTGCACCAGGCTTGGGGTCTCTAGCCTCTGAATAAAGGAGCCCTTCATCCCAATACACTTTATGGGTACCTTGAGCATTCCCAGCAGCCTCAGCAGCAGCCAGCTGTCTGAGGGGTTCAAGAGAGGGACAGGATAACTGAGCCTGCCTCAAGTCAGCCCTTGAAGGTCCCCCTGTCCCCAGAAACTCAACCTGGTCAGGTTCAAGCTCTTCAGGGACAGTTCCTTCAGGGTCCTCTAGATCAGCTTCCTGGGAAGGCTGATCATCACTCTGAGGCAGGGGGGAAGGCACAGCCTTGACCCTCCTGTTCTTCTTCTTGGTAGGTGCTTGGTCCATTGTTCCAGGATCCAAGACCTGTGGTTCAGTGAGGCACTTTTTGGCCTGTGACCTGGTCACAGCAAGGACATGTGATGATATACCTAACATCTCTGCATGAGTCCTGTACTCCACTTCTGACCATAGAGAACTCTCTAGGTCATTGCCCAACAAACATTCTACTGGGAGGTCTGCACTAACCACAACCCTTTTGAGGCCAGTTACCCCTCCCCATGAGAAGTTAACAACTGCCACACTATGTGAAGTAGTGGCATTGCTGGCATTGGTCACCAGGTAGTTCTCACCTGGTATGTACTGTCCAGGGTCCACAAAGCCTGGTGTCACCATAGTGACACTGGCACATGTGTCCCTGTAGGCTTGAGCCACCTTGTCATTAATTAAAGGAGTCTGTCTGTACTTGCCCAGGTTACTGGGGCTCACAGTCAGGGACAAATCAATGTCCCCATCACAGATCAAGACTGCCTGTGTCAGGGTTCTGTCTAAGTCAGAATCTCCTTCAGTTCCCATAGTGATTCCCACTACACCCTTTGTCTGGGGACCAACACTGCTAACAGTAGTACTGGGAGCAGGTGCCTTAAGGGCAACAGTGTTGGGGGCTCCACCCTTTTTGCAATCACTAGTCCAGTGAGTTGTATTTTTGCAATGATTGCACCAGGGTTTCTTTTGACCTTCTTTCTTCTTTTAGGACTGTTGTTGGGACCCACCCTCCTTAGCAGTAGTTTGGGGCCCTGTTGAAGACTTCTGGTCTTTAGATTTCTGATCTCCACCCTTTTGGTCTGTTTTCTTCTGATCACCCCCTTGGCCCTGGTTCTGGTTCTTTTGCTTAACCCTGGTTCTGACCCATTTGTCTGCCTTCTTTCCCAATTCTTGGGGAGAGGTCAGATCAGAGTCAACCAAGTGTTGATGCAGTTGCTGGTTTTGACAGTTATTTAAAATCTGTTCTCTCATCATCAAATTATACAATCCTGTAAAATCAGATACCTTACTTCCCAGCAACCAACCCTCCAAAGCCTTAGTGCCACATTCAATGTATTCAGACCAGTCCTGAGTCTGTGTCTTTTGGGTGTCTCTGAACATTAACCTGTACTGCTCAGTGGTTAAGCCTAACCCATCAACTAGAACACTCTTCAGGACTCTGTAGTTTCTGACATCCTCTTCTCTAACAGTGAGGAGTCTGTCTCTGCCTCTTCCCTCAAATGAGAGCCAGAGGATTGCTGCCCACTGGTCTTCAGGAACCTGCTGTACTTTGCAGGCTCTCTCAAGAGCAGTTATCCACTTGTGGATGTCATCCCCACTTTTGTAGGGGGGCACAACCTTAGACAGGTTTCTATTATCGAAAACCCTATCTTTGTCCTTAGGGACAATGCTGCCACCAGTGGGTATAGACCCACTCTCTTTATGCTGTCTAGCCTTGCTCAGTTTCTCTTCCATCAGGGCTACTTCTAGCTCCTGCTTCCTGATCCTCAGCTGGGCTTCTTGCATCTTGGCCTCATGTTCCCTCCTCTGAGGGGTGGTCATTCTTCTCCTGGAGTGACCTTGAGAGCCTCTAGAGCCATGGGAAGCATTGGAGTCACCTGAGCGATTCCTTTGCCTTCCAAGCCCTGTGTTAAGTCCACTGGGGAGATCCAGTGGGGTGAACCCACTGTCAGTCCCCAATAGCCTTGGTTTAGCTGGGCCAAGTATAACACTTGGCACTGGGCTAGTTCTCCCTTCATCCTCACCACTGTCTGTATCCCCCTCACTTTCCTCCTCTGTAGTATGGTTTTCATCTAAGGGATGGCATTGGAAAGGGGTACCTCAGTGGCATCTTCAGAAGGGGGGCCTCCTGTTCCTGTCCCTAAGGGGGCTAACTGGGAAGCTCTCTTGAGCTCTCTTTGATTCTCATCATCTTGCAAGAGTGCTCTGAGCACAGCAGAGGTAGGGTTCTTGGGCTGTTTAAGGCCTCTAAGAGTTGCCAACTGCCTGAGCTCATTCTGATTAAGGGTAGCAAAGATGGATGGTGCCCTCGGGGGGTCACTCTCAACAGAGATGGGTACAGTGGACCCCTCTGCCCCAGCCATTGCTCTTAAGTGTGGGTGGATGTGTTGCAATCTACCTACACTTGGGTTTACCTACTAAACCTATCTAGTAGTTGTAGTCAGGGTGTGCTACTCCCTTTGCTCTACAACAACTAAGTTCAGTAGAACTTAAGTATATCTAATCTTGTTTTATATGTACCTACAGGTACCTATGTGATCTTTCAATTGGTAACCAAGAGATTACAATGGTAAAACACAGCAAGCTCAAATCCAACCGCTGCTCACCAATGTGAGAAGTTGGCCTGGTATATGCTGTTCACTAGTTCTAGTGACCACCTTGTACCATGCCAAGCAACCCTTATGGTGTGGTTGTAAGTCAACCTTTTTGGACTAGCTGCCCTAGTGGTAGCGTAGGCTAAGCAGTCTTTGAGGCTAAACTCGTGATGCGTGTTAAGCAAGCTGTTTTACCAATAGTAACCCCCTTTTATACCAATGAAAGGACACCACACAGATATATATTCAAAATATATATGTATTTATTTCTCAAAGTAACCCCTAGTCTCTTTATGAGCACAGGAGCACAAATCGTCAAACAAGATTATCACAGAATACACAGAAGTTGCACTTTATATGGATAGGCCCTGGTGGCCACTCGAACCATATACTAAAATAGTGGTATAAGTACCACGAACAGAAAAGGGAAAAGGCCTAGGGCCTCTAGAATCGCTGGGCCTACAAGGAGCTAACGTCAGTTAGTGACCAGGAGGTCCACGGGTGGCGTGTGCAGAGCAAATAGTCACACGCGTGCTCCCATAGGTTTCAATGGGTGCGTAAAAAGTACAAAGTTACTGCAAAAGGAATCTTCCGGAGGACCTAGGAACTTAAGATTTGGAACACAGGCACTAGATATGTAATACTACACTTGGGCACAGGAGTGCCAGCTTTACCTCACCCACAGGAAGCGGGTGCATAGGCCTCGAAGTGCGTCGGGTTTCTTCTATCGGTTCCGTGGGGCCTGTAGACAAGAGTGCTGCAGGCGGTCGGTCGGGAAGAGATGCAGTGGATCCAAGAGTGGATCGGAGATGTTGAAGACCTGTAAGCAGAGGGGACAGTGTTCACAGTCACTAGCCAGTGACCAGCGTGGCACCAGGTGGGTACCAGGCGATGTCGGGTGCAAACAGGTGGTGAGGGGTAGCTTGTCTCCGCAGCCACGTGGTCCCTGAAGGTCGACGACGTCCAGGAGTTGGCTCACGAGCTGTCCCACGCAGGCTCTCGCTGTCGGCGGTGTCGGCGACTTGATCGAAGCAAACAAGCCTTGGCAAAAGCAATTGTAGGAGGATTCGGAAATCAGCTGTTGGTTCTGACCAGCAAGGTCAGAGGAACTGCTCCTTTGGAGGGGAGCAAGGGCCAGTCTGGAGCAACCAGACCAGCAGTGTTTGTCGTAGATTTCGTCGCCAAGATGGCCACTAGCCAGCGGGCCAGCAACCGGTTAGGCGCGTCGAGTGGCAAAATGCAGAAGGGCCCCACGCAGATCGTGGAGATGCTGGAGGGCTCACCTTTGGTGCAGATGCTGCTCGAGGGTTGGGCTTCTCAGGACCCAAAGCACAACTTGGAGGGAGCCTCGGTTGTTGCACTGGTCAGCTTATCGTAGTCGTTCCAAGATGGCTGGCTCCACGTGTCTCGGTGCCTCCACGGGTCTCCTCTTTGCAGGGACTGTGGATCGGGCGGTGAGAGGTCTGGAGGTCCAGGTCTTGTCAGTCTCTGGGCTCGGGCTCCGGCGGGAGGCGGCGGCAAAGCAGACGTTGATTCGCTGGATGGTGCTTGCGTTAGCAAGGTGGTCACTCCCTGACCACAGGGGAGATTGGCTTCAGTCCTCTGTGCAGCAGAGCGTCGAAGTTCCCGTCTTCTTCTTAGTTTTAAGTTGATTCCAGGATGTCTGAAGTCTTAGGACACAGCTCCTACCTTTAAGCGGATTCTAGGGGCCGGACTACCTGCTAGGTCCCTCCCTATGGGTGGGACCAGGAAGGGGGGTGGTTACACCCCCAATCCTTTGTCCAGCTCGCCCCAGGCCCGGGACTGGTGTGCCCCAGGACCGGTTCGAACTGGCATATGCACCGAGGCTCCTTGTGAGCCACAGGCATGTCTGGTTTCTTTCAAGCCCTACCTGACCAATACACAAAATCCTGTCTGGGGTGGTGCACGCACCTCCCCTGGCAGGAAACCCTTTGTCCACACCTCCCAAGCTGGAAGGACTCCCAGCAGCAGGAGGGCAGACTTGTGTCTGTGGTGGCAGCATCCATTTTGTGGAGCTGAGGCTATGTCTGATTTTACCCGGGTTTCAGGTACTGTACATGTCGTGTCCCTCTAGAAGGGTGGAATGCTAACCCCGTCGCCAGAATTGGCGAGGGGTTAGTATTCCAATTCGTATGACACCTTACTCGACATGTTTTGATAAAGCCAAACCAAAGATAGCATTTAACCGCGAGGTTCATAATGCACTTAAGAGTATATGGTATGACGATATCTGGAAACAGTAGAAGGAAGTTGTTCCGACCACTGCAGACAGGCTCAGCTCATGCCAGAGCACCATCTCACATGGAACCAAGCACTCTGCCTTCAGGATTGTTAAGGCCTGCCATAGGAGTGACTTATAGGTTACCAGGTGTCCCATTTAAGGTTAGGTATAGGTATACTACACCTAAGTAAGAGGTGATTACACCAACTTACCCCAGCTGAGTGATCAGCCAGTTGTGTCAAATTGTTAGGCCAAGCCTGGGGTGGCATAATACATGCTGCAGCCCTTGGCAGGCCTTGGGTACACCAATGCCCTGGGTACCTAGTGTACACTGGTACAGGGGCTGACAGGGTGATCCACTTCCAATTGGTTATGCACCTAGGGTGCATAGTTTTAATTTAGTAGAGAGAACAGCAGGCTGGGGGTCTGATTGGCAGGCCCACAGCCTCAATATGTCAAAAACCAGTGAAGCAAAAAGCAAAAATTTGGGGTGACCATAGGATAGCAGACCCTACTCTCCTACAATAACCTACAAGTTTATTAAACTAGAGTACGGCCCTTAAACGACTGGTATATTCTTTGTTAAGGTGCCAGAGGCGTTTCCGGGATGAGGTGGTTAAGACAAATGCAGTGGGTTAGTGACAAGTCATATGGAGATCTGAGGTTTCCTAGGTCCGCGCATGACTATCTCATCAATTCCAGATTTTTCTTTGCATTCTAAGCGCATGCATCAGATGGTACAGCTGGGGGAACGGGGCCACATTCCCAAGATGCAAAGGAAACACCTGGACTGGACCCTAGGGACACCGAGAGCTCTGCACTCCGGTCATTCAGAAACTTTCACACCATATGCACAGAGATACTTTCTTCACCTTGTGTGGAACATATGGAATTGCATTGTCACACACAAGCACACTACACATATGGGAACCTGCCAGCTATGCTGTTTGTGTTCTCCAGTGGTAGGCCTCAGAAGTGAGATTTCCCAACAGGAAACAGTATACAAATCTCAATCCAAAGCAGTTCAAACAGGGCCGGCTTTAGTGCTGGTGGCGCCCTGTGCGACAATGTTTGCTGGCGCCCCCCCCCCCCCAATGACCACCTCCACCACGGATTCTCTCACTAGCACCCTTTAACAGTGACCAAGTCACCATAACCACACTCTCTCAGATGCATTGAATTCGTTATATAGCGGCACTCATACCAGTGTAGGGTGTCCGAGCACTTTGCATCACACACACATTACACAGAGACAATCAATCATACGTGTGTAAAGCAGTGTATAGGAAATGTTACTTAAGCCAAAGGACTGAAAGTGTAGGAGTAACATGTCACCCATACTGGTAGGCAGTATAGTTTAAGAGGGCTTGGTGTGGAGAAGCACAAACGCAGAGTCGAAAAAGAAACAGCATAGTCGGGAGTTTTCTTTAATCATAAGAATCGATTTCTAGCCAAATTAACCCTTTTTGCAACATTAATCAATGTTCTAATAATGTATACTTTGTAGTGTGTATGCAGTTCTGGGATGAAAGTTAATAGCTCACTGTTGAATATTAGGACTTTAAGATATAAATTGCAAGTAACAAAAGGATGTCTCTTTTCAAAGCAGTAACCTGCTGATCTGTTTACATCATACGCACTCTGTAATCTACTTGATACAAGTTCTTTGCAGCAGGCATATTAACCCTCTGCACTAACTTCACCTAAGTCAAAACCTCAACTATACAAAACGCTGATCTCTCTCCAGGAAGATAATTAATCACCCGAGTTTTCTTGACATTTATGTGAGGCCTGGTAACTGCAGGCGGAAAGAAACGCTGCAGCAGGTGCTTCAACAGCTTAATAAACTTTTAAGCACGGCGCCCCCAGGAAGCCAGCACCTGGTGCAGTGGCACCGGTCGCACCGCCCTAAAGCCGTCCCTGAGTTCAAAGGTCAGAGCATATTAAACAATATGCGGACTCACTCGGAGCGGTGTTATGGGCAGTCTTTATTACTTGATGACACGGTGCGGAAACAGTCGCACCTAGCAGTTAGGACGAGCCATCGGGTACGTTATGTGGACGTTTGACCGCTTTCTGAGCACCACATTTTACCTAAAATATGCTCAATTACGGTACAAATCAAAACCGACAACAGGCATCTTGGCTCTCTGGGAACCGCGCCTCTCCTCCCGCCATCCTCGGCGACATTGTTTACGTCTTCGGGTTAGTTGGCCGATGGAGGGCGCTCTGGGAGCCGGGCGCTGAAGGGTTAATTAGCATTGGTTAGTGTTTGTCTAGCAACAGTGTCTGCCCCTCTGGGAACCAAACTTTAGAATCTTTTCATGGATCATTACCGGGCCCTGTCTCGTCTCAGAGGGGCGGATGTTGCAAACGTCTTTGTGTAATTAAGCTGATGGGCCCTGGGAGTCGGGCAGCACCCTTGGGGTTTCCCAAGCCAGGGAGCTTTAATGAGGAGCAGAGGGAGGTTAGTGGCGCCATTCCTCCTGAATTCAAGGCGAGGGTACCGTGCGAACCCGCCGAGGGGCTCACCTGTCATCGACATCATTGCATAAGCTGCAACAAAGTATCAAAGGGCACAATTAGGATGTGTGATGAAAGGCAGGCTTTTATTTTTATTCTGAAGTGGATTAAAGATAATAATTCTAAAACTTTGGGGCATATTATCAAGGAAAGTTTCACCGCTTTTCCAGCACATTTCGCCGGGAAAGTGGCGATTTTCCTATCGTACTATCACCAAGGACTCGCTAACATGCGTTAGCGCTAGTATCCTTGTGATAGCTGCCGTTTATCCTGCCGCTTTGCATGTCAGCAATATTTATCGCTAATGATATTCAAAGTAGGCGTTCCTCACTAAAATAACATGAATACTGTCGCTAACACAACTTCCCTCCATTATCAATCCGGCCCCGGACCCGCATTGAGATAATAAAAGTAGCGCTAACCGCGATTATCGCTGATATGTGAACGCCTGATTGAAACCTGACTTAGCCATCTTGTCAATGGGAGGTGGATTGTCAGGATAAGTCCACCATGGCTTATTATCAACGATGTCCTTATCACTGCTTTTTTATCGCTGGATTTCCAGCGATATTCAGGCATTTCACCGCTATCGCTGGATTTTTTATCGCTGTGAAGTTAAGCGTTGATGATAACGTGCTAACTTGGGGGCATCATATCAAGACAGGCGATAACATTATCGCCGCTTTAGCGGCAGAAAACTGCCGCTAAAGCGGAGATAATGGGCTTGATAATATGCTCTATGGAATTCCAATTGAAGCCCATGTTAACCTGGGCTTCAATTGGAATTCCATAGAGCATATTATCAAGCCCATTATCGCCGTTTTAGCGGCAGTTTTCTGCCGCTAAAGAGGCGATAATTTTATCGCCTGTCTTGATAATATGCCCCTTGGCGATGTAATCCAGCAATAGTCGGCGATTTTTAAATCGCACTAAGCGCGCTTAGCGATAATAATCGCTGCCTGTTGATAATATGCCCCTTTGTGTTTGGTACATGTTAGACCCCTTGCTCCCACCCATTGTTCATTAGGTTACGTTAGATGTTAGATGACCACAATGTTCATTAAATATTCAAAACTCTCAAACATAAATAGGATAAATCTGATTTTAATTAAAATGATTAAAAAAAAGCTGAAAACATGCAAGTCTTTTTTAGCAGTGATTAGATTATATGTGGTACATGTAGTTTTACGATTAGGAGTACCAATCGAAAAGATACCAAATGTTGGAAGTATGCCTTTTAATGTTTATAGTGGGAAGTGAAACCGTAAAATTATGTTTACATAAAACACTTCATAGGTGGATGGCTTAGCTAAAATATGGAATTACCTCCATAACTGTCATAAATCCATAACTGTCATAATCCTCTCTTGCTGCCAAAGAGCATTTTTTATCCCCATAAACTAATGTACAGAGTACAATTGGATATTGGTCATTAGCATCTCAGAACACCGCCCAGCTGGTGCTTACTTAGTGGCTAAGTGTCATCCATAATGTAATATCACTAAGAACAAAGTCCAACGTCTGTATATATGTGTGTGCGTATGTAGATATGGGCATGTATGTGGTATTTGAATAGCATGGCTCAAGCTGAAAGTAGCACAGGCTCAAAGGATGGCTCAATGTTACCTGTTGCACAGCAGTATCAGTGGCACAGTATGAGCTGTGGCACCCCCCAGGCAGTGAGGGAGAGAAGTAATGGTCTCAATGTAAGCAGTGACTTTCCTCCCATAATGATTAGGCTAGGGGATCCTTAGACAGAAACAGGTTTCATTGACCACACGCTTGGCTCACCTTCGGGAGCTTACCATGTGCAGGGAGGAAAGTCTTTGTGAGAAAATAATTGAAAACATTTGGGATAATTCACAAAGGTAATTTACACCTGTGAGTAAATTATGTGCGTGAGTTTAATCTTACACTTTTGAGTAACTTTACATCTTGCTATTCACCTTTTACAAGTGTAAGTTACAAGAGATCAAAAGAAGCAGTATTAAGTCCAGACCTACATATGACCAACTAGTGATACTGCAACACCATCCCATTGAAAATAATGAAGGCAGGGACTTTGGAAATTATTTGAAATCAAATTGTCTTTTTTAACTTTTTAAATATATATACAACTAAGTTCTCATTGCGGTCAGAGGCTTTCTGAGCCTCATCGTAGTTTCAGTTTTGACCGTCGCATTACGATGCACTGAAAGTGAAACCGGCTGGCATTCCGGCTGGATTCCGGAGGACTCACGGAGCCATCAGCCAGTAATCCCTATGGATGGCATTTCCCCCGTAGGGAGGACAATGTCGGTTTCCGACAGGCTTTCCATGTCCGGCTTTCTGACATGTAAAGCCTGTCGGCCACAGCACAAGCTCCCATAGACAAATGGGGGTATGCGACCGCACTATCGGTCGCAGTATAATCGTGGTGTCGGGACCGCCGACCGGAGGTCAGTTGGTCCCGGGACTGCTATGGTGTTGTCCGCCCGACATCATAATTTGGCACTTAATATAACAAAATGTAAACATAATTAAAAATAAATATACCGTACCGAACTATGAAACAACGCCTAGAGGGACCGTACTCGGACCCCTGTGCTCGATTATTTCTTGTTTTGGGGAACCACGATGTTACTTTACTCGTCAGGATCGTGTACACCAGTAATTATTTGAGCCTTACACTACTGAAACTTTATTACCCAACGCTCGGATTGATCTTTTTCAATTAAATATACACTATGATGACTCCAATGGATAAAATTGCGATTATTACAATCTGATTGTTCTTTACCTCCTTCCTGATTGGTATGGCAGGAATACTCCCCTTGGGACTTACTGACCTCCAATCTAGCGTGTCGTTTACCAGATCTTGCACCATTATAAACAGCCCTGACAAAGTAGCTAAACCAGCGAAACACGCGTTGGCTACGTGGTTGAAAACAATTACTGTACAGTAATTAACGGTTTGCATATGTAGTGTGTGCCTAGGGCTCGTCAATTAAAAAGAAATATGTTTTTTGACTAAATATTTCAATACTCCTTTCTATTAAAAAGAAATGATAAATAATTGAAAGTATTTGAATTAATGCTAAATACACATTTTTGTAACTTTTAATACACAATAAACAAATATAAATATTTGACTTTTGTTGGGATTTAAAAAAAAAAAAAATCTTTCAAAGAATAATGTTAATTAATGTAATATATTTAAATTAATTAAATATTTACTAGGTTAGCATTGTAGATTTGTTTATTTTGTGTTCTACATTTGAAATACATACAATTATTTTATATGAATATTTAGCATAAACATATTTTTTCGATTATTTTTTACAGTTCAATAAAAAAATGGAATGTACCATATTCTTTACTATCGGAAGATCTCTGCTCCAGTGGGGGAGATCATGAGGGATAAAAAGGTAGATTTCTCATATATAAGGAGTATCGGACCTACATTATGTTAGCATGATGCATCTATACATACACTCCCTGTTTGATATATATGCTTTTGCTTGGAGGAAACTCGTTTATTTCCTCCCTGTATATCTATTGCTAAAAGAGTAGGCCGAGAACCATACAGACGCCATCTTCTGAACATATGCTCGAGCACGGGCCGTGATCACGCGCTGATCACGTGCAGTTGTCAGGCCCCAGTTCAATCTGAGTTACTGGTAGCAGCTGAAGGTAGGCTGTTTACTCGACTGTTCTAAGACTCAATGTCGCATCTGGCTTTGGGGGTGATAAGTGCATTCCTGGAGGCGCCGTGTCTACACTCCCAGGCACCAAGGCGAAAGGGAGTCACCCCTCCTGACCTCATCAGTAATAGATAGTCAAGCCTTTGTACTGGTCTGATGTGTGCCATATATGGTCCTTTCCTGGAGCTCGAGGGCCAACTGGTGTTTTTCCTTTTACAGTGATTGTATGTGTTGAACCGAAAAGTATATAACCTCATGTTTGAATACGAGCCAACAGTCTTCTTGGCGCACCTGATGGGTGAGATTCGGAGAGGCTCCTCTATAGAGTATTTTATTTAATAAACGATTGAACATTCTTCACTGCCAACTGACTGATTATTTGGTAATGGTATTGGGACTATTGGTAGGTATAGTCCTTTAGTTTATTTTTATAGTACATCATTCACAGTATGGTAAAGTTTAGGGAAATGCACTACATTGTAAAAATCCTTAGATATTGAATATTTGAGTAACAATATTCATGGTGCAGCACATCTCATCCAGACCGTGAAGAACTATGATCACATCACCTCCATCCTGATGGAACTCTTTTGGCTCCCTTGCAAGTCTTTCCCATCTTCAAAACCAAATGCATGATTTATAAAGCCATCACGACGTCAATAACGCTTATCTATCAGATAAACTTACCATCTCTGGTAGTTCTTGGCACACTTGCAGCCACAACACTATCAGACTACAGACTAATGCCCTCATTACAAGTTCAGGGTTAAACTCCAAACCCAGTGCAAACAAAAGTTTTTACAGCTATTAGAATAAGGAGTTGTGTGATAATTATCGCACCCTTCCAGTTCCCTGGGTACATTTCAGCTGATCAATGCTGATGAGATTTATCAGTATGTTGTAATGGTATTTAGCTCATTTGGTAAATACACCACCCTTTTCCGATCACTTTGTAATGAGGGCCTTTGAAGGGTAAAAAATCAAAAAATAAGGTAGCTGCCCATTTCCATCTATGCATCCCTGTATCCATCCGGACTAGGGGAGTGCAAACGTTTTTTTAAAACTAAAAAAATCTTATGTAAACTGTATCTGCAACATCTTGGGTTAAAAAATGTCTTTGGAGATGCATTTTGCATTCACAAAATAGTGCAAAAGGTAAGTTAAATTTCACAAGCGCAGGGCTATTTTGTTTGCTCCAGCCTACTCCTGCCTCTCTATACCTCATGTTTCCCTGATTCTCAGTCATATCTACCACCATCCACCCCACACTTGTCCACTTCTCTCATTTTTCAACTTTATGTTCACTTTTTAACTGCCCCTGTGTTTTTATTTTTGGTTTTGAGGGCAAGCAGGACATTTCCCTTCACCCCCACTGATTTGCCCTAGGGTGAGATGAGCTAAAAATATTGCTATGGCGGTAGCTCACAACGGTCCCAGTACACTTAGGATGTCATCAGTGAAGTCATTAATGATGTCATTTAACATGTCATGATTGATGTAATATGTGAGCATTGCACGATGGAGGCACACATTATAATTAGTTCACCAAAGTAATACTGGTGAATTTGAGAGGTCTGTAGTTTTTGTTTTGCAACCTTAACTATATTTTAACTGTGGTCTCTTAAGTAAACCTCTGAGTTTCTTTTACATATGTTAAGATGAAATTACCAAACCTAACTATAACATTACTTTAACCTTTGCTTTTTTCAGTGAATTTCTGTTTTTGTTATCATGTTCTAAATGGACTTTTTTTGGACCTCATGCCTGTTTATGGCTAATGTAAAAAATTGGGTTACTGGTTGTGGGGTGTGAAACCTTACTTAAGAAGCAACCTCAATCCTTGTCAGGGTGAAGTCACAAGCAATCCCCAAATTAACCTGTGCTCAACCCTTTGGTAGCTTGGCACAAAGCAGTCAGGCTTAACTTAGAGGCAAGGCAGAAAGTATTTCTGTAACACTTCAAATAGTAATAAAGTGAAAGCACATCACAAGAAAAATCCCACACCAATTTGAGAAAAATGGGTAAAAGTTTATAAATAATTTGACACCAAAAATACAAAAACCCAATCAGTGGAATCGGAGATATGCCATTTTAAATATTTACATGAAAATAAAGCCTAAAAGCACAAAGCGCCACTCACAGCTATCTGGTTGTGTGAAACCGGGAGAAAGTCACAAGTTCAGGCTGACCCATTGGAGGGACCAGGTTAGTCCACTGACAGAGATATCTTCTCATTCCAGTGGGAAGTGTTCCATTCACAGTGAAAGGGGCCATAAGGAGCAGGTAAAGAGTCTCAGATGGCAGTCAAAGTAGCAAGATGGGCTGGTGGGGTTGCGGACAGCTGTTGCACAGAGATCTTGTTGGCATCGCAGACGGTCATGGCTGGAGCTTCGCATTGGTGGTCACTGTGGCGGATGATGCTCTAGCACAAACAGGTGGTTTGCAAGAACTTTGCATTTGCCAAAAACTTCTGGGGAGCTCAACAGAGGCCACACCAAGAGTTCAGGACCTGAGGAGCACTACTTCTGGGTCAGGAAATAACTCCAGCAGAGGCTAGCTGGGCTTAGGCAGGTCCAGGCAGCAGGTCAGCTGGGCAGTTGAGTGAGCGTCTGAAGCTTATTATTTCCCTCTAGCTCAGGTCAGCTGGCTGACCCTTGGAGTCACGTCAGCCAGAGATAAAGAGTTCAGGTCCAATCCTCCTTCTCAGCAAATAGGGCAGCAGGCAGCAAAGCAGCATAATAGGAGGACAGCAGAGTGGCAGTTCTTCTCTCTAACAGCAAAGCAGCACAGCAGTCCTTCTTCTTCTTCTGCAGTATCCACAGGTCCAGGGCTGTACTGAAGAGTTGATGTCTGCGGTCCTATTGTTATACCTGGTGCCTTCTTTGAAGTGGGAGACACTTCTAGAGGATTTCCTTTGAAGTGCTCAGGTTTCCTGCTATTTCGTGCCCTGTCTACAAACTAACTACACTAGGTATTCAGTTCTTTGTGTGAAGGCAGGCCACAGCCTATTCAGGTGTAAGTGGGGCTGTGCCTAACTACGCCCTCCCATCCTGCCAGCGATGGCCCATCCAGGGACACCTAAGCTCTCTGTTGTGTGCGACTGTCTAGGAGTAATACATAAAGACCAGCTGACAATTACACCCAGTCATGTGACTCAGCAGTATTAAATGGCTAAGGCAGGAAAATGCTAACTTTCTAAAAGTGGCATCCTCTAAATTGTAATAAAAAAACTCCTACTTCTCCATAAAATTCGGAGTTTTAATTATAATTTCAAAGACATCAAACATGAACTGTTTACCTTTTCCCATTTGGAGGTTCTGACTTTTTAACTGTAATACTGTAACTCCAATATTATCCAATGGGAGAAGCAGGCTTTGTATTGCTGAGCAGGCTTTGTAGTAGTGACATTTTGTTTTCACTACCAGGACATTTTAAACTTAAAATGATATATCCTGCTTTTTATATATATTGCACAATGGCAAATGTATGTGTTACTGTATCAGGTTTCGGCACACTTTTGAAAATGCTTGTAATCAAAAATTAAGTTATGATGATTAAGATAAACATTGCACCCTGACCCATCGGCAGTTTAGGGCCTTCCCTAGGGGTGATTTATATATCTTACAATTTTATTTTCTAGATTTGTAATGCGCATGGCTGCCCCAGCTACGGGGCGTCCCAGCGCAACCCAAGGACATGTGACTATAGAAGCTGAAGAGGAATTACGCTGGAAACAGCCAGGTCTTTATAGCTTTGCGGAAAGCAAAGTAATTCTGGATCCCTCTAATGGGAGAGAGTTCCGGAGTCTGGACGCAAGAGTTCTAAAGGAGCGGCCTACAGCTCTGGCTCTTAAGACTCGGGGACTACAAGCCAACCCTTGGTCAGCTGAACGTAGGGTGCGCCTCGGAACATAGAAAGCTAGCAGATCTGCCAACCCCGGCGGGGTTTGTTGAGTCAGAATTTCATGAGCAACACACAATGTTTTAAACTGGATTCTGTTTTCTACTGGTAGCCAATGTAGTTTAGTTAGAAGCTTGGACACTGAGCAAGATTTCGGGAGCCCCAGAAGAGTACGGGCTGCTGCATTCTGTATTCTCTGCAGACGCCGGATACTAGACTTATTGGCATCTAAGTGGAGAGAGTTGCCATAGTCTAGTCTAGATAAAATCATGGCCTGAATAATGGTCTGACGTATTTTTGGATCAAAGAAACCAAGTAGAGGTTTTAATCCTCGCAGGAGCCCAAAGCAGGTCCCTGTTGCTGCCTTGGATTGAATATCAAAGGAGAGACCACTATCAATCCAAACGCCTAGATTTTTAACTGCCTCTTTAGGCAGGGGTGCTGGTTTTAGTTGGTCTGGCCAATATTGCTCTGACCACAAGTCACGGTTTCTCCCAAACAACAGAATTTCTGACTTACTAGCATTCAACTGCAAGCAATTTGAGACCATCCAGTCCGCGATCATCAACAAGTCCTCCTTGAATTTCACAAGGTTGTGGTTACATTTCATAGAAAAGGCAATAACCAATTGGGTGTCGTCAGCGTACGACACCAATGACAACCCTCTACTTTTAGCCACTGCAGCTAAGGGTTGAACATAAATGTTGAAAAGTGAGGGGCTCAATATTGAGCTTTGTGGCACCCCTTGTTGCAGAGCATACTCCTGAGAGTAGAATGGTGGCACCATTACCTGGAAGGATCTACCCTCCAAGAAAGATCGAAGCCAGGCCAGGGCCGACCCCTAATTCCTATCTCCTGAAGACGATTTAAAAGTATCATGTGGTAGAGAGTGTCGAAGGCGTCACTTAAATCTAAAAGAACAAAGGCCACAGAATTTCCGACATCAAGGCTACCATGGATTTCTTCTGTCACTGCCAACAAAGCAGATTCGGTGGTGTGGCGAGATCTGAAACAGTTTTGCGAGGGATCTAAGAATTCATTTTGCTCGATAAACTCTGTAAGAATAGTATTTACATGCGATTCTACCATCTTTGCCAGGAATGGAAGCTGGGATATAGGATGGTAATAACCCGGCTCAGATGGATCCAGTGACAGTTTCTTCAGGAGAGGTACTACTTTAGCGTGCTTCCATGCAGATGGTACGGATGCTGCGGTTAAAGATAGATTGACTGAGTCCCTACTCACTGGTGTAATAAGGGTATGAAACTGCCGAAAGTGATTGGGTTCGAAAGGGTCGTCTGGGGAGCCTGATTTAATTTGCAGACAGAGGGACTCAAAATCAGTGAGAGACAACAGGGGGAAAGTGCTCTGACCACAGTGGATCCAATATCCCCATGCCTTTCCACAAGGTCAGTGATGCCAGTGGGTGGTGGGAGACTCTTATATATCTTTTCCACCTTATACAAAAAGTACCTGGCCAGATCGTCACACTGGCAATTTGAGGTGACAGGTGAGTCAACCTTCAACCCAGAACTCTTCATAACCTTGAGCAGGATGAAGATTGTTTTAGAGGGGTTATTGCTCACTGAGATTTTACCAGCTATAAACTCTGCTCTGGCTCTCTGGGCCAGTTTATGATAGAGCTTAATAGACGCTCAGTATTTATTTTTTGCTTCAACATCATAAGTGCACCTCCAGGCGTGCACAAGTTGTTTGCAGTGTTTTTTAGCTTTAATCAGTGCTTCATAAAACCAGGGATTAGACTGCCCTCTTTTTTTAACACTCAATTTGGCAGGGATGCAACTGTCCAAAACTTGCGTCAGCCAATCCTGAAAAAGAGTATTTGCCTCATCAATATTAGGTGGGAGCTGAGGCTTATGGCGTAACAGTAGATCCAAGAAATGGTTTATGTCTAACTTGTGCCAAGGACGTTTTAAGACTGCTAAGGAGCAGTTCAAAGCAGGCTTTCCTTGCCACCGCAGGGAAAAAGCGATGAGAAAGTGATCTGTCCAGACCACAGGGATCGGCGACAGAATCTTTAAGGAACCTAAGTTGGAAAATATAGGGTCCAACGGATAGCCTACTACATGTGTGCTATTAGAAACACATTGAGCCAACTGACAGGCCTCTAAATCTGCCATAAAACTGGCAATCTCTGACTTGCCATTGTTTTCAAGATGTAAATTGAGGTCACCTAAAATAGTAAAAGTCGCCGCTTTGCTGGCGAAGAAGATAACGTTATTCAGCAGTTCTTCCCTAAACACTTTAGATGGCCGTGGAGGTCGATAAATAAGAAGACCAGTGACAGTGAGATTGTGGTTTAAAGTTATTTTGAAAAGGGCGCTTTATAAAACTGCAGTGAGAAGACTCCTTGTGGATTACTGCAATGCCATCCCTTCTATTTCCTGATCTGTTAACTTGATTCATGATATAACCTTGAGGGAGAACCAACCAAGATTCTGCAATGGAGTCCTGCTTAAGCCAGGTCTCCGTTAAGAATAACACATCTGGAGACTCATCTATTAGTAAGTCGAAGACCTCAACGTGGTGCTTAGCCAGCGACCGGCAATTGAGGCTTAAAAACTTAAACTCAACAAACTGACCCATCTATTTGTATTTGAAAAGGTCATTGATTGCACTTAAAGGAACCAGCCGGGTGAACGCAGGAAAAAGTGGATCATTTAGTGTCCAAAGACAAAAGCTGGCAGGTTTGAGCCTAGCAAAAGGTTTAATTTGCCAGGTCAAAGTGAATTGTGGTTGCAAAGGCTGGCCTGAGACAGGTTTTCAAGGCTGGCCAGGGTGGCACAACAATTGCTGCAGGACCCACTAGTAGCATTTAATTTACAGGCCCTGTGTACATGCATTGCCAATTTACTAGGAACTCATGTACATGCATTGCCAGTTTACTAGGAAGTCATAAGTGAATTAACTGTGACAATTAGAGACAAACCAAAGTTACCATGTTTTAGGGAGTGAGCACATGCACTTTAGACCTGGTAGAGTAGTGGCAAAGTGCACAGAGTCCTAAAGCTATCAAGAACAAGATCAAAAAACATGGAGGTGTAAGGCAAAAACTTAAGGCTGAAGAGCCTAATAAACAATGGCTGGATATACCCAACACCCTTTGCAGATGTCTGGCCTCATCTGCAAACATTCAGCTGTTTTTTGTCTGTGCCGGTTAGCAATCATTCCTAAGGCAATTAAAATGGGAAATTGCAAGTTAGGCTCTTCCCCCTTTTTCTGTACCTCCCTCACCCCCTGGTGATAGATCGGTGGAAACTTTCCATGAAAGACCCAAAGCAGATGAACATTTGTTTGGAGAGTTACATTGAGAATTTCGAAAAGGCATCAAAGATCATAACAAAATAGAAAATGCCTCTCCTATGCTATATTGTGTATATATATATATAAATGTAGTACCTACTGGCGGTCGCCAGTAAGTAGTTATAGGTAGAATGTAGTCTCCATAGGTAGAGCATTTTTTTTATTTGCCAATAAGTTTGGCATTATTTGATGAATCTTCGCAAAAGTTTCAAAACTAGTTTGACACTCACTTCAGCTGCTGTCTTAAAACATTTATGGTGATCAGTCAAGCGGGGGGGGGAAACAAGAAAAAGGGGGGAGGGCAAAACTCTTTTTCTCCATGTTAATTTCCATAGGGAACTTTAGACACGACTACAGCCCGAACTGCTGAATGGAATTACACCAAATTTGGCAGAAAGGTAGCTCTTGGTTCAGAAAGAACTGTTTTTGTTAACTGGTATCAATCATTTCAGTAGTTGCTGAAAATGTAAAGAAATTCTCAGTTTTATATATAGGGACGCAGTGGATCTGCGACCCCTCCTGGTCGCGTGCTGGTATCTAATTGACTGCCAACACTTCAGACCAGGAAGTGTCAGCAGCCATCTTGTGACTTGGCTGAACTGAGTCACCAGAAAAAGATTTGAAAAAAAAAATGGGGGCAGGGTAGAAACACCCTGATCCCATATTGGCCTCAGGAGGAGGACCACACGCCCCCCCTCCAAAATAAGAAAAAACAAATGCTGGCCAGGCCCCGGGCCTGGGGTCCCCCGGGTCAATAGTGGCCCAGGTAAAGGGGCTACGCAAACCCCGCCCGTATTTAAAAAAAAATGTTTTAGAATTATTTGAAAAAATGCCCCAGTGGATGTGGTCCCCGGACGAATACTGAATAATGGAAGTGGGCAGTTTTTTTTTTCTTTATATTCTTTATATTTTGGAGTCGCGACCCCAACGTGGCTCTCAACGCAGCCCCCCCATGTAGTGTTGTGTTGGATTCTCAGATGCTCCTCAAATAAATAATTTAGTAGTATGTAATTTAGAAGGTAGTGTTGCATTCGTGAAGTTGTTTTAAAGTGGTAGTGTGATTGAAGTGAATGATAAGATTAACATTGATAGTAAAAATATGTAAAATTAAAAACGTATAGTTAAACTTAAAAAGTGTATATTGTTGTAGTACAATTTATAGTTAAACTTAAAAAGTGTATATTGTTGTAGTACATTTAACCCCTTGGGTGCGGGTTTATTTCCCCCGCTGTGCGGGAGAAATAAACAGTGGGCGGGATTACGATGGCTCCCGGCCGTCGTGCGCACACGCCCACCGTGATGCATGACGGCCGGGAGCCGTCGTGCGCATACAAGGGGTTAAGTCATGCTTTTTCAGATTCGCGACGGGTGCGCAAATCCACAAAAAAATAAAAAAGAGTATGTATGTGTTAAAAAATATAGATTTACAATTGTGTTATAGGGTGGCTCTAAAAAGAGCCCTTATTCTTCTTATGAGTTTATTGTAGCTACATTTAAGTGTGGATGCACAGCTTTAGGTTGCTAAGAAAGACTCTGTTTCCTTGATCAGTGAAGTGTACTCCATCACTTCTGTAGATATCATCCATATCAAAACGTAGATTGTTGCTATGGATGGAGCCCATCCTATGGTCTCTAAGGTAAGCAGAAACAGCTTTATTGACATTCTATTTAGCTTTCTCAATCTGTGGACAGAGTTGATTTGACCTCTTTTATTTCAATTTTTGGCATATATTACAGTATACAAAGACAGTTTGAGGCAAAAGCAACATCAGTTGTGCAAAGGTGTCCTTCATTAGCATTTCCAGACCTACCCCAGTCAATGTGCCTAGGTCATTGCCACCACAATGCCCAATCATGATGTCAGGGGTTTGGAGATGCAAAAAGGTTTTAACCAAAGGAATCAATTGATGCCACTGTAATCCTCTCTGTGCAATTCATTTAACCCATTCGCTGCTTCTGTCGGCCAACGGCCGTCATGAGCACTACCTCCATAGTGCTGCGCACATTTGTTGGCCTACGCAGCCCCGCCCACTCTTCAAAGGCGCCGCACCGCGGCGGATTTTTGGCCGCGGTAAATGGGTTAATATCCACATTTTGCAAAGATACCTCTGCGTTGAGCATACCTTTTGCCCCAGAAAACATAGCTGTGCCCAACAACTAGTGGAGAACGTGACCGGATCGGGAAAACTTGTCGGCGAACGCGGGGATTCAGGTAAGGCGATCGCGCGCGAGAATGTATTATTTTACAACGCGAGCAAGAAACAAATTATCGCTAAGCTGCGGAATGCGGAAATTTTTACATTTTCATGCTCTCCGCGGAACGCGAAAATGTCAAATTATCGCAATTTCCGCAAGCGGAACGGAAATTTAGCCCAGGCCTACCAACAACCCATACTGTGAGCATCTTGAAGGGATGTCTGTAAGTAAGGAAAAGATGTCTGTAGCTGAGTCTGTCAGTTGGTAGAATGAGAGGTATCTAAAATGGTGGACCAGATGCTGCTTTTTAAAAAGTAGATAATTGATTGGCTGTTTATGAACATTGTATACTCAAATATAGGGTGCATGTTCCTTTCTTTAAAAAGCATGTTTCTTATTGGTTATTAAAAAATGTTTCAAAGGTATAGTAAATAGGATAAGGTAATATTTTTTCAAAGTCAACCACACCCGCTGTTTGCATTTGTAACCTTGTGTGTTGAACTTGAAGATATGGTGAACTTGTGACCTGCCTGTTCAGTTGAATGTTGCAGAAACTGTTACTATGGAAACTGGGATTAAGCACAATGGGGAAGGGTTGACTCTTAACTGGTGTTTTAAAATATGGAATTGTAATTTATATATAAGTGATATGTTATTAAAATAAGATTTCCCAAGTAAGTGGTGTGTTCTTAAAAAAGTAGTGCTAGTATTATTAGTAATATATTTTTGAACTCTGGATTTGCGGCTCCATCGCGTTGGTGCACGGTGGAGTCGCGACTCTAGAAAATTCCAGAACCAATTTAAGCACTTTTAGAAGTCAGTTGGTTAGGGTTAATATGTCTAACCAATAGAAATGTGTTTTAGAATTTGAAATTATGTAGGAAGTAATGTGATTTGTTACTTACATTTATTTGTATGGAGAAAGAGAGGGAAAGTTTGCTATTACTGGTTTTACCTTGTTTAGAGTGGTGCATTACATTGATTGTGTGCATAAGAAAATCTTTTATGAGTTTCTGATATTTTATATTCTTCAAATCTGTTTGGAAGGTGAGTTATACATTTGTGAGGTGTATTATGTATTAGCTTTATATTTAAACTTTAAACATTATTGAAGAACTGTGATGTTGGAAATATATTATTAAATGTAGAGATGTCTATTGTAGTTTGTTTATTTGTGCTTGAATGTTGTTTGAAATAGATTCTGCATAGTAATATGGGTCTATTGGAAGATGGATTAGTGGTTATTGTAGTTTGTTTTAGTGTGTGGAAATGTACAATTGAAGTATACCGCATCATTTTAGGTGTTGCTTTCAAATTGGAAGTGCAGTTTGTCAAGTTTTAAGGTGTGCATGGACTTGTGACTGAAGTATGTCTCTACTTGTATATGTATTTTCATATGTCTTATACATTTGAAGGTGCATGATGTATAACAAAGAGGTGTTGTTTCTTTGTACATGGTAGGCTCAAGACTGTGAGTAATAGTAGAATGATGAAGATGCAGCACAAAAGTGTGGTTTAAAAGATGTTGATATAAGGTATTAGTAATTAGGCTACTTTTTATAAGTCTCTAGAGAGGTACAGTTGGAATATTGCACAGAATGTTTAGTGTTGTGTATCTGAAGATACTAGATATATAACACACATGTATACATCTATTTTTATATTTATTTTATATATGATACTGCTAGCAGACGGTACAGACATTTGCATGCATGCTTTAAGGAATATGGTGAGACTTACAACAGAGACATGTGAATGGTTCCTGCTTTTATATTTGGCAAGGTGTAACTTTCCATGTAGTTGTTGAATGGTAAAGCTGCAGCACAAAAGTGAGGTTTAAGACAAGTTTAAAGAGAGATTATGTTATTGGACTAATTTGTATGAGTGTGTAGAAAGCTACACTTCAAATATACCACATAATTTTCAGTGTCTGTTTGATATTTGAAGTGTAGTCTGTGAAGTTTTAAGCTGTGGATGGTGTTGTGACTGAGGTATGTCTCTACTTGCACATGTATTATGTTACGTGGTATGCGTCTGAAGATGTTAGATGTATAAAACACAGGTATAATCTATCTGTATATTTCTTTTATATGTGATGCTGGTAACCGTTACTAGATAAGGGATACCTGGCAACATCAATATATTTACAGCAGCTGTGATCATTCAACATGAGGTAACTTCCATTTGAAAGTAGTCCAAAAATTGGATTAATCACTGCAGCTGGTGAGCCTTGCAGGTGACAGGATAAGTTTGTAGTGGAACCATCGCAGGCCCCATGTAAATTAATACCCTGACAAAGGAGGGAACCGCTTAGTGCATTTTCACAATTTGTCCCGCTAAGAAACACTTCACGCCCCCCACTCCAACATCTATGTGTGTAAGGTAAATCCCAAGATGTCTTGATGTATTCTTTACCCAACCTTTCATATTTGCCTGCTGGTATATGTTTTAGGCAATACTGAAAATGGAAAGTTTTAACAGGCAGAGTAATTTTACCATGTATGATCCACTCAGTATCTGTATTTTCTGCCACTGTGAATGGTAATTTCTCCAGTTTTTCAATGCTCAGCACCGTATAGTCTACATCCCTTTGCGCCTGTTTGATCTGTTTATCAGTGAGATTGAATTCTGAAAACAGTGACGTAGTGTTGATTAAACGCCATGGCACATAGCCTGAACGCAAGTTTTGGAGCGTCCAGCCTAAGAGCATTATAGAATGTAACTGAGACTGACCATGTTGTAGCATGACCAAGTCTTGTTCCATGATGTCTATGGCTAAAGATACAATGCTGTCCAATGAATATATCCTGGACGACAGAGTCGTTAACCCATTGTCTACTACAGAGAGAGATTTCTCTAAATTAATATGATCAATTTCTCGTATTCAGTCTCTGCTTGGGTACTCTTCCATGTTTCATTATAAGCAGCGTAGATACCGGCATATATGGAACGTTTTTGACACGGTTTTCTTGGTCCTAGCAAGAATTCCCTAAGGTCTGCGCCTTCTTTAAGAGAAGATAAGATAAGTGTTGTTTTACATACTGCAGTGTAGCTTTCTGTAGCCAATCAAGGCAGAGTTTCCCTACACTGTATGTTGTTACTACTCCTGGATGCTGTCTTTGAACATAGCGTGGGTCTGGCCTATTGATAGTGAAACCCTGTGTTTTGTTCAGGAATCAATTTTGACAGTTGTTTGCGTCTGTGGGCCAGAGCAACAATTTTTTCCATTCTGGATCTGATCTGTTGTGATGCAAAATATTATGTATGTCGACCTCCCCCGTGTAGTGCTATTACTTGCAGGTATAGGTATGGTCGGTGGGTTCATGTCTTTGATCTTGGCTAACCCAAGGCAAGACTTTTGTTGGACAGTGTCACTCAAAAACATAATTTGCTCAGGGATGATGCAGGCTCTAAACAAAACTTCTACCCCCTGCAATTGCCAATCTTTTATACCCCAGACAGATTTTGTCTCAATGTTGTCTTTCCAAAAGTAGAAACCCTGTCTAGACAGTTGGGCAATAAAGGCTGCTGAATAAATCTGTTTCGTATTGGTTAACATATTTTTCGTTCCTGTCTTACTCATATTCTTAAAATAAAACGATTCTGGATTTGATAAGTTGAACTCTGAAAAAGATGGAAATTTCATTGCAAAAGTGTTTGAGCTACCCTTTGGAGGTGTAGGGCAATGTTCCCATTGGTTATACATAAATACATTTCTAGGTGATGCAGTATTGTGCAAGAAATGATGACCATAGTGGTTATAACAATACATTTGTTCATAGTTTGATCAACCCTCTAAATATTCATGATTTGTGAATACTGCAGACATTTCTAGATCAGACATCATGTTATTAACAGTCTCGAAGTCCCAATCATCAGAAAAGGTACTAGAGGCAATAAAGTCACTTAATGAGATTTTAAATAAGTGTGGAATCTTCAAATGTTCCGACGGGCCAAAAATGCCATAATCAGTTCTGTCCCAAACTAAACCATCTGGTATAGGAACGGCTGTGATGTTCACTGCTGACAAGTCTCTTGCTTCACGATGGGATGATTTGTGTGGCTGGAGAAGTAAATTCACTCTTTTACTTGCTGTGTCCATTTGAATATATCTTCCATTTATCAGCATACCCAGAGTTATTACCAGAGCTAACCAAAGTAGAAAGAAGAATATTCTCAAAACAATCCATAGTTCAATCCATGGTGAAACCAGATAAGTCTTTTTCAGGAGATGAAAAAAGTCTGTTGCTTGTTCTTTGAAACTTCTTTGTGCTGATGTCGTTTCAGGTTCGCTGAGATCCTCAGAAAACGTATCAAAATTAACGAAATAGCCAGAGGCAGTTCTGTCATTGTTTGGAATTGCATCAGGATTCGTTGAAATCGCTGGAACCAGTTGATCACTTGTCACTTCGTTGTAGACAGGTGTATCAGGACAAACTGTTATTTGGGTCTCAAGAGGGACGAGTTCCATAGCTTTGTTGGTTAATCCTTCATTTCTCACTGTAGAATCTTCAAAGGTGATGAGTCTCTCAGTTTGAACTTCTTGGATTGTAGCTAGCGGAGTACGTCTGCTACATTGTCGGAGTCCACTTGGCCTTCTGCTTAGTATCGGCCACATAGCGTGGTTTGATCAGGTCGATGGACACAAATCTTTTCTCCTTTTCACCAGCAAGGGGCGGCACTAGTATTGTTCTCGATCCGTGGATTGCTAGGACAGGTACTGGTTGTCTGTAAGAAGGCCCAAATTCCTTCTTGTAAGCGATCTTTTCTCTGACTAGATCACCAAGCTTTGGGATCCAGATAGGCCTTGCTGGGACGGTTGGTTTCTCCCCAGTGGTGCTTGGCTTCAGGAACACGTTGCTTTGTTTCGATCATAGTTTATTTAAGTCCTGTAAAACAGCCAAACGATCTTTGATATCAAACTTTTTATTTTCCACCACTGTGCCTTTCATGTCAAGGTCCAGAATCAACATTCTAGTTCCAAATAGGACTTCATATGGAGTGACACCCCCTAGAGAACTTCTTGGCATATTGTTTAATGAGCGTTGGACCCCATAAAGATATTTGACCCACCAATCACCCGAACCTAATACCCTCACTGTTATAGACTGCTTTATGTCCCGGTTTTTTCTTTTCAAAACAGAATTTTCCCTCAGTATGGAATGGAAAAGAATACCACAATGCTACTCCCAAACTGGCCATGGCTTCTTTGTAAGCTCGAGAGCTAAATGCAGGACCCTGGTCAGAATGTAGTGTGCCAATTGTGTATGTGCCGATAAAGACTCGCAAATCCTTTATAACAGTTTGAGCGTCAGCCGAGCGCTGAGGCCACATCCAAAGGAACCAAGAACACAAATCCACTGCGACCATGATATATTTATAGTTACCATCCCTTTGTAAGGGACCGCAGTAGTCCAGGTAAACACATGCAAATGGTTTATCTGAAATTAACAGGGGCGTTTGCGCGGGACGTTAAACAGTAGACACTTTCATCTTCTGGCATATTTCGCAGTCCAAAACATAATTCCTGGTCTGTTTCCTAATGCCTGGCCACCAGTATCTCTGTTTTAATAATGATACTGTGGCGGAAACACCTGTATGGGCAGAGGAGACCCCTTCATGTGCTGCTAGGAGTGGTCCTAATCTATGTTCCATGTTTGGTATTACCCTATCCCCCACTCCAGGGATTCGAGCAAACGGAATGTGGAAATATGGATTTTTCTGATCAGTTATGTCCCCTATCTTGGACCCCAACGGTTTCATGTATGAATCACAAGTACATGTATGTTCCCTCCAGTTCCAGTTATGAAGACGCAAACACATGTGCGTCCACCGTCAACATGTCCTCTGTCAGATCCGCCATAATTAGGCCGGATATTCCATTCCTAAGTATGAAAGGCTACCGGCTTTATATGGTTCACTTATGCCATTTTACAGTCCAGGCAAGTAGGCCCTGATTCTGTCATCAAACTCTTCTTGCCTTCTGCCTCTGAAAGCTCCAGTCTGAGCCTGCATCTGTGACCATGAACTTTGTCTCATTCTCTGCGCGGCTCACGAAGCCTGACATCAGCCTATTCTCTGCCAAAAACTGTATTTCACCTTCGAAATTATCTGCTCCGTTCCCTGCCCAATGCATTCCTGTCTAGTAGTTTAAGTAAACATTCTTCCAGCTACCGAGCAAAAGGCCCGGCTTCTCTGTCCTCATGCAAGTAATTCATAGCCCTGTTACCATGGAATATTCCTACCCCCTCGCATTTAGTGTAGACACTTAGACGCTTGTACACGCACTCACAGTCAGTATAGAATAGATTTTGTTCGAGAGACCTTTCTTTTTGGATAACACAGTTCTTTAAACATAGGATATTAGATATGATTTGGGATTAGGTCGACATAACCCCAGACTTTTGTCTCCACATGTAGAGCTAAATGTCAAGTCCCTTTCTCCCTCTAGTTGCACGTCTATCACACGTCATGCGACTGCGCACGCATCTCTGCCAAATATTTCTGCTGACATTGCAGGATTCTCCAGGTATCCACCCACACATGACAAATTACCCATTATCATCAAGTGGACGCCCACATGGACGCCCACCTTCACGCCTACTTACACGCCCACATGCTCTTATCTCATTCTCTCTTGCTCTCTTGCTTACGTACAATTGAGAAATGTATATATACTGTACTCTGTGAATAATGTTTTGAGAATATTGAGAATACTTTTGAGCCCCTTTCCAGATCCAATTTTGGTGATGGAAATATTCTCCCTTTGACTCGAGTTAATGGAATAAATCCCTTTATGAATCTGATACCACAGACTCAGCCTCTTGCTTTATGCATGATCTTATTTATATTTTAAAAGTCTGACAGCGTAATATTTTATTTACCACATAATGGCGCCCGAACAGTTTAATCTCTTTCCCCACACGCCGGAGATGAAGGTCCAGTTATGCCCCCTTCCATAGCCGTGATGGACTTCAAGCGCGCACGTCGCGGGTCTTCCCGCCAACTCCCTCAGGCCAACGAAGGGGACAGACTGCGACCAGGCATCCATACGAGGCGGTGAGGAATGCAGATTGTCCTACCCAGAGCCCACCTGCGAGAGAGCTGTGTCCGAGGTATACAGAGGCCCACCAGATTCCGAAGTCCCAAGTCCCGAAGTTTCAAGTCGAGTCCGAAGTTTCAAGTCGAGTCCAGTCCGGTAGTCCGGTCCAGTTCAAGTTCAAGTTCCGTTCCGAGGCCTTCTGTTCCGAGCTACCCGGTGAGTACCATTACCGGGGAGGCGTTTCTGACGTGCACATAGGTTGTGCCGGTCAAGACGGGTTTGGGTACACAAATCCGGTCTGCACTGTTTCAGCAGTGTATCTGTACTGTTTAGCAGTATATCTAGTATGTCAAGTATGCCAAGTAACTAGTTTCCTAATGGCCATCATTATTGTTCGTTGTTTGTTAAAATGTTAAATGTTAGATGTTAAATGTTTTAAATACGTTCTGCATATTGTGGTGTGAATGACTGTTCATTATTGTGTTCATTGTATTAAGTGTGTTCAAGTAATAAGGTCTAAAAATGCCGCTATTTTCAAAATTAAGACAGATCAAAACTAGAAAAGGGGTACTCGAAGAAGCTGTTCCCATTCCACCTAGGGACACTCCAGGGTACTTTATGTATCATAAGCATGGCCTAGATGCCGTATTATTTCTTGATTTATGGGTGGACTGCACCAGGGATTTACCAGAAAGTCAGAGGTGGCCCGCTGTTGGGACATGGGATGCAGATTGCATCATGAGAGTGGAAGAAGAATTATGGAAAAAGATAGCCAGACAGTAACAGACAGATGCCATTGAATTATGGCGAAAAGAATCGTATAGACGTACGGAAAAAGCACGTAGACAGGAAGAGAAGAGTAAGGAGAATTCAAATAAAGTTCGAGAAAATGTGTTAGTTGAGGAAGGTATCCGAGTAAAAGCAGAACAAGTAGATGGACAACGAAACACTCTTATGAAAGAGAAAATGTAGACCAGCTTGGAAGGATGCCATTGAGTTTTGGCGCAAGGAGTCACATAGTAGGTCAGAGTAAGTGTTTCACGAAGCAGAGAGGAGTAGACTGGAGTCTGGAAAAGCCAAGGAACAGATGTTACAGGAGTAATTGGAGTAGGTATAGTAGCCCGAAGGTTCTTGAACCACCCACCAATTGAACAGCGCATAGCTGGTGTTTACATGGTCCAACATTTGACTACGTTGTCAATAGGAAATTGAGAGGGGTGTAGCTAGAGAAGGAGCAACACCTGTGATTTGATGACACCCCTAATGTACAAAGTGCTAACGAAAAAGTAATTTTTGAAAAGTTTAGCTTGAAAAAAAAAAAAAAAAAAAAAAAAAAAGAATTGTGGGTATTTCGAATTTGCAAATTGTTCAAGAATACAGGTTTGTGTTCTTGGTGGTCCAGTGAGCCAATGTGCTGGGTCAAGTCGGTGAGATTATGACCCCCTGAGTGCAAATTGTATGTAAAAATAATTTTTCAATTGAGCGAATTATTGCAGTTTTTATGGAATTGAGTAGTCTTTTTGTCTTTGACAGCTTCAGAGTGAGGAGAAGGTGGGGGCTGTGTAGAGCAGTATGTGATACAGAAATCGGAGACAGATTCTGACCTTGTAGCCAGTGTAGGTGGGGGTCGGTGAGAGGAGCAGAACAGAGGCACTGCTTAGACAGCTTCTCTGACATCGCATCTGTGTAATGCCTGCAGCCGGAACAACGAAAAAAAGTTGGCTGGCAGCCCAGGCTCAGGCCGCGCTGAGGGGCTATTTTTAACTTCTCTGATACGACAGGGCAGCTGAGAAATGTAAGTCGAGAAAGATTCCCTTGGTCTATTCTGTGCTAAACAAGTGCCCCGAGGAAATGTCTATGGAGAAGATTTGTTTTATTTTTTAGCAAATGTTATATTGCTTCTGGCCAGAAAGTAAAATGTTGCTCTTGCTTGGAATTTTAAGGGCTATGTGCCTATATAAAAACGATTTTCAAATTCAGACATTTTTGAATTGTGGCCACAAGCTGCCACCAGTTGCATTGGATAAATGATCCAGTGGTTAAAAGTCTGTGAGGAGAGATGAGAGGTGCGTCTTCGTCTGGGACATTAGGGTACATTGTGTTGACGAAGATGCATAGCTCATTTTTATAAAAGATAACAAACAAGTTCGTGTGTTCTTCGTTTTTGATTATTATTGCTGATTCTGTTTTTATAAAAGAAAACAAACAGGTTCGTGTGTTCTTCGTTTTTGATTATTCTTGCTGATTCTGTGTGTCAGACTTGACACGGTGATTTCAGATGGGGGTGTATAGGGCAGGTAAATCAATTATTGATTAAAAGCCTGACAAATTAAGCAGGCCAGAATGTTCGCCTCTGAGCTGTAGGTACTGTAATTGCGCATCGCTGCTCATTTATATATGTTAGTGCAACTGTCTATGCTTTCTGTGCTTGGTATACTGATGGCTTGGCATATGTATTTTATATGTGTTTTGTTTTTGTGTTGTATTGACCAGTCTGTTTAGCGTTTAATACCAAGTTCTCCTGTGCAAGTACAGAGATAGTCGTGACGACGGCGATCTTTGCACAGCGCTTGGCTGGAACTTGTTCACAATTACTAAATTTCACAGACGTGATATTACCTTTATCATGCTGTCAAAATAGCAGACAACACGTTATCCGTGTATGTCTAATTGGTGTTGGAGATGAATGAAATAAATGGAAAAATTATGCAAGACTAAAATATTTTTCACATGACTGCCTTTCTCTTATAGACAGGCAGCCTCGGTCATATGTTTCCAGATTGGACATTGAGGAACAATTATGATCTGTACACTCGCATCTTAACTCTTGAAAGGCCTGTTTTAAATAAGGACTGCCACCACAGAGTGACAAATGAGGCTCGGTATTTAGGGTAATGAGAAAATATCTGACAGGATTTCCTTTTTAATGTTTGCTTTAGTAAGCTCATTCTTGTAAGTGGTGGCCCCAAAAGTTGACTTGTTTTTAAATTAGGCTATTTATTGTATAGGTGGAAATTATTGCAAAATGACTGATTTCTTTAGCAGATAAATTATTAATTATCAACATTAACAACTGTTCTTAAACTTGGTTTTCCGAATATTTAGGTAATTTAGCATTCCTATTAGGGCCTACTAGCATTAATATTGACTTCAGGTTGGTGTAGGTTCATGTAATAGGGACATTTGCATGTGAGATGTCATTTGGCCAGCTTATGAGCTAACACAATGAGGTTTGTACATTAATTTGAAGGATTTCTCGCCGTTTCAAATACGCTGTGTATCTCCTATAATTTTGCTTACGCCCAGTAGCTACACACAGGGATTAATAGTGTTGACAAGACACAGGGTTTGATAGTGTTTGACAGCAGTGAAATCTGTTTCAGATTTCCTCCTGTCAAAAAGGGGGGGAAGGAGGAGAATATTGGCTTTCTGCTGGCCCCTGAGGAGGTTCGCTTCCCGCTAGCCCCTTAAGAAATTAAGCCCCTTAGAAATTAGCCCCCTTAGAAATTAAGTCGAGGAAATAGGTATGGTGCTTTCCCCTTTTTCTCATGTTTTATTGTGATCTTTCAGGGGAATTAGTCCAAGCCCCTAATACAGCTTCTACTAAAGTCCTCCCTTGGACACAAGAACACACAGTGGCATTTGAAGAATTAAAGAGAGCTTTATGTCAAGCACCAGTTTTAGCAAACCCTGATTACAACAAATCGTTTATGCTTTTTGTGACAGAGCGGGATGGAACAGCACTATCTGTCCTAACACAAGATCATGCAGGAAAACACGAGCCCTGTGCTTATTTTTCTAGTACATTAGACCCAGTAGCACAGGCTTTGCCTGCGTGCCTAAAATCAGTTGCAGCAACGGCCTTAGCCATAAGACAAAGTGACTTGATAGTGCTGGGCCACCCTCTGACAGTACAAGTACCACACGCAGTAGAGGTTCTCTTGAACCGGACACAAACACAACACCTGACTGTAGCTAGACTGACAGGCTATGAGCCAACGTTATTTCAACCACACATAGAGATCAGACGATGCAACATACTGAATCCTGCTACCCTTTTGCCCTCCAGTACAGAAAGCGTTTCACCACACGACTGTGTTGAAGTAATACATACCGTGACTAAACCAAGACAAGACTTGACAGACGTTGCACTCCCAGACCCCGACCTAACACTATAAGTTGACGGCTCATGCATGAGGACAGGGGCGGGAGAATTAGTGGCAGCATATGCAGTGACTACTGATACTGTAATAATAGAGACTAAAAGAATAGACATATTGTCAGCACAAACAGCAGAGCTCATCGCCCTGACACAAGCGTGCATAAGAGCTAAGCACCTGAGAGTAAACATTTACACCGATTCTCTGGCGAGAAAGAGGTTTCTTGACCTCTCATGGGGTCAAGATACAGCATGGCCCCATATTCAAGCCCTACTGGAAGCAATACATTTACCAACAGCCATAGCTATCCTAAAATGTAAAGCACATACTAGAGCCACAGATACCATTTCCCAAGGCAATGATCTGGCAGACCGAACAGCTAAACAGACAGCTCAGACCCCACTAGACATGACAAAGTTACAGGTTCAATAAGTGTCCAAAGCCATGACAGTTAGGGATCCTTCCAAGGATGTACAAGACATACAGACACATGCTACTATGGACGAATTAAAGAAATGGTCGGAACAAGGAGGGGTACTGACTGATCAGGGTTTCTTCCTGATTCGATGGTACAAGTGATTATAAATACCGCACATGGTCCTGCACACTTAGGAGAGAAAGCAATGATAGATAGCTTACAGAATATATGGTTCAACAAGCACCTGCGTGCAGCAGCGAAACAAAAGGTCAGAACATGTATGATCTGTTGCCAATTCAATCCAGGTAAAGGCATTCCGATGGAACAAGGTGGATTCCATCCACCTGACCACCCTTTTGAAGTGCTCCAAATGGATTATATCCAAATAAACAGATGTAGAGGTTACAAATATGTCCTGGTACTAATGAAGCAGGTGTCCCTTCTGTTAGGGTATACCTGGAAATTCCATTGTGTGCGACATCCTGAAGCAGCAGGCCTTGTAGAAAGACATAATCGGATATTAAAATTTGCGCAGACAAAGGTGTATATTGGATGGTAGCCCTGCCGGTTGCCCTCTTTTTCATGCGAATGGTAGCTCATTCTAGAACAGGCTTATCTCCCTATGAAGTGGTCTTTGGTAGACCACCAAATATGTGGGGCACTCCAATGCCTAAAAGATTATTGATGTTGATAATAACATGCTGACAGATTACCTGGCTTCCTTGATGTCTGCACTACTCTCTTGTTGTTCGCAGGTTGCTGCCGCCTTCCCTGACAACACCCAGGTCAAAGAATACTCCATCGCTCCTGGATGGAAGGCGCCAAAGTCAGTGCTCTGGACCACGGGGACGGCCGTTAAAGTCAAAGTGCACCTTCACCACTCTTTTACAAAGGAAAAAGACTTTAAACTTGGATTTTGGATTTTGAACACCATTTTCTAGAAGATCTAAGAAGTCAGAACCCGTTTGATCAATTAAGTCCACTAGGTGGTGAAGCGGTTGAACATGTATTCTGGCTTGCATAAGATCTTGGACAATAATATTGATAAAAAAAGAGCAAGATGTGCATCACGATAATATGTATCAGCTTAATACTACATGCTATTTTTCCTCCTATTGCCTCACTCTTATACTCCTCCACTAATGATACCATAAAGCACACATTTAGTGATCTGCCATCCTATGAGCTATCATATCGACTTGCCTTACGCAACAATACCTTTATTCAGATGCTGCACCATTCACATCAGACTAGCAATGCTACAGACTGCTGGGTCTGTGGCCGACTCCCCCCCTATCAGAACTATAAGGGAGTTTTGCCCCTCTTTCTCTATCCGTTCACACACAATGGCTCCTGTGGAGCATGGTTTAGTTTGATTAATTCCCTAGATTCGAATTCCGCAGTTTATCAAGACAACTGGGTATGGGGAAACCTGAACTTAGTTTTGCTTAAAGTCTGCTACCCTAACAAGGAGGGACTTCCCAAAAGAACAGGACCTGATCTAGAACATGAAGTATATGGATTAGGTAATTTTACACTTAACCTCATGATCCTGAACGTTGAATCTGAAGCTACACCAATCTTGCCCGCCATGTCCGTATTCCCAGTAAAAGGGGAATTATGTATAAGAAAGAATGGCTCCATACACATGGGCCATAGTAAATGCACCACTGTAATAAAATTCAGTGATCAAGGCAAGTCTACATTTAGAGCTTCTCGTCATTCCTACTTTATATGTGGCCAGACCGCATATATACGCCTACCTCTAGATTGGGACGGTACCTGTTACATAGCATTCCTCCTACCACCTGTTTTCCTAGCTCCTCCTGATTCTCATAGAAATACTCATTTAGTACACAATAGACAGCAGAGAAATCTCCCAATTGTCGATTACACTGAAACAGCATGGGAAAAATACACAGATTTCAATAAAGGTTTCTTTCCCTATATAGGTACAGTTACCAATAGTAAGCTGATACGTAGATTAACCAGAACCCTTGAAGCAGTAGTGAACGAAACTATTTCCGCCTTAGGCAATTTAACAGAAGAGCAGTCTGCTATGCGGATTGTTGTGCTTCAAAATAGTCTTGTCCTTGACGTTATCCTGGCCGATAGGGGCGGAGCTTGTAGGGTCATCAAATCAAGCTGTTGCATTTTTCATACCAGAAAATTCGCCATCTGTATATAAAGCCATAACTCGCCTTCATAAGATTGTAAGCCAGATACACCAGAATCCAGGCACCTGGACTTGGTCCGGTTGGTTTTGGAGTGTATTATCTACCTTTGGATGGAGGGTCCTATCCTTCCTAGGTATTGGCTTTCTCATACTATTCAGTTGCTGCTTATGCCTGCAATGTGGACCAGCGATTTGTGGTCTGTGTGCCACATCGTGCATTCCACATCAAGATTTTCATTCAAGATCCCGGAAGAAGAAAGAAGAACAAATGATGCTATATGAACAGATCAATGGATTAATGAAGATTGATATCTCTTGACGGGCAAGTAGGGGACAAGGAGGGAATGTGGAAATATGGATTTTTCTGATCAGTTATGTCCCCTATCTTGGACCCCAACGGTTTCATGTATGAATCACAAGTACATGTATGTTCCCTCCAGTTCCAGTTATGAAGACGCAAACACATGTGCGTCCACCGTCAACATGTCCTCTGTCAGATCCGCCATAATTAGGCCGGATATTCCATTCCTAAGTATGAAAGGCTACCGGCTTTATATGGTTCACTTATGCCATTTTACAGTCCAGGCAAGTAGGCCCTGATTCTGTCATCAAACTCTTCTTGCCTTCTGCCTCTGAAAGCTCCAGTCTGAGCCTGCATCTGTGACCATGAACTTTGTCTCATTCTCTGCGCGGCTCACGAAGCCTGACATCAGCCTATTCTCTGCCAAAAACTGTATTTCACCTTCGAAATTATCTGCTCCGTTCCCTGCCCAATGCATTCCTGTCTAGTAGTTTAAGTAAACATTCTTCCAGCTACCGAGCAAAAGGCCCGGCTTCTCTGTCCTCATGCAAGTAATTCATAGCCCTGTTACCATGGAATATTCCTACCCCCTCGCATTTAGTGTAGACACTTAGACGCTTGTACACGCACTCACAGTCAGTATAGAATAGATTTTGTTCGAGAGACCTTTCTTTTTGGATAACACAGTTCTTTAAACATAGGATATTAGATATGATTTGGGATTAGGTCGACATAACCCCAGACTTTTGTCTCCACATGTAGAGCTAAATGTCAAGTCCCTTTCTCCCTCTAGTTGCACGTCTATCACACGTCATGCGACTGCGCACGCATCTCTGCCAAATATTTCTGCTGACATTGCAGGATTCTCCAGGTATCCACCCACACATGACAAATTACCCATTATCATCAAGTGGACGCCCACATGGACGCCCACCTTCACGCCTACTTACACGCCCACATGCTCTTATCTCATTCTCTCTTGCTCTCTTGCTTACGTACAATTGAGAAATGTATATATACTGTACTCTGTGAATAATGTTTTGAGAATATTGAGAATACTTTTGAGCCCCTTTCCAGATCCAATTTTGGTGATGGAAATATTCTCCCTTTGACTCGAGTTAATGGAATAAATCCCTTTATGAATCTGATACCACAGACTCAGCCTCTTGCTTTATGCATGATCTTATTTATATTTTAAAAGTCTGACAGCGTAATATTTTATTTACCACAGGAACATTGTTCGTATCAATTATATGAGTATTTGAGTGGAAACCTTTTAGGTAACTCTGCACTGCTGCCTTTGCTTGAAGCATTGACAGCCAGTATTATTTCACTGTCTATTTTTGTTTTTGAATGAGTGATTGAAGCTACGGAAGCCGTTTGCACAGCCCCTTTCGTGACTTTATCAGCCAATGAATGGCCTTCAACGTGAACGCCATCACGTTGATGACTCGGCATGTGTATCACTTGAGTGGTTTGTAGTCCGTTTCGCAACTGAACTATTTGTTCCCAAAGCGTTTTTTGCTTGATTGTGCCACCTTTTGCATCTTTGAAACCATTTTGAAGCCAATTCTGTAAATATTCATTGTATGATTGCACACAATAAAAAGAATCGCACACTATGAGTGTGGAGAATTCACAATCCGTATTTTCAAGTGCCAATTTAAATGCTTGTAGTTCAGCTCGCTGAGATGTACAATCTCCTAGAGATCGCGTTTTTGTGACCATTGGTCTAAATTTGCCATCGAGCATACAACCTTTAACGATCGCGCATGCTGCACTATAAGCTTGCTTACTCTCCATAGCGGTTTGTGCAGATCCGTCAGTATAAATTATAAATTCGTAGTGGTTAAGAGGGAGAATTTCAGTGTGATTTTAAAATCAGGTTTGATTAATTCGTAGAGAGGTTTAACCCTTTCTGCATAATTTAGAATGTATGTTCATCCAAAATTTTAGAAAACCTAGAATCAACTGTAAGTTTTCATTGTTTTTGGAGGTTGCAGCAGCGCACACTTTTCTAAAAAGTTGGCTGCCAGGCTTTTGCCTTCACTTGATAGTTCATATCCTAGAAAAAGGATGTTGAGATGGGCAATTCTTGATTTTTTTAAATTGAATTTGTAACCTTCAGAGGTGAAGCCCAGTATAATGGCATTCACCCTGTTCAAGTGCCTGTTCAGGTCATCGTCTGTCAGATAGATATCATCGACATATGACAATGCCTCATCATCATAAATTTGTAGTAACTCTGTTACCCTTGCTGAGAATTACCCTAAACTATTCTTGAATCCCTGAGGGAGACGACAGAATTGATGCTGGCTCCCCGTTATTCAAAACGCTGTCAAATACCTACTTTCAGGTGCTATGTTTTGACAAAAGAAACAGTTAGAAATATCTAATGCGGTTTTATATTTTTTACGCACAATGCTATTCATTAATGCTGTACTATGTGCATTTTGCACTGCAAATGATTTGCAACAAGAGTTTAAGTGTCTGTAATCCAAAACTAGACAATATGTATTGTCTGGTTTGGAAACAGGAAACAAAGGGTTGTTCATTGATGAGGTGCTTGTTTCAATCCCCCCTTGGTATTCAAGTTGATCTAAGATCTCCCTGACTTGTTTTTTAGCTTCTTGCTTATTTGGATACGGCCTTTGTTCAGTTGGTTAATTTTTTAACTGGATCTTATGGTGAGTCCTCATCCCATCCTACATTATTTTTGTATAATGCTGGGGCTTGGGCCACTGCCCATTTCCTGGCATATGTATATTTTAAATGTACTGAAACGTGGTTAGAGAAGGCTGGCATAATGATGTCTTCGCCATGTGGGCACTCTCTGACAAATTCTGGTGGCCAGTCCCGTTCTGCTAGAAGTATATCATAACCCTTTGAAAGTCGCTCCCAAAAGAGTGCCTTCAATTTTCTTGGTATGTCTCCCTCCATCTGGAGTGTTTTTTTCATATAACCTTTGTGGATAACTAACCCTTATGTCTGCAGTCTCAACTTGAATGTCTTTATTTAGGTCCACTGTCTCCAGAAGTCCCTTCAGGTTCTGGCGAGCTATTGACACTTCTGCTGCGCTCTCCAACATTGTCTGAGCCCATTCTCCGTTCTTGAGTTGTGTTCTCAGAATCCTCAGCATGTCTAATCTTCAGACCTGCTACTTTATTCTTGGAGAATTGAGGTTTGGGTTTGTTTTTATGAACGGATCTCTGACATATTATCGAAAGACACATTATCGAACTACACAAATATCGCAACAAAAATATTGACATCAAAATTATCGACATTGTATACTTAATTAAAAAACTACACTAATATCGACACTACAATATCGAAATACAATTATATCGATCACATAAAAATCGCACACATCAATATCGCAATACAAAATATCGACATAAATAAATAAATATAACACATGTAACAAATATCGATAACCAAAATATAGACATCAATATTATCGTTTTTTTTAATATATCGACGATTCTAATACTAATAAAACCAATACTTTAAACAACATAAATACAATATTTTCCTAAAACATACATTTTCCAATTATATTCTACTTAAACATAAACATAACATTTATAACTATATAAATATTTAACAACATAATAAAAAAACACTGAAATAATTATCACATAGGCATTTCGAACACATTCAAAAAAATTAAAGCACATTATATACAATCTTTTTCTATATAATTATTTAAAACTCTCCTCCTTTAAAACTAAATATACTCTTACTTAGCATTTTCCATAAAAGGAAACCAATTAAATAAAAAAAAATCAAAACATCCAATAGAAAGGCCACATACAGAAAACAACCAATAACATTCAAGAAACAATTTAAAACCACTATATAAACCAATTAAAACAAGTCTTCTACTGTGCCTTAAACCAAAGCATTGAACGAAGAAGAAACCTACATCCTACTACTATTCTAAAAACGTAAGTAAATTATCTTTTCTAACTAAATTGCCAAATTAAACTAAAACACTAATTTATCTTTACTCAAATAAATAACTAACTTATATATTCCATCTCTTTATGTTTCCACTACAGATATTACTTAAAACAGCTAAAGAAAAGATTGAACATTGCCAGAAAGGACTCACTAAAAAAGTAAGTATACTATCAAAATACTTTCTAAAATATTAATTAAATCCTACTCAAACCCCAAAATATCCTAAACCCCTAAACAAATCCATGTTCTCTTTTTTAAGTTTTTAAAAACCTGTATAAATTAACACCTATAGTCTATACCACTCGGCATGAGGGAAGGCTCCATTTGCTTAGGGAGAGGTTGGGCTCCTGTATCTTATTTATTAGGGAGGAGGGGCACATCGGAAGAGGGGTAGGGGACGGGGGCACACTGACATGGGGTGGGGGAGGAGGGGGGGTAGGGGACTGGGTGGGAAGGTTGTTCCTTCTCCTGGATAATTGGTCTTGATGATACATGTGTGGTACTTCCTGGACGGGTGGAGGCGGGGGGATGTTTGTTGAGTTGTTGATTTGCAAAACAATAAAAAACGTTTCAACAAAAAAAATATAGTCTATACCAAACAGCAATACCACCCCACTTAAAAAAACTAAAACATCCAAAACAATATATCTTCTTTAACTTTCAGAGACTACATCAACTAAACAGCATTTTGTCTACAAAGAACATCTTCATTCAAATACAACCAAAAACACTTGGTAAGTATATATAAAAAAGTTTTTGTGTTTCCTATTTTCATAGAAATATATAAAGTACTATTGCATATATTTTCATATACATTTTTTCCAGATTTCTAACACATCACAATGACAGAAGAAGCCCAATTTATAACATCGCAGAAAGGAAAATTCCTATTGTGTTACATGGGTTACACATACACCCAAGAAAAGCAGACGGAACGAAAAGTGAACTGGAAGTGTTCTAAATATTATTCTAACAAATGCTACGGACGAGCAACAACAAGAGAAACAACTGTACTATATACAAGAGAGCATAACCATCCACCCAATCTCTCTGAAATAGAAGTCAGATCAACCCTTGAAAATATCAAAGAATTAAGCACTGGTTCACAAACTGCTACAAGTGTAATTCTAAAAGAACTATTACCTAGAGTGCCCAAAGAAGCAAGAGGCCAATTACCATCAATTGCTTCTATAAAAAGAACAATTGCTAGGACCAAAAGATCAACCACAACAACAATACCATCCCCTAAAACTTTTCAAGATATCATCATTCCACCAGAATTAACTATCACCCACAATAATGAACCTTTTATTTTTTTTTATAACAAAAGTACAGAAAAAAGAATCATAATGTTTGCTACAGCAAACAATATAACTAAACTCCAACAATGCCAAACATGGATGATGGATGGCACCTTTACAATATGCCCAAAACCATTCTACCAGCTTTACACAATACACGGTCAATATCACAACACTTCCATACCTTTAATCTATGCACTATTACCTAACAAACAAAACACAACATATAATGAAATGCTAGGAAAACTAAAACAAGAATCAAATGATTATTTCCCTGAAAGAATTATCATAGACTTTGAGCAAGCCATGATAAATTGCATTCTAAAACTGTACCCCCATACAGCTATCCAAGGATGTTACTTCCATCTAAACCAATGTATATGGAGACATTTACAAAAATCTTCACTTAGGTGCCGATCACGATCCTGTAAAAACCGGGTACGAAGCGTCGGACGGAGCAAATTCTCCGTCCGACGCGTACCCGGTCGTCAAAATGTACAAACATGGAATTACGATTCGCACGGAAACACCATTTCCGTACGAATCGTACAAAACATCGACCGACCAAAATAAACATACAAATGCGATCCGGGAAAGCGCTGACGTGACGTCGGGACGCACGCAGCCTGCCATTCACGAACCAGGAATTACGATTCGCACCGATGTCATCCCGCACGGTGAATATTTTCCGGCTGCCAAAAACTGCCGGGAAATCAGGACGACGCGAACAAGGAGTACCTGTACGCGACGGACAGACATGAACCCGAATCTACGTGTCATCCCGGCCCTCATAGCAGTCGACCTCCTCTACAGGTTCCGACGCAGACGCCGCAGAAGGTCAGAACAACTAAGGGAGGGGGGGAAAGGGGGGGAAAGGGGGGGGGGCAGGACCAGGGGCAGGCCACAAAACCACCACCAATGTCACACAGCACACATGCCCTGGACATACCTGACCCCCATGCCCTGGTCACCACGAGGGGGTGGGGGCGTGTCCAGCAAAGCCAGCGTCCGCCACAAAGGAAGTGCCTGACGACGCGAACCGGCAACACAACTATACAGGTACGTCCCGTACCCACGCCTTAAGAGCGTGGGTACGAGTCGTACCACGCCCACACCTACATCACCCCAACAATGGCGGGACGGCTGTACCCACGTGGCAAAGGCCTGGGTACGGGTCGCACAAGCATCACATAGCGTGGGGACGGGTATGTACGGACCGTACCACCACCACCGTATGCATGGAGCGTACCCCCACCCCAACAGTGTAAGTACGACCCGTACCCCCACCCGCGTACGTATGGAGCGTACCTCCAGCCCAACAGTGTAAGTACGACCCGTACCCTCACCCGCAGACGTATGGAGCGTACCCCCACCCCAACAGTGTAAGTATGACCCGTACCCCCACCCGCGTACGTATGGAGCGTACCTCCACCCCAACAGTGTAAGTACGACCCGTACCCTCACCCGCGGACGTATGGAGCGTATCCCCACCCCAACAGTGTAAGTACGACCCGTACCCCCACCCGCGTACGTATGGAGCGTACCTCCAGCCCAACAGTGTAAGTACGACCCGTACCCTCACCCGCGGACGTATGGAGCGTACCCCCACCCCAACAGTGTAAGTACGACCCGTACCCCCACCCGCGTACTTATGGAGCGTACCTCCACCCCAACAGTGTAAGTACGACCCGTACCCTCACCCGCGGACGTATGGAGCGTACCCCCACCCCAACAGTGTAAGTACGACCTGTACCCCCACCCGCGTACGTATGGAGCGTAACCCCACCCCAACAGTGTAAGTACGACCCGTACCCCCACCCGCGTACGTATGGAGCGTACCTCCACCCCAACAGTGTAAGTACGACCCGTACCCTCACCCGCGGATGTATGGAGCGTACCCCCACCCCAACAGTGTAAGTACGACCCGTACCCTCACCCACGGACGTATGGAGCGTAACCCCCACCCCAACAGTGTAAGTACGACCCGTACCCTCACCCGCATACGTATGGAGCGTACCCCCACCCCAACAGTGTAAGTACGACCCGTACCCCCATGGAGCGAACCCACACACGTGTATGGACTAAGCGTACATATTGTGAAATAGGAGGGGTGTGTGCCAATCACTCCCAGCAGTGCCCAGAGGCAGGATGGGTGTGTGCCTATCACTCCAAGCAGTGCCCAGAGGCAGGAGGGGTGTGTGCAGAGTCTTCCCAGCAGTGCCCAGAGGCAGGAGGGGTGTGTGCAGAGTCCTCCCAGCAGTGCCCAGACACAGGAGGGGTGGGTGCCTATCACTCCCAGCAGTGCCTAGAGACAGGAGGGGTGTGTGCAGAGTCCTCCCAGCAGTGCCCAGAGGCAGGAGGGGTTTGTGCAGAGTCCTCCCAGCAGTGCTCAGAGTCAGGAGGGGTGTGTGCCTATCACTCCCAGCAGTGCCCAGAGGCAGGAGGGGTGTGTGCAGAGTCCTCCCAGCAGTGCCCAGACACAGGAGGGGTGGGTGCCTATCACTCCCAGCAGTGCCCAGAGACAGGAGGGGTGTGTGCAGAGTCCTCCCAGCAGTGCCCAGAGACAGGAGGGGTGTGTGCAGAGTCCTCCCAGCAGTGCCCAGAGTCAGGAGGGGTGTGTGCAGAGTCCTCCCAGCAGTGCCCAGACACAGGAGGGGTGTGTGCAGAGGCCTCCCAGCAGTGCCCAGAGTCAGGAGGGGGTACGAACTGGCAATCACGATTCGCATGGTAAAAAGTCCATACGAACCGCATCGGGAATGATTTCCCACACGTCCTTGGGTCGGAAAATGTGTCCGACACGTCCTCGGACGATTTACCGTACAAACGTGAAAAGTCAAGTCCGACCGAGGAATCACGATCCCACCCGTGCGTCCGAACTCACAACCGTATGGTAAAAACACCGTCCGCACCGAACTCCCATTGCAACCATGGAGATATGTGCCCGCATACGCGCCAAACACTCCCCCCAGCACCCATACGTTCGAGTCGTACTCCCGTTAATGTACACCCCCCCCTGTATGTACACCCGTGTACGTGTCGAACCCCCACCCGTGTATGTACACCCCAGTACGTTCGAGTCCTACCCCCACCCCTGTACGTGTCGTACCACCGTCTAAGTACACCCCAGTCCGTTCGAGTCCTACCCCCACCCCTGTACGTGTCGTACCACCGTCTATGTACACCCCAGTACGTTCGAGTCGTACCCCCACCCCTGTAAGTGTCGTACCACCGTCAATGTACACCCCAGTACGTTCGAGTCCTACCCCCACCCCTGTACGTGTCGTACCACCGTGTACCCACACCCCTGTACGTTCGAGTCGTACCCCCACCCCTGTACATGTCGTACCACCGTGTACCCACACCCCTGTACGTTCGAGTCGTACCCCCACCCCTGTACGTGTCATACCCCCGTGTACCTACACCCCAGTACGTTCGAGTCCTACCCCCACCCCTGTACGTGTCGTACCACCGTCTATGTACACCCCAGTACGTTCTAGTCGTACCCCCACCCCTGTACGTGTCGTACCACCGTCAATGTACACCCCAGCATGTTCGAGTCGTACCCCCACCCCTGTACGTGTCGTACCACCGCCAATGTACACCCCAGTACGTTCGAGTCGTACCCCCACCCCTGTACGTGTCGTACCACCGTGTACCCACACCCCTGTACGTTCGAGTCGTACCCCCACCCCTGTACGTGTCGTACCACCGTCTATGTACACCCCAGTACGTTCGAGTCGTACCCCCACCCCTGTACGTGTCGTACCACCGTCAATGTAAACCCCAGTACGTTCGAGTCGTACCCCCACCCCTGTACGTGTCGTACCACCGTCTAAGTACACCCCAGTACGTTCGAGTCCTACCCCCACCCCTGTACGTGTCGTACCACCGTCTATGTACACCCCAGTACGTTCCAGTCGCACCCCCACCACAACCTCCTAAGTACGGAGCGCACCCCATGCCCCAACATCACAACCGCATGTACGAGTCGTACCAAGCCACACACAAGGACAGCACCGTACAACCAAATGGCCCATCTACACACCGTACACACGCTCAAAACGCACGTACACAACCAGGACAAAACAAAACAACACAAGAATACACTATTCGAATAGCACAAAGCCACTAAACATGGCCAACAAACACTAAAAAAACACATACACTGACCTGCAACTGCCAAATACAAACAGAGGCCCTAAACACCACCACTCCTTATAACACACCCACCCAAAGTTCAAACACAGCCACACCCACCAATGGACCAATAAAAAGGGCCCACACACACAAACCATGAGCCTTTGCAACAGACTCACTGCTGCCAGACACAACAGACAACTTACAGCACCTTACTACAAGCTTCACCACACCTTACACTTGCACACCTTCACACAACCACCTTCACAAACACACCCTCATCACATTCACACACACACACACCTGCACAACCACACCCACACACCCACAACCATCCACACACCCCCCCACCATCCACACACACCCCCCACCATCCACACCCACACCCCTCACCATGCCCACTACCAAGAATCCAAAGTTCAGTAACCGAGAGTTGGAGGTTCTTGTCGATGAAATCCTCAGAGTCGAGCCACAGCTCTTTGGAACATTGGTCAGAAACACCAGCATGGCAGCAAAAACAGCCATGTGGCAGACCATCATCGATGCTGTGAATGCTGTTGGGGACACCAGAAGGACCAGGCAGGAATGCCAATCCAGGTGGTACGATCTGCGGAGGAGGGTCCGAGCCAAGATGCAGGAGGAACACAACCAGGCCAACGCCACTGGAGGAGGGCCCTCCCGCAGACCCGTACACTACCAGCCCTGGGAGGAGAGGGTGATGGCCATACTGCCGGTGGAGGCAGTGGACGGATTAGAAGGACTCCGAGACCCGGGTGAGTACACAAACAACGCACCTCACATGGGGGGAACGGCATCCACAACCAAAATCACTAACAGGCACACAACCACCCCAAGCCATCGCATGACTCAACCACACTCCATGAACACGCACATGCCACTGCTGCCACCATGCCCCATGCACCCAGCTGGACAATGTCAAGTCACAGGCCACAGAAGACACCAACACATGACACGGTAACCCGGATGGTGGGAGGCTGGGCCCCAAAAATCACATAGTGCAACTCCGAAGCAGACAACAATGCCCTCTGCCCATATGGCCTAGGTCACAGCCAGACAAACACTGTGTCCCCACACAGGAAAGACTCGCCAGCAAATGGCGGACGCCTTGCATCAACACATGGGGGTGAAGGCACTGTTTTGCACATGACAGCAGCTGATGAACAGCCAACATTGTGAAAGAGTGGCAGCACACACCACCACAGCAGCAGCGCACACACAGACACTACACCCAATGGGTGCCTGGAGATCAGGAACAAACTCACTTCAACAAGCTAAGGGCCATTCAAAGATCTGCTAACAGTGTGTGCCCAGGAAGCTGGGCTGAGGTGACAGAGGGTGACACACAGAGGGAGGGAGAGGGGGACAGAGAGGGAGGGAGACACAGGGACACGGACAGAGGGAGGAGGCTGACACACGGAGGGAGGGAAAGGGGGACAGAGAGGGAGGGAGACGGACAGAGGGAGGAGGCTGACACACGGAGGGAGGGAGAGGGGGACAGAGAGGGAGGGAGAGGGGGACAGAGAGGGAGGGAGAGGGGGACAGAGAGGGAGCGAGACAAAGGGAGAGCAAATCAGCCGTGTGGCGTGTGCGAATGTCTGCTCGTCAGCAGGTAGACTGCGTGCATGTAGACAAGGGTGGCCAGTCCCAGAACCCCCCCTCTTCCCCATGGCAAAACACAGGGCCATGTCACAACCTGTTCACGAGCACAACGACAGCTACCTGGATCATATAAGTGTGTGGATCCACTCCATGTGCACATGTACAGTGCTACACGGAAGGCGCCAATGCATGGCTCGCCACACCTGCCCACTCCACTGCTGACTGCAGTCACACTCGACGCAGCAAGTAAGACCGTGCCACACATAGTTAAAGGGGCCAAAGTGGTGCCCAAGGGACACACCCATGCACAAGTGCACTGTGAGTGGAATGCAAGACAGATCCCAATTCCAAGAGGAAATGTCCCAACTTTGAAACTGATGAAACATGGATGTTGCATGGACCAAAATTAACATTGTCTCTCTCACACACAGGTCAACGTCGTGGTTCACCCCCCAACACTGGGGGGGAAGACTCACAGGACCCTTATCTGCAGGAGCCCGATCCCACCGGCAGCGACCACTCTCACCACTCTGTGGACGACCCCGACCGACCTGGCCCCTCTGGTGTTCAACCACCTGCAGCACCTGCGTCAGGTACAACTGTGCCAACCACCACCCCCACTCCTGCCACATCCCAGGAGACACACAGGATCCCTGCCCCAACACCACAATGCAGCCAGGCTGGCCAGGAGGGACACGGTGTCCCGGGCACCCAGGAGGAGGCAGGCGACAACGCCGATGCCATTCCTCAGGGGTCCCGGAGACCCGATGTGCCCACAAGGGCAGGCCAGGTGCAAGTGGGCAGGGGTGGTGGGAGTGGAGGACGGCGGAGGCGCGAGCCTGACCAGTTGGCTGGGGAACCGGTATTTGCCCATGTCCGAAACATCATGGACACATACCGGCAGGACACCACGGGCATGACCCAGGTTGTGTCCACCCTCAATGAGATCAAGGGGACCCTCGATGAGATAAAGACCCAGCAGGCCCAGCAACATGCGGAGCAACATGCCTGTCTACTGCGACACCAACGGAGGATGGAGGACAGACAGGCTGAGCAAGTGACGGCGTTCCAGGGGATTCACGATACACTCCGTCGGATGGCCGACAACATGGCCGACCCTCCCTGTGCCAGAAGGCGGAGAACATCACCACCCACAGGGAGGGATCAGGAGGAGGAGGAGGAAACATCCGATGGAGCATCCCAGACGTCGTCACGGCCTGCTTCTGAGGGTCCCCGCAGGAGGGCGGGTCGTCCACGGAAAAGACCGTGAGGGTCGGCGCAACATCACCATCTCCCAGGACAGCTGGCCTGGCACCTGGCCCACTGGAGCAACAGCATCACAGCATCAAGAGACATTCTCTGCCACATGGCCCTGCTGGTCACTGTCTGACCAATGTTGACAAAGACTGTGGCATGGACTATGAGGATTTCCAATGGCAAGGACACCAACTCCCCTACTGAACTTTGGATTCCAAACTCCCGGAAAGCCCCTCACTTTGTCCCCCCCCCCCCCCCCCAATAATAAATCACACTATGAAGAGAAGATGCCTGCTGGTTGCATTATTACCTAACATGTGTCTTGCAAAGTCTAAACATGCCTGAGTCATCTTTTGTCTTCAACCATCCACAGCCTGGGGCCTGAGTCTGGCACAGGACACATGGGTCACAGTGTATTAGGCAAGACAGACATGGAGCACCATACACACCCGTGATGGGCCCATCCAGCTGAGGGGGTGGCCGCACAACCGTGCTGACAGACACATTGAGTACAGCAACAGACATGCGCAGAGGTCAGGGATCATGTCGAGTGTCCTGGGGGGCACCCAGGTATGTGTAGACAGGTGGCAGAACCATGTCCTGCAAGCTTGAGTCCGGTGGATGCAGAGAATGGGGGCCTGGCCAACGTTGGATGCATGGGGATGGCACATGTCACAATACCCACACAGTCATGGACATCATGCCCACTACACAGTCTCAGCCCACACACACAGCTTGCATCTTGCTACTCGACACATTGACACATAGCCACAATCAGGGAATACCATGCCAGACATGCTGGATGCACCGTGGCAACACACCAGCATTGACTGAGAAGAGGCACCTTGGAGGCATAGGGACACCTTTATTAGTCATGTTTTCGGGAGTGCAGAGGCAACTTGAAGTACACATGAACACATCTTGTGGAGTAACATGTGGGTCCAACACTGGCACCCCCCTTCTGCAGCACAAATGCGTGTTAGCCATGGAACTGGCACACAAGCGTCGGCTAACAGCTAAACACCCACAGCTGCTCACGGAGAGCCTGCAATACACCATAGATCCGCTGATGTGGAAGTCCCACACCATGTCAAGCCAATGCTAACCGTATGTGTCCGAGGGCAGTGTCACACACATTGATGCCATCATCACAATCCACTATCCCATCACTGATGACTGTCAATCAGTCAGACCATCTATTCAGGTGTACCCAGCTGCATGTCGTGTCCCATGCTGATGCTACATGGCTGCAGAGGAACCAAACATCGACAGGGGCAGTGTGCATACATCGTGAACAACTGCCACACCCAATACACCCCTGATTCATCCCTTACCCTATGGAGACTTCAAAACGTGTCCGTGCCTGTAACGCTGAGTCAGCCCACGATGACGTGTCCATGAGGAATAGCAGTGCCACAACAATGCAACCAGCAGACGGCATGCGCAAGTACCTGGGGAAGAGAGACACACAAGAAGTCAGCCACAAAAAGCACAGCCACTTGCATGTGCATGTACTCGACACATGTTAGGATGACAACATGCTAGGTCACAATTATGACTGGGGAAATACAACCATCACTGGCACCATCACTCCAGTGACACACCCACACACACCTCTGACTCACGTGCCATACATGCAGGTGGACACACACATCACAACACATGCCACACGGGGACAAATGCGTGCACACACAGACACAGGTACTCACCACTAAGCAAAGAAGTTGCGTATGAGCCGAGTCCGGATATCCTCCTGCGGCTCCACATCCTCCACATCACTAGCCCCATTGCCAAGGCCTTCGTCCTCCACGGGTGGATGGTCCTCGTCATGTTGATCTAGGATGAGTGGCACAGCTTTCTCAACTGCCATGTTGTGCAGCATACAGCAGACCATGAAGATTTTGCAGACCTTCGCAGGGGCATATGGGAGGGCGCCGCCGGTCTTGTGGAGGCACCGAAAGCGGCTCTTTAGCATGCCAAACGTCCTCTCTATCACTCGCCTTGTCCGGCCATGGGCGGTGTTGTAGCGGAGCTGGGCCGGCGTGATGGGGTTGCGGAGAGGTGTGAGCAGCCATGGCATGTTGGGATAGCCAGCGTCCCCTACATGGGAAGCACATGGACATCGGTAGAACTGGTGAAGCGGTCGTGCTGGTAGGCTATGCAAAATACAGGACTGACAGACTGTACCCACCAACAACACATGCTCTTTCGTTGCGCAGCTGCATCATCATTTCAGGCATCCTGCTACACCTCATGATGTAGGCATTGTGTGCTGATCCTGGAAAACGAGCACAGACATGTGAAATCAACATGTTGGACTGACACACCACAAGGGCATTGATGGAGTGGTAGTGCTTCCGATTGCGGTACGCTACCTCCCGTGTGTGTGGTGGTACCAAAGCTACATGTGTCCCATCTATGGACCCAATGACATGGGGCATCCCTCCCAGGGCATAGAATCCACGCTTGACCGCAGTCAACTGTTCAGGGGTTGGGAACTTGATGAAGTCATCCGGGTGAATCAACATGGCCTCTAAGAAATCATGCAGCACACGGCAGAACATGCTCTGGGACATGCCACCAACATGAGCTATGGTATATTGAAAGGTACCCGTGGCAAGAAAATGTAGGGCTGCCATTACCTTCAGCTGGGGTGTCAGTGCCGTAGGATACCTGTGCTGCGGTTGCAGGTGTGGTGCCAGTCTCGCCGTCAACTCCAGAATCAACCGTCGTGGGAAGCGGTAGCACCGGATCCGATCATTCTCCTGCATGTCAGCCAAGTCCGGCATTGTTCGGGGAAGAGGCGGCGCTCTGCAGTAATTTGGAAGTGACAAGGAAGAGTGAGTGCACCACAACAACAAATCATTTGTACTGAGCACATGTTAATCTGTCAATACACATATGCTACATAGGGAGTCAGGTATGTGCTACATGCCCAGGACACGTATGGCTGCCAGGTGACACTCCTACCAAGACCCAGCTACACACGGAGATTGAGAACCTCCCCATGCCATGCCATGGGAATAGCTGTGTCCCAGTGCAAGTGAACAGCCAGACGCAAGACAGGAGTGACATACGCCCACACATCAGCAGAAGTAGGATGCCGATTGCAGAGACTGGCAGCGGAACACTAGAGCCACAGGTCACATGACATTACACTAGGACAGCCCACACACCTTGCCATGAAGGTGCACATGTCATGACTCACCACACAATCATTGTGAGGATGCAGACATGTCCTTGTCACTCTACTCCGTGTCCCATGCATACATGTGCACCTCACATCCGATACCACATGTGGCATGGTGTGCGGAACAGTGTGCAATGTCAATCTACACACAGACACATGTTGGTTGCTGCAACAGCTGCTGCTTTTGAGGGTGCTCCAACATCAACCTGATGGGAAGCCCCCACACATACATGACATAGTCACATTGTGCACCGTGGGTAGTGACAAGGCAGGTGTGGTAACCCCTGTACCGGGCATCAGGGGACACTTCCGTGTGTTGGTGTCCGTGCCATGCCATTGACGCTCACCCCAAGGGTGCAGTACGACATGCACACATGTCAAAGGAGTCAAGGGCATGCCTGGCACACATTGCACCATCACACAGTACACCTGTACACATCTCATCATACATCTGGTGCATTCTGCACTCAGGAGTAATGTTCCACATCACAGCCTGTCACACCTGTGCCCCACACATGTAGTAATGCACAGACGATGGCTTGATGTCCATCCATGGACAGGTATGTCCGCCCTATTCCTACCTGTGTGCCGCCTATCACCACTGTGATGTGTAAAAACCGCCGTACTGCTGCTAAGAGGGCCTGTGTACGTTCCCAAATCACTATGCGAGTGCTGCCGTATGTGTACCCATCGTGATGGCGAGCGTACAGGCATTTGTACGGTCCGTACCACTACGAGTACGCATACGCGAGGACACCCATAGTGATAGGGCCGTACGCACGCATGTACGCTCACTATCACTATGGGTGTCCTCGCGTATGCATACTCGTTGTGGTACGGGCCGTACACATGCATCTACGCTCACTATCACTATGGGTGTACACGCATATGCGTACTCGTAGTGGTACGGGCCGTACACACACATGTACGCTCACTATCACTATGGGTGTACACGCGTATGCGTGCTCGTAGTGGTACGGGCCGTACACTCGCATCTACGCTCACTATCACTACGAGTATGCATACGCGAGCAGACCCATACTGATAGTGAGCGTAGATGCGTGTGTACGGCCCGTACCACTACGAGTACGCATACGCGAGGACACCCATAATGATAGTGAACGTAGGCACGCGTGTAGGGGCCGTTGCAATGCATTTGGGGTGCCCTAGGGCCCCGAAACGCACCGTACCTGTGTGTGACGCAGAAAATTACATAGGGGACAAATATTAAGGCCTACATGCATGCTGGTTGTTATGGAGACCAAGTTCAAATTTCGAAATTGTTCTTGAAGGTGCACAGCAGATGTCAGTTGGAATACTTCTACTTTGTTGCAATGTGTTTGTGGGGCTGACATCATGCAGGAGAATGAAACCGATAGAGAACCCACAGACTGCTAGGTTTGAAGGGATTGGAGGAAACATAGGATGCAAATGTGAGTGACCAATCACTCTGTACTCCTGTGCATGAGATGGGCCAGCAAGGCAGATATAAGGCAGCCAGGTCCCATGAAGGAGCACTTGCCTGCACATCTCTGTATTCCACGACCCAGCTGCTGCTACTGATTCCCTGGAACCATGTCAAGGGCTGTGGAGAGGTCACAGCCATTCACCCTGGAGGAGAACATGGCTTTGGTGGATGTGATCCTCCCACGGTACCCCATGCTGTATGGGCGACCAGGTTATCAGGTGAGTGCAGTGTCCACTGCCACAGACTGTGTCCCTTTTTTGTGACTGTGATTCCTGCCATTGTGTCCAGGTGTGACACACATGCCATGTACTGTAGGGGGGGTCCCAAGGGGGGGGAATGCCTGATGTCTCCCAGCAGTGCCCTTAGACAGGAGGGGTGGGGGCCTATCACTCCCAGCAGTGCCCTGAGACAGGAGGGGTGGGGGCCTATCACTCCCAGCAGTGCCCTGAGACAGGAGGGGTGGGGGCCTATCACTCCCAGCAGTGCCCTGAGACAGGAGGGGTGGGGGCCTATCACTCCCAGCAGTGCCCTGAGACAGGTGGGGTGGGAGCCTATCACTCCCAGCAGTGCCCTGAGACAGGAGGGGTGGGGGCCTATCACTCCCAGCAGTGCCCTGAGACAGGTGGGGGCCTATCACTCCCAGCAGTGCCCTGAGACAGGAGGGGTGGGGGCCTATCACTCCCAGCAGTGCCCTGAGACAGGAGGGGTGGGGGCCTATCACTCCCAGCAGTGCCCTGAGACAGGAGGGGTGGGGGCCTATCACTCCCAGCAGTGCCCAGAGTCAGGAGGGGTGGGTGTGATGCACAGTGTGAGCCTGGATCTTTGATTGTGTCGTTGCCCTCATTCCACCTGTGTACTTTCAATGGCACGTACTGCTGTTGCCCTTCCCCAGAGGATCATGTGCCTATGACAAAGGTGCAATGCGTTGGATGCATACTAGGCCTTGTTGTAAACAGCGAATGTGTTCTAATCTGTGTCCCTGTGACATGTGCCAGGTGTATTGATGTAGTGTCACTTGTCCATCCTCACAGGTAGACGCCTCTGCCAAGGAGCAGATATGGCTGGACGCCGTCAGCGCCGTGAGGAGTGCGGAAGGTCGGAGGCGGCGCATGTCCCAGGTGAGGAAACGCTGGCAGGATATCCGGTGCTGGACGCAGAGGATCGCACGGGTCCTGCTGGGGGACTCACCTGAGAGCCACAAGAACCGTGGACGCCTCCGTCTCTCCCACATCCAGAAACGTGTGCTGGCGGTGGTCTTTCCTGACTTGGACAGGCGTCTACAGGACATGCAGCAGCCGGAAGGGGGTAGGTACATGTGTGTGTTTGTTGTGTTTCACCAGCATTTGTAAGTGCAATGTTCCATGGATACACTTCCAGGGTTTATGGTGCTGTGCTGATCCTATCCCCCACAGACTTGCTGTGCTCTCCTGCCTCCCTTCCCCTCCTTGCAATGTGTTCCCTGGTCTGTGTGTAGTCGCTCCATCACAAGGTCATGTAGCCTGACACCTTCTACAAGTGTACAATGCCTGCAGCATAATGTGTGGGGGTGGTGTGTAACAGGATTTGGGACCTTACCTGTGCCCTGTACAGTTCTGGACTTGTGGGATCCATGTCAGTTGGCACTAATGCTGAGTCCAGACATGGGAGTTAGTCTCTCAAGTGTGAGGCCTTACAGTACGCATGTCCTATGTGGTGGCCTGTGACATGATGTGCATGAGTGTGCGTTACGCATAGTGCAGGGATGTTAGCGTGTGTTGCAGTCATTCCCATTCAGGAGCATGGAGTTGTGTGGCCACTACTGTCCCCAGGGGCATCTTTTCCTAGGTATCATGTGTGTAATCCGAATATGTCGACAATCTCTGTGTCTACAGCATAGGTTGTGCTCTGTGCCATTGTCCCCTGGCACCATGTATATTGACGTGCGATGTATTACAAGTGTCCACTGTACAGCCTGACCTGATTTTCCAAGTACATACTCACGGTGGCCATTGCCTGTGTGTCTTGTAGCAATCATCTGATGATGCCCATTTGTACATGATTCTTTGGACAGGCTCACCTTGGGTATTTGGTGTGCAACCTTGATTTCTTGCATCCCATGTGTATTTCACCCAGACTAAGAGATGTACGTGCTTCATGTGTCTCCATAGATTTGTCTCATGTAGGGGGTGGGTGGTGCGGGCATGGCCTACATGTCAAGACCTGTCATCTCCTTGCTAGGACTGGCCAGTGTGTGATGTTTGCCTGGACATACACTCAAGGTGCAGTGTGCCAGTCAGGGTGGGCATGTTATCAGTATTACCTATGCTGCATGTGCCTCTTGTTCCTGCCTATGGTCCCTGCTCATCCCTATTTGCTGCCACGCTGTGTGGTGCTGATGCAGTGCTGGATTGTCCCCAGGGCCTTGCTCCTCAGTCAAAATTCCATATCATCTCATTTGCTAGTGTGTCATGCTCTCCATAGTTATTCCATGGCATGGTGGGTAGAGGAACTGTGTCTTGCATGCCCTACATATGTACCTTGTTTTGTAGATGTAACTCTTCCTTTGTATCAGGCTATGCACTGTAACCTACGTAGATTTGACTCATGTGACATATGTATACAGGTGTATGATTACTTTCTGTCTCTTCACCCTGCCCACAGCATCGTCGGGGGACACGGAGGGAGACATGGACACAGACGGCGCGGAGGGACGGAGCACCAGTGCCAGTGGTGACATCGGGGCTGGCACTTCGAGTGGGACTGAGGCGGTGGAGAGTGAACCCGGGGACCTGTCGACTGGCACAACAGAGTATGAAGCCGACGGGTCCGAGGAGGATCACTCCGAGTGGGCGGTGGCTGCACCACCATCTGACAGCAGCCCTACATCTGGCACCGCCCCCTCCATTGCCATCAGCCGCCTCCCACGTGCTCGTGTCCCTTCCCAGCGTGCCCGGTCCCCACATGTCTCCTTCCTGCCAGGCACCGCACCCCCTGCCCCTGTCTCCACTGCTGCCGCCAATGCTGAGTCTGTGGACATCCAGCGGCAGTTGCAGATTGGTCAGACTGCGATCCTTAATGTCCTCCATGGCCACAGCCAGGTCCTCAACAACATGGAGGCATACTTGGAGGGCATTCATTCATCGCAGGCTGACCAACGCAACTTGCTGAGGTCCATAGACTCCACACTGACTGCAGCAGTGGGTCTCCTGCAGCGCTACGTCCCACCCCCTACCCCTGCTCCTTCCACAATTCCCACTCCCATGCCTGTCCCACATACACCCAGACATAAGCATGCACCCACCACAACAGACACGGGCACCACACCAGCAGGGAAGGTCCGCCGCACACCTCCTGACACGCACACACAGGGTGCAGTAGGCACACCCACTGGGTCGGGGGGCAAACGTGTGACACGCAGCCAGAGTGGGAGTCCGCATTCCACCCAATCCACTCCCTCCAAATCCCCTCCCCTCAGCTCTCCTGGCCACATCTCCCCCAAAGACTCCTTCATGGCCGCTCTGTCCCTGAGCCCCACAGTGACGCCACCACGCAAGCGGTCAAGGAAGTCCTCGGTCAGGGTGGTTGATTCCCCCCCTGTCTACACCCTCCCCCAGTGGCGCTGCGACCGATCCCTCTGACCCCCCCCTCCTTGGGGCCTGTGGTTCCTTCGGGTGCAGGGGATTCCCTGGAGGACCTTGCTAAGGTGTGCAGCGAGATCCTGGCCTCCGCCTTTGGCCCTGCCCCACCCCCTGTGGTGGAGTCCTCCATCCCTGCACCCACGATGCCTACCCTTCACCCTCCTGTCCCTGCGGTGCCTGTTTCTTCCCCCCCACATGATGCCCTCACCCCTGTGGAAGACGACGACTCGTAACTGTGCAGGCAAGCTAGGGGACACGCATCCCACTGTGTCCCCCATCCAGCTCGGACTCCTGGACTGCCCTATGGCCTTTGTTATGATGGGACTTACGTCATACTAGTTTTTTGCTCATGCTGAATAAAGCAATTTATTTTTTGCCCTTGGAACACTCCTGCATTGCTGGCATTGCTGTTGGTGGGGCTGCTACATGGTTGTGGGTGTTGGTCATGTGTTGGGTGTGTGGGAAATGTAGTGGTGTGCTGCTCATAGGGGGGACCCTGGGATCAGTGTGCCTCACACGGTGTTAGCGACCTTTCTCCATTCATGTAAGCAGTTGCTGCATGTTGCAATTGTCCCAAGGTGTTTTCCTTCCTCTGTGTACCCTGACTTCTTCCCTGCAGGGTGTTCCCAATATTTAGTGCAGAGCTGTGAGTACATTAACTGGGTGTGTGACGGACTCCTTCACCTTGGCACATGCATGCTGAGCCATTCTCCAGCTGCATCATTCGTGGCATCCTTGGTAGTCATTGTACTTGTGTATGTGGACTATTGACATGACTTCATGTGTACATGTTTTCTTTTTGGCCCTATGCATGCGTATACTTCCATCCTCGCACACATGTGGTACATGTACTGCAGGGTCTTTGTGCACCTGACTGACATTTGTGGGCATGGTATATGTGACTACTCCACCCTTTGCGTTCCATGGGCACTGCTGGGAGGACTCTGCACACACCCCTCCTGTGTCTGGGAACTGCTGGGAGGACTCTCCACCCACCCCTCCTGTGTCAGGGCACTGCTGGGAGGACTCTGCACCCACCCCTCCTGTCTCAGGGCACTGCTGGGAGGACTCTGCACCCACCCCTCCTGTCTCAGGGCACTGCTGGGAGTGATAGGCCCCCACCCCTCCTGTCTCAGGGCACTGCTGGGAGGACTCTGCACCCACCCCTCCTGTCTCAGGGCACTGCTGGGAGGACTCTGCACCCACCCCTCCTGTCTCAGGGCACTGCTGGGAGTGATAGGCCCCCACCCCTCCTGTCTCAGGGCACTGCTGGGAGGACTGTGCACACACCCCTCCTGTCTCAGGGCACTGCTGGGAGGACTCTGCACCCACCCCTCCTGTCTCAGGGCACTGCTGGGAGGACTCTGCACCCACCCCTCCTGTCTCAGGGCACTGCTGGGAGTGATAGGCCCCCACCCCTCCTGTCTCAGGGCACTGCTGGGAGGACCCTGCACCCACCCCTCCTGTCTCAGGGCACTGCTGGGAGTGATAGGCCCCCACCCCTCCTGTCTCAGGGCACTGCTGGGAGGACTGTGCACACACCCCTCCTGTCTCAGGGCACTGCTGGGAGGACTCTGCACCCACCCCTCCTGTCTCAGGGCACTGCTGGGAGGACTCTGCACCCACCCCTCCTGTCTCAGGGCACTGCTGGGAGTGATAGGCCCCCACCCCTCCTGTCTCAGGGCACTGCTGGGAGGACTCTGCACCCACCCCTCCTGTCTCAGGGCACTGCTGGGAGTGATAGGCCCCCACCCCTCCTGTCTCAGGGCACTGCTGGGAGGACTCTGCACCCACCCCTCCTGTCTCAGGGCACTGCTGGGAGTGATAGGCCCCCACCCCTCCTGTCTCAGGGCACTGCTGGGAGGACTCTGCACCCACCCCTCCTGTCTCAGGGCACTGCTGGGAGGACTCTGCACCCACCCCTCCTGTCTCAGGGCACTGCTGGGAGTGATAGGCCCCCACCCCTCCTGTCTCAGGGCACTGCTGGGAGGACTCTGCACCCACCCCTCCTGTCTCAGGGCACTGCTGGGAGGACTCTGCACCCAACCCTCCTGTCTCAGGGCACTGCTGGGAGTGATAGGCCCCCACCCCTCCTGTCTCAGGGCACTGCTGGGAGGACTCTGCACCCACCCCTCCTGTCTCAGGGCACTGCTGGGAGGACTCTGCACCCACCCCTCCTGTCTCAGGGCACTGCTGGGAGTGATAGGCCCCCACCCCTCCTGTCTCAGGGCACTGCTGGGAGGACTCTGCACCCACCTCTCCAATGTCACGATATGTACGCTCATGACATGCACGGATGTGGGTATGCTCCATGCATTCGAGGTGAGGCTACGGGTCGTACTTACACTGTTGGGGTGGGGTACGCTCCATACGTACGCGGGTGTGTGTACGGGTGGTACTTACACTGTTGGGGTGGGGGTACGCTCCATGCATTCGAGGTGAGGGTACGGGTGGTACTTACACTGTTGGGGTGGGGGGTACGCTCCATGCATTCGAGGTGAGGGTAGGGGTCGTACTTACACTGTTGTGGTGGGGGTACGCTCCATACGTACGCGGGTGTGGGTACGGGTCGTACTTACACTGTTGGGGTGGGGGTATGCCCCATACGTACGCGGCTGAGGGTACGTGTGGTACTTACACTGTTGGGGTGGGGGTACGCTCCATGCATTCGAGGTGAGGGTACGGGTCGTACTTACACTGTTGGGGTGGGGGTACGCTCCATGCATTCGAGGTGAGGGTAGGGGTCGTACTTACACTGTTGGGGTGGGGGTACGCTCCATACATACGCGGGTGTGGGTACGGGTCGTACTTACACTGTTGGGGTGGGGGTACGCCCCATACGTACGCGGCTGAGGGTACATGTGGTACTTACACTGTTGGGGTGGGGGTACGCTCCATACGTACGCGGGTGTGGGTACGGGTCGTACTTACACTGTTGGGGTGGGGGGTACGCTCCATGCATTCGAGGTGAGGGTAGGGGTCGTACTTACACTGTTGGGGTGGGGGTACGCTCCATATGTACGCAGGTGTGGGTACGGGTCGTACTTGCACTGTTGGGGTGGGGGTACGCTCCATGCATTCGAGGTGAGGGTACGGGTCGTACTTACACTGTTGGGGTGGGGGTACGCTCCATACGTACGCGGGTGTGGGTACGGGTCGTACTTACACTGTTGGGGTGGGGGTACGCTCCATACGTACGCGGGTGTGGGTACGGGTCGTACTTACACTGTTGGGGTGGGGGTACGCTCCATACGTACGCGGGTGTGGGTACGGGTCGTACTTGCACTGTTGGGGTGGGGGTACGCTCCATGCATTCGAGGTGAGGCTACGGGTCGTACTTACACTGTTGGGGTGGGGGTACGCGCCATACGTACATGGGTGTGGGTACGGGTGGTACTTACACTGTTGGGGTGGGGGTACGCTCCATGCATTCGAGGTGAGGGTACGGGTGGTACTTACACTGTTGGGGTGGGGGTACGCTCCATGCATTCGAGGTGAGGGTAGGGGTCGTACTTACACTGTTGGGGTGGGGGTAAGCTCCATACGTACGCGGGTGTGGGTACGGGTCGTACTTACACTGTTGGGGTGGGGGTATGCCCCATACGTACGCGGCTGAGGGTACGTGTGGTACTTACACTGTTGGGGTGGGGGTACGCTCCATGCATTCGAGGTGAGGGTACGGGTCGTACTTACACTGTTGGGGTGGGGGTACGCTCCATGCATTCGAGGTGAGGGTAGGGGTCGTACTTACACTGTTGGGGTGGGGGTACGCTCCATACATACGCGGGTGTGGGTACGGGTCGTACTTACACTGTTGGGGTGGGGGTACGCCCCATACGTACGCGGCTGAGGGTACATGTGGTACTTACACTGTTGGGGTGGGGGTACGCTCCATACGTACGCGGGTGTGGGTACGGGTCGTACTTACACTGTTGGGGTGGGGGGTACGCTCCATGCATTCGAGGTGAGGGTAGGGGTCGTACTTACACTGTTGGGGTGGGGGTACGCTCCATATGTACGCAGGTGTGGGTACGGGTCGTACTTGCACTGTTGGGGTGGGGGTACGCTCCATGCATTCGAGGTGAGGGTACGGGTCGTACTTACACTGTTGGGGTGGGGGTACGCTCCATACGTACGCGGGTGTGGGTACGGGTCGTACTTACACTGTTGGGGTGGGGGTACGCTCCATACGTACGCGGGTGTGGGTACGGGTCGTACTTACACTGTTGGGGTGGGGGTACGCTCCATACGTACGCGGGTGTGGGTACGGGTCGTACTTGCACTGTTGGGGTGGGGGTACGCTCCATGCATTCGAGGTGAGGCTACGGGTCGTACTTACACTGTTGGGGTGGGGGTACGCGCCATACGTACATGGGTGTGGGTACGGGTGGTACTTACACTGTTGGGGTGGGGGTACGCTCCATGCATTCGAGGTGAGGGTACGGGTGGTACTTACACTGTTGGGGTGGGGGTACGCTCCATGCATTCGAGGTGAGGGTAGGGGTCGTACTTACACTGTTGGGGTGGGGGTAAGCTCCATACGTACGCGGGTGTGGGTACGGGTCGTACTTGCACTGTTGGGGTGGGGGTACGCTCCATGCATTCGAGGTGAGGGTATGGGTGGTACTTACACTGTTGGGGTGGGGGTACGCTCCATGCATTCGAGGTGAGGGTAGGGGTCGTACTTACACTGTTGGGGTGGGGGTACGCTCCATACGTACGTGGGTGTGGGTATGGGTCATACTTACACTGTTGGGGTGGGGGTACGCTCCATACGTACGCGGGTGTGGGTACGGGTCGTACTTGCAATGTTGGGGTGGGGGTACGCTCCATGCATTCGAGGTGAGGGTACGGGTCGTACTTACACTGTTGGGGTGGGGGTATGCTCCATACGTACGCGGCAGAGGGTACGTGTCGTACTTACACTGTTGGGGTGGGGGTACGCTCCATGCATACGGGGTGGGGGTACGGTCCGTACATGTCCGTCCCCACGCTATGTGATGCTTGTGCGGCCCGTACCCAGGCCTTTGCCACGTGGGTACGAGCCGTCCCGCCATTGTTGGGGTGACGTGGGTGTGGGCGTGGTACGACTCGTACCCACGCTCTTCAGGCGTGGGTACGGGACGTACATGTCTGGTTGTGTTGCAGGTTCACGTCGTGACGGACTTCCGTTGTGGCGGTCGCTGGCTTAGCTGGACACGCCCCCACCCCCTCGTAGTGACCAGGGCCTAGGAGTCAGGTATGTCCAGTGCATGTGTGCTGTGTGACTTTGGTGGGGGGTTTGTGGCCTGCCCTGGTCCTGCCACCACCCCCCCACCCCCATTTCCCCCCTCCCTTAGTTGTTCTGACCTTCTGCGGCGTCTGCGTCGGAACCTGTAGAGGAGGTCGACTGCTATGAGGGCCGGGATGACACGTAGGTTTGGGTCCATGTCTGTCCGTCGCGTACGGGTCCTCCTTGTTCGCGTCGTCCTGTGTGTCCGTCGCGTACTGGTCCTCCTTGTTCGCGTCGTCCTGTGTGTCCGTCGCGTACTGGTCCTCCTTGTTCGCCTGTGTGTCCGTCGCGTACTGGTCCTCCTTGTTCGCGTCGTCCTGTCTGTCCGTCGCGTACTGGTGGTCCTTGTTCGCGTCGTCCTGATTTCCCGGCAGTTTTTGGCAGCCGGAAAATATTCACCGTGCGGGATGACGTCGGTGCGAATCTTAATTCCTGGTTCGTGAATGGCAGGCTGCGAGCATCCCGACGTCAGGTCGGCGCTTTCCCGGATCGCATTTGTAGGTTTATTTTGTTCGGTCGGGGTTTTTTACGATTCGTACGGAAATGGTGTTCCCGTGCGAATCGTAATTCCATGTTTGTATTTTTGTACGACCGGGTACGCGTCGGACGGAGAATATGCTTCGTCCGACGGTTCGTACCCGGTTTTTACAGGATCGTAATTGGCACCTATGTTTTTATTGGTTGTCGACGTACTCACTATAGAAGTCCATTTAGGAATGTGGATCTATATTTAAAAAGTGATAAGGAAAACAATGATAAGTGGGAGCAATTTGATGCCTATTTGTTGGTAGAAGGTCATTTTGAGTTGGGTACTGATCAACTTATTTGTAAATATTGTTACAACAAATTAGAAGAGAACAAAATGCTAGCTATAGCTGTACATAAAAACTTAGAGTTGGTAGCTATTCCTCCGGAACTGGTAGATTTAAATACATATGAGTCCATTCTTATTCAATCTGTGCACCTGTTTCAGGCTATAGTTCGTATGGAGCCTAAAACAGGTAAGCTATCTCCAACAGATTTACTAAGAGGTCTGAAAGGAAGAGTTGTGTATTTACCTTTAGATTTTAAGAAAAATATTGAAACTGTTTGTATATAGAGAGAGGAAAGTGAACCTATAGGTATTCTAGTTAATGGTGTACCAACAAAGAGTCGAAAAATATGGCAAGAGTTAATAGATGTCCCAAAACTTCAAAAGGCTACATTATATCTTGTACAAACAAAATTTTTATTACAAAACGGTAAATGTAGAAGAACAAGAAATAAGTTTAGAAGATGAAATAGAAATTTTAACTGGCGAAATATAAAAAGTGGACAACATTCCAGGAGTGAAGAAATTTATGAACATTACAGTATACAACCTATACGTTCAAAAGAAGTGATAGGAAACACTATTGAATAATTTCACATGAAGAAAGTGTAGGGCACTCCTATGAGTGTATGGGAAAAAAGTGTAGAAGCTCGTTGGTTTCCACAGCTCTTCCCCACTGGAAAAGGTGGATGATATGATGAACTATCACTACAGATTCCAGCTTCAGATTGAATACCATTCGACAACATTGTACTCAGAAGAGCCCAGATTTCGACAGTGTATTCCATATACATTTCATCTTCTGTTTGAAAGTGATTTATCTGGACTTTCATATGCAGTGAACCATATATTAAAAACCGGAGTTCATCTTACACATGTTTCTGCAAAGGAATTCTTTGACAAAGTTTATCAAAGAGACGATCATTTAGAATCTCAGTTAATTAACTTAATGGTGTGTCAACGTGGTACTAATGAGTATTGGTATCGTCGCAATGTAGAATTTAAATGTATAATGAGAAACTTAGGCACCCCTATGGTTTGTTATGCTTAGCTGTGCTGAATACGCATGGGACGATTTACTTGAATTTCTACGACAAGCAAATTCAAATGTAAAAAACATTGAATTAAAGACAGCTGGAGAACTGTGTGCCTTGGATCCTGTGAATGTGTGCAGATAATGTAATCATAGGTTTCAAGCTATGATATCTTTTAAAAATAATCCACCTCTTTGAGAAGTTATTGATTTCTTTTGGAGAAAGGAGTACCAAGCCAGAGGTGCTCCTCATATACACATGTAATTATGGATTAAGAATGCACTTAAATTTGGAACCGATTCTGATTAAACTGTTTTGTCTTTCATTGAAGACTATGTTAGCTGTGCCATTCCAAAAAAGGAGGAGAAAGCAGCACGAGACAACAAGTTTTACGCTTTTGCAGTCATGATGTGGAAAATTTTGTCGACGAAAATACACACATGGGAACATTTGAGACAAATGTATTTTTGGATTCCCAAGTAAAATAATTTCAAAAGGAAGAGCCAATAGTTTTATGTCAGCAGTAAGGCATACTAGAACTCAAAAATCTCCGAAGAATACATGCAACATAAAAAGAACTGAAGATTTAAAGTATATTAATGACTACAATCCAGTAATTTTGACAGTGTGGAATGCAAACATGGAATTCCAGTATGTTGCATATAATTAAATTGCTGCTGCTCGCTATGTTACGTCATATATATATCCAATTCTGAAAAAACAGAGTTGAAAGAAATGTGGGAAGACATTTTGGTGCCAATTACGATCCGGTAAAAAATTTCCCCGTACGACTCGTATCCGGTCTTTTTACCGTACGAATCGTACAAGTGCCATACAAACTGCCAATTACGATTCGCATGGGAAAAAGACCATACGAATAGCATTGGGAATCATTCCCCACACGTCCTCGGGTCGGAAAAAGTGTCCGACACGTCCTCGGACGAATCACCGTACAAATGTGAAAAGTGAAGTCCGACCGCGGAATCACGATCCATCCCGTGCGTCAGAAGTTACAACCGTATGGAAAAAACACCGTCCGCACCGAACACCCATAGCAACCATGGAGACATGTGCCCGCATACGCGCCGACCCCCCCAGCCCCCGTACGTACGCGCCGACCCCCCCCAGCCCCCTTACGTACGCGCCGACCCCCCCCAGCCCCCGTACGTACGTGTCGAACCCCCCGTGTATGTTCACCCCTGTACGTGTCGTACCCCCACCCGTGTATGTGCACCCGTGTACATTAGAGTCGTACCCCCACCCGTGTATGTACACCTGTGTACGTGTCGTACCCCTCCGTGTATGTACACCCCTGAACGTGTCGTACCCCCCGTGTATGTGCACCCGTGTACGTGTCGTACCCCCGTGTATGTACACCCCTGTACGAGTCGTACCCCCACCCGTGTATGTACACCCATGTACTTCAGAGTCGTACCCCCACCACAACCTCCTAAGTACGGAGCGCACCCCAGGCCCCAACATCACAACCGCATGTACGAGTCGTACCAAGCCACACACAAGGACAGCACTGTACAACAAAATGGCCCATGTACACCCCGTACACACGCTAAAAACGCATGTACACAACCAGGACAAACCAAAACAACACAAGAATACACCATTCGAATGGCACAAAGCCACTAAACATGTCCAACAACCACTAAAACAACACATTCACTGACCTGCAACTGCCAAAAACAAACAGAGGCCCAAAACACCACCACTCCTTATAACACACCCACCCAAACTTCAAACACAGCCACACCCACCAATGGACCAATAAAAAGGGCCCACACACACAAACCATGAGCCTTTGCAACGGACTCACTGCTGCCAGACCCCACAGACAACCTACAGCATCAAACTAGAAGCTTTACCACACCTTACACTTGCACACCTTCACACAACCACCTTCACAAACACCCCCTCATCACATTCACACACACACCTGCACAACCACACCCACACACCCACAACCATCCACACCCCCCCATCCACACTCACACCCCTCACCATGCCCACTAACAAGAATCCAAAGTTCAGTAACCGAGAGTTGGAGGTCCTTGTCGATGAAATCCTCAGAGTCGAGCCACACCTCTTTGGAACATTGGTCAGACAGACCAGCATTTCAGCAAAAACAGCCATGTGGCAGACCATCGTCGATGCTGTGAATGCTGTTGCGGACACCAGAAGGAACAAGCAGGAATGCCAAGCCAGGTGGTACGATCTGCGGAGGAGGGTCCGAGCCAAGATGACCGATGAACACAACCAGGCCAACGTCACTGGAGGAGGGCCGTCCCGCAGACCCGAACACTACCATCCCTGGGAGGAGAGGGTGATGGCCATACTGCCGGTGGAGGCAGTCGAAGGATTAGGAGGACTCCGAGACCCGGGTGAGTACAGAAACAACGCACCTCACATGGGGGGAACGTCATCCACAACCAAACTCACAAACAGGCACGCTACCACCCCAAGCTATCGCATGACTCAACCACACTCCATGAACACGCACATGCCACTGGCGCCACCATGCCCCATGCACCCAGCTGGACAATGTCAAGTCACAGGCCACAGAAGACACCAACACATGACACGGTAACCCGGATGGCGGGAGGGTGGGCCCAAAATATCACATAGTGCAACTCAGAAGCAGACACCAATGCCCTCTGCCCATATGGCCTAGGTCACAGCCAGACAAACAGTGTGTCCCCACACAGGAAAGACTCGCCAGCAAATGGCGGACGCCTTGCATTAACACATGGGGGTGAAGGCACTGTTTTGCACATGACAGCAGCTAATGAACAGCCAACACTGTGAAAGAGTGGCAGCACACACCACCACAGCAGCATCGCAGACACACACACTACACCCAATGGGTGCCTGGAGATCAGAAACAAACTCACATCAACAAGCCAAGGGCCATTCAAATATCTGCTAACAGTGTGTGCCCAGGAAGCTGGGCTGAGGTGACAGAGGGTGACACACAGAGGGAGGGAGAGGGGGACAGAGAGGGTGGGAGAGGGGGACAGAGAGGGAGGGAGACAGAGGAAGACGGACAGAGGGAGGAGGCTGACACACAGAGGGAGGGAGAGGGGGACAGAGAGGGAGGGAGAGTGGGACAGAGAGGGAGGGAGACACAGGAAGATGGACAGAGGGAGGAGGCTGACACACAGAGGGAGGGAGAGGGGGACAGAGAGGGAGGGAGACACAGGAAGACGGACAGAGGGAGGAGGCTGACACACAGAGGGAGGGAGAGGGGGACAGAGAGGGAGGGAGAGGGGGACAGAGAGGGAGGGAGACACAGGAAGACGGACAGAGGGAGGAGGCTGACACACAGAGGGAAGGAGAGGGGGACAGAGAGGGAGGGAGACACAGGAAGACGGACAGAGGGAGGAGGCTGACACACAGAGGGAGGGAGAGGGGGACAGAGAGGGAGGGAGACACAGGGAGAGCAAATCAGCCATGTGGTGTGTGGGAATGTCTGCTCATCAGCAGGTGGACTGCGTGCATGTAGACAAGGGTGGCCAGTGCCAGCACCCCCCCTCTCCTCCATGGCAAAACACAGGGCCATGTCACAACCTGTGCACGAGCACAACGACAGCTACCTGCATCATATAAGTGTGTGGAACAACTTCATGTGCCCACGTACAGTGCAACATGGAAGGCGCCAATGCACGGCTCGCCACACCTGCCCACTCCACTGCTGACTGCAGTCACACTTGACGCAGCAAGTAAGACTGTGTCACACATAGTTAAAGGCGCCAAAGCTGTGCCCAAGGGACACACCCATGCACAAGTGCTCTGTGAATGGATTGCAAGACAGATCCAAATTCCCAGAGGAAATGTTCCAACTTTGAAACTGATGAAACATGGATGTTGCATGGACCAAAATTAACATTGTCTCTCTCACACACAGGTCAACCTCGTGGTTCACCCCCCAACACTGGGGGGGAAGACTCACAGGACCCGGCTCTGCGGGAGGCCGATCCCACCGGCAGCGACGACTCTCACCACTCTGTGGACGACCCCGACCAACCTGGCCCCTCTGGTGTCCAACGACCTGCAGCACCTGCGTCAGGTACAACGGGGCCAACCACCACCCCCACTCCTGCCACATCCCAGGAGACACCCAGGATCCCTGCCCCACCACCACAAAGCAGCCAGGCTGGCCAGGAGGGACACGGTGTCCCGGACACCCAGGAGGAGGCAGGCGACAACGCCAATGCCACCCCTCAGGGGTCCCGGAGACCCGATGTGCCCACAAGGGCAGGCCAGGTGCAAGTGGGCAGGGGTGGTGGGAGTGGAGGACGGCGGAGGCGCCAGCCTGACCAGTTGGCTGGGGATCCGGTATATTCCCATGTCCGAAACATTCTGGACACATACCGGCAGGACACCACGGGCATGAGCCAGGTTGTGTCCGTCCTCGAGGGGATCAGGACCCAGCAGGCCCAGCAACATGCGGAGATACATGCCTGTCTACTGCAACACCAACGGAGGATGGAGGACAGACAGGCTGAGCTCGTGACGGTGTACACGGGAATTCACAACACACTCCGTCGGATGGCCGACAACATGGGCAACCCTCCCTGTGCCAGAAGGCGTAGAACATCACCACCCACAGGGAGGGATCAGGAGGAGGAGGAGGAAACATCCGATGGAGCATTCCAAACATCGTCACGGCCTGCTTGTGAGGGTCCACGCAGGAGGGCGGGTCGTCCACGGAAAAGACCGTGAGGGTCGGCGCTACAGCACCATCTCCCAGGACACCTGGCCTGGCACCTGGCCCACTGGAGCAACAGCAGCACAGCATCAAAAGACATTCTCTGCCACATGGCCTTGCTGGTCACTGTCTGACCAATGTTGACAAAGACTGTGGCATGGACTCTGAGGATTTCAAATGGCAAGGACACCAACTCCCCTACTGAACTTTGGATTCCAAACACCCGGAAAGCCCCTCATGTCATACCCCCCCCCCCACTAAAATAAAAAGTCACACCATGAAGAGAAGATGCCTGCTGGTTGCATTATTACCTTACATGTGTCTTGTAAAGTCTAAACATGCCTGAGTTCTCTTTTGACTTCAACCATCCACACCCTGGGGCCTGAGTCTGGCACAGGACACACGGGTCACAGTGTATTAGGCAAGACAGACATGGAGCACCATACACACCCGTGATGGGCCCAACCAGCTGAGGGGGTGGCCGCACAACCGTACCGACAGACATATTGAGTACAGCAACAGTCATGCGCAGAGGTCAGGGATCATGTCCAGTGTCCTGGGGGGCACCCAGGTATGTGTAGACAGGTGGCAGAACCATGTCCTGCAAGCTTGAGTCCGGTGGATGCAGATAATGGTGGCCTGGCCAACGTTGGATGCATGGGGATGGCACATGTCACAATACCCACACAGTCATGGACATCATGCACAATACACAGTCTCATCCCACACACACAGCTTGCATCTTGCTACTCGACACATAGACACATAGCCACTATCAGGGAAAACCATGCCAGACATGCTGGATGCACCGTGGCAACACACCAGCATTGACTGAGAAGAGGCACCTTGGAGGCATAGGGACACCTTTATTAGTCATGTATTCGGGATTGCAGAGGCAACTTGAAGTACACATGAACAGTGCATGTGGAGTAACATGTGGGTCCAACACTGGCACCCCCCCTTCTGCAGCACAAATGCGTGATAGCCATGGAACTGGCACACAAGTGTCGGCTAACAGCTAAACACCCCCAGCTGCTCACGGAGAGCCTGCCATACACCATTGATCCGCTGATGTGGAAGTCCACAGCATGTCAAGCCAATGCAAACCGTATGTGTCCGAGGGCAGTGTTACACACATTGATGCCATCATCACAATCCACTATCCCATCACTGATGACTGTCAACAAGTCTGACCATCTATTCAGGTGTACCCAGCTGCATGTCATGTGTACCATGGTGATGCAACATGTCTGCAGAGGAACCAAACATCGACAGGGGCAGTGTGCATACATCGTGAACAACTGCCACACCCAATACACCCCTGATGCATCCCTTACCCTAAGGAGACTTCCAAACGTGTCCGTGCCTGTAACGCTGAGTCAGCACACGATGACGTGTCCATGAGGAATAGCAGTGCCACAACAATGCAAGCAGCAGACGGCATGCGCAAGTACCTGGGGAAGAGAGACACTCAAGAAGTCATCCACAAAAAGCACAGCCACTTGCGTGTGCATTTACTCGACACATGTATGGATGACAACATGCTAGGTCACAATTATGACTGGGGAAATACAACCATCACTGGCACCATCACTCCAGTGACACACCCACACACACCTCAGACTCACGTGCCATACATGCAGGTGGAGACACACATCACAACACATGCCACACGGGGACCAATGCGTGCACACTCAGACACTGGTACTCACCACTAAGCAAAGAAGTCGCGTATGAGCCGAGTCCGGATGTCCTCTTGCGGCTCCACATCCTCCACATCACTAGCCCCATTGCCAAGCCCTTCGTCCTCCATGGGTGGATGGTCCTCGTCATCTTGATCCAGGATGAGTGGCACAGCTTTCTCAACTGCCATGTTGTGCAGCATGCAGCAGACCATGAAGATTTTGGAGACCTTCGCCGGGGCATATGGGAGGGCGCCGCCGGTCTTGTGTAGGCACCTGAATCGGCCCTTCAGGAGGCCAAACGTCCTCTCTATCACTCGCCTTGTCCGGCCATTGGCGGTGTTGTAGCGGAGCTGGGCCGGCGTGATGGGGTTGCGGAGAGGTGTGATCAGCCATGGCATGTTGGGATAGCCAGCGTCCCCTACATGGAAAGCGCATGGACATCGTTAGAACAGGAGAAGCGGTCGTGCTGGAAGTCTACGCAAAATACAGGACAGACAGAGTGTACCCACCAACAACACATGCTCGTTCGTTGCGCAGCTGCGTCATCATTTCAGGCACCCTGCTGCGCCTCATTATGTAGGCATCGTGTGCTGATCCTGGAAAACGAGCACAGACATGTGAAATCACCATGTTGGACAGACACACCACAAGGGCATTGATGGAGTGGTAGTGCTTGCGATTCCGGTACGCTACCTCCTGTGCCTGTGGTGGTACCAAAGCAACATGTGTTCCATCTATGGACCCAATGACATGGGGCATCCCTCCCAGGGCATAGAATCCACGCTTGACCCCATTCAACATTTCAGGGGTAGGAAAATGGATGAAGTCATCCAGGTGAATCAACATGGCCTCTAAGAAATCATGCAGCACACGGCAGAACATGCTCTGCGACATGCCACCAACATGAGCTATGGTATTTTGAAAGGTACCCGTGGCTAAAAAATGTAGGGCTGCCATTACCTTCAGCTTGTGTGTCAGTGCCGTAGGATACCTGTGCAGCGGTTGCAGGTGTGGTGCCAGTCTCGCCGTCAACTCCAGAATCAACCGTTGGGGGAAGCGGTAGCACCGGATACAGTCATTCTCCCGCATGGCAGCCAAGTCCGGAATTGGTCGGGGAAGAGGCGGCGCTCTGCAGTAATTTGGAAGTGACAAGGAAGAGTGAGTGCACCACAACAACAATTAATTAGTACTGAGCACATGTTAATCTGTCTATGCTACATACGGAGTCAGGTATGTGCCACATGCCCTGGACACGTATGGCTGGCAGGTGACACTCCTACCAAGACCCAGCTACACACGGAGATTGAAAACCTCCACATGCCATGGCATGGGATTAGCTGTGTCCCAGTGCAAGTGAACAGCCAGACTCAAGACAGGAGTGACATACACCCACACATCAGCAGAAGTAGGATGTCGATTGCAGAGACTGGTAGCGGAACACTAGAGCCACAGGTCACATGACATTACACTAGGACAGCCCACACACCTTGCCATGAAGGTGCACATGTCATGACTCACCACACATTCATAGAGAGGATGCAGACATGTCCTTGTTACGCTACTCCGTGTCCCATGCATACATACGCACTTCACATCCGATACCACATGTGGCATGGTGTGCGGAACAGTGTGCAATGTCAATCTACACACAGACACATGTTGGTTGCTGCAACAGCTGCAGATTTTGAGGGTGCTCCAACATCAACCTAATGGGAACCCCCCACACATACATGACATAGTCACATCGTGCACCGTGGGTAGTGACAAGTCAGGTGTGGTAACCCCTGTACCGGGCATCAGGGGACACTTCCGTGTGTTGGTGTCCGTGCCATGCCAGTGTCGCTCATCCCAAGTGTGCAGTACGACATGCACACATGTCAAAGGAGTCAAGGGCATGCCTGGCACACATTGCACCGTCACACATTACATCTCTACACATCTCATCATACATGTGGTGCCTTCTCGACTCAGGAGTAATGTGCCACATCACAGCCTGTCACACCTGTGCCCCACACATGTAGTACTGCCCAGACAATGCCTTGATGTCCATCCATGGACAAGTATGTCAGCCCTATTCCTTCCTGTGTGCTGCCTGTCACCACTGTGATGTGTGAAAACCACCGTACTGCTGCTAAGATGGCCTGTGTACGTTCCCATATCACTATGGGAGTGCTGCCGTATGTGTACCCATAGTGATGGTGAGCGTACAGGCATGTGTACGGTCAGTAAGTACGCATACGCAAGAACACCCATAGTGGTACGGCCCGTACACGCGTGTGTACGTTCACTATCACTACGAGTACGCATACGCGAGAACACCCATAGTGGTAGGGACCGTACACACGCCTGTACGTTCACTATCACTACGAGTACGGATACGCGAGAACACCCATAGTGGTAGGGACTGTACACACGCCTGTACGTTCACTATCACTACGAGTACGCATACGCGAGAACACCCATAGTGGTAGGGACCGTACACACGCCTGTACGTTCACTATCACCATGGGTGTCCTCGCGTATGCGTACTCATAGTGGTACGGCCCGTACACACGCCTGTACGTTCACTATCACCATGGGTGTCCTCGCGTATGCGTACTCATAGTTGTACGGACCGTACACACGCCTGTACGCTCACTATCACCATGGGTGTCCTCGCGTATGCGTACTCGTAGTGGTACGGCCCGTACACACGCCTGTACGTTCACTATCACTACGAGTACGCATACGCGAGGACACCCATAGTGATAGTGAACGTACAGGCGTGTGTACGGGCCGTACCACTACGAGTACTCATATGCGAGGACACCCATAGTGATAGTGAACGTACGCACGTGTGTACGGGCCGTTGCTATGCATTTTTTGGTGCCCTAGGGGCCCGGAACGCACCGTACCTGTGGGTGAAGCTCAATTTTACATAGGGGACACATGAGGGACAAGTATTAAGGCCTACATGCATGCTGGTTGTCATGGAGACCAAGCTTTAAGTTTGAATTTGTTCTGGAAGGTGCACAGCAGAAGTCAGTTGGAAGGAATCTACTTTGTTGCAATGTGTTTGTGGGGTTGACATCATGCTGAAGAAAAAAACACAATAAGAACCCGCTGACTGTGCTAGGTTTGAAGGGATTGGAGGAAACATAGGATGCAAAGGTGAGTGACCAATCACTCTGTCCTCCTGTGCATGAAACAGGCCAGCACGGCAGATATAAGGCAGCCAGGTCCCATGAGGGAGCACTTGCCTGCACATATTTCGATTCTACCACTCTGCTGCTGCTCCTGATTCCCTGGAACCATGTCAAGGTCTGTGGAGAGGTCACAGCCATTCACCCTGGAGGAGAACCTGGCATTGCTGGATGTGATCCTCCCACAGTACCCCCTGCTGTATGGGCGACCAGGGTATCAGGTGAGTGCAGAGCTACTAGCACAGACTGTGTCCCTTTTTTTGTGACTGTGACTTCTGCCATTGTGTCCAGGTGTGACACACATGCAATGTACTGTAGGGGGGGTCCCGGGGGGGAATGCCTGATGTCTCCCAGCAGTGCCCAGACACAGGAGGGGTGTGTGCAGAGTCCTCCCAGCAGTGCCCAGAGACAGGAGGGGTGGGTGCCTATCACTCCCAGCAGTGCCCAGAGGCAGGAGGGGTGGGTGCCTATCACTCCCAGCAGTGCCCAGAGGCAGGAGGGGTGGGTGCCTATCACTCCCAGCAGTGCCCAGAGACAGGAGGGGTGTGTGCAGAGGCCTCCCAGCAGTGCCCAGAGTCAGGAGGGGTGTGTGCAGAGTCCTCCCAGCAGTGCCCAGAGGCAGGAGGGGTGTGTGCAGAGTCCTCCCAGCAGTGCCCAGAGTCAGGAGGGGTGTGTGCCTATCACTCCCAGCAGTGCCCAGAGACAGGAGGAGTGTGTGCCTATCACTCCCAGCAGTGCCCAGAGGCAGGAGGGGTGTGTGCCCATCACTCCCAGCAGTGCCCAGAGGCAGGAGGGGTGGGTGCCTATCACTCCCAGCAGTGCCCAGAGACAGGAGGGGTGGGTGTGATGCACAGTGTGAGCCTTGATAATTGATTGTGTCTTTGCCCTCATTCCACCTGTGTACTTTCACTGGCACGTACTGCTTTTGCCCTTCCCCAGAGGAGTATGTCCCTATGGCAAAGGTGCAATGCGTTGGCTGCATGACATGCCTTGTTGTAACCAGCTAATTTGTTCTCATATGTGTCTCTGTGACATGTTGCAGGTGTATTGATGTAGTGTCACTTGTTCATCCTCACAGGTAGGCGCCTCTGCCAAGGAGCAGATCTGGCTGACCGCCGTCAGTGCCGTGAGGAGTGGGGATGGTCGGAAGCGGCGCCTGTCCCAGGTGAGGAAACGCTGGCAGGATATCCGGTGCTGGACGCGGAGGATCGCACGGGTCCTGCTGGGGGACTCACCTGAGAGCCATAAGAACCGCGGGCGCCGCTGTCTCTCCCACATCCACAAGCGTGTGCTGGCGGTGGTCTTTCCAGACTTGGACAGGCGCTTACAGGAGATGCAGCAGCAGGAAGGGGGTAGGTACATGTGTGTTTGTTGTGTTTCACCAGCATTTGTAAGTGCACTGTTCCATGGATGCACTGCCAGGGTTTAATGGTGCTCTGCAGATCCTGTTACCCACAGTATTGCAGTGCTCTCCTGCCTCCCTTCCCCTCCTTGCAATGTGTTCCCTGGTCTATGTGGAGTCACTCCGTCACAAGGTTATGTAGCCTGGCACGTTCTCCACGTGTACAATGCCTGCAGCATCATGTGTGTGGGTGGTGTGTAACAGGTTTGGGGACCTTGCCTGCGCCCTGTCCAGTTCTGGTCTTGTGGGTTCCATGTCAGTTGGCACTAATGCTGAGTCCAGACATGGGAGTTAGTCTCTCAAGTGTGAGGCTTTACAGCACGCATGTCCTATGTGGTGGCCTGTGACATGATGTGCATGAGTGTGCGGGACGCATAGTGCGGGGATGATAGCGTGTGTTGCAGTCATTCCCATTCAGGAGCATGGAGTTGTGTGGCCACTACTGTCCCCAGGGGCATATTTTCCTAGGTATCATGTGTGTAATCCGAATATGTTGACAATCTCTGTGTCTACAGCATAGGTTGTGCTCTGTGCCATTGTCCCCTGGCCAAATGTATTTTGACGTGAAATGTAGTACAAGTGTCCACTGTACAGACTGACCTGATTTTCCTTGTTCATACTCACGGTGGACATTGCCTGTGTGTCTTGTTACAATCATCTGATGATGCCCATTTGTACATGAATAGTTGGACAGGCGCACCTTGGGTATTTTGTGTGCAACCTTGATTTGTTGCATCCCATGTGTATTTCACCCAGACTAAGGGATGTAAGTGCTTCCTGTGTCTCCAAATAATAGTCTCATGTAGGGGGTGGGTGGTGCGGGCATGGCCTTCATGTCACAACCTGATATCTCCTTGCTAGGACTGGCCAGTGTGTGATGTTTGTCTGGACATGCACTCAAGGTGCAGTGGGCCAGTCATGGTGGGCATGTTTTCAGTATAACCTATGCTGCATGTGCCTCCTGGATATGGTCCCTGCTCATCCCTATTTCCTGCCACACTGTGTGGTGCAGATGCAGTGCTGGATTGTCCCCAGGGCCTTGCTCCTCAGTCAAAATTCCATTCCATCTCATTTGCTATTGTGTCATGCTCTCCATAGTTTTTCGGTGGCATGGTGGGTCAAACAACTGTGTCTTGCATGCCCGACATATGTACCTTGTTTTGTAGATGTAACTCTTCTTTTGTTTCAGGCTATGCACTGTGACCTATGTAGATTGGACTCATGTGACATATGTATACAGGTGTATGATTAATTTCTGTCTCTTCACCCTGCCCACAGCATCGTCGGGGGACACGGAGGGAGACATGGGCACAGACGGAGCAGAGGGACCGAGCACCAGTGCCAGCGGTGACATCGGGGCTGGCACATCAAGTGGGACTGAGGCGGAGGAGAGTGAAGCCGGGGACCTGTCGACTGGCACAACAGAATATGAAGCTGACGGGTCCGAGGATGATCTCTCCGAGTGGGCGGCGGCTGCACCAGCAGCTGACAGCAGCACTACATCTCGCCCCGCCCCCTCCATTGCCATCAGCCGCCTCCCACTTGCTCGTGTCCCTTCCCAACGTGCCCGGTCACCACATGTCTCCTTCCTGCCAGGCACCGCACCCCCTGCCCCTGTCTCCACTGCTGCCGCCAATGCCGAGTCTGTGGACATCCAGCGGCAGTTGCAGGTTGGTCAGGCTGCGATCCTTAATGTCCTCCATGGCCACAGCCAAGTGCTGCACAACATGGAGGCATACTTGGAGGGCATTCATTCATCGCAGGCTGACCAACGCAGCTTGCTGAGGTCGATAGACTCGACACTGACTGCAGCAGTGGATCTCCTGCAGCGCTACGTCCCACCCCCTACCCCTGCCCCATCCACACTTCCCACTCCCATGCCTGTCCCACGTACACCCAGACGTCAGCATGCGCCCACCACAACACACAAAGGCACCACACCAGCAGGGAAGGTCCACCGCACACCTCCTGACACGCACACACAGGGTGAAGTAGGCACACCCACTGGGTCGGGGGGCAAACGTGTGACACGCAGCCAGAGTGGGAGTCCGCATTCCACCCAATCCACTCCCTCCAAATCCCCTCCCCTCAGCTCTCCTGGCCACATCTCCCCCAAAGACTCCTTCATGGCCGCTCTGTCCCTGAGCCCCATAGTGACGCCACCACGCAAGCGGTCAAGGAAGTCCTCGGTCAGGGTGGTTGATTCCCCCCCTGTCTACACCCTCCCCCAGTGGCGCTGCGACCGATCCCTCTGACCCCCCCCCCCTCCTTGGGGCCTGTGGTTCCTTCGGGTGCAGGGGATTCCCTGGAGGACCTTGCTAAGGTGTGCAGCGAGATCCTGGCCTCCGCCTTTGGCCCTGCCCCACCCCCTGTGGTGGAGTCCTCCATCCCTGCACCCACGATGCCTACCCTTCACCCTCCTGTCCCTGCGGTGCCTGTTTCTTCCCCCCCACATGATGCCCTCACCCCTGTGGAAGGCGACGGAATGTAACTGTGCAGGCAAGCTAGGGGACACGCATCCCACTGTGTCCCCCATCCAGCTGTGACTTCTGGACTGCCCTATGGGCTTTGTAAATATTGAACTTTCTACGAACATACAATTTTGGATCATGCTGATTAAAGCCATTTTTGTTTCCTTTGAACACTACTGCTTTTCTGATATTGCTGTTGGTGGGGCTGCTACATGATTTTGGGTGGTGATCATGTGTTGGTTGTGTGGGAAATGTAGTAGTGTGCTGGTCATAGGGGGGACCCTGGGATCTGTGTGCCATCACACGGTGTTAGCTAGGTTTCTGTGTTCATGTAAGCAGTTGCTGCATGGTGAAATTGTCCAAACGTGTATTCCTTCCTCTGTGTACCCTGACATCTTCCCTGCAGGGTGTTCCCAATATTTTGCGCAGAGCTGTGTGTACATTAGCTGGGTGTGTGACGGACTCCTTCTACTTTGCACATGCATGCTGAGCGATGTCTCCACCTGCATCATTCGTGGCATTCTTGGTAGTCATTGTACTTGTGTATGTGGACTATTGACATGACTTCATGTGTACATGTTTTCTTTTCTGCGCTATGCATGCGCATACTCCCACCCTCGCACACATGTGGTACATGTACTGCAGGGTCTTTGTGCACCTGACTGAAATTTGTGGGCATGGTATCTGTGGCTACTCCACCCTTTGCGATTCATGGGCACTGCTGTGAGTGTTAGGCACACACCCCTCCTGTCTCTGGGCACTGCTGGGAGGACTCTGCACACACCCCTCCTGTGTCTGGGCACTGCTGGGGGGACTCTGCACCCACCCCTCCTGTGTCTGGGCACTGCTGGGAGGACTCTGCACCCACCCCTCCTATCTCTGGGCACTACTGGGAGGACTCTGCACACACCCCTCCTGTCTCTGGGCACTGCTGGGAGTGATAGGCACACACCCCTCCTGACTCTGGGCACTGCTGGGAGGAATCTGCACACACCCCTCCTGCCTCTGGGCACTGCTGGGAGTGATAGGCACACACCCCTCCTGACTCTGGGCACTGCTGGGAGGACTCTGCACCCACCCCTCCTGTCTCTGGGCACTGCTGGGAGGCCTCTGCACACACCCCTCCTGTCTCTGGGCACTGCTGGGAGGACTCTGCACACCCCCCTCCTGTCTCTGGGCACTGCTGGGAGTGATAGGCACCCACCCCTCCTGTCTCTGGGCACTGCTGGGAGGACTCTGCACACACCCCTCCTGACTCTGGGCACTGCTGGGAGGACTCTGCACACACCCCTCCTGCCTCTGGGCACTGCTGGGAGGACTCTGCACCCACCCCTCCTGTCTCTGGGCACTGCTGGGAGGCCTCTGCACACATCCCTCCGGTCTCTGGGCACTGCTGGGAGGACTCTGCACACACCCCTCCTGTCTCTGGGCACTGCTGGGAGTGATAGGCACCCACCCCTCCTGTCTCTGGTCACTGCTGGGAGGACTCTGCACACACCCCTCCTGTCTCTGGGCACTGCTGGGAGTGATAGGCACCCACCCCTCCTGTCTCTGGGCACTGCTGGGAGGACTCTGCACACACCCCTCCTGTCTCTGGGCACTGCTGGGAGGACTCTGCACACACCCCTCCTGCCTATGGGCACTGCTGGGAGTGATAGGCACACACCCCTCCTGACTCTGGGCACTGCTGGGAGGACTCTGCACACACCCCTCCTGCCTCTGGGCACTGCTGGGAGTGATAGGCACACACCCCTCCTGTCTCTGGGCACTGCTGGGAGGACTCTGCACACACCCCTCCTGTCTCTGGGCACTGCTGGGAGTGATAGGCACCCACCCCTCCTGTCTCTGGGCACTGCTGGGAGGACTCTGCACACACCCCTCCTGTCTCTGGGCACTGCTGGGAGGACTCTGCACACACCCCTCCTGTCTCTGGGCACTGGTGGGAGGACTCTGCACACACCCCTCCTGTCTCTGGGCACTGCTGGGAGGACTCTGCACACACCCCTCCTGACTCTGGGCACTGCTGGGAGGCCTCTGCACACACCCCTCCTGTCTCTGGGCACTGCTGGGAGGACTCTGCACACACCCCTCCTGACTCTGGGCACTGCTGGGAGGACTCTGCACACACCCCTCCTGCCTCTGGGCACTGCTGGGAGGACTCTGCACCCACCCCTCCTGTCTCTGGGCACTGTTGGGAGGACTCTGCACACACCCCTCCAGCCTCTGGGCACTGCTGGGAGTGATAGGCACACACCCCTCCTGCCTCTGGGCACTGCTGGGAGTGATTGGCACACACCCCTCCTATTTAACAATATGTATGCTTAGTCCATACACGTGTGTGGGTTCGCTCCATGGGGGTACGGGTTGTACTTACACTGTTGGGGTGGGGGTACGCTCCATACGTACGCGGGTGAGGGTACGGGTCGTACTTACACTGTTGGGGTGGAGGTACGCTCCATACGTATGCGGGTGGGGTTATGGGTCGTACTTACACTGTTGGGGTGGGGGGTATGCTCCAGACGTCCACGGGTGAGGGTACGGGTCGTACTTACACTGTTGGGGTGGGGGATACGCTCCATACGTCCGCGGGTGAGGGTACGGGTCATACTTACACTGTTGGGGTGGAGGTACGCTCCATACGTACGCGGGTGGGGGTACGGGTCGTACTTACACTGTTTGGGTGGGGGTACGCTCCATACATTCGCGGGTGAGGGTACGGGTCGTACTTACACTGTTGGGGTGGAGGTACGCTCCATACGTACGCGGGTGGGGGTACGGGTCGTACTTACACTGTTGGGGTGGGGGTACGCTACATACATCCGCGGGTGAGGGTACGGGTCGTACTTACACTGTTGGGGTGGGGGTATGCTCTATACGTACGCGGGTGGGGGTACGGGTCGTACTTGCACTGTTGGGCTGGGGGGTACGCTCCACACATCCGCGGGTGAGGGTACGGGTCGTACTTACACTGTTGGGGTGGGGGTACGCTCCATACGTACGCGGGTGGGGGTACGGGTCATACTTACACTGTTGGGGTGGGGGTTACGCTCCATACGTCCGCGGGTGAGGGTACGGGTCGTACTTACACTGTTGGGGTGGGGGTACACTCCATACGTACGCGGGTGAGGGTACGGGTCGTACTTACACTGTTGGGGTGGAGGTACGCTCCATACGTACGCGGGTGGGGGTAGGGGTCGTACTTACACTGCTGGGGTGGGGGTACGCTCCATACGTACGCGGGTGAGGGTACGGGTCGTACTTACACTGTTGGGGTGGAGGTACGCTCCATATGTATGCGGGTGGGGGTACGGGTCGTACTTCCACTGTTGGGGTTGGGGGTACGCTCCATGCATACGGTGGTGGGGGTACGGTCCGTACATATCCGTCCCCACGCTATGTGATGCTTGTGCGACCCGTACCCAGGCCTTTGTCACGTGGGTACAGCCGTCCCGCCATTGTTGGGGTGACGTAGGTGTGGGCGTGGTACGACTCATACCCACGCTCTTAAGGCGTGGGTACGGGACGTACCTGTATAGTTGTGTTGCCGGTTCGCGTCGTCAGGCACTTCCTTTGTGGCGGATGCTGGCTTTGCTGGACACGCCCCCACCCCCTCGTGGTGACCAGGGCATGGGGGTCAGGTATGTCCAGGGCATGTGTGCTGTGTGACATTGGTGGTGGTTTTGTGGCCTGCCCCTGGTCCTGCCCCCCCCTTTCCCCCCCTTTCCCCCCCTCCCTTAGTTTTTCTGACCTTCTGTGGCGTCTGCGTCGGAACCTGTAGAGGAGGTCGACTGCTATGAGGGCCGGGATGACACGTAGGTTCGGGTCCATGTCTGTCCGTCGCGTACAGGTACTCCTTGTTCGCGTCGTCCTGATTTCCTGGCAGTTTTTGGCAGCCGGAAAATATTCACCGTGCGGGATGACGTCGGTGCGAATCGTAATTCCTGGTTCGTGAATGGCAGGCTGCGTGCGTCCCGACGTCACGTCGGCGCTTTCCCGGATCGCATTTGTATGTTTATTTTCGTCGGTCGGGGTTTTGTACGATTCGTACGGAAATGGTGTTTCCGTGTGAATCGTAATTCAATGTTTGTACATTTTGACGACCGGGTACGCGTCGGACGGAGAATTTGCTCCGTCCGACGCTTCGTACCCGGTTTTTACAGGATCGTGATCGGCACCTTTACAAGAGAAGACTCTTAACAAATTGAACAGTTTTTGGTTTGAAAATGCTTTCCCATCAAGAGATTGTATCCTATGAACGTTTGGATCAGTTGAGCTCTGCCAGTTTATTTTCAAAGTCAAGAAGAATCATTTGGGTAAGTCTAGGTCTTGCTGCAAAACGAAATTGAGTATTGAAATCTCTACAGATATTGGTAAAACTAATATGTTGGATACCTATTATCTCAAAAGGATTACTCATCTGGAAAACATGTCTCTATGAAGTACTGCAACATTACAGCTTTAAGAGAAATGTTACATAAAATATAAATGAAGAAAAATATGCAGTAATTGGATGTGATAGATGTTTGGTAAAACATGACAAAGGGAATATTAAACACAGGAAACTCATTTGGGAAACTCCAGATAAAAGGGAATTTTCAGCAACTCTTCAAGCCATGGCATAGTGAAATGGAATTATTTGGCGAGTTTGACTGCTATCAAGATTTTTTTAATGCAGGGAAAGATAGCATTTAATGCAGAATTTTCCCAACTTATCTACAAATGTTAAATGAAAAGATTGAACAAGAAACTACAATTGCGAGTGAAATAGCTAGAGTCAGTTCTCAAGATAGTCAAAGTTCTGCTCCACTAAATGAAGCAGCAATATCCATGAATGAAGTAGAAACTGTATTGGGACAAACACAGGATATTATTGAGTTGGGAAATTTGGAAGAAAAACTAAATATTGAACAAAAACAAATATATCAGCAAGTCGTTTACTGCATGAAAAAAAAGAATGCCAATGCACATCATTTAAACCTATTCAAATGCACATCAATGGGCAAACTGGAACAGGAAATGAATCAAAGTTTTAACAGTCATCTACACAACACTAACGAATTACATTTATCTTGTGTTGTAACATCTCCAACTGGATTAGCAGCACACAGCATTAAAGGCATTACGTTACATTGATTACTCATGCTACCAGTTGAACATGAAAAAAAGTTGGAATATCACAAGCTACCTGGAGAAGCTTGTTATGAAGTTTCAAGACTACTGAAGAAATAAAACTTTTATTAATTGATGAGGTGAGCATGGTCTCAAACTTAATGGTTGCCTTTGCACATTTAGGAATGCAACAGATTTTAAAAAGAGATTATGATGTTCTATTTGTAGGAAAACATGTAATTCTATTCGGCGATCTACTACAACTTACTCCTGTAAAAGGACAACCTGTTCATAAAACACATGTCCATGAAGACACTAGGAAATCTTTGGGAAGTAATGGAAATGTCATCATTTGGTCTCATTTTGAATATTAAGAACTTATTAAGAATATGCGACAAGCAAGTGCTGAATATTTTTGAAACATTTTTAAAGATACAGGAATTGCTATTTTGACAAAACATGTTAAAGAAGCTTTACAAAAGTCGGCTTTCAACAAAGTTATTTCCAAATGAAAAGATACCACCTGAAATAATATACAAAGAAATTGGAGAAAAGATGTCTATAGTTTATCTAATGCCTACACTGCAAGAGTGTTCTACATTCAATCAATAACTTTGTAAATTGGAATAACAACCAACACTGAAAATGGACGCTATATATAAACTGTAATAAAAAGAAGTTACTATTCTTCTCTCAGAGAAATTACAGTAAAAATGGGATTTTTTGGAAAAGTCAGGGCCTGATTTATAAAGTTTTGCTGTAGGGTAGTGCAGCAGGACTACCTGCTGCGCTTCCCTACGGCAAAAGAAAAGCGCAGGAATGCGCCGTATCTATAAGATACAGATCATTCCTGTCCTTTTCCCCAGCACCGGCGCACAATGGGCTGCCGTGCGCCAACGCAGGCACCTTTGCACGATGGTGCAAGAGTGCCTGCGTTGCAGGGATGATTATTTTTCTACAGGAAGGGAAACATTTCTGTACAAAAATGATCACAAGAAGCTTTTCCTCTTTCTATGGGTGCTGCAGAATACAGCACACATAGAAAAAAGAAAAACGAGGAGAAATAAAGATATTTCTCCTCGTTGTGCCTCCCTTACTCCTCCCCTGGGGGAGGCGTAAGCTTTTTGTGCTGCCTCAGATTTACGATTTCCCATAAATCTGGGGCAGTGTCAAAAGGCCATGGATGTTGTTAGGATTGATCGCAGCAACACCCATTGCATGTCCCTTTAACGCAGAACACTGCATTAAGGGGACTGATATTTATCAGGCAGAATTAAGCCCAAAAAAGTGGCTTGGTGCTGCCTGATAAATATCATGCAGGCTTCTGCACCACGGAACGTCACAAAAAGTGACGTTCCGGAGGCGCAGGGGGCCTCATAAATGAGGCCCGTCAGTGTCTAAGACTGCAGGTTTGGAAAATACTTTATATGTATGTGTAAACTGTCGGGTAATTTTGTGGCGTATTTTAAATGTAGAAGAAGGTTTAGTAAATGGAGCAATGGGAAAAGCTGATGATTTTGTAAATTTTCAGAACAGAGATGGAATTGAATTTTTGAAGATTAAATTTGATCAGATTGAAGAGGTAAAACAGATTGGACATTGTACTGTTCGTTTTTTGCTTGTAAAAGACTTGTATGTTCGTAGAAAACAGTTTCCTCTTTCTTTAGTATATGCAGTAACCATTCATAAATCTCAAGGTTTAAATGCAGAGAGTGCTTTGGTAAATATTGGAAGTACAGTGTTTAAAGAGTGCATGGCATATGTTGCATTGTCTCGAGTAAGAACATTACCTAGTTTGTAGTTGATTGATTTTGATGAGAAAAAGATTAGTGCTGATGTAAATTGTGTAAGAGAGTACAATTGATTAAGAAGACTTTATGCTACTAACTTTGGTGAATATAGGAGTGAGGGCACATCTGGAGCAACTAGGGAAGCCCAAAGAAAGCCAGAGTTACCTTCACAGGGAGCCACCATTCGACGGACCAGGGATCTTGAAGGGACCTCGGGCGAAATCACAAAATGGGTGACCAGGCCAACAATCTTCAGTGGATTCGATGCTTGGGGTTAAGGCTACAAGTAACTCTTTGCACAGCCTCAGGAGACATCGACAAGCTAATGCACTTGCAAATGTGCACGGTGTCCAGGGTTTCCTGTTCCACGATACCCACGAGGGTTGCGGATCTCAGCTTTGCTGGGGACTCGGTTCAGCCTCGGGGAAGTCTGGAAATCCACCTCTGGTGTTGCAAAGTCTTCGGCATCCTGCTGGAGCTTCAGAGATACAGACCAGACAGATGCTTCTTTGATGCCTGCAAAGCAGGGGAGTAACTCCTGTACTCCAAGGGAGATTCTTCAGTCATCTGGCGTTGAACAGATCATCGAAGGTCCAGGATTTAGTGTCAGAGTTCCGTCCAGGAAAATCTAAAGGTCTGGTTACAGGGGGTCCTTTTTTATACCTAAGGAAGGGGTTGGACTAACTCAGGGGACCCACCTATTGGAGGGTTTGGAAAGAGGGGTGGCTACACCCATTTCCTTTGTCCAGTTTCGTGCCAGAGCAGGAGCTGGTAGCCCCTGCAACCGGTTTGAGCTGGACTATGCACAGGGACACCAAATGTGCCCCCCGTGCAGACTTCAAAGCACTCATGGAGTGCTCCCACCCAGCCCCAATACACTAATGCCTGTCTGGGAGGTGATTACACCTCCCTGAGACAGGACACCTATTGTCCAGGCTTCCGCTGCCGGAGTTTCGGTCAGCAGCAGGAGGCCAGACTTGTGTCTGTGGCTGCAGCATCCATTTTGTGATGCCAGGGCTCTGTTAGGTTTCTACCGGGTAGACCAGTGCTGTCATGTCTCTCCCTCTAGAAGGGTGGGATCATACTCCCACACCAGTTACTGGTGTGGGGGTATGATTCCAAGGTGTTTGACACCAAACATGACATGTTTCCGTGCATTCAGTCCAAAGTTTGCATTTACCGTTTGTTTATAATGCACTTAAGAGTATATGGTCAGGCTGCACCACTGACAACCCCAGAGGATAGATTCCAAAGGCTGCATGGGTGCTCTGCACATGCATGGGCACCCTCTCACATATACCCAAGCACCCTGCCTTCAGGATTGATAAGGCCTGCCATAGGGGTGACTGATAGGTTTCTATGTGCAGTGATAGGTGAGAATTAGTGAACCTATATCTCTGTAAGGGGTTTATGCACCACCTCACTCAGGCTGCTGTAGCAGTCCTGTGGTGTCATTTAGGAGGGCTTTCCAGGGGTGGCACAATACATGCTTCAGCCCCTGGTAGGCCTCTGGGGTACCTATGTCCTGGGTACATAGTATAAGGACTTATAAGGGCACTCCAGAATCCAATCTATGGTGTACCTAAAGTACATGGAATCAATTTAGAGAGGAAGCAGCTAGGCTGGGGTCTGATTAGCAGGACCCCAACCAGATGGGAAACGGCCACTACAACGCGGCCATTTCCACGCATAAAAATAACCACGCATGCATTACAACTCATGCGTAATTACAACGAATAGCCTTTACAACGCATACCTTTACTACGAGATACATAGTAATGACATGTGTGCTAAAGTTAAAAGAAAAAAAAGGGGGGATCTCCCCACCCCCCAAAAAAGCGTGTGATTAAAAAAACGGGGTTTGGGGGGCACCCCCCAAAATTAAATTGAAAAAAACGCACCTGTTTCCATCCTATGAACAAAAAGATGTGGAGGCAATCGGCGTCATTAGAGGAAACAGAAGGACACTTCCGCTTCCTCTTAACGACGTGCAACGTCACCTCAGAATATGAAGGAGAGGAGAGGTATGGGGGAATGAGGGGGTGGTGTCACTCAGGGGTAAATTTAAAGGTTACATTTTTAGGGTGATATCCTTTAACATGAAAATGCCATTGACATGCATATTTTAACAACGAAAATCGTTGTAAAAGTATGTGTGTAAAAGGCATTTTTGTGGTAAAGGATATGCGGGGTGATGGCATTCGCGTTGTAACGCATGCCTGGTAAAGGTATGCGTTACAACGGAATGAGGTGTAGAGTCATACAACCCTACCAGACTAAACTCGAAAAACAGTGAAACATCAGCAAAAAGTGGGGGTAAGCATAGGAAGCAGATCCTACTCAAATTCAAATTCAAATTCAAATTAGTCTTTATTCGATATTTTTCAATCATAAAAGACACAAATACAATACATGCAATGTCATAAATTAGCATTAAAAATTAAAAAATTGAATTCCTTTATAGAAAAATATCATTAAAAAAGGAATTTTCCATTTAAAAATGTAAGGTTCTATATAAAAGTTAATATCATTAAGTGATGGTAAACAAGTAATCGCTAGGATTGTTATATCATATTTAAAAAAGCACCAGTATAGAGAGCAAATTGTTCATGGAGATACAATACACACAGGAGACACCACACTATATATGTATAACAACTAACTATTGCGGAGTGGTAGCTGCTGTAGGCTCCAGGCTAATTCTTCTAAGGGCCCAAATCCAACTCAGAAACGTAGCCATTGCTATAGCTACGTCTTCACGTGTGTCTGTTTTCAGGATACGCAGCGCTGTTTGGCATGATCTTGTGCCAAGATTTAAACAGATCGTTTTGAGCCATTTGTGTCGAGGGCCCTTGTATGCTGGGCACACAAACAGTATGTGGGCTATGGACTCTTCCATCATTAAGCACGTAGGGCATTTGGTGTCTAAGGCATTATGCCATTTTGAGGTAAAAGATTTTATAGGGAGGGTACCAAATCTAAATTGATGATATAGTTTCCTGTCGCAAGGTCTTAATATGCTTCAGGCCTGAATGCATACTTATGTTCTAAAAAAATGCCTGTTAGGGAAGTACTGCTCACCAGTGACATGGACTTGAGATTGACCATGTCCCTATATAATGCTTTAAAATCCTTTTTAGATAGTAACAAGTTATCTACTGGGTCCTCCCACAAATGGCTGAGCCCCAGATCAAATAATGTGCCCTTGATCTTTTGCAATCACTTAATTTTTGATGACATGTCTGCTTCTCTTATATGCCTCACTGCATTTGCATATGGTAATAACTCCGTAGTTGTCCATAATCGTCTCCAGTAGGCCAGGGGTCTAAAACCCGCAGCCTCCTCAAATGAGGTACAAGCCAAATCTAATAGTAAAGGTTTAAGGGGAGTCGATTGAGGAAGACCGGTTAGGGATCTCAGAAACTTATTTTGAGCAAGGACTAGGGGAGTTAGATTTTCAAAACCCCAAAGGTCTGCAACGTAGATTATCGATGCCCTGATTTTTCTTTTGTAAATCGCTAGAGCAAGACCTACTGGTTTAGTGTGGGAAAGTCGATGCTCTATCAGTAGGGCACCTGCTGACTGGTTATGCCTGAGGACTAGTAAATCGATCTGGGGCTTCCAATTCATCCTCCTACCCATTGTTACACCCAGATATGTGAAGGTGTCAGTTTGCTCCAAAGAAACCTTGTTCATAACTACTCTGCCTTTCACTTTTTTGTGTTTATGCAACACCATGAACTTTGTTTTATTGACATTTACTACTAGCTCATGGTCGTTGCAAAAAACGGTAAATCTGTCGAGGGCACGTTGCAGTTCTGATTGAGTTTTGGACAGAATTAAGGTATCGTCTGCAAACATTAATAGTGGTACCTTCGAACCGACAAGAGTAGGAGAATCAGTTGGATAGGCAGTATAGTATGTGATGACCTTGTTTATGAATTAGGAAAAGAGGGTAGGGGCCAAAACGCATCCTTGTCATACCCCCTTATTTACTGGAAAGCGATCCGTTAATTCGCCCTGTTGTCCCCACCGTTCCTGGGCATAGTTGGAATCATGCAGTTTAATAATAATGAGTAGGAGCTCGAGGGGCATCCCTGCTTCCTCTAATGTGTCCCATAGCTTATGCCCGGGGACCAGATCAAAAGCTGATTTTAGGTCTATAAATGCAACGTAAAGAGTCCCCCCAGCTAAAATCATAGCGCTCCAGTTGATCGTCATAAACCTAAAGGCTTGGTCGATAGTGCTAACTTGGGGGCGAAAACCCACTTGAAAAGTGGATAGAATTTCATAATCATCTATCCATGTGTTAACTCTACTCAACACAAGCCTAGCCACAATTTTTTGTATTGTGTCAATTAGGCTTATTGGCCTGTAATTACTTGGGCTGGCACGGTCCCCTTTTTTATATATTGGTATTATTTCTGCGCCACGCCGGGATTCAGGTATGGGGGCACCTCTGGACAGGGCATTGCATAACGTTTGGATATATTTAAGCCAATTCTTTCTGTCATGTTTAAATATATATTGTCCGGGATACAATCCGGGCTGGGGGCCCTGCCTCTAGGAACGGCGTCCCAAGCTCTTTCAATCTCCCCTATACCAAATATTAAAACATTGTCAGAGACTATTTCAGGATATTGTATGGGGGTGCCTACTGTGGCAGCAAATTGGGCCTTGTAGTGCGAGACCCATTGTTCTGGTGCCACATTATTGACTGGTACAGGCCCTATATCTCCACTACCCCATTTAACTGTTTGCCAAATTTCCGCCAGTTTTTCCCATTACTTGCGAGCAACAAATCGTTACATCTATTTTCATCGACACTCTTCTTTGCCGTGCGTTGCGCTTTAAAAAAACTTTCAACTTGGCAAAAAGATCCTCATGTGCCTTCGTAAGGGCAGAGAGAGACTCATCGCGGGTATCTAGGTTGAAGATAGTTGTTAGTGTGTTTTCGACTGTTGTCATTATCTGATCTAGAATATTACCATATTCTAATACCACTGCCCATTTTAGCTGGCGGCAGTCCTGCGACATAATTACGTCTGCTGTCACTATTTCAGTTTGTGCCCTTTGTAGTTCCAAACCCTTAGACTCTAGAGTTAGCAATAGGGGGTCATGATCACTCTCCATTCTACATGGGATCTTCATATGCAGAAGTCAAGGCCATAGTTCTAGATTGATAAATAAGTAGTCGATTCGGCTACTTCTTCACCCATTGTTAAAGGTATGGTGGCCTTCACTATCAGTCATTGACCTCCCATTTACAGCCCTTATACCCCTCTCCAGACATAGACTTTTTAGCTGTAGCGCTGCCTCAGTCCATTTATTAATTGGGGGCAGCATTAGGAGCGGGACCACCCAATTGGAGTCCTCATCACGACTAAGCCCACAGTCGTCATAGCGGAGGGGCTCAAAAGTGCAGTTGAAATCACCAGCAATTACCAAATGATTTTTCCCTGTGATGGCTTCAATAAAGGTATCTAGTTGGGAGACAGTTGGTGAAGCTTTCCCACCCGCCATCCCTCTCGCATACACATTGATCAATATTAAGTCTGGGTCATATTTCGATCGAACTTTTATGGCCAGGATGTCGGGGCTACTGATTAATGACTCTTCAGCCTGATAGCCGGAGTGTTGTTTGACCCAGGTAATGAGCCCCCCTTTGTGTCGGGCAATAGCTGATTTATCAAAAGCCAGATAACCTGGACGAAAAATCATGTTCTCCGACCTTGCCTCCTGAAAAGCAATGATATTGTGCCCCTCTATGAAATGTGACCAATTAGATGACGTAATCTTAGATGGTAGGCCGGCAATATTACAAGAGATAAAAGTTAGTGAGGAAGGTGCCGGGGTACCACTTGAAGTTGAAGGTATCGGGACCTCGGTACTCTCTGAATGATTAGAACTAACTATCTGCGGTCCCGCATCTAAGTCGAGAAAAAGAGTGGGCTGAATATCAGTACTCTCTGCCACAGTTAAGGTGACTGGTTATAGTCAATCACATGCATCTAAATCAGATATATGGGCAAATCTATTAGCAAGACTTAAATCTAAGGATCTAGGTAAGCTTCTTATGGATGCCCATGGCTGTCTAACTACACAAGTTGGGCCCCTCCCTTCTGTAGGATGAGAGTGAGATCTATAAAAGTAACCCAGTGGCAGGACAGAGATTTTGTCAGAATGACTTTCTCAGTTATTACCCAGAAGATCCAAAAGGAGTCTAACAGCATTGTTAGAAGGCAACCTCAGAGGGGCCCGGAGGGGGCCCTGACTGTCCTGAGACCCACCCTCAAAGTATCGTAGCCGGGCACTGGCGGGAGACTCCTCAGGGGAGGAACCTCGTATCTAGGATCGTACACTCGGCACCACACGACAAAGAGACACCACACCGAGAGTTCTTAAGAATCAATCTTTATCAGATCGGAGTTGTAGGATCTTTATGATCGGCAAGGCAAATATATACAAGTGGAGCGTAGGCTCCCAAAGTCTCGGAGGGGGGTTAGGAGGTAGCGGGACAGTCTCTGGGGATATGGATCAGATGCAGGACCGTACCCGGCGCACAGCTCACAATCCTCGAGCTGGGGGATACGCTGGTCGTCGTGGGGTCCGGCGGGACCAAGAGAGTCTGTGGGAGCCGCGAGTCACTCAGCAGGGCTCAGGTACAAGTTCGGAGGTTTTACGATCTTCGGGGAGCCGCGAGTCACTCAGCAGGGCTCAAGCAAAAGTTCGAAGATCTTACGATCTTCAGGGAGCCGCGAGTCACTCAGCAGGGCTCAAGCACCAGTTCGGAGGTCTTACGATCTTCAGGGAGCCGCGAGTCACTCAGCAGGGCTCAGATGTTTCCAAGGCGAATCTCCCGGACAGTCCCAGAGCACCCCTTGTTATAGGGCGACTCCTCTTTGATGTCTGGAGTCTGTGCAGGCAGGGGTCTTGTCACCTGGGGGTCGCTTGTTGGGGGTTTCCTGCCATTGTCTTTTGATCCTTCCAGGGCCGGGTCGGGAGGAGTCCCAGACACCCAGCAGGCGTGGAGCCAGCTCTCGGGGAGGCCGGCGGGTCGATCGAAACCCACCTTCCCAGGGAAGCGCAGAGGTGTGATGGAAACTGCTCCTCCCTTTCTCATCCCAAGGGGAGCGCAATGTCCTCCAGCCGGAGTGGCGCCTCTAGGCCAGGGTCGCGCTGGGGCCGGGCGGCCATCTTGGTGCATGAAGTGGGCACGCGGGCCCGGTGTGGCCGAAAGGAGGAAGGCCACGGACGGGGAAGTCCGGGTCGGGTGTGTGTGTTCTGGTGGGAAGGATCGGCTAGGCCGTGGGCTCGGGGCTGGTGTGAGGTGCAGGGGTCAGGTCTGGTTATGTTACGAGGGCCGGGTCTAACACGCGTCCCCTCCAGCTGAAAGCCGGGGAGAACTACCCATCCTCTTGGGGGTTCTCTTCGCTGAGGCGGAAGAACCGGGAGAGGCCATCGGCGTTGGCGTGGTCCGTACCAGGGCGATGTTCCATGGTGAAATCCAGCCCCTGGAGGGAGATTGACCACCGCAGAAGCTTGGGGTTCTCTCCTCGCATCTGCATGAGCCATCGCAAGGGGTGATGGTCGGTTTGGACCTTGAAATGGGTGCCGAACAGGTAAGGGCGTAACTTCTTGAGGACCCAGACTACGGCGAACGCCTCGCGCTCGATGGTGCTCCATCTCTGTTCCCTGGGCAACAGCCTTCGGCTGAGGAAGGCTACGGGCTGGTCTAGGCCTTGGTCATTCACCTGGGAGAGGACTGCCCTGATGCCATGCTCGGAGGCATCAGTTTGTACCACAAACTCCTTGGAGTAGTCGGGAGCCTGGAGGACGGGGGCAGTGCACATGGCCGTTTTCAGGGCATCGAACGCCTCTTGGCAGGCAGGAGACCACTGCACTTTCTTGGGCTGTTTCTTGGACGTGAGTCCCGTGAGGGGACCGACCAGGCTGCCGTAATTCCGGATGAATCTCCGGTAGTAGCCCGTGAGGCCCAGGAAGGCTCGGACAGCCGTTTGGGTAGTGGGGGGTTCCCAGGCTAGGATGGCGTCGATTTTGGGCTGTAGAGGGGCGACCTGCCCGCTTCGACCTGGTGCCCCAGGTAGGTTACCGAACCTTGCCCAATCTGGCACTTGCTGGCTTTCACGGTGAGGCCTGCCTGGTGCAGGGCGGTCAGCACCCTCCGGAGGTGCTGGAGGTGCTCACTCCATTCAGAGCTAAAAACTGCGATATCGTCGAGATATGCAGCACTGAATTTTTCCAGCCCGGCCAGGACTCTATTTACCAGTCGCTGGAAGGTGGCCGGGGCATTTTTCATCCCGAAGGGCATCACGCGAAAGCGATAGTGCCCATCCGGGGTGGAGAAGGCGGACCGCTCCTTGGCTCCTTCTGTGAGCACAATTTGCCAGTAGCCGCAGGTGAGATCGAAGGTGCTGAGGAACCGAGCAGCCCGAGCCGGTCAATGAGCTCGTCGGCTCGGGGAATGGGGTGGGCATCGGCTCGGGTGACTTCATTGAGTCCCCGGTAGTCCACGCAGAAGCGGAGTTCTGTGGCGACACCGGGGGCAGCTGCTTTTGGGACCAGGACCACGGGGCTGGCCCAGGGGCTGTCTGAGGGTTCGATCACTCCTAGGGCCAACATCTTCGAGACCTCGGCTTGAATACAGGACCGGACCCGATCAGGGACTCGGTAGGCTCGGTGTCTCACCGGTGGGCTGTCCCCGGTATCCACGTCATGGACACACCAGTCGGTGATTTCGGGGACCAGGGAGAAGAGGTCGGAAAACTGCCCTAGGAGCTGGCGGCAATCCTCACGTTGCTGGGGAGTGAGGGATGGGGAGAGGTTCACTCCCTCTACGGAGCCGTCCTTCTCTTTGGTGCACAGGAGATCAGGGAGAGGATCCGACTCCTCCTCGGACCCGTCATCAGTGGCCAGTAGGAGGCTCAGCTCCGTCCGCACAAAGTGGGGCTTGAGGCGGTTCACGTGGAGGACCCGGAGGGGGTCCCGGGGTGACTGGACGTCCACCAAGTACGTGACCTGGCTCTTCCGCTCAACCACTTTGAAGGGCCCGGTCCATTTATCCTGGAGGGCGCAGGGTTTCACGGGGGCCATGACCCATACCTGCTGGCCCGGCTGAAACTCGACCAGAGTGGCGTTCTGGTCGTACCAGCGCTTCATCTCCTCCTGGCTCGCCTCCAGGTTGGCCTCGGCCATCTCTCGGAACCTCCTAGTCTGGTTTCGGAGGGTCAGGACGTAACGGAACACATCTCGGGGGGGGCCTCGGGGCGCCGCCTCCCACCCTTCCTTGACCAGGCTGAGGGGCCCCCTGACGGGGTGTCCGTAGAGTAACTCAAAGGTGCTGAACCCCAAGGATTTCTGGGGAACTTCTCGGTAGGCGAATAGGAGGCAGGGGAGCAGGACGTCCCACTTACGCCGGAGGGGCTCTTCCAAGCCCGCGATCATCCCCTTCAGAGTCCGGTTAAACCGCTCTACCAGGCCGTTTCCTTGGGGGTGGTACGGGGTGGTGAATTTATAGGACACCCCGCATTGTTGCCATAAGGACTTCATGTATCGGGAGATGAAGTTGGTCCCGCGATCGCTCACGACCTCGCGGGGAAAACCCATGCGGGAGAAGATTCCCATCAACGCCCGGCCCACCACAGGGGCTGTGACGGTGCGCAGGGGGATGGCTTCAGGGTATCGGGTGGCATGATCCACCAGGACGAGGATAAAATGGTGCCCTTGGGAGGTTGGGGGGTCCAGAGGCCCCACGATGTCGATCCCGACCCGCTCAAAAGGGGTACTGACGACAGGGAAGGGTTGGAGGGGAGCCTTGCGCTTTCCTCCGCTCTTACCACTGGCCTGGTACGTGGGACAGGACTTGCAGTGGGCTTCTACATCTGCTTTCATTCTGGGCCAGTAGAAGTGAGTCACGAGGCGACTGTAGGTTTTGTCCTGGCCCAAGTGGCCTGCGAGGGGAACGTCGTGGGCCAAGCCCAGGAGGAGGTTTCGGAAGCGTAGCGGTACCACCAGCACCCGGCCGGACCCTAGCTCCACCGACTTCTGCTCGCTGTACAAAAGGTCATTCTCCCAATACACCCGGTGCGTCCCAGTCTGGTCGCCTGCGGCCTGGGCCTCTGCCTGTTGCCGGGGCCCGACCAGGGAAGGACAGGTAGCCTGCTCTCGGCAGAACTCCTCTCGGGAGGGGCCCCCCTTGTGGCGCCACTGGGCCAATTCGGGCAGATCGCCTAACTCGGTGACCTGGGCGGAGTCGGAAGGCGGGGGTTCGTCACTGGCGACCGACCCTTCTTGTGGGGGGATGTGGGGACCCTCGGCGGGGACCATCCTATCTTCAGTGGTCGGGGCGTCGTCGACTTCCCTCAGGGGGGTCAGTCGGGCCGCCATGGATCCGGTGGTGACGCACACCCACTCAGGGAGGCCCATCATCCCTAGGTGGGTCTTGCGCTCAACTTGTTTCCAGGGGGAACTTTCCAGGTCGTTCCCCAGGAGACAGTCGACTGGCTGGGAGGTTCTCACGGCGACTTTCAGTTTACCGACCACCCCTCCCCACTCAAAAGGCACCAGGGCTACCTTACATAGGCTTTCCGTGTTGTCGGCGGAAATGACCGGGCAAAAGACGTTGGGGAGGACCTGGTCTTCGTGGACTAAATGACTGAGGACCCCGGTGATGCTGGCCCCGGTGTCACGGAGGGCTTCTACTTGGTGGCCATTGATCGTTACGAGCTGCCCATATTTCTTCGTGTTGGAGGGCAGGAGGCTTCCAGGGACCATTTCTCTATCTCCTAAGGATACTAGGGCCATGGCTGCGGGTTCCCACTCTTCGGTCTCCTCCACCTCCTCCCCCAGTGCTACATTGGCTATCTGTCTAGCGGGGGGTGCTGCCTGGGTGGTGTGTGGGGCCATGGGGCATTCAGGGTCGTTGGCGTAATGCCCGGGCTTCTGACAACGGAAACAAGTGATGGTCACCCGGTGCCCCCGTCTCAGGGGGGGCCGGATACAGCTGGTGGGGGTGCCGGGAAAGGCGGAGGTTGTGACATCGGGGGACTAGACTGGGACTCTCTCTGCCCTCCCTGGTTTCCCCCCCCTCTCTGGCGGGGTGGTCCCTGACTGGCTCGGGGGTACTCTCCTACAGGGCCCCGGGAGACCCGGGTGTTGGTCCAGCGATCCGCCTCGACGGCCAGCTTTCTCGGATCCGTGAGCTTGCTGTCGAGCAGATGCTGGCGCAGTTCCACAAAGCAGTTCGCAGCCAGGTGTTCCCACAACATAAGGTCTATTAGTTCTTCCAGGGTGGTTACCTTTCTGCCCTTGATCCACCCATCGAAGGCGTGGCTGAATAAATTCACATACTCCACCCAGGTGGTACCCGGAATCTTCCTGCAGTCCCGGAACCGTTGGCGGTACATCTCCGGGGTGAGGCCGTACCTTGTGAGGAGGGCCGCTTTCATGTGGTCATAGGAGGTCTGCATGGAGGTTGGTAGGTCGAGCAGGGTGTCTCTCCCTTCGCTCAGGAATCGTCCCCACAACCCAGCCCCCCAATCCTTCTGCGGGACCCGATGGGAGGTCATGGCGACCTCGTAGGCCCGGAACCACTGTTGAATGTCATCGTTTTTGTAATATTCTTTGACCACATCCTTGGGGATGTGGACCTTCTGCTCCGCCGGGGAAGCCGCCTCTCGGTTCCCCGGGGGCCGCGCTTCTTCGCTTTTTGCTTTCAGCTCCATTTCCTTCAAGCTGCGTTCATGTTCCAGTTGAAGTCTCCTTCCTTCGTGTTCCCGTTGGAGTTTCTTCTCTTCTAGTTCTCCCTGCACTCGCAGCTGTTCCACCGCTAGCTTTTTCTCAGCTAATTTCAACTCGCCCTCAATTTTGAGTTTGGCTAATTCGAGTTCGTGATGGCGACTTCTTTCTCTGTCTGCGAGTTCCTCCGGGGATAGGCCCCCGTCTGGTACGAAGCCTCGCACCTGGTTGCTGCTGCGTTCTCCTTGGGAAGGTCCAGCTTCGTCGTGGGGCTCCGCCGCTCCTTCTGGGCGGGAGGCTCCAGAATCCACCCAAGCTTTTAGTGCCTTTTGCATATCTTCTTTGGTGTTGAGACCAGTGGTAGCGATTTTGAGTTCCTTACAGAATTGCTTCAGTTCTTTGTGTGTGTACTCTTCCAGCTGTTCCACCTGGAACACGGTACTGGTGTCGTTTTCTGTGAGAACCACGGCGTTTGCTTCTGCCATCTTTGTCGGTAGTGCATCAGCCATTCACGGTACGATCTCTAGATTTATGGGCCCGAATCCCGTCGCTTGCCACCAATGTTAGAAGGCGACCTCAGAGGGGCCCGGAGGGGGCCCTGACTGTCCTGAGACCCACCCTCAAAGTATCGTAGCCGGGCACTGGCGGGAGACTCCTCAGGGGAGGAACCTCGTATCTAGGATCGTACACTCGGCACCACACGACAAAGAGACACCACACCGAGAGTTCTTAAGAATCAATCTTTATCAGATCGGAGTTGTAGGATCTTTATGATCAGCAAGGCAAATATATACAAGTGGAGCGTGGGCTCCCAAAGTCTCGGAGGGGGGTTAGGAGGTAGCGGGACAGTCTTCGGGATATGGATCAGATGCAGGACCGTACCCGGTGCACAGCTCACAATCCTCGAGCTGGGGGATACGCTGGTCGTCGTGGGGTCCGGCGGGACCAAGAGAGTCTGTGGGAGCCGCGAGTCACTCAGCAGGGCTCAGGTACAAGTTCAGAGGTCTTACGATCTTCGGGGAGCCGCGAGTCACTCAGCAGGGCTCAAGCACAAGTTCGGAGGTCTTACGATCTTCAGGGAGCCGCGAGTCACTCAGCAGGGCTCAAGCACCAGTTCGGAGGTCTTACGATCTTCAGAGAGCCGCGAGTCACTCAGCAGGGCTCAGATGTTTCCAAGGCGAATCTCCCGGACAGTCCCAGAGCACCCCTTGTTATAGGGCGACTCCTCTTTGATGTCCGGAGTCTGTGCAGGCAGGGGTCTTGTCACCTGGGGGTCGCTTGTTGGGAGTTTCCTGCCATTGTCTTTTGATCCTTCCAGGGCCGGGTCGGGAGGAGTCCCAGACACCCAGCAGGTGTGGAGCCAGCTCTCGGGGTGGCCGGCGGGTCGATCGAAACCCACCTTCCCAGGGAAGCGCAGAGGTGTGATGGAAACTGCTCCTCCCTTTCTCATCCCAAGGGGAGCGCGATGTCCTCCAGCCGGAGTGGCGCCTCTAGGCCAGGGTCGCGCTGGGGCCGGGCGGCCATCTTGGTGCATGAAGTGGGCACGCGGGCCCGGTGTGGCCGAAAGGAGGAAGGCCACGGACGGGGAAGTCCGGGTCGGGTGTGTGTGTTCTGGTGGGAAGGATTGGCTAGGCCGTGGGCTCGGGGCTGGTGTGAGGTGCAGGGGTCAGGTCTGGTTATGTTACGAGGGCCGGGTCTAACAAGCATACACATTATTAAAGTTAACAACTACACAATCTCCCCCTGCTTCCTTCCTAGAGGGCCCTATCCAGGCAGATCGTCTAGCCATGATCATTTGGTTATGCATATCCCCGTTCCAAATCCCTACACCCTTCAAAAGTAGGTTCAGCCAGTGCATAACTTTGAATAATAATTGTTCTGTTGTTTCGGTTTGACTTTCCTGCAGTATTGGGACATTCCTCAGGACCACCACCAGCGGAGCAGCTGCCGGCGGAAGATGAAGAGTTTGAGAACCTTCTATATAAGTATTGTGTTCCAATCTTCCAGACTTCGTCAAGGGTTCTGGGCCATGCATCCCTGGCAACAAACTGTCCTGTCTTGCTGGGGCACAATTACTGTTAGAGTTGGCCATTAGAGCATTATTTGCAACTGTCGCTGGGATGGAGTGTTCATCGCGCAATGAACTCGCGTTGGATTGTGCGAATTTACTCGACATACTCACTGTCTCGGCGATATTCTCAACCATAGTAACAACTGGATTGGTAACTGTAATGGAATTCTTCCTTGAGGGTAGTGGTTTCTTTGCAGGTATTTTGATGGATTTAACAGCGGCGAGATTGCTTGACTCAAGCAAGGGCTGAGTTTTTCTGATGAATGATGGCATTGGCGACGACTTAATTTGAACTATTAGCCCCTCAAGAACACAAAAATTAGACTTCACCTGTAGTTCAAAGTTATTTAGTCATTCTTTGATCTGGCTCAGTCTATAAGTAATAGGATTTAGGGATGTGAGGAGAAGGTTTTCCATTCTCATCCACATGGCCTCATCTACTTCAGGGCACGAAGCACCTGTTGGATCAAAATTCAGAGCTCCAGCATTAAGAAAGGCTCTATCTACTGTAGTAGGTAAATCTATTGTAACACCTCCGCCACTTTTGTTTGTCCTGGCTGATTTTGCACTTTTTGGTCTCTGTGGGCCCCCTCCCCTCTTCCTCTTTAAAGGGGGGTCTGGAATCGTTTCAGGGCGTGTGGTTTTTATTAGAGGCATAGACCTTGTGGAGATTCGTTGAGTTGTGCAAGTTACAACAGGTTCTGGCTCGGTCTCACCAGATATCTGTGTGATTGGTGCTTCCAAGGTCCCATTTAAAGTCTGTAAAAGGTCACTCGCTCTATCAGTAATAGGACAGTGGTCGGGAGTTTCAGCAGATGCCAGGCCACCCCGTGACGATCGTTTAGACAGTAGGGGTTTGAGAGATAGGCGACGCCCTGTGATTGCAATCTCATGTTCAAGGATGGCGGTCGCTCTGGATAAGAATGAATCGAGTGTCCCCACAGATCCTACTCTCCTACACTACCCTTGACCTCCTCCATTCACCCAGGCACTACCTATGCACTCCTCCAATCACCAAGGCACTACCCCTACACTAATGCAACCACCCAGACATTACTCATGCACTCATGCAATCACCAAGACATTACCCGTGCACTCCTTCAATCACTGAGGCAGTACCCATGAACTTATAAAATCACCTTGGCACTACCTATGCAATCCTCCAATCTTCCAGGCACTACCACTAAACTCATGTAACCACATAGACATTACCCATGCACTCATGGAATCACCCAGACATTACCCCTGCACTCATGCAATCACCTAGGCATTACCCATGCACTCCTTCAATCACTCAGGCAGTACACATGCACTTATAAAATCCGCCTTGCACAACCTATGCACTCCTCTAATCACCCAGGCACTACCCCTGTACTCCTCCAATCACCCAGCCAGAACCCATGCACTTATATAATCACCCAGGAACTACATATGTACACCTACAATCACCCAGGCACTACCAGTACACTCATGCAACCACCCAGACATTACCCCTACACTCATGCAATCACCCAGACATTACTCATGCACTCATGCAATCGCCTAGGCATTACCCATACATTCTCTAATCACCCAGGCACTACCCCATACTCATCCAATCACCCAGCCAAAACCCACACACTTATAATATCACCCAGGCACTAAGTATGCACTCCACCAATCACCCAGGCGGAAGGGAGGACGGTGGCAGAGTCTCCCCGACCCGCTTTACTATCTGCTGTGATTGCAACAGCGCTCGGCGCTCCCCACTAGCCGGTACCTGTTTGTGTGCTCCTGCACAGTTTAGCTTTTAATTTTTGATTACGACATTTTAAATACCTTTTGTGATACTTACTGCTAATATTGTGAGAATGTGCTGACTTCCTGACTCTCAGAGGGCTTGTGCTCGATTCTTCCCCTGCCCCGCCCCGGTCCGACACGGCAACCAGTGCCGATTGAGCGGAGGGCGGGACAGGAAGAGCCAGTGACCCCACCCAGACTATCGCGCTGCTAGCGCTCTAGCTGATTGCATCAGGCAGGGCATTTAAGGCGGCGAGGAGCAGCGGGAGCTTGCGGAAGGGAGGACGGTGGCAGAGTCTCCCCGACCCGCTTTACTATCTGCTGTGATTGCAACAGCGCTCGGCGCTCCCCACTAGCCGGTACCTGTTTGTATGCTCCTGCACAGTTTAGCTTTTAATTTGTGATTACGACATTTTAAATACCTTTTGTGATACTTACTGCTAATATTGTGAGAATGTGCTGACTTCCTGACTCTCAGAGGGCTTGTGCTCGATTCTTCCCCTGCCCCGCCCCGGTCCGACACGGCAACCAGTGCCGATTGAGCGGAGGGCGGGACAGGAAGAGCCAGTGACCCCACCCAGACTATCGCGCTGCTAGCGCTCTAGCTGATTGCATCAGGCAGGGCATTTAAGGCGGAGAGGAGCAGCGGGAGCTTGCGGAAGGGAGGACGGTGGCAGAGTCTCCCCGACCCGCTTTACTATCTGCTGTGATTGCAACAGCGCTCGGCGCTCCCCACTAGCCGGTACCTGTTTGTGTGCTCCTGCACAGTTTAGCTTTTAATTTGTGATTACGACATTTTAAATACCTTTTGTGATACTTACTGCTAATATTGTGAGAATGTGCTGACTTCCTGACTCTCAGAGGGCTTGTGCTCGATTCTTCCCCTGCCCCGCCCCGGTCCGACACGGCAACCAGTGCCGATTGAGCGGAGGGCGGGACAGGAAGAGCCAGTGACCCCACCCAGACTATCGCGCTGCTAGCGCTCTAGCTGATTGCATCAGGCAGGGCATTTAAGCCCTCTCGTCGCCCAAGCGCGCAGCGATTGCGCGCAGGGGGCGCCTTAGTCGCGCCTGAGACGAGCCAGAGAGGAGCCCGTCTGTGCCCGTCCGTGACCGCACGGGGCCAGGGGCCATGACCCCTGTTACCGCGGCACCTCCCGCTAGCGGTTCTGACAGACTCAGGTACTCCTCCAATGACCTACGTAATTTGTGGCACCCGCTGCCGAAAGGTTGCGCTCAGGACCCTGGCTTATGTCCAGGGGGCCCGTTCTCATGTAGGCATTGCCGCTACCAGTCATACTCATGCCCTCCCCTTTCAGGCACATTGACCCCTGAGGACTCGAGCCCCAGGTCCCTTAGGGGCAACAGCATACTATGTAATATAAGATCCCTCCCGAAGCATCACTCGGAGGTTTGGGACCTAATCCACTCGACCCGCCCTGATTTCTGCTTCTGTACGGAGACCTGGCTCAAACCCCATCTGGTCCCTGCCATCACCTTGGGGATCCCTTTGGGGTATAAGATTCTTAGGCTCGACCACCCTGTCAAAACCGGCGGCGGGGTCGCTGTAATCTATAAAGACACTCTCACTGTCACCTTTCTCGACCAATGCTGTACTAGGGACATTGAAATCCTTGTTTTCAAAATTGGTTCCTTTTCACAAGCTTGCTGGAAGGGAGCACTGGTGTACCGTCCCCCTGGCCCTTGTGGCGAGGCTTCGACCCTCCTTTTGGAGACACTAGCTCCTCATATCAGCATAGGGACTAGTTTTGTACTCCTTGGAGACTTCAATGTCCACAGTGAACTGGTTGACAATGCAGAAGCGCGCAACCTGCTGGCTGATCTATCTGCCCTAGGTCTTAAACAGTGCAACCAAGGTCCGACCCATCGGGCCGGTCACACCCTCGACTTAATCCTGTCCAACTCGCACTCCCTGACTTGTTATCCTCCAACGCAGGTGGAATGGACCGATCACTTTGTAATTAACTTCTCCCTCCCCACCCTCATCAAAGAACGCTCCCAACCTGCTCCCCTCCCGTTATGGCGCAGGCAGTGGTACAAGGTGTCCGCTGACACTTTCAAAACTACTTTCGTACCTCCCGACTTTCTCCCCTCTGACTCCACCAGTTCGGCTCTGTCTAAATACAATGATGCCTTGATCACGGCGGTCAACCTAATTGCCCCTTTAAGACGCTGTAATCGGCGTTCTGACCGCAGGCAGGAACCATGGTACTCGGACCTACTGCGTGCGGAGAAAAAGGCCTGCAGGAAGTTGGAGAAATCCTGGAGAATCTCACGCAGTATGACCGATAAAGACCGCTATGGCTCAGCCATGAGACTCTATCATAAAAACATCAGAGCTGCCCGTAAATCCCACATTGTCTCCCAACTGTCTGAGGCTGGCAATGACTCTAAACTACTGTACCAGGTTCTCTGCACATTTACCAAGCCCGTCGCCTGTGACAGTCCAGAAATGCTGACCCAAAAACTGTGTGAGGATACCGCTGGGTTTTTTGCCAATAAAATTGATTCCATTTATCGAAACATCTCCCAAGCAAGCCCACCTATTGAGGAAATGGTCCCCTCTTCTAGCCCCCAGCCCGGAATAGTCAGCGCTGTTTCCGCTGCGCTGTCCTCTATCCCCGAGATTAGCTTGGACCAAGTCAACTCCCTGATCGGGACTATTAAATCAGGCAGCCCAGTGGACCCTGTACCTGCCCGTGTCATGCACCTCATTGGGAGTGTCCTCAGTCCCTCCATTCAGACGGTGATCAATCGCTCCCTCTCCGAGGGACTGGTCCCCCGGGAGTGGAAAGAGGCCATGGTCAAGCCTATCAGGAAAAACACCTCCATCCCCTGGTCAGATATGACTAATCTGAGGCCAATCTCCCTCTTGCCGTTCATCAGCAAATTGATGGAGAAGCATGTGAATCACCACCTTTCAAGCTTCATTGAGCAGACCGGCAGTCTGGACCACTCTCAGTCGGGGTTCAGGCCTAGGTATAGCACCGAGACGGCTCTTCTTTCCGTCACGGATGCTATACGCTTGTCCCTGGACAGAGGGATGTCAGTGGTGTTGGTGCTGCTGGACTTGTCCGCAGCATTCGACACCATATCCCACGCCATTCTCCTTACCAGATTAAAGGAGATTGGTATTGATAGATCCGCCTTGGCGTGGTTCACCAGCTTTCTCTCCGAACGTACCCAGAAGGTGAATATGGGCTCCTTCAGCTCCCCCTCGGCCATCATCACCAGAGGAGTCCCGCAGGGCTCCTGTCTCAGCCCTACGTTGTTTAACGTATATGTCTCCTCTTTGGCTAACATTATGAGGTCTTTCGGGTTTATGCCCATCTCTTACGCTGACGATACGCAGCTGCTGTTCACTTTTAAAAACTTTACCCCGGAGATAAGACAAGCTTTCTCCAACGGCATGACTGCGATCGCCAGCTGGATGGCCCAGAACTTTCTCCAGTGTAATGTGGGAAAGTCTGAGGTCATGCTATTCGGAGAGGCAAAAATCCTGTGGACCCCTGACTGGTGGCCCTCCAGTCTGGGTCAGGCCCCTTCCCCTAAACAGGTGGTGAAAAACCTGGGGGTCCGTCTAGATCATGATCTCACCCTTGCCCATCATGCCAGCACCACGGCGGGATCCTGCTTCCACATCATTAGCCTCCTTCGGAAGGTGTTCCCCCTTCTACCAGACTATACAAGAAAGACCTTGGTCCAGGCCCTCGTTTTGAGCCGCCTGGACTATTGCAATGGCCTATTCTTAGCAGCCAATGAAGGAGTGCTTAATAAACTTCAGGTGGTTCAGAACACTGCGGCCCGCCTGGTGACCAATGCCCCCCTAGAACTCCATCCTTGCCCCTCCTCAAGGCCCTCCATTGGCTTCCCATCCGGAAACGGGTGGAATTCAAGATTTGCTGTGTGGTGCACAGGAGTCTTCACAACCTCGGTCCACACTACCTGGCCGAGAAATTTGTATACCACCGCCCTTCCCGCATTCTTAGGTCCAGCAATCAGCTATTACTCCAGGTTCCTAGACATAACAAGACCAGACAGGGAGGTCGCGCCCTTTCCATTATGGGCCCGCGTCTGTGGAACAGTCTTCCCCTTTCCCTCAGAGATTGCCCGAGCTATCTAGCTTTCAGGAAACGCCTAAAGACAACCCTGTTCTAGTTGGAGCGCTGCCCTACCTGTTTCTTCACAGCACCGCGCGGAGATACACCTTCGGGTGTGATGCCGGCGCGTTACAAGCCCATAAATAAAATAAATAAATAAACTACACTCCTAGAACCACCCAGACATTACCCTTGCACTCACGCAATCAACCAGACATTACTCATGCACTGCTCCAATCACCCAGACATTAATCCTGCACACATGCAATTACCTAGGCATCACCCATGCACTCCTTCAATCTCTCGGGCAGTATCCATGCACTTATAAAATCACCTAGGCACTATCTTTGCACTCCTCTGTTCACCAAGGCACTACCACTGTACTCCTCCAATAACCAAGCCAGAGCCCATGCACTTCTAAAATCAACCAGGCACTACTTATGCACTCCTCCAATCACCCAGGCACTACCACTACACTCATGCACCTGCCCATACATTACCCCTGCACTCATCCAATCACCAAGACATTACTCATGCACACCTCCAATCACCCAGACATTACCCTTGTACTCATGTAATAACTCAGGTGTTACCTATGCATTCCTCCAATCACCCAGACATTAACCCTGCACTCATGCAATCACCTACGAATTACCCATGCACTCATTCAATAACTCAGTGTTGGAGCCGGCCTCGTGGCGTGGTCCTGTTCCCCCTCGCTAAGCCGCACGAGGTCCCCTGCACCTCAGGGCTTCTCCATTTTGGATTGTACGTGACTCTACGCACCCGCCTACGTGACCCTGCTCCACCCGGCCTCGGTCCCAGCGAGGCCCGACATCGAGGCGCCAACCCCTGGCCAGGGGGATACCACGTGAACACTTCCCCACTCCCGGCGGAGGGCAGTATCGATGGGACCCCCAACCGCCCTACCACACCTAGGTGCGATCGCCCCACAGCTCTCGGGGGCCTGGCGCCTCTCCTGCTGGGTGTCTGGCCGCTCCCAAACCGGCCTCTCCACCCCCCGGGCACAAGGGTCCGGACATCAAAGGGCTCCAGACCTATATCTGGGGCGACCCGGCAACAAGACAGCAGTTGTATCCCGGAGTCAAGAGCCCTGCTGATCGGATCGCGGCTGACCCTATGGAGAAAGACTCATCCTGGAACCACGCTCTGAGCCCTGCTGACTACGTTGCGGCTCCACCGTGCTTAAAGACCTTCACGAACCTTTGGGGCCCTGCTGACGCTGTCGCGGCCCGACCTTGTTGAACTTACCATCAGAGCCCAGCTGACCTCGTCGCGGCTCGACCGAAGCAGACCTACCACCGGAGCCCTGCTGACTGTGTCGCGGCTCGACCCAAGCGGAACTACCACCCGAGCCCTGCAGACACCGTCGCGGCTCTCCACGTCCGAGCTGCTTTGAGACCGGCACGCAAGGTCTGGCGCAGAGCCTCCCCGTACCAGGCTGGTACTAAGACTGTCCCGCTACCCTGTCCCTACAAAGACATTGAGACTCTTTCTGGATCACTCGATCCCACTGTAAATATATTGAATGTGCTACCATTGATAAAGTACCGAGATAAGCAACTGATACGGAGTCCGGTGTGGTGGTGTTACTGGGCCTAGTACGATCACAGGAGAAGGACCTCCCCTAGGAGGCCTCTCAGTGGCGCTCGGCTATAACTTTGCGGTAGGAAGGTGCCCCGGAGTGGTCCCCCCGACTCCCCGGTGGTCCTCCCTCCAACACTCAGGCAGTACCCATGCACCTATAAAATCATCCAGGCACTACCTATGCACTCCTCTAATCCCCCAGGCACTACCCCTACACTCATGCATTATCCAGGCATTACTTATGCATTCCTCCAATCACCCAGAAACTACTCCTACACTCAGACAACCAGCTAAACTTTATCCCTACACTCATGCAATCACCCAGGCATTAACTATGCACTCCTCTAATCGCCCAGACATTACGCTTGCACTTGTACAATCACTCATGCAATCACCAAGGCATTACCCAAGCACTCCTTCAATCACCCAGCCACTACCCATACACTTATGTATTTCACCCAGGCACTACCTTTGCACTCCTCCAATCACCCACGCATTACCCTGTACTCATGCAATTACCCTGCCAATACCCATGCACTTTTAAAATCTCCCATGCACTACCCATACACTCATACAATCAGCTAAACATTACCCCTACACTCATGCAATCACCCAGGCATTATCTATGCACTCCTCTAATCCCCCAGACATTACCCCTGCACTCATGCTATCACAAATGCATTAGCTATGCACTGCTCCAATCACCCAGGCACTACCCTTGCACTCCTCCATTCACCCAGGCAGAATCTATGCACTCCTCCAATCACCCAGACATTACCACTGCAATCTTGAACTCACCAGACATTACCCAAACACTCCTTCAATCACACAGGCAGCACCCATGCACCTATAAAATCACCAGGCACCACCTATGCACTCTTCTAATCACCCAGGCACTACCTGTACACTCATGCAATCAGCTAGAAATGATCCCTACACTCATGCAATCACCCAGGCATTACCTATGCACTCCTCTGATCCCCAGATATAACTCATGCACACCTCCAAACACTCACACATTATCCCTGCATTCATGCAATCACCCAGGCATTACCCAAGTACTCTTTCAATCACACAGCCACTACCCATACACTTATATATTTAACCCAGGCACAACCTTTGCACTTCTCCAATCACCCAAGCATTAACCCTGTAATCATGTAATTACCCAGCCAGTACCCATGCACTTATAACATCTCCCAGGCACTACCTGTACACTCATGCAATCCACTAGACATTACCCCTACACTCATGCAATCAGCAGGACATTACCCCTACACTCATGCAATCACCCAGTCATTACCTATGCACTCCTCTAATCCCCCAGACATTACCCTTGCACTTCTTCAATCACATCAGGCACTACCCTTGCACTCCTCCATTCACCCAGGCAGTGTACATGCACCCTTCCAATCAATCAGCCAGTACCCATGCACTTATAAAATCACCCAGGCATTACCTATGCACTCCTCCAATCACCCAGACACTACCCCTATACTAATGCAACCACCCAGACATTACTCATGTACTCATGCAATCACCAAGACATTACTCATGTACTCCTTTAATCACTGATGCAGTACCAATGCACTCCTCTAGTCACCCAGGCACTACCCCTGCACTTATAAAATCACCCAGACACTACCTATGCACTCCTACAATCACCTAGGCACTACCACTAAACTCATGTAACCACCTAGACGTTACCCCTGCATGCATGCAATCACCCGAACATTACTCATGCACTTCTCCAATCACCCAGACATTACTCCTGCACTCATGCAATCAACCTGACATTACCCAAGCACTTCTTCAATCACCCAGCCATTACCCATATACTTAAATATTTCACCCAGGCACTACCCTTGCACTCCTCCAATCACCCAGGGACTACCCCTGTTCTCATACAATTATCCAGCCAGTACCCATGCACTTATAAAATCACCCAGGCACTACTCGTATACTCATGAAATCAGCTAGACATTACCCCTGCACTCATGCAATCATCAATGTATTAGCTATGCACTGCTCCAATCACCCAGGCACTACCCTTGGACTCCTCCAATCACTCAGGCTGTATCTATGCACTCCTCAATCACTCAGCCAGTATCCATGCACTTATAAAGTCCCCCAGGCACAACCTATGCACTTCTCCAATTACCCAGGCACTACCACTTCACTAATGCAATCACCCAGACATTACTCATGCACTCCTCCAATTACCCAGACATTACCCCTGCACTCATGCAATCACCCAGGCACTACCTATTCACTCCTCCAATTACCCAGACATTACCCCTGCACTCATGCAATCTCCCAGGCACTACCTATGCACTCCTCTAATCACTAAGGCACTAATTCTGCACTTATATAATTGACCAGGCACTACCCTTGCACTCCTCAAATCACCCAGGCACTACCCTTGTACTAATGCAATCACCCAGGCACTACCTATGCAGTCATACAATAACCCAAGCACTATCCATTTGTTCCTCCAATCACACCTGAAGTCATGTAATCACCCATGCATTAGGTATGCACTCCTCCAATCACCCAGACATTACCATTGCACTAATGCAATCACCAATGCATTAGTTATGCACTCATCCAATCACCAAGGCACTATCCTTGCACTCCTTTAATAATCGGGGCAGTATCCATGCACTCCTCCAATCACCCAGACATTAACCCTGGAACACATGCAATCAACAAGGATTACTCGTTCACTCCTTCAAACACAAGCACTACTCATGCACTTGTCCAATCACCCACACATTATCCCTGCACTCATGCAATCACCCAGGCATTACCCATGCACTTCTTTAATCACCCAGCCACTACCCATGTACTCATATAAGGAACCAGGCACTACCCTTGCACTCCTCCGATCACTCAGGCACTACCCTTGTACTCATGCAATCACCCAGGCACTACCCCTGCCCTCATGCACTCACCCAGGCATTACCCCTACACTGATGCAATCATTCAGACATTACTCATGCACTTCTCCAAACACTCATACATTATCCCATAGCCATTGCCAAAGCACTCCTTCAATCACCCTGCCACTACCGACTCACTTATTTTATCACCCAGGCACTACCCTTGCACTCCTCCAATCACCCAGGCACTACTCTTGTACTCATGCAATCACCTAGGTGTTACCTATGGATTCCTCCAATCACCCAGGCACTACCCCTACACTCATGCAATCAGCTAGCTATTCCCCCTACACTCATGCAATCCCAAAGGCATTACATATTCACTCCTCTAATCCCCCAGACATTTTCCCTGCACTCATGCAATCACCAATGCATTAGCTATGCACTCCTCCAATCACCCAGGCTGTATCTATACGTTCCTCTAATCATCAGCCAGGACCCATGCACTTATAAAATCACGCAGGCACTATTTATGCCCTCCCCCAATCACCCAAGCACTACCATTACACTCATGCAACTAACCAGACATTACCCCTGCACTCATGCAATCACACAGATATTACTCATGCACTCCTCCAATCACCCAGAAATTACCCCTGCACTAATGCAATCACCCAGGCATTACCTAATCACTCCTTTAATCACCCAGGCACTACCCTTGTACTCATGCAATCACCCAGGCACTACCTATGCAGTCATGCAATAACCCAAGCACTATCCATTTGTTCCTCCAATCACCCAGACATTACACCTGAAGTCATGTAATCACCATGCATTAGGTATGCACTCCTCCAATCACCCAGACATTACCACTGCACTAATACAATCACCAATGCATTAGTATGCACTCATCCAATCACCAAGGCACTATCCTTGCACTCCTTTAATAATTGGGGCAGTATCCATGCACTCCTCCAATCACCCAGACATTAACCCTGGAACACATGCAATCAACAAGGATTACTCGTTCACTCCTTCAAACACAAGCACTACTCATGCACTTGTCCAATCACCCACACATTATCCCTGCACTCATGCAATCACCCAGGCATTACCCATGCACTTCTTTAATCACCCAGCCACTACCCATGTACTCATAAAACGAACCAGGCCCTACCCTTGCACTCCTCCGATCACTCAGGCACTACCCTTGTACTCATGCAATCACCCAGGCACTACCCCTGCCCTCATGTACTCACCCAGGCATTACCCCTGCACTGAAGCAATCATTCAGACATTACTCATGCACTTCTCCAAACACTCATACATTATCCCTGGCTCATGCAATCACCCAGCCATTACCAAATCACTCCTTCAATCACCCTGCCACTACCGACTCACTTATTTTATCACCCAGGCACTACCCTTGCACTCCTACAATCACCCAGGCACTACTCTTGTACTCATGCAATTACCTAGGTGTTACCTATGGATTCCTCCAATCACCCATGCACTACCCCTACACTCATGCAATCAGCTAGCCATTCCCCCTACACTCATGCAATCACAAAGGCATTACATATTCACTCCTCTAATCCCCCAGACATTATCCCTGAACTCATGCAATCACCAATGCATTAGCTCTGCACTCCTCCAATCACCCAGGCTGTATCTATACGCTCCTCTAATCATCAGCCAGTACCCATGCACTTATAAAATCTCGCAGGCACTATTTATGCCCTCCCCCAATCACCCAAGCACTACCATTACACTCATGCAACTAACCAGACATTACCCCTGCACTCATGCAATCACCCAGACATTACCTAATCACCCCTTTAATCCCTCAGACATTAACCTTGCACTCATGCAATCACCCAGACATTACTCTTGCATTTGCGTTTGGAGGAGGCATTACTCATGCACTCCTCCAAACACTCACACATTATCCCTGCACTCATGCACTCATGCAATCAACCAGGCATTACCCAAGCACTCCTTCCATCACCTAGCCACTACCCATACACTTATATAATCACCAGGCAATACCCTTGCACTCCTCTAATCACCCAGGCACCGCCCCTGCACTCATGCAATTACCCAGCCAGTACCCATGCACTTATAAAATCACCCAGGCACTACCTGTACACTCATGTAATCAGCTAGACATTATCCCTACACTCATGCAATCACCCCGGTATTACCTATGTACTCCTCTAATCCACCAGACATTACCCCTGCACTCATACAATCACCAATGCATTAGCAATGCACTCCTCCAATCACCCAGATATTACCCCTGCACTAATGCAATCACCCATGCATTAGCTATGCACTCCTCCAATCACCAAGGCACTAACCTTGCACTCCTTCAATCACCCAGGCAGTATCCATGCACTCCTCCAATCACCCAGACATTACCCCTGCACTCATGCAATCACCCAAGCATTACCCATGCACTTATTGAATCACCCATGCACTACCCTTGCACTACTCCAATCACTCAGGCACTACCCCTGCACTCATGCACTCAACCAGGCATTACCCCTGCACTCATGCAATCACCCTGACATTACTCATGCACTTCTCCATACACTCATACATTACCCCTGGCTCATGCAATCACCTAGCCATTACCCAAGCACTCCTTAAATCACCCAGTCACTACCCACTCTCTTATATAATCTCCCAGGTACTACCCTTGCACTCCTCCAATCACCCAACCATTTCTCGTGTACTCATGCAATCACCTTGGCGTTATATATGGATTCCTCCAATCACCCAGGCACTACCCCTACACTCATGCAATCAGCTAAACATTACCCCCACACTCATGCAATCACACATGCATTACAAATTCACTCCTTTAATCCCACAGACATTATCCCTGCACTAGTGCAATCCCTAATGATTTAGCTATGCACTGCTCCAATCACCCAGGCACTACCCTTGCACTCTTCCAATCACCCAGGTAGTATCTATATGCTCCTTTAATCACTCACCTTGTACCCAATCACTACCACTACAGTCGTGCAACCACCCAGACATTACCCCTGCAATCAAGCAATCACACAGATAATACTCATGTACTCCTCCAATCACCCAGACATTACCCTTGCACTAATGCAATCACCCAGACATTACCTATGCACTCCTCTAATCCCCCAGACATTACCCTTGCACTCATGCAATCACCCAGACATTATTCCTGCACTCCTCCAAACACTCACACATTATCCTGACACTCATGCAATCACCCAGACATTACCCAAGCACTCCTTCAATCACCTAGCCACTACCCGTACACTTATATAATCACCCAGGCACTGCCCTTGCACTCCTCTAATCACTCAGGCACTACCGCTGTACTCATGCAATTACCCAGCCAGTACCCATGTACTTATGAAATCACCCAGGCACTACCCGTACACTCATGCAATCAGGTAGACATTACCCCTACACTCATGCAATCACCCAGGTATTACCTATGCATTCCTCTAATCCCCAGACATTATCCCTGCACTCATGCAATCACCAATGCATTAGCTATGCATGTAGGAAGGTGGAATCTGACTATATGGTTGCCCCCACTTTTTTCCTGTTGTTTTGCTAGTTTATGACTTAGTTGGACTGGGACCCTGCTATTCAGGGCCCCAGTCTATCTGCTTTCCTTGTAAAATGGTTTGGATGTACTTTAGGTACATATCTAATTGGGTTCTGGAGTGCATTATACGCCCCTAGTATATGGTATACTATGTACCTAGGTCATAGGTACCTCAGAGGCCTACCAGGGGCTGAAGCATGTATTATGCCACCCCTGGGAAGCACTCCAAAATGGCACCACATGTCTGCTACTGCAGCCTGGGTAAGGGTGTGCTTGCACCCCTTACTGTGGTATAGGCTACCTATATCACTATCATTGCACACACATATAAAACCTATAATCACTCCTATGGCAGGCCTTAACAATCCTGAAGACAGAGTGTTTGGTTTTTATGTGAGAGGGTGCCCCTGCATGAGCAGAGCCCCTCTGCAGTGTTCGAAGTATCTCCTCTGATGCTGTTTGTGGTGCAGCCTGACCATATACTCGTGGTAAATGCCAGCTTTGGGATGGCTGCATGGAAACATGTTGTGTTTGGTGTCAAACGCTTTGGAATACTACCCCCCACCAATTCTGGTGGTGGGGGTAGCATTCCACCCTTCTAGAGGGAGAGACATGTTCACACTGGTCTAACCCGGTAGGACTTTCCTGAGCCCTGGCATCACAAAATGGATGCCTCTGCCACAGACACGGGTCTGGCCTCCTGCTGCTGACCAAAACTCCGGCAGGGGAGGCCTGGACAATAGGTTTCCTGTCCCAGGGAGGTGTAACCACCTCCCCAGACAGGTAGATGTGTATTGGGGCTTGGCGGGAGCACTCTCTGGTGCTTTGAAGTCCTGCACTGGGGGCACACTTGGTGTCCCTGTGCATAGTCCAGTTCAAACCGGTTGCAGGGGCTACCTGCCCCTGCTCTGGTACGAAACTGGACAAAGGAAATGGGTGTAACCACCCCTCTTTCCCAACCCTCCCATAGGTGGGTCCCTAGAGTATGTCCAACCCCCAAACTTAGTATAATTATGGGAACCCAGTCCTTGTGACTTTGGATTACCCTGGAAGAAAGTCTGCATCATATATCCTGGACCTTTGACGTTCTATCTTGACTAGAAGACTGAAGAAATATCCCTTGGGGTCAAGGAGTGACTTCCCTGCTTGGCAGGCACCAAAGAAGCAACTGACCGGTCTGCATCGCTGAAGCTCCCGCCGGACGCCGAAGTCTTTGCATCACCAGAGGTGGATTGCCAGACTTCCCCGAGGCTACCCTGAGTCCACAGCAAAGCTGAGGCCCGTGGCTGACGTAGAACCATGACCCCTGGACACCGTGAACTTTTGCAGCAACACTATCTTCCTGGTCCTCCTCGAAGTTGTGCTTTGGGCTCTGAGTAGCCCCAGACTTGAGCATCTCCTGCACCGAAGATTGCTGGCCTCCACGAGTGACCCGTGGGCCAGTTTCAAGTGCGACCGCTTGAGGCACCTTTGCGATCACTAGCTCGTTGGCGAGCAGGTCCCCACAATGACAACTCCTCTTCTACTTGGGCTTTCCTGGTTGCGCCCGATGTGCCCTGACTTACCCTCACTGGGTGAGTCCCTCAGACCTTGTTGGTCTGCACCGCAGTCCTTTCTCTTAATTCCAGCGACTTGCCTTTGCCAAGGCTTGTTGGGTCCATTCTGGTCACCGACACCGCAGCACTCGACAGACTTCATGTAATAGCTTGAATCCAGCTTGTGGACTTCGTGGCCGAAGAGTCAAGACACCCATCAACTCACCTGAAGCACCCAACATCTGTGGGCATTGGTCCAGCCTGCCCTCGGTCACTGGCTAGTGACCCAGACTCTGTCATCTCTGCTTTCAGGGTCCTTCCTTCCTAGATCTAGGCTTGGATCTCTTCGGACACTTCTCCTCTTCACGGCAGCAGCAGTTCCTTGCCAGCTTCCAATGCAATCGGCGACGCGACCCCACACCAAAAGACACCTATGCACCCGGCTTCCCTGGGTGAGGTAACTCGAGTACTCCAGTGCCCCTGTGGGTGCTAGCTCTAGAATTTCTTAAGTCCAAAAGGGTTTGGTCCTGATTCGAATCTAAGTGTTCCTAATCTTTAAATTTCCAACCGCGACATTGCCCCTAGAAGCTAACGGGAACCCGCGGTTGTGTTTACACACTGCATACATTCCTGTGGGTCCCCTGTTTCACTACCTTGGGTGGTTCCTTGGGGTCCCAGTGATTCTACAGGCTCTAGACCCTGTGTCTATTCCAGTCGTGGTTCTTATACCACTTTTTTGGTATATGGTTTGGTACGCCCCTAGGGCCCAAACGTGTATCTGTGCTATTACTGTTGATTGCTAACTTGTAAATTAAGTACTTCGAACTCCAGTCTCATAAAGAGACTAGAGGGGTGTGTTTTAACCTAAATACATATATTTTGAATATATACCTGGTGTGGTTGTCCTTTCATTCGATCATTCAAGAGATTATAGACTGGTAAAAGAAGCTGCTTTGCATTCCTTCAAGACTTAGCCTGAACCTTAATAGGGAGGGAAAAATAGGAGGTGGCATTGCCATTGCCTTCCAGAAACATCTCAAAGTGAGTTGGGTGTTTTCGACTCAAAATGAATGGCTGGAATTAGGAATTTTTAAGGTTATTGAATCCTCTACCAGCACTTGGCAGGGCGCCTTACTGTATCGACCTCCTGGTACGAAAGCCAACTTTGCAAATCTCTTGGTTGAACTCATAGCTCTGCATGTAGTGGCTTCTAATACCTTCCTCCTTCTTGGAGATTTTAATTTATACGCTGAAGATCTTTCTAATCCTGAAGTTGATAAACTGATCTCGGCATTGAACTCAATTGGTCTAACTCAGCGGGTGGTGGGCCCTACTCATCAAGCCGGTCACCTTTTGGATCTAGTATTTTCTAACGATGACCACCTGAAATGTACCCCCCCCCCCCTCTCCTTGACCTGGTCGGTCCACTCTCTGATCTCTTTTTCCTCCAATAAGATTTGGGGAAAAAAAGGGAACTTTCAGAAAAGGGTACGCCCGGGACAATATATAATCTATCTATAGAGGCTTTTAACAACGCCTTCTCGCCTCCTGGGGAAATTAACTCTGGTGACCCCTCCAAAAAATTGGAAGATCTGAATACTGCCCTCCATAGTGCATTTGATAAAGTTATCTCATCCAAACAAAGCGTAGGTATAAGGCGAACCTCCAGTCCCTGGTACACAGAGGAGCTTAAAAAGGAAAAAGCTAACTGCAATAAGGAATGTCAATCTAGACTTTTATTTAGACAAACCCTGGCTACCTACCATTTAAATATGAAAGAAGCGAGACGTGCCTCAATTATAAACCAAATAGAACAAGCCAGTAACTCTTAGAAAGTATTGTTCGCTATAGTCAAAGACTTTACATCTCCTAGAGTATGCGCGCAACCTCCTATTGAATCCCAAGATCTCTGTGACCCGCTAGCATTATTTTTTAGGGATAAGATATCCTCAATCTATAACAACTTTCCACCAGAGATCTCTTCAGTCCCAGATCTGTTGTCTGAACCCAAGGGTGAAGTATCAACAGTTAAGGAGGCCTGCTTGGAGCAGTTTGAATTGGCCACTATTGAAGAGGTTACAAATGGCCTATCAAAAGCAAATCAGGCTCCCCCAATGACTTGTGCCCCCCAAAAACTATGGCACTCTTAGCCACTAGCTGTGCTCCAGCTGTTACAGATATTTTCAATTCCTCCTTAACCACGGGCATCATCCCTACGGCTTGGAAAGAGGCAATTGTCCGGCCTATCATAAAGAAACCTTCAGCTGACCCGTCCGTTCTTTCTAATTACCGCCCCATCTCCCTATTACCATTACTGGGGAAACAATTAGAAGGTATTGTAAATAAACAACTCTGCACCTATCTTGAAAGGAACGGTATTTTAGACCCTTCACAATCGGGCCTTCGGAAAGGCTTCAGCACAGAAACAGCGGTACTAGCAGTAACTGACTCACTTAGACAAACAGTTGACGCAGGGGGTTCAGTAATACTGATTCTCCTAGATATCTCCGTGGCTTTCGATACCATCTCGCATAAAAAGCTGGCGGAGAGATTAGTCGCGGGGAACATTAAGGGAATGGCCCTGAAGTGGGTAAAGCACTTCCTGTCTGAAAGATCTCAAACAGTTACGGTGGGGCCTTACTCCTCGCCGAAAATGCCCTTGATGAGAGGTGTTCCGCAATGCTCCTGTTTAAGCCCGACCCTCTTTAATATCTATATGTCTCCTTTGGCGAAGATAGTTGAACCGCTGGTCTTTGATATCATCTCATATGCAGATGATACGCTGCTCATGTTCTCTATTGGAGATAATTTAGAGATGGAAAAAATCAGTTTTGCCAGTGGCCTAAAGGTGATCTATGACTGGATGACGACCAACTATCTTCAACTAAATCCAGACAAATCTGACATCATGCTACTCAGCAGAGCAGCAGAGGTCTGGACCAGTGACTGGTGGCCCACCCAACTGGGTGTTGCCCCCACCCCTAAGAACTCAGTCAATGACCTGGGAATAAGAATCGACAGGGCTCTGTCAATGAAAGAACATATCATCAACACATCCGCCTCATGTTACTATAGTTTACGGCTTTTGAGGAAAATTCTCCCGTTTATGCCTACTAACCATCGTAGGACCCTAGTACAGGCTTTGGTTACGAGCCGTTTGGACTATGGTAACGCCTTGATGGCAGAAGTAGGTGAGACCCTCCTAGCCAAGCTGCAGGTCGTTCAGAACACCGCTGCAAGGATGATTTTAAATCGCCCTGCAGGAACTCCATCTCTACCGCTGCTTAGAGAACTTCATTGGCTTACGGTGAAAAAGAGGTGCTTTTTCAAGATCTGTTGCTTCACCTACTACAATGCTAATAACAATAGGGGGCCCCTCTACCTACAAAAAAAATGGTTTAAATATTTCCCTTCAAGGAATCTCAGATCGAGCTCTCAGGGTCTACTGTCAGTTCCCCGTTTCCGCCTCTCACGAACAGGAGGTAGATCCTTCTCACATCTGGCTCCTAAATATTGGAATCAGTTGCCCTCAGCGCTACGATCCATTCCCAGTTTCGAGCTATTTAAAAAAAAAACTGAAAGCCTTCTTATTTTGATCCTTTTTAGTCCTTCTCGTCGGTTCTCTGCTCTTTGGGACTGTTAGTCTATTATGCAGCGCCGAGATGCCCCAGGGTGATTTGAGCGCTTTACAAAATAAATAACATAACATAACAACAAGGCTGCTCTCCATAGCTACCACTAGGATAGCTTTCAATAAATGTTGTCTTTAACCAATTCACCATAAGGGGTTGTTTGGAATGATGCAATGTGCCCACCAGAACTAGTGGACAGCATATATCACGCCACCTTCTCACATTGGTGTGCAGCGTATGGGATTCCAGCTTGCTATTGTTTTACCAGATAATCTCAATTGAATTGATCAACTGAAAACCACCAAAGGTACCTAAGGTACATATAATATCAAGTTTAGCTACAGTAAGTTCTACTGAACTTAGATTTAGGTGTTAAGGGATAGCACACCATTTCTACAACTCAAGAGAGTTTAGTAGGCCACACTAGTGTAGGTAGTGCAATACACCACACCACATTAGTAATGTCTAACCAGCCAGGAACCAGTGGGTCCCTGCCAGGAGCCAGTGAGCTCCTTCCCTATAAATATGAGGATCTCACCTTTGCTCAGCTTAGGGCCTTATGTTCCATTAGGAAGCTGAAGACAGGCACAAGCCCAACCACCAAGCATCTCATAAAAATACTTAAGCTGGGTGATATCTCAGGGCCTAGTGGGTCTGATGGGGTGGGCAGTGTGGGTGGGGCAGCAGTTAAGGGTAGGCCTAGGGATGGAAACTCCCCTGACCCTACCTCTAATGCTGACCAGACTGGTGACAATGACCATACTCTGGTGAATCCAGCTCTCCTGGATGAGGATGAGGAGGATGACAACAATGCTCCTTCCTTTATTCCTTCAGGTAGAGTTGAAAGTAGGGCTAGAAGGGATAGATCTCTGTCAAGGGGATCTGTCCAGTCTAACTCCTTGTTAGACCTGGCACCGTTGGCGTGGGTCACCCTTCCATTTTTGTTTGTGCCTCAATGTATTTTTGTGCTGGTGTTAGCTGCTCAGGGCCCTGTGACACTGCCATCCAGTGCCACAGGGCAAGTGCTCCCTATGGTAAAGTGTATTATGTGAATTGGCTTCCATGTTTGGCTTATTTGGTTTACTATCAGTCCCTAGTAGAGTGCACCGGGGGTGCCAAGGGCTTGTATATCCAAATGCTGCTAGTGGGCTTGCAGCACTGGTTGTGCCACCCACAGAAGCAGCCTGGTAAAATGTGTCTAAGGTCTGCCACTGCAGAACCTGCATGCAGTCTGGTACTGTCATGCTGACTGGGCAAGTGTCCCCACTTGCCAGTCCCTAATCCTTCCCTTACCTTCATATTAGTCACCCCTATGGTAGGCCCTAGGGCAGGGTGCATTGTAAGGATAAGGTAGGACATGCCCTGAAGTGTGTGGCATGTCCTAATAGTGAATTACAGCAATTTTCGTTTTTCACTATTGTAAGGCTACCTGCTCTCCATAGGCCAGAATGGGCTGCTAGATTATAACACTCTATAATCCTAGCAGGCTCAGGAAGCATGGTAGAAATTCATGTTTAGTATGCCTGAACTCAGAATAATAAAATACATCTTTTAGTAAAGGTTAAATATCCTGGGTTTGCAAATGCTACTTTTAGAAAGTTAGCCTTTGCGTGCGTAACCATTTCAGTCCGCCTCTGGAGGGGAGGGCTATCTTCTTTGTGTGTAGCTTGAGTGACAGGGCTGGGAAGTTCCAGCAGACAGGCTGGGGCTGCCAGGTGGTGAATAGAAAGATTACACCAGGATGGGTGGGAGGAGTGCACCTTGACTCTGAATAGGACAGTGCTCTGCCTCCACAATGCTGGCTCCACCCCCTGGGGAGCGTCTGATGTCTCTGACCTGCCTACTGAAAGAAGAAGCCAGAGTCTCAACAACAAAGTACTCCTCACTGAAAAGAACTGGACTGGGATTATGCAAAGGCCCCCCTGGCCTGTAAAGACAAAAGAAAATGAGTATAAATGTAGGAGCCCTGCTCCTAAGAAATCAGATCCTGCTCGTGACCAAGAAGAACGCTCTGCCTGAGGAGGAGGAACCTGAAGCTGAAGGAGGGAAGCTGTCCCTAAGTATGAAGGACTGGCCTGCAGTGGTTGCCTCGCTGCCAAGGGAGAGAAGAAACTTACAAAGACCTGCTTTATTTATCTACTCAAAGACTTGTGCTCACAGCAATCTCCAAGGGCTTGGTTGAGCTTGCCCCCTGAATTGGACCCCAGGACCAGTGGGTGCACCGTGTCTCCGCTCGTCTGAGAATCCAGCCGTGTGCTTTCTCCCGCCGGAGTGCTCTGCGCACCTTCACCCCCTCCAATGGCCGTGACACCCAGAAGCCTGGCCGCCTCCACCCGCCGAGAGCCCCGCTCTACCTGAGTCGCTCTTGATCCATCGGGTCTGGCCGCCCCGCTTCCCTGTCGGCTGCCTGCTACTGAAGCGTGCCTGGTGCCCCCTCGCCCTCCCGCCGGATTTCTACTCGGAACACGAGTTCAAGCCCCGGACCGCCGCCCATACGTCGCAACGTATCCGGCCGCCCGCTTCGCCTCCAAGAAAGATTCAGACCGCGCCGCCCCCTGAAGTGACCTCTCGCACTGTCCGTGTCAGAGGCCCTGGGCCGCGCCTGTCTACCGAAAGCCGCCCGCTGGTTCTAGATCCGGAATCCCACGAGGTGCAGAACCTGAACCCCCCACCGAAGACTCGTCCAACACACCGCACGCTCCCAGGTACAGTGAACTCTCTCTCGGACTCGGGGTCCCCAACGCTCTGATTTCCCCGCATCACTGTACCTCGGGTGCGCTGCGCGTCACCGTGACTGGACAAACTCGAAAGAGCGCTACGAAGCACCAGTAACAGAAGAAACCTACTAAAGAAGAGAACAGTGCCCAATCATCATCTTGTGGCCCCCATTCCGCAAACGTTATTTATGGTCTTGTACTAAGCCTGCATAACAAAGAAGCTTTTAGATAAAGTATACGTATTTTTGATACAACTTACGCCTGGCGTCCATTTGTGGGGGATCTTGTGATTTACTGTGTGTCATCATAAATGCTTAACTGACTTAGCGCCCTGAAGTTTAGCCCTGACTGCTCGCGCCACACTACCTATAGGGTGAGCAGGGGTTGTGCTGAAGGGATAATTCTCTTGCCCTGAATGGAAGAAGGGACCGCTGCTTGTCACAAGTAACCACCTGTGCCAACCGGAGGTTCCCCATTCTAACACTCCTCTATTGGGACCTCTGTCTCTTCTCACAGAGGGAGGGAAACCTCCCAGGAGAGGAGAGAGAGATTGCTGAAGTATGAGCAAGACAAGTTCAACCTCAGAAAGCAGCAGATGGCCTTAGATAGGGAATCTCTAGAGCTCTACAGAGCTAGTAAAAAGGAGGGACTAGAGTCCCTTGGTGGCAGCAATTTCCCTAGAGCTAGGGAGAGGTCTAATGACCACAGAAACCTAAGTAAGATTGTCCCTCCCTACCAGAGTGGGGATGACATCCACAAATGGATAACTACCTTGGAGAGGGCCTGTAAAGTGCAGAAGGTCCCTTAAGGTCAGAGGGCACCATCTTATGGCTCTCCTTTGCTCGCAGACAAAGGTAGAGATAAGCTCCTCACTGTAAGAGAAGAGGGTGCTGATGATTACAATGTCTTGAAGAGTGCTCTAATTGATGGATTTGGCCTAACCACTGAACAGTATAGGTTGAAGTTCAGAGACACCCAAAAAGCTCAGACTCAAGACTGGGTAGACTTTGTTGATTGTGCTACTAAGGCTCTGGAAGGTTGGATACATGGCAGAAAAGTGTATGACTTTTCAGGATTGTACAATTTGATTATGAGGGAGCAGATCCTTAGTAATTGTCAAAACCAGCTTTTACACCAGTACCTGGTGGACTCTTATCCGCCCTCTCACCTGACTCCTCTGACTCTGATGGGGGCATGGGATTTGCCACTTTTACCATAGGTCCCAATGTATTGGGCAGGTACAGATTGGAGCCTCTGATTAATGGTCAGAAAGCTGTAGCCTTCAGGGACACAGGGGCTAGTGTCACCATGGTGACAGGGAAACTAGTCCCCCCTCATCAGCTTTTACCTGATTTTAAATACCAGGTGACCAACATTGATGGTGTCAGAACAGATCACCCCATGGCCATAGTTAATCTCAGCTGGGGAGGGGTCAAAGGCCCAAAAAGAGTGGCAATGTCCCCAAACGTGCCTGCAGATTGCCTAATGGGCAATGATCTGGAAATTTCAGCCTGGGCTGAAGTTGAACACCAAACTCATCTAAGAATCCTGGGCATCCCTGAAAGAGTTAGTGGGGCTGTGATGGCCACAGCCCAAACCCAGAAAATGTTTGGAGTGATGGAGCCTGAAATATTGGCCCATTGTCCTCCACAAGAGAGCACAAGGGTTGAAGATAAGTCGTCTTCCCCCCAGACAGTAGGTAAGGGTCAGCCTCCTCAGGGAACTGATCCTACCCCTTGTGAAGGAACTACCCCAGAGGTAGTCAGGCCTGGCCTGGCAGCCCCCCTGAAGGCAGTGGAACCTTCCAAGGTGGTATCCAGTCTGGAGCAGGTAACCTGCCCCTCTCTACCTTGCCTCAGTCAACCCAGAGCTGCAGAGGTCAGGAAGGTCACTGGACCCCACAGGGCCCCCTGTCCAGAGGAACCCCCCATCAGCAGATTAGGGGCACCCAGTCTAGTAGCCCTAGCCAGGTGAGAATTCCTCAACACACTGAGGGATCCCTATTACCATTGTGTAGGGACCTCCCCCAGTAGGACTCTGTTGGGCAAGGGCAAACATGGGACCCAAAGGTTCCAAACCTGCCCAGCCCCTAGTAATTCCCCATGGTGGAGATCCTCAAATGCCCTTAGGGGGACGAATTGGTTAGTGGACCATAAGTCAGGGGGCAACCATGCTAGGGCAGGTGCTTCCTTATATGGCCATTTAGTCAATAAAGACTCAACTGACCAAGGTTAGGCTTATCTCCTTTCGTTCGGGGGGGGGTTATGTAGGAAGGTGGACTCTGACTATATGGTTGCTCCCACTTTTTCCTGGTGTTTTGCTGGTTTATGACTTAGTTGGACTAGGACCCTGCTATTCAGGGCCCCAGTCTATCTGCTTTCTCTGTAAAATGGTTTGCATGTACATTGGGTGCAAATCTATTTGGATTCTGGAATGCCTTCTACGCCCTTAGTATATGGTATAGTATGTACATAGGGCATAGGTACCTCAGAGGCCTACCAGGGGCTGAAGCATGTATTATGCCACCCCTGGGAAGCACTCCAAAATGGCACCACAGGTCTGCTACTGCAGCCTGGGTAAGGGTGTGCTTGCACCCCTTACTGTGGTATAGGCTTTCTATTTCACTATCATTGCACACACATATAAAACCTATAAGTCACTCCTATGGCAGGCCTTAACAAAAAGGCAGAGTGCTTGGTGTTTATGTGAGAGGGTGCCCCTGTATGAGCAGAGCCCTTCTGCAGCGTTTGGAGTATCTCCTCTGATGCTGTTTGTGGTGCACCCTGACCATATACTCTTAAGTGCATTTAAACCTCCCCTAAATGCTAGCTTTTGGATGGCTGCACGGAAACATGTTGTGTTTGGTGTCAAGCGCTTTGGAATACTACCTCCTGCCAGTTCTGGCAGCAGGGGTAGCATTCCACCCTTCTCGAGGGAGAGACATGTTCAGACTGGTCTAACCCGGTAGGACTTTCCTGAGCCCTGGCATCACAAAATGGATTCCAAAGACACAGTTCTGGCATCCTGCTGCTGACCAAAACTCCGGCAGGGGAGGCCTGGGCAATAGGTTTCCTGTCCCAGGGAGGTGTAACCACCTCTCATGACAGGCAGATGTGTATTGGGGCTGGGCGGGAGCACTCTCTGGTGCTTTGAAGTCCTGTACTGGGGGCACACTTGGTGTCCCTGTGAACAGTCCAGTTCAAACCAGTTGCAGGGGCTACCGGCCCCTGCTCTGGTACGAAACTGGACGAAGGAAATGGGTGTAACCACCCCTCTTTCCAACCCTCCCCAAGGTGGGTCCCTACAGTATGTCCAACCCCCAAACTTAGTATAAGTATGGGAACCCAGTCCTTGTGACTTTGGATTACCCTGGACGAAACTCTGCATCATATATCCTGGACCTTCGACGTTCTATCCTGACTAAAAGCCTGAAGAAATCTCCCTTGGGGTCAAGGAGTGACTCCCCTGCTTGGCAGGCACCAAAGAAGCAACTGACTGGTCTGCATCGCTGAAGCTCCCGCCGGACGCCGAAGTCTTTGCATCACCAGAGGTGGATTTCCAGACTTCCCCGAGGCTACCCTGAAGCCACAGCAAAGCTGATGCCCGTGGCTATCGTGGGTGATGTGGAACCGTGACCCATGGACACCGTGAACTTTTGCAGTAACACTATCTTCCTGATCCTCCTCGAAGTTGTGCTTTGGGTTCTGAGTAGCTCCAGAATTGAGCACCTCCTGCACCAAGGATTTCTGGCCTCCACTCCACGAGTGACCCATGGGCCAGTTTCAAGTGTGACCGCTCAAGGCTCCTTTGCGATCACTAGCCCATTGGCTAGCAGGTCCACACGAAGGCAACTCCTCTTCTACTTGGACTTTCCTGGTTGCTCCAGACGTGCCCTGACTTACCTTTGCTGGGTGAATCCCTCAGAACTTGCTGGTCTGCACCGCAGTCCTTTCTCTGAATTCCAGTGACTTGCTGTTGCCAAGTGTTGTTGGGTCAATTGTGGTCGCCGACACAGCAGCACTCAACAGACTTCATGGGACAGCTGGAATGCGGCTCATGGACTTCATCAACGCCTCCTGGACCTCGTGGCTGAAGAGTCAAGACACCCATTAACTCACCTGAAGCACCGGACATCTGTGGGCATTGGTCCATCCCGCCCTTGGTCACTGGCTAGTGACCCAGACTCTGTCCCGTCTGCTTTCAGGGTCCTTCCTTCCTACATCCAGGCTTGGATCTCTTCGGACACTTCTCCTCTTCACGGCAGCAGCAGTTCTTTGCCAGCTTCTATTGCAATCGACGACGCGACCCGACACCAAAAGACACCTATGCACCTGGGTGAGGTAACTTGAGTACTCTGCTGCCCCTGTGGGTGCTAGCCCTAGAACTACTCAAAAGGGTTTGGCCCTGACTCGATTCTAAGTGTCCCTAATCTTTACATTTCCAATCACGACATTGCCCATAGAAGCCAACGGGAACCCGCGGTTGTGTTTACACACTGCATACAGTCCCCATGGGTCCCCTGTGTCACTAACTTGGGTGGTTCCTTGGGGTCCCAGCGATTCTACAGGCTCTAGGCCCTGTGTCTATTCCAGTCATGGTTCTTATACCACTTTTTTGATATATGGTTTGGTACGCCCCTAGGGCCCAAACGTGTATTTGTGCTATTACTGTTGATTGCTAACTTGTAAATGAAGTACTTCGAACTGAAGTCTCATAAAGAGACTCGAGGGGTGTGTTTTAACCTAAATACATATATTTTTAATATATACCTGGCGTGGTTGTCCTTTCATTTGATCATTCAAGAGATTATGGACTGGTAAAACAAGCTGCTTTACATTCCTTCAAGACTTAGCCTGAAGGCTGCTCTCCATAGCTACTACTAGGATAGCTTTCAGTAAAGGTTGTTTTTAACCAATTCACCATAAGGGGTTGTTTGGACTGATACAAGGTGCCCACTAGAACTGGTGGACAGCATATATCAGGCCACCTTCTCACAATGCACACCTCCAATCACCAGGCATTACCCATGCACTCCTTAAATCACCCAGCCACTACCCATACACTTATATAATCACGCAGGAACTACCCTTGCACTCCTCCAATCACCCAGGCACTACCCCTGTACTTATGCAATTACCCAGCCAGTACCCATACACTTATAAAATCACACATCTCGCCCATGCCTTGGACGGATCATTATGCCATTTTCAGCGGTTTAAAAATCAAGGAAGCAGTGAAGAACAAAGCTGTATCTCCTATAATACTCCCCTTTAAAGTTTGGAAGAGTTTAGACCAGGATAAACTCGTGGCATTCCTAGATGAATCCCGCCCTATCCTATCTGACGATCCTACCACCGCTACGAACCAATTTCATGATTGGTTCAGCAAGGCTTCAAACCATCTGGTACCCACTAAACGTTATTCCATGAATAGAAGTACTCCTACTGAACTAAGAGCTTTAAAACAAATAGGCAGGAACAAGGAAAGGCACTGGCGCAGAAGCTATGACCCCAAAAGTAAGATTATCTACAAAGAATCACTGGCTATTTATAAATCCACGATTGTGGCCACCAAAAAAACATACTACTCGGAGCAAATTGAAACATCCAAAAACTCTAGTAGACAATTGTTCACCATAACAAAAACCCTGACTGGTAATGTGCCAGATTTACATCCACCCCCGTCCCAACCACTTTGTGACGCGTTATCAGATTTTTTCTACTCCAAGGTGAATAACATATACCAAGCCTTTTCCTCAAAAAATATCAGCAAAGTTTCTTCTGCTTTTACCAGCCCTTGTAATTCCTTGTCCAGCTTTAGGACTCTTTCCACTGACCAGATAATTACTATTATGAAGTCTATTAAATCAGGTTCGGCCCTGGACCCCTGCCCTTCCGCAGTATTTTCCATGGCGATGGACACTACCGCCCCTGTCATTACCCATGTCTGTAATACCATATTGACCTCTGGGATCTACCCCGATTGTCTTAAAAACACGCTGATTAAACCTCTATTGAAAAAACCCAGTCTTGACATGAAAGAGCTCAAGAACTATAGGCCCATAGCTAGTCTTCCCTTCCTAGCTAAGGTGGCAGAAAAGGCGATGAATCAGCAGCTCTCAGAACACCTATAGACAAATTTGCTCCTGGATGACACACAGTATGGTTTCCGTAAATATCACGGCACAGAAACTGCCCTCCTCAAAGCAGCCGATGATATTAGAACCACTCGTGATCAGGGCATGACAGCGTTGCTTGTACTACTAGATCTCTCGGCAGCCTTTGACACGGTCGACCACAAGATCCTGGTCGACCGTGTCGGGAAGAAGGGAATTGACCACTTGGCTAGAGAGTTGCTCTCATCTTTTCTAGCAGATAGAACTCAGGTGGTCACCATGGGACCACATCAGTCAGCTAAGTTGTCGCTCCCATGCGGGGTTCCCCAAGGCTCATCCCTGAGTCCGACGCTATTTAATATCTATGTGTCGGACCTTGCAAGTATAATTAAGGCATCTGGGATGAGCCTAACTTCCTACGCTGATGATACACAATTGGTACATGCCATTAAGGACAAAGGGACGGAAGTTGCAGAACGCTTTCAAAACACCATGGGCCTGATAGGAGAGTGGATGGCTGGCAACTGCCTAAAGCTTAACTCCGACAAAATGGAGCTGATCATCTTTGGACCCCTCTCTCCGACTTGGCCTACTCTCTGGTGGCCCCCCGAGTTCGGTACTCCACCCAATCCGACCTCTAAGGTTAGGAACTTGGGAATTATCTTTGATGATCGTCTCAACTTTATGGCACACGCCAATAAAGTAGCAGCTACAGCCCACCACAAATTAAAGATGATAAGAAAAATCATGCCAGTTCTTCCAGATGCCGCTGCCAAAACCCTGGTAACCTCCTTGGTCCTACCTTCCTTGGACTATTGTAACTCGCTTTTTCTTAATAGTCAAAACCAGAGTTACAAAAAAACTACAAACTATACAGAATGCGGCAGCACGCCTCCTGACAAGAACACCCAAGTTTGCTCCCATCTCGGACACCATCAGGACACTCCACTGGTTAACTATCAAGAACAGGATCATTTTCAAATCTCTTTGTATAATTTACAAAACCATACACAACCAAGGTCCACGCCCTCTTAAGGACCAACTTAAATGTTACAGACCAACCAGACAACTCAGATCCATGACTCTTAATCATCTAGTTGTCCCACGCTCCAAAACTGTATCCTGGGGTGACCGCCGCTTTACGGTAGCAGCACCCAAGATCTGGAATATGCTGCCTCAGCACATCAGATCCAGCAAATCATTACTTCAGTTTCGTAAGAGCCTGAAAACATGGTTGTTTAACCAGTAATAAACCACTCGTCCTTCCAATTATGAGGAGCTTCAGTCGTTTAGTCTAGCGCCGAGACGCCCACGGGTATTCGTTCGCGCTCTATAAATGCCAAAATAAATAAATAAATAAATACTCGTATACTCATGCAATCAGCTAGACATTACCCCTGCACTCGTGCAATCACCAATGCATTAGCTATGCACTGCTCCAATCACCCAGTCACTACCCTTGCAATCCTCCAATCGCTCAGACAGTATCTATGCACTCCTCAATCACTCAGCCAGTACCCATGTACTTATAAAATCACCCAGGCACTACCTATGCACTTCTCCAATCACCCAGGCACTACCACGTCACTAATGCAACTACCCAGACATTACTTCTGCACTCATGCAATCACCCAGACATTACTGATGCACTCCTCCAATTACCCAGACATTACCCCTGCACTCATGCAATCACCCAGGCACTACCTATGCACGCCTCTAATCACCCAGGCACTACCTCTGCACTTATATAATCAACCAGGCACTACCCTTGCACTCCTCAAATCACCCAGGCACTACGCTTGTACTCATTCAATCACCCAGGCACTACCTATGCAATCATGCAATAACCCAAGCACTACCCATGTGTTCCTCCAATCACCCAGACATTTCACCTGCAGTCATGTAATCACCCATGCATTAGGGATACACTCCTACAATCCCCCAGACATTACCCTTGCACTCATGCAATTACCCATGCATTAGCTATGCACTCCTTCAATCACCCAGGCAGTATCCATGCAGTCCTCCAATCACCCAGGCAGTACCCATGTACTTATAAAATCACCCAGGTACTACCTATGCACTCATGCAATCACCCAGGCACTACTGATGCACTCCTCCATGCACATAGGCATAACCCATGCACTCCTTCAATCATTCAGGCAGTACCCATGTAATTATAAAATCACCCAGGCACTAGGTACTCCTCTAATTGCCCAGGAACCACCCCTCCACTCATGCAATCACCCAGGTATTACCTATGCATTCCCGAGTCATCCAGCCAGTACCCACATACTTATAAAATCACCCAGACAGTACCTATGCACTCATACAATCACCCAGGCAGTACCCCTGCACTCATGCAATCACCCAGGTAATACCTATCCACTCATGCAAGAATCCAAGCACTATCCTTGCACCCCTCCAATCACCCAATCACTATCCATGCAGTCCTCCTATCACCCAGGCAGTACCCATGCACTTATAAAATTACCCAGGCACTACGTATGCACCCATGCAATCAACCAGGCACTACTGCTGCACTCCTCCATGTACCCAGGCATTACTCATGTACTCCTCCAATCACCCAGACACTATCCATGCACTTCTCCAATCACCCAGGCACTATCCATGCACTCCTCCAATCACCCAACCACTATCCATGCACACCTGCAATCACCCAGGCACTAGCGTTGCACTCCTCCAATCACCCATGCACTATCCATGTATTCCTCCAATCACCCAGCCAGTACCAATGCACTAATTGAATAACCCAGACACTACCCATACACTCCTCCAATCACACAGGCACTACCCATACACACCTGCAATCACTCAGGCATTACCCATGCACTCCTTAAATCACCCAGGCACTATCTATGCACTCCTCTAATGACGCAGGCACTACTCCTGCACTCATGCACTCACCCAGCCAGTACCCATGCACTCTTGCAATCACCCAGGCATTACCCATGTACTCATGCAATCACTCAGGTAGTAAACATGAAATTCTCCAATCAATCAGGCACTACACATGCACTCATTCAATCACACGTGTACTACCTATACACTTCTCCATATATTACACTTGCCGCAATTCATACAACACATACAAATTTGCCTATTTTTAACAAAATAGGCAGTTCTAATAAGAACCACATTTTTTTCTTTTATAATTTTTTTGTATTTTTCAAATCTTTTTTGTAGTTTTTGGGTGTTTAACTTTGGAAACATTATGCAATTAGAAAGTCATTGCAAAAATAAGAAATAAAAAAAAAATAACACTGGTGGTTTTTAATAGCAACCACGATGGTATCCACTGATTATTCACCACAGCAAAGACCTACTTTATAGCACTTTACACAACGTTGCTCCACTCCAGCAAATTCAGAAATAATATGAGGTCTGGCAGGAGTGGAAGAACCAGATGATGTGCTTGGCGCTGCAACTTCATCCTTAGTTGCCTGTCTTTCTTGGCCTCGAAGCTGTTGTTCTCTCGCAAGATGCATTGGATGCATAGTTTGAAGGTGTTTCAGCATCGAAGAGGTACTGCACGAATATATTTTGTCCGATCCACGTGAGAGGACATTCTCGCAAATTGTGCACGTGACCTTACATGCATTCACTTTCTTCTCCCCAGCAGGAATAGAGAAAAAGACTCATAAAATGCGTTCATACCTTTGCTTGACAGGATCTTCCAACTCATCTTCATCTAAAGGTCCTCTCACGTGGATCGGACAAAATATATTCAAACACCCACCATGACTGGTGCACGATCGGTACGCAAATCTACTTTAAAAAAAATCAAAATGTAAATGCATATTTTAGAAAGGAGAAAACATCACATTATTTTTATGAAAGTTGTATTATTTAGAAAAGGCATTTTTGGGACATTATAGTTAAAAATTAGCATTCAAAAAACCTTTGAAATTCACTGAAAAATCCATAGGTTTCAGGGTCGTTATAGTTAGTAATTAGCATCTAAAAAACCTTAGAAATTCACTGAAAAAACCCATAGGTTTCAGGGACGTTATAGTTAGAAATTAGAATTTAAAAAGCCTTTGAAATTCACTGAAAAAACAAAGTTTTCAGCTACTTTATAGTTAGAAATTAGCATTTAAAAAACCTTAAAATTCACTGTAAAAACCACATGTGTCAGGGACGTTATAGTTAGTTGGACATGTCACTCGTACAAAACCAGAGAAATCTGGACGTTATAGTTAGATGAGCTAACTATAACCCGTGCCCCTGCAATGCACTGCTGATGACATCATATATTACATCACTCACGACATGGTCAGTGACATCAATGCGGTCGCCAGTAGGTAGTTATAGTTAGGACCTATTATCCATAGGAAATCTGCAATATTCTATTTGGAATAACTTTGGCGCCGGTTGACGAATCTTCGCAAAAGTTTCAAAACTCGTGGCCCACTCTGGTCCGCTCCTATCCTGAAAGTCTCGTGGTGATTTGTCAAGTGGGGCCGAGAAAAAAGGGGGTCCCAAAACATGTTTTCCCCATGCAATTTTCCATAGGAACCTTTAGTCACAGCTACAGTCCAAACTGCTGAACGGAATTAAACCAAATTTGGCAAAAAGGTAGCCCTTGGTTCAGAGTCGTGCCTTTTGGTTAAATGGTGTAAAACCATTCAGTAGTTCCTGAGAAAATCAAAAGTAAAAACACATATATATCTGGGCAGAGCCTAACCACACATCTCATCGTGAGATCTGATTGGTTGTCAGCACTTCATCCAAGAAGTGTTGGCAGCCATCTTGGGAACAATCTATATGATAGCACCTCAACAAGCATTGCAGTTAATAGAAGGTTTGAAGACTTTAGTTACGTTATAAATCATTTGTTGTTGGTACCATACTCATTTTAGGAATTGTGGTGTGTTCTAAGGTGATTTTACCATCTGAAAAAGCCTTCTGCTGGGATATCATGAATCATGTTTGAGAGAAAACTGTTTTCTCATGCTTTTCCCACAGAGGTTTGGAAGGTGATCTATAAGCTAAACTGAGAGCATATTTTCTGTACATTCACATTATCTTTCTCAGTCATGTGAGAATGAAGTCTGACATTCTCATTAAAACATGTACATCCAACAAGGGCAGAGATTGTCATTTGATCCCTTTGTGTTCTACTGCAGCTTCCCAGAGTGTTCTAAAGAACAACTAGAGCGCTAACAGTCCTGTTGGAGGGAGGACCTCCGGGGAGTCAGGGGGACCACTCCGGGGCACCTTCCTACCACAAAGTTATAGCCGAGCGCCACTGAGAAGCCTCCTAGGAGAGGTCTTTCTCCTATGATCGTACTAGGCCCAGTAACACCACCACACAGGACTCCGTATCAGTTGCTTATCTAGGTACTTTATCAATAGTAGCACATTCAAAATATTTACAGGGGGATCGAGAGATCCAGAAAGAGTCTCAATGTCTTTGTAGGGACAGGGTAGCGGGACAGTCTTAGTACCAGCCTGGTACGGGGAAGCTCTGCGCCAGACCTTGCGTTAGGCCGAAGGTGGCTCCGGGGATCGGAGCGGCAGGTGCTGGTCTCAAAGCAGCTCGGACGTGGAGAGCCGCGACGGTGTCTGCAGGGCTCGGGTGGTAGTTCCGCTTGGGTCGAGCCGCGACACAGTCAGCAGGGCTCCGGTGGTAGGTCCGCTTCGGTCGAGCCGCGACGAGGTCAGCAGGGCTCTGATGGCAAGTTCAACAAGGTCGGGCCGCGACAGCGTCAGCAGGGCCCCAAAGGTTCGTGAAGGTCTTTAAGCACGGTGGAGCCGCGACGTAGTCAGCAGGGCTCAGAGCGTGGTTCCAGGATGAGTCTTTCTCTGTAGGGTCAGCCGCGATCCGATCAGCAGGGCTCTTGACTCCGGGATACAACTACTGTCCTATTGCGGGGTTGCCCCAGATATAGGTCTGGAGCCCTTTGATGTCCGGACCCTTGCGCCTGGGGGGGCGGAGAGGCCGGGCTGGGAGAGGCCAGACGCCCAGCGGGAGAGGCGCCAGGCCCGGGGAGGCCGGAGGACGATCGCACCTAGGTGTTGAGGGACGGTGGGGGTCCCATCGAAACTCTCCTCCTCCGGGAGTGGTGAAGTGTTCACGTGGTACCCCCTGGCCAGTTGTTGGCGCCTTGATGTCGGGGCTTGCTGGGGCCGAGGCCGGGTTGAGCGGGGTCACGTAGGCTGGTGCGCAGAGTCACGTACAATCCAAAATGGAGGAGCCCCGAGGTGCAGGGGACCTCGTGCGGCTTGGCGAGGGGGAACAGGACCACGCCACGAGGCCGGCTCCAACAGTGAGTAGTAAAGTGAGTAGTAGAGAGTAGTAGAGAGCGAGCAGTAGAGAGTGAGTAGTGGAGAGTAAGTTCTAGAGAGTAGTAGAGTGCGAGTAGTAGAGAGTCAGTAGTAGAGAGTCAGTAGTAGAGAGTAGTAGAGTGAGTAGTAGAGATTGAGTAGTAGAGAGAGAGTAGTAGAGAGTGAGTAGTAGAGTAGTAGAGAGTGAGTGGTAGAGAGAAGTAGAGAGTAGTAGAGTGAGTAGTAGAGAGTAGTAGAGAGTGAGTAGTGGAGAGAGTAGTAGAGAGTAGTAAAGTAGTAGAGAGTGAGTAGTAGAGAGTGAGTAGTAGAGAGTGAGAAGTAGAGAGAGTAGTAGACAGTAATAGAGTAGTAGAGAGTGAGTAGTAGAAAGTGAGCAGCAGAGAGTAGTAGAGAGCGAGTAGTAGAGAGTGAGTAGTGGAGAGTGAGTAGTAGAGAGTAGTAGAGAGCGAGTAGTAGAGAGTGAGTAGTAGAGAGTGAGTATCAGAGAGTGAATAGTAGAGAGTGAGTAGTAGAGAGAGAGTAGTAGAGAGTGAGTAGTAGAGAGTAGTAGAGTGAGTAGTAGAGAGTGAGTACTAGAGAGAGAGTAGTACAGAGTAGTAGAGATTGAGTTGTAGAGTAGTAGAGACTGAGCGGTAGAGAGTAGTAGTGAGTAGTAGAGAGTGAGTAGTAGAGAGTAGTAGTAGAGAGTAGTAGAGAGTAGTAGAGAGTAGTACAGAGTGAGAAGTAGAGAGTGAGTAGTAGAGAGCAGTAGCGAGTGAGTAGCAGAGAGTGAGTAGTAGAGAGAGAGAAGTAGAGATTAGTAGAGAGTGAGTAGTAGAGAGTAGTAGAGAGTGAGTAGTAGAGATTGAGTAGTAGAGAGTAGTAGAATAGTAGAGAGTGAGTAGTAGAGAGTAGTAGAGAGTGAGTAGTAGAGAGTGAGTAGTGGAGAGTGAGTATCAGAGAGTTAATAGTAGAGAGTGGGTAGTAGAGAGAGAGTAGTAGAGAGTGAGTAGTAGAGAGTAGTAGAGTGAGTAGTAGAGAGTGAGTAGTAGAGAGTGAGTAGTAGAGAGAGAGTAGTAGAGAGTATTAGAGAGTGAGTTGTAGAGTAGTAGAGAGTGAGTGGTAGAGAGTAGTAGTGAGTAGTAGAGAGTGAGTAGTAGAGAGTAGTAGTAGAGAGTAGTAGAGAGTAGTAGAGAGTGAGAAGTAGAGAGTGAGTTGTAGAGAGCAGTAGCGAGTGAGTAGCAGAGAGTGAGTAGTAGAGAGAGAGAAGTAGAGAGTGAGTAGTAGAGAGTGAGTAGTAGAGAGAAGTAGAGAGTGAGTAGTAGAGATTGAGTAGTAGAGAGTAGTAGAATAGTAGAGAGTGAGTAGTAGAGAGTAGTAGAGAGTGAGTAGTAGAGAGTGAGAAGTAGAGAGAGAGTAGTAAAGAGAAGTAGAGAGTGAGTAGCAGAGTAGTAGAGAGTAGTCAGTCAGTGTCAGTCAGTGTCAGTCAGTCAGTGTCAGTCAGTGTCAGTCAGTCAGTGTCAGTCAGTGTCAGTCAGTCAGTCAGTGTCAGTCAATCAGTGTCAGTCAGTCAGTGCCAGTCAATCAGTGTCAGTGAGTGTCAGTGTCAGTCAGTCAGTGTCAGTCAGTCAGTGTCAGCTACAGCAGCTCTGCTGACCTGGTTCTCTGGCTCTAAAGCAGCTCTGCTGACCTGGTTCTCTGCCTCTAAAGCAGTTCTGCTGACCTGGTTTCTCTGGCTCTACAGCAGGTCTGCTGACCTGGTTCTCTGGCTCTAGAGCAGCTCTGCTGACCTAGTTCTTAGGCTACAGAGCAGCTCTGCTGATCTGGTTCTCTGGCTCTATAACAGCTCTGCTGACCTTGTTCTCTGGCTCTAAAGCAGCTCTGCTGACCCGATTCTATGGCACTAAAGCAGTTTGGCTGACATGGTTCTCTGGCTCTAGAGCAGCTCTGCTGACCTGGTTGTCTCCCTCAAAAAGCATCTCTACTGACCTGGTTTCTCTGGCTCTAGAGCAGCTCTGCTGACCTGGTTCTTAGGCTCTAGAGCAGCTCTGCTGACCTGGTTCTCTGGCTCTAAAGCAGCTCTGATGACTTGGTTCTCTGGCTGTTGAGCAGCTCTGCTGAGCTGGTTCTCTGGCTCTAAAGCAGTTCTGCTGACCTGGTTCTCTGGCTCTAAAGCAGCTCTGCTGGCCTGGTTCTCTGGCTCTGAAGCAGCTCTGCTGACTTGGTTCTCTCCCTCTAAAGCAGCTCTGCTGACCTGGTTTCTCTGGCTCTACAGCAGCTCTGCTGAACTGGTTCTCTGGCTCTAGAGCAGCTCTGCTGACATAGTTCTTAGGCTCTATAGCAGCTCAGCTCACCTGGTTCTCTGGCTCTACAACAGCTCTGCTTGCTGACCTGGTTCTCTGGCTCTAAAGCAGATCTGCTGACCCGTTTCTATGGCTCTAAAGCAGTTCTGCTGACCTGGGTCTATGGTTCTAGAGCAGCTCTGCTGACCTGGTCCCTTGGCTCTAAAGCAGCTCTGCTGACTTGGTTCTCTCCCTCTAAAGCAGTTCTGCTGACCTGGTTCTCTCACTCTAAAGCAGCTCTACTGACCTGGTTTCTCTGGCTCTACAGCAACTCTGCTGACCTGGTTCTCTGGCTCTAGAGCAGCTCTGCTGACCTGGTTCTTAGGCTCTAGAGCAGCTCTGCTGACCTGGTTCTCTGGCTCTAAAGCAGCTCTGCTGACCTGGTTTCTCTGGCTCCACAGCAGCTCTGCTGACCTGGTTCTCTGCCTCTAGAGCAGCTCTGCTGACCTGGTTCTCTCACTCTAAAGCAGCTCTACTGACCTGGTTTCTCTGGCTCTAAAGCAGCTCTGCTGACCTGGTTCTCTGGCTCTAGAGCAGCTCTGCTGACCTGGTACTCTGGCTCTAAAGCAGCTCTGCTGACCTGGTTTCTATGGCTCTAGAGCAGCTCTGCTGACATGGTTCTCTGGCTCTAAAGCAGCTCTGCTGACCTGGTTCTCTCCCTCTAAAACAGCCCTGCTGACCTGGTTCTCTGCCTCTAGAGCAGCTCTGCTGACCTGGTTCTCTGGCTCTAAAGCAGCTCTGCTGACCTGGTTCTATGGCTCTAAAGCAGCTCTGCTGACCTGGTTCTCTGGCTCTAGAGCAGCTCTGCTGACCTGGTACTCTGGCTCTAAAGCAGCTCTGCTGACCTGGTTCTCTCCCTCTAAAGAGCTCTGCTGACCTGGTTCTCTGGCTCTAAAGCAGTTCTGCTGACCTGGTTCTCTGCCTCTAGAGCAGCTCTGCTGACCTGGTTCTATGGCTCTAAAGCAGCTCTGCTGACCTGGGTCTCTGGCTCTAGAGCAGCTCTGCTGACCTGGTTCTCTGGCTCTAAAGCAGTTCTGCTGACCTGGTTCTCTCCCTCTAAAGCAACTCTGCTGACCTGGTTTCTCTGGCTCTAGAGCAGCTCTGCTGACCTGGTTCTCTGGCTCTACAACAGCTCTGCTGACCGGGTTTCTCTGGCTCTACAGCAGCTCTGCTGACCTGGTTCTCTGCGCTCACGATGCACACACCCGACTTCGTGAAAATATATTTAAAAATAATATAAGTTTACTATAAGTACAAATATATTATTTTTATGAATATCTTAGATAATCTCTTGCCCTAATATGTGGACACATGTAGACACATACATATCGTTTGATGTAACTGAAAAACACGCAGCCGTCGCACACCATACGCGGATCCTTCACGACTTTTCTAAAATGGGGGCTAGAATCCGCGCACCCATCGAGATGTGTACGCTTTGAGTGCACGACTCCGAAAAAAAATTGAATTAAAAAAAAATAATAATAATAATATAAATATATTTTTTTTTAAATGAAAACAAAAAAATAATCAATATTTCTGTTAGAATTAAAAAAAATATTTTTTTTGCAATTTTCAGAAAAATATATAATGTTATTTAATGAATAAAATATTTATCAATAAACAGTTAAAAAACTGTAGAAAATCAGTACAAAATATAGGTATAACAACTATCACACTTAAAAATGTGCATTTAAAAAACCTTTGGAATTCACTGAAAAAAACCATAGGTTTCAGAGAAGTTATAGTTAGAAATTAGCATTTAGAAAAGCTTTCAAATTCACTGAAAAAACATAGGTTTTCAGAGACGTTATTGTTAGAAATTAGCATTTAAAAAACCTTAAAAATTCACAGAAAAAAACATAGGTTTCATGGGTGTTATAGTTAGCTGGCCATTTCACTCGCACATAACCATAGAAATTCCTCCGTTATAGTTAGTTATGCTAACTATAACTCACACGCCCGCAATGCACTGCTGATGATGTCACATATTGCATCATTCATGACATGGTCAGTGACATCACTGATGACATCACTGATGGCATCTCAAATGACATCACTGATGACATCACTGATGACATCATCCATGTGACAATCTGATACACCTCATCATACACTAGGATAACCTTTCATCACTCACTGTAAAATACAGAGTACCATATTTTAAACCATTGACACCAATACCAGTTACTTCATACCCACTCACTGATTCCTACGTCAACACACATAACTCCCCATTCAACAACAGAATCATTTATACATGCAGTCACTAATTAATAGAACACTATCAAATGCACTTATACACATATATAGACATTGACACATCAGCAGTCATCTTGGTTGGTTATGCAGTAATCCTACTCACTCATGAAAAAAATTAATCACACTTAAATTTACTCACTTACACAATTATCCAACAACACCTCATTCATTCAATTACATAGTAACTCATAGTTAATATGTTAAAAAATCACCATTACAATTATACACTCATTCATATAGTTATTCTCACAATCACTGACCCTTGCACATACTCATTTATATACACTAACTCTCACGTACAATGCCTTTTATTGTTTTACTTTGTTGAAGATTTCAACTAAAACATACATTCGTTCAACAACACACAAATAAATACACTCAGTCACCCAAACAACTCTTTCCACATGCACTCTTAAACCTATACACCTAGTCAATCAACCATTCACACATTTATGCATAGAGTTACACACACCCCATCCAACCACACACAAACTCAGTGTCCCATACAAATACTCACCCAACTAATCAATAACTACTCATGTAGTTAGTGACCAAGTGATTCAGCATGTTATACAACAGCAGAGACAGTGATACACACATTCACATAGTTTAGTTACTAATCCATGTATTCAGTGAGACACTTTTAATTACTCACTTAAACAGACAGTCAGACAGCTACTAAATCCTTCATCCAGACAGTTATATATCCACTCAATCTTCAATACAGATTGGTATATATATAATACATATTTAAATTTCAAACTAAACCACATACACTGGATGATGTCATCAGTGATGTCATTTGAGATGTCATCAGTGACGTCATCAGTGATGTCACTGACCATGTCTTGAATGATGCAATATGTGATATCATCAGCAGTGCGTTGCAGGTGCGGGAGTTATAGTTAGCAGAACTAACTATAACAGAGGAATTTCTATGGTTTTGTGCGAGTGAAATGGCCAGCTAACTATAACACCCCTGAAACCTATGTTTTTTTTCTGTGAATATATATATATATGATATTTAATCCTTTTAGAAACCCTCAGTCACGGGATGATGTAATTAGTGATGTCTTCAGTGATGTCATTTGAGATGTCATCAGTGACGTCATCAGTGACGTCACTGATCCATGTCATGAGTCATGCAATATGTGATGTCATCAGCAGTGCATTGCGAGGACGCAAGTTATAGTTAGCTCAACTAACTATAACAGATGAATTTCTCATGTTTTGTATGAGTGAAATGTCCAACTAACTATAATGTCCCTGAAACCTGTGTTTTTTTCATTGAATATATATATATATATATATATATATTCACTGAAAAAACCAAAGGTTTCAGGGGCGTTATAGTTAGGAAATGGCATTTAAAAAACCTTAGAAATTCACTGAAAAAACCATAGGTTTCATGGGCGTTATACTTAGCTGGACATTTCTCTCGTACAAAACCCTAGAAATTCCCCTGTTGTAGTTAGTTCAGCTAACTATAACTGGCGCCCCCGCAATGCACTGCAGATGACGTCACATATTACATCACTCATGACATGGTCGATGACATCACTCATGACATCTCAAATGACATCACTCATGACATCACTGATGACGTCATCCATGTGATAAATTAGTACATCTTCTCACACCCTAATATAACCTTTGATACACCGAGTCAAAATTTCAGACGGCCATTTAGGAACTTCGATTTTCGATCGCGATCGAATCGACCCCCCATTTTGTGGCCCGCCGCCATTTTGTGTTGCCATCACTCAGGCAGCACGGCGTAAAAAGTCTATTCTGCTTTTTCTGTAGCCTGGTGTCAAAATACGCCTTCTGCCTCTATTTGAAAAGCTGGTGTTAGAACTAGCCGAGTACACTAATCCCTGTCTGGCTTTTCTAATCCCCGTCTCAACTATCTGTTGATTCACACTATTCTTTCCTGACCTTATCTTATCGACTGGCCTTCACTGTCTCCTGCTAGCATTCTCTCGTTTCACAACTGTCCTCCAACACACACAAACGTGTCTCGCCACCTGCAAGTTAGTTATGAATCTGTTAATGAATTAGCTTGAGGGAGGGGTGACAAATATAGTTGGAGGAGAGGTCTCTTCGAGTCATCTGACACTTTTGTTTTCCAACTTTTCCCATTGGTTCCATCCTGTTTTCTAACTTTCCTTATTGGTTCTTTCTTGTATGTTCTGGGAGGGTTTTGGGTCAATATGACTGAACATTGTATAGTATTTAACGCTGTGCGCCACAGAGTGAAGTGTCAGTCTCCTGAGAACCTACTCTGTGTACTTCTAGGATAACTGTACTAGCTGCAGCTAAATAAATCTGATCTTCTAACGCCGACAGAGTGTCCCGTGTCTCTGTGTAGCGAAGCAGGAGAACTCCGGAGACTTTGGGCGTACCCTGCGCCGCCAGGCCCAAAAGGTTCTGGTTCTTCAACTGGTACCCACGTGGGGTGGCTTCAGTGGTACCGGTTCTGCTCGAAGGTCGTGAGGAACCCCGCAAGAAAATTCCGGAGGGTTCGCGAGCCACACTAAGCGACCCCTGTATGTCGAAAGTCGTCCGAAGGTCTTTTGCAGCGCGGTTACTCCTTCCTGACGGCTACTGACGACCGCTGCCCTGACTGCCGCCCTGCTTTGGCCCTTCCTTTGATGATGTATGGTAAGGCGAGACGATAGACGGGCCTCTGTTGGTGGAAGAAGACATCCTTAGTTTAGTATTTTCGTGGGTCGCGCCCACAAATTGCAATAGATAAAGCTGAGGGTAAGTGCATTTGTGCTGCGTAAACTGAGTTTTACTCCCTTGAAGTTTGTGAACAGACAGGAAAATCGCAAGATGCCTGGTCTGACTAAGTTTGGAAGGATTTGTTGTCTTGGTTGTAATAGGGATTCCCGACTTGAGGACTCTTGTCCGATTCCTTCGGTTGGAACTCCCACATATGAGCTCTATTCAAAACATGGTATCGGGCCCATTGCCTTTAACGAGACATGGACCCGATACACGAAGAAAGATGGTGTTCTCAAATGGCCAGAAAATGGTAGTTTTGATCCTGATGTGCTAGATAATTTGGAAGCAGTTTTATTTAAAAGAAAAGCCCGGCCGGCAATGTTTGACTCTTTCCGCCTTTGGCGTAAGGAAGCCAAACAGAAAGAAATGAAACAAGCAAAACGAGATAGGAAAGCACAGGGTATGCCAATTATACAGGCTGCCCAACAGTTCAAAGACGATGAAATTGATAATGCGACTGAAATTTCAGAAAGACAACATCGTATGGCGATAGATAAATGCTATCCGGTGTTGCCTGTTTCTCCTTCTGATAATAAGAAAGATATAGAAGAAGATCCCCTAATGTCCCATTTATTAAGGTTGGCTCCGCCCTATGCGCAAAGTGCCAATGTACCTCAGCCGTTACAGCCTGTTCAGCCACCAGTGGTACTTCCGCCTGTTCCGGCTCTTCTGCATTTGCCTCCTCCAGTATTACCGCCCTTGCCGGTTTTACCGTTAGTCTCAACTTCTTTACCCTTTGCCTTCTGCTCCTCCTGCAGTTATCCATTCTTCTCCTGTCAGTTCCCCTAATACTCTGTCTCCAATTCTTATGTCTAATTCTCCGTCTGTGCGTAAGCGTCTCACAGACTCTGTCACTAGTATTCTATCTCCTTTCTTTGAAGCTTTAAATGTGTCTCCGGCTTTTGTTCGAAGACAATCTCGTAGTCAGTTCCCAGATATTGAGGAACGAGAGAGGTTAGACTCTCTTGCACGAAAATGGATCAAGAAGGGTCCACAATACAGTGTGCTAGATATTATGCCTACCTTTTTGCAATGGAATGCGCCTACGCAAAGATACGTTTTCAATGTAATGTGCGACACTCTCATTAAAGAATGGGAAGATGTGACTTCGAGCCCGATCCCACAGGATCTGTTAAATATTCAGACTGATTTTGAAAAAGGACTTACTGTGGGTTCTAAGGTTGAGGAAGCTGTAAGGACGCTTATCTCTTATAGATACTTATTGTTTTCTCAGATTTTCCATGATTCCGATCAGTCGGTTAGACTGACGTCGAAAAATTATCCTATGAGAGAGGTTCCTCCAGTATGGAAGGAAGAGGTTCCAGCAGCAGGTGCTAATCCTCTTATCCCTGCTCATTTCCAACGTATATGGGTACATGTCCCTTGGAAGAGATCTGAAGTTTTGGCCCTTAAGCAGACTCTACCGGATCCTCGTAAGAACCCTGCAGGTTACTACAAAGAATTATCGCAGACAGTTGACGCCTGCATTATGAACCTAGCAGATATTGACATGCTAATGGGAAATGTAGTCCCACAGACAATATGGGCTAAAATTCGTAGAGAGGATCACGCGCAGGAACTAGGTGCTACTTGGGATGTTATAACTAATACAGATAGAGACCAAGTGGGTGGCGCAAAGCCTGACGCTCTGATTTCGGAACTTCCTGGTAGAATCATTACGTTAATGAAAACTATGATGCCTGCATTGAGAGTTAATTGGGATAAACTAGCCGCATGCAAACAAAAGAAAGATGAAAGTGTCTCTGACTTCTTTACTCATTTCGAGGAGACATTTATCGACCACAGTGGTCAAGACATGGCTACAGAGGGTGGACAGCGATTATTCGTGGACAAATTTGTATTCAATTTGCTTCCCTAGCTGTCACACAAATTAAAAGATTCAGAAAGTTCATGGGCTGTTTCTTCTTCTGCTCAGATATTGGCTACTGCGCAATATTATGAGAATAGAGATAAGGAAGTAAAAGAAAAGCAAGAGAAAAAGACGAAAGAATTAAAAACGAAGGTTCTCTTGCAACAAGCCTATCCGCCACGTTATGCTCAGCCTCAAATTCAGCAGCCCCCGCAGTTTCAGAGGTTGTATCAAAAACCTGAGCCATACAATCCGCGACCTTTGTTAGGTCCTAATCAATGTGCCTATTGTAGAGAGGAAGGTCATTTTAAGAATAGTTGTCCGGTTTTATTGCAGCGCAATGGAGCGTTACCTGCTCCACGAGGTCGTGCTGGCCTCCAGTCAGCAAACAGAGGTAGAGGTCGGGATATGTTGACTCAAGAACGGCGTGCCCTACCTTCTCCCAATTCCATGAACTATTTTTATCAGCAAAATGTCAGGTCTGCACAGTATTACAATGAAGACCATTATGTCGAAGGCGAGAATGAGAGTCTTCATGATAACTAGGAAAGCCATGGACAAAGTAAGGGAGTTGTGCCAATCCCAGTAGATCAAAATGGACCTTATATTAACGTCACTACAATGGGTGTTTCAGAGCCATTTCTTCTGGATACTGGAGCAATGAGAAGTTCTATCATTCATTCTAAACTCCCTGGGGCACCTTTGTCTGGCTTAATGAATGTTTCCGTAAGATTTTCTGGCGCCCCTGTTCGTAATCCAGTTTCTTGCCCTTTGCCTATTTCAGTTGGTCCTTATGATTTGGAAGCTCCACTTCTGTTAACGAATGGTTGCGGTGAGAATCTGTTGGGTCTAGACCTATTGAAAAGAATGCATGCTACAATATATTGTTCTCCTTCTGGCGTACATCTTACTTTAGGACAGAAATTGGTCTCCCCAATGTATTTGTCCAAAGATCAGTTTCCACCTGAATTACTTTCTCTTTCAACAGCACTTTGGGCCACGGGTCCGAACGATGTGGGTTGTCTTGAGATTCCACCTTATGTTGTCACTCTCAAGCCCAATGTTGAATTACCGCTTATCCCACAATATAGAATTTCTGCTGAAGGTGAGAAAGCGCTTTTGGAAATCATTCATGACTTGATTCAGAAGGGTGTGGTTGAAGAAACAAGAGGTAATACATGCAATAGTCCTATTCTTCCTGTTCTTACACGCACTGATCCTTCTCAGCCTCCTGTGTACCATTTCGTAATTGATCTGCGAGAAGTAAACAAAATTGTGATCCCACAATTTCCTGTTGTTCCAGATATCACTGTTTGTTGACAATGATACCTTTCACAGTGACTTGGTTTTCTGTTATCGATCTAAAGAATGCCTTCTTCAGTATTCCCATTGCAGAAGAGAGTAGGGACATTTTTGGTTTCTCTCTTGGAGGCCGAAGATTCCGGTTTAAGCGCGCACCCCAAGGCTATTATGAAAGTCCCTCTATTTACAGCCAAGCTTTAAAATGTCATCTTGATACTTTTCATTTGCCATCTGGTGCTGCTCTTATCCAGTATATGGATGACTTATTAGTCGCCGCTGATTCAGAAGATATCTGCAAAGATGTCACTGTTGCATTGTTACGCCACTTGTTTAAACTGAATCACAAGGTTTCACCTTCCAAACTACAATATGTTTGTCGAGAGGTTACCTATTTGGGTCATCTCCTATCAAAGGAGGGACGACGATTGACACCAGAACGAATTCAGGCGATTACGCGAATGTCTGCACCATCCACACAAAGGGAGGTATGTGCCTTTCTGGGTATTAATTCTTATTGTAGACAGTGGATCCCTAACTTCTCTCTAATTGCCAAACCTTTGTTGCCACTCACTTTAAAAGATACGCCTCACCCCCTTCCATGGACTGATGAGTGCCAAAAGAGTTTCACTGACTTACGTACCGCTCTGTATTCTGCTCCTGTACTAGGCACTCCAGATTACACTAAGCCTTTTACGCTTTATGTTCATGAGAGAGAAGGTTGTGCATTGTCAGGGTTTAGCGCAGCAATTTGGAGACAAACAGCGCCCATGTGCCTATTTTTCGGCTACGTTAGATCCCGTATCTAAAGTATTGCCCAGTTGTCTCCAAGCGACAGCAGCAGCAGCAATTTCTATTCGACAGTCTGCTGGAGTGGTGTTGGATAATACTCTCATTGTCATGGTACCACATGCAGTGGATACCTTACTAAACAGAACGAAAACTCAACATCTTACAAGTGCTCGTCTAACTGGATACGAGCTGACGCTATTGACTAGTCACATACACATCAAACGATGTAATACCCTAAACCCAGCTACTCTGTTGCCCCTTCCAAATGAGGAAAATGTTGAGGATCATCATGATTGTTTCTTCCGTACTGAGGAAGAGACAAAAGGAAGAATTGACCTGAGAGACACACCGCTAGAGAATCCGGATGGAACTCTATGGGTAGACGGTTCCTGCTTTAAAATGCCTAATGGAGATACAGTTTCAGCCTATGCTGTAACTACTTTACATACGATTGTGGAAACTGCACGCATTAGACATAATTCAGCGCAAGCAGCAGAATTGGTAGCATTAACAAGAGCTTGTGTATTATCGAAAGGGAAAAGAGTGAACGTACACACTGACAGCCAATACGCTTTTGGTGTAGCGTTCAACTTTGGGCGTCTCTGGAAGGAAAGGGGTTTTCTCACTTCAAATGGCACCAAAATACAACATGGTCAGTTGGTGACTGATCTCCTCGAATCACTTGCCTTACCCACCCAAATAGCGATAGTAAAATGTAGTGCACACAAAAAGATTACGGATGATGTTGGTCGGGGAAATGCGTTTGCAGACGAAATAGCAAAGAAGACAGCGAGAGATTCAACAAGTCGAATGTATGTGGCAGGTCCTGCGAATTGGGTCAGAGAGAGAGGAATGTATGAGAATACAGTGGAAAGTGTAAAAGCGATTCAGAAAGAGGCTTCAGAGAGGGAGATAAGCAAGTGGAAAGAAAGTACGGGAATGTTAGATTAGATGGGTTGTTGGGTGTAATTATCTGAACATCAACGTCGGCTGTTACCAGATGCCTATGTTCTCCCAGTGGTTACTATGGCACATGGTCCATCCCACTTAAGTGCAAAAGGTATTTGTAAACTTCTGGCTCCAGTGTGGCAGAATGAAAGTATCCCAAAATGTGCAGACAATGTAGTGAAGCACTGTATTGTTTGTTTAATGTACAACCCGGGAAAGGGAACCCCAACTCCAGCGGGTCACTTTGCTCCTCCAACACATCCATTTGAGGTGTTGCAAATCGATTACATTCATATGGAGCGGTGCAACAACCTCAAATATGTTCTGGTGGTAGTATGCGCCTTTTCAAGATGGATAGAAGCATACCCTCTAAAGGATAATACAGCCCTATCCACAGCTAAAATCCTTCTAAAAGAATTATTCCCCAGGTTTGGTTTGCCGCGCATTGTCTGGAGTGACAATGGGAGCGAATTTGATGGCCAAGTCATGCAGAAAGTTTGTGCAGGTCTTGGTATCAAGCAAAAGTTCCACGCGGCAAATCATCCACAGTCAGCGGGTTTAGTAGAATGTTATAACGGAACCTTGAAGTTAAAGTTAGCAAAGGTTCAAGCAAGTACAGGACTCAATTGGCCCGATGCTTTGCCGTTAGCTCTGCTATCCACCAGAACTGCAGTACACTCTCGTTTGGGACTTAGCCCATACGAAGTGGTGTTTGGCCGTCCGGCTAACGTATGGGCAATCCCTCGCCCTAAGAAATACTCAGACTTGCCATATCCAATGTTGATTGACTATCTGCATGACCTTACGACTAAATTGCGTGTTCTACATCAACAGGTTCAGAATGCTCTGCCGAAGGCTTCCACAGACCCAGGTCACTCCATTCGACCAGGTGACTGGGTATGTGTGAAGAATTTCCAGAAGACCAGCAATTTGGAACCCAGATGGCGGGAGCCTCGAATGGTCCTTCTCACTATGAGGACAGCAGTTAAAGTCGAAGGAAAGAAAAATTGGATTCACGGTGTGCATTGTAAGAAAGTGCCTTTACCTTTGCCATACGATCAATGGGTACTCAGAGGTGTTGGTGACTGTGAAAGTGAAAGAGTTCCATGATTCGTACCCTTCAGCGATGCACACCTGAATGGGACACTGTCTGAGAAAGAGGACGACGACATTTTACAGGAAGCAATTCCATCACATCGTCGCTTGGATACGACTAAACCACGAACATTGTTCCAAGACCAGAATGTTCCGGGGAAGGAACGATATAATTTAAGACCTAGACCAAAGAACATTTAAGACTCTTCTCCCTTGTGTAGTATTCTGTCCCGGTTGTAGGGTCACGGTAGGAGTCTAAGTCACGACCTGAGTAGTGGCAATAGGCCTGGAGGATCTTCAGTGTCATAGGACGGTAGACCATCGTGACTTAGCGATTGAGGAAGATTGCCGTGAGCATCCATTAGAAAGATGGAAACTACACTAAGTAATAGAGAGGGAAAAGATTAAATGAAGAAAGCATCCTGTAAAATAATGTACAGTCGTTTCAGCATAACTTTATGTGTTATTATATCATTGTGTATTGTTTTGGCGTTTATTAGGTGGATAATTTATGCTTTGCAGTCAAAAGATGCCTCCCCTTCTTCCTCGTTGCCTTCTTCTACTATCTCTCCACACCTCTTTCATACTCTTCCTTCACATGAACTTGTCAGAAGAACCGAATATTATAACAATTCCTTTATCCAGCTATTACATCAGCACCAATTAGTGGTTAATACAACTGATTGTTGGGTGTGTGGTCTTATGCCACATACCACAGAGAAAGGAATGCCATATCTAGTTCTCCCTTTTTCTTAATAGGGTTCTGCTTGGGCTTACTTTGTCATTTTCTCCAATGCTTATCAAAGCAAATTCAGACGATCTGTTAGTTCACATATTAATTATCCAGATTTTAGTCATAGTTCTTTGATAAAGGGTATGGTAGCTATGGCTAAAATCATGGAAAATAGTAAAATCTCCATTGATGAAAGAAAAGCGTACACTAATTGGAACGTCACCCAATATATGTCTAGTCTTAGTAGTAAAGTTGGAAAAGGAAAGTACGCGCCGATTTGGACTATACCACATCAGGGTAACTTCTGCTTACAGATAAATGATCACTCTTCTGACACTACACAAAGGAATAACTGCTCCTACACGTACGTTTATTCCTCTCAGAACTCGCCTCCTCTAGTGCCGTCTCAAGGCACCTATTTAATGTGCTATAATAGAGCTTATACTTGGTTACCAATGGGTTTCTCTGGTACTTGTTATATAGCCTTTCTTCTTCCCCCTACTTACACCGCTTCCGCAAATCATCACCGAACCCGATACGGCAGAGGGATTATTGATTCAAAGGACACAGCAGGACAAGAGGGAGGAGATTTCCTTAAGGGATTTCTTCCCTTCTGAGGTCCAATGGCTAACAGCAGAAATATAAGGCAATTGGTCCGTGTCGTAGAGACTACAATAGACATCACTGTAGGAGCCTTAAGTAACATCACAGCAGAACTACAGGTGGATCGTCTTATGACATTACAAAATCGAGTTGCCTTAGACTTTGTTCTTGCCAATCGTGGTGGAGTATGCAAATTGATCGGGTCAAGTTGCTGTATTTTCATACCTAATGACGCTCCGACAGTATACCAAGCTATCTCCAAGTTGCACATAATCTCTGAGTCTATTCATCAGGACGAAGGAGATTGGTCTTTAACGGAATGGTTTTGGGGACTACTGTCTAAATGGGGTTGGAAAGCATTGACGTTTCTTGGTATAATCTTGACCATTATTTTCTCCTGTTGCCTTTGTATGCACTGTGGTCCCGCTATCTGTGATCTTTGTGCTACTATGTGCATCCCAAAACCCAAACCACAAGTAACAGAAAACATAAGAATGATGTTACAGCAACAACTCGATGACCTCATGGCTATTGACGTGGACTCAGATTAGCATGAGCCTATCTTGCCTGAGTTCTGGCAAAAGGAGGGTCTGAGGAACTTCGATTTTCGATCGCGATCGAATCGACCCGCCATTTTGTGGCCCGCCGCCATTTTGTGTTGCCATCACTCAGGCAGCACGGCGAACAAAGTCTATTCTGCTTTTTCTGTAGCCTGGTGTCAAAATACGCCTTCTGCCTCTATTTGAAAAGCTGGTGTTAGAACTAGCCGAGTACACTAATCCCTGTCTGGCTTTTCTAATCCCCGTCTCAACTATCTGTTGATTCACACTATTCTTTCCTGACCTTATCTTATCGACTGGCCTTCACTGTCTCCTGCTAGCATTCTCTCGTTTCACAACTGTCCTTCAACACACACAAACGTATCTCGCCACCAGCAAGTTAGTTATGAATCTGTTAATGAATTAGCTTGAGGGAGGGGTGACAAACATAGTTGGAGGAGAGGTCTCTTCGAGTCATCTGACACTTTTGTTTTCCAACTTTTCCCATTGGTTCCATCCTGTTTTCTAACTTTCCTGATTGGTTCTTTCTTGTATGTTCTGGGAGGGTTTTGGGTCAATATGACTGAACCTTGTATAGTATTTAACGCTGTGCGCCACAGAGTGAAGTGGCAGTCTCCTGAGAACCTACTCTGTGTACTTCTAGGATAACTGTACTAGCTGCAGCTAAATAAATTTGATCTTCTAACGCCGACAGAGTGTCCCGTGTCTCTGTGTAGCGAAGCAGGAGAACTCCGGAGACTTTGGGCGTACCCTGCACCGCCAGGCCCAAAAGGTTCTGGTTCTTCAATAGATACTCCAATACCAATAACTATACACCCACTCATTGACTCTTAGGTCTACATATATCTCCACTCACTCACCTGTACAGTCACTCATGCTTTCAGTCACTCCATACAGGACTATCATATGCATTTATACACCTATATAGACACTCACCCACCGCCAATCATCCATTGAGGTACTGACACACCTAGTCAGTCATGCAAATAATTAATCACAGTCCAATTTACTGACCTATACAGTTAAACACACTCAAGTTCACTTACTCTTAAAAATACTAACAAATTCTGACACTCTTATACAATTACTGATACAAGCACACACTCATCCATACAGCCACTCCCGCAATCACACACTCTCACATATAGATAGTTATAGACTCTTACACACATTTACACTGCGTTTCACATATGTAATTACTGACACATGTACAACTGAGATATACAATTAATCACTAACACACCCTTACATACAGTCACCCAACCATACAGTCCATCACAGTTGCACTCTTAAAACCATGCGCCCATAGCCTCACCCACTCACACATCTATGCACAGAGTCACACCTACCCTACCCACACAAACACTCAGGCACCCATACAGATACTCAGACAACCAATCAATAACCCATAGAGACACTCATATAGCTATTCACAAAACCATGCAGCCACTTATACACCAACAGACAGATACAGACATTCACACAGTTTAGTCACTAGTCTGCAGTAAGATACATTTAATGACTCACTTATAGAGTCAGTCACACACCTACTAAATCATCCATTCACACACTTATACACCCACTCATTCTTCCATAGGTTTTTCCCTATATATATATTAAACATATTTAAAATTTACAGAAACACATACTCACTGGATGATGTCATCAGTGATGTCATTAGTGATTTCATTTGAGATGTCATCAGTGATGTCATCAGTGATGTCACTGACCATGTCATGAGTGATGTAATATGTGACGTCATCAGCAGTGCATTGCGGGGGCGCGAGTTATAGTTAGCTGAACTAATTATAACAGGGGAATTTCTAGGGTTTTGTACGAGGGAAATATACAGCTAACTATAACGCCCCTGAAACCTATGGTTTTTTCAGTGAATTTCTAAGGTTTTTTAAATGGCAATTCCTAACTATAACGTCCCTGAAACCTTTGGTTTTTTCAGTGAATTTCAAAGGTTTTTTAAATGCCAATTCCTAACTATAACTTATCTCTAAAGATATCATGTTTAATGATTTTCATTGGCTTTCTATATTTTTCAAATTCAGTGTGTCAATTTCATTAATTATGTTTTTTTGAAATTCTTTTTTAACACTATTTTTTTACCTATTTTTTCATTTAAATCTTTTCAAAATTAAAAAATATTATTTGTTTTTATTGAGTTTTTCAAATATATTTTTTTATAATTTTAAAGATTTTTTTTAACTATATGTTCAAAACTTTATTTTATATATGTTTTTTCATGTTTTTGGATCCGCGCACCCTATGCGCACCGTTCTCGATTCCTACGAGATAGCATCCGCGCATGGTATGCGTTGGGTACGTGTTTAGTGCGCGATCGCAATGCGACCAGTACGTGACTCCCAGCCTATACGTGACACGTTCGATGTACGTAACGCGACGTTTACGCGCTTCCGCGATGCGTCATCTGCGTCTATGACGCGGTTGGTGCGCGGATCCCGCGAAATATTTAACATTTAAAAAAACATATATATGTATTTCATGTGAATATTAATTGAAGACAAACTCTAAATTAGTCTTAAAAGTAATATATTTTTACATCTAATCCTATATTTCTTTTTAATTCAATTTCGCGGATGCGTGCTGGGTGCGTGATGCGTAAGCAGAGGGTGCACGGATCCCATGTGCCCTGCAAAAAAAGAGATTTGATTGGTTCATTACACTTCCTGTTCTAACTATTGAAAGACCCCACCCAATTCAATCATTCTTCTTTCACCTTCTTTAGAGGAGCATCTCTTTGCAGACAAGAAGATTTTTGGGAGTAAGATAACACTTAGCTCTAACTTTTTTGTCCTAACAATGGCTTCAGGGCAGCAGGCGTCACCTGCATCTCCTCATACATCTGAGGATGAATTTTTGGAGGAGGCACCACCCACACCACGTTTTTCTTCAGTGGTGTGGAAATTTTTTACTTTTCCTGAGGGGCAGAATAAGACCAATGCCACCTTGGTCACATGCAAGATTTGCAAAAGAGTGCTGTCGCGAGGGGATCCTAACAAGAAATACTTATGCGGCACGGCTACTATGATGAAGCACCTAAAGAGCCTTCATCCGAACAATCTTGCACGAGAAGAGTGAAAACGGATGAGAAACACTCCTGCTCCTGCGCCTTCCACCTCATCGCAGCCGAGCACTTCAAGAGTGCATCCATCAGCCAAAAACTTGGACATCCGTCCTCAATTTCAATATTTAAAAGTGCTCTGCACTAAGTGCAATGCGACTTTGTGCTACGGTGAGCAGTCGATCGATCTGATATGCCGCCGGCAAGAAAGTCACATTTGCTGTTTTTTTTTGTTGTTTTTTTTTGTTCCCTGAAGTTCATTGTTTCAATTGTATCAACAACAGGGTGCTAACATGCAAATTTGCATGTTAGCACCCTTTTACTCTACGCTTCCCCTTGCATCTCTAATGAGATGCAAAGGGGGCCTTCCAGAGTAAATTAATAGAAGAAATGTCGCTAAGCGACATTTCTCCTATTATCAAGAATGTCGCTAACCCTGTTAGAGACAAAAAAAGCAGCGCTAACCGCGGTTAACGCTTCTTTTTTACGTCTGGTATTTTTCAGACTTAGCCATGATATCCTATGGAAGGAGGATATCATGGCTAAGTTTGCCTGTCCCTATCAACAAGGTAACGTGAGATTATCGCTGGGTTTCCAGTGATAATCTCACGTTAGCCTGTTAGCGTGAGGATTTTTATCGCTATTGAGATAAGTGTTGCTAATAGCACGCTATCTCAGCGATAAAAATTCACGCGATAAAAATTCACGCTAGCCGGCGATAATTATCCGAGCGCTAAGTGCGCTTAGAGATAATTATCGCCGGTTGTTGTTGATATGCCCCTTACTTTCCTGGTTTAAAAAAAGAGCTAAATTTCTTTGTTAGTGTGTGAAAGTTTAGATGAATGTATGTGTAGTATGTAATTGACTGAATGAATGCATTAGTAGCGTATGGTGAATGTATAAGTGCAGAACTATGAGGAAGTGCTGCAGCATCACACAGTAACCTCTTTAACTGCAGTGTGCTGTAGTACTTCCAAAGCACAGGGATGCAACATATGTACATAAATATGTTGCAAATCTATGCTTCTCTCTGCATGGCGGCTTAATCTGCAGCCATGTGGTGACACAGGCACCCTTGCACCATAGTGCAAGGATATCTGTGTCATGTGCTGTTTGTTTTTGTGCAGGAAGACACACCTTCCTGCACAAAAACAATCAGTAAAGGCATTTGTCTCCTTCAATGTATGCTGAGCATTGTAGCATGCATTGAAGATATAAAAATGTGGAGAAATGAAAACAATTCTCCTTGTTGTGCTTTCCTACACCAATTTTAGAATGGTACAGCATTCACACACATATCGAGATTTATGATTTATGATAAATCTAGACATGTGTCTTGTTCAGTGCAATCATGCACAACAACACTTATAGAACACCCTTTCAACGCAAAGTGTTGTGCATAATGAGGTTGTATTTACATGGAGTATAAAAAGTGCCTTTTCCTCTCTTTGTAAATATGAAAGAGTGTCTTGCACAATAACTATGTTACAAAAAGTGACATATTTCCAGTTTTAAAATTCCTTGAGAATGATAGAAGGTAAGCACAGAGTTTTGTCTGCAAAGATGTTCAAAGAAGAATGATTGAAATGATTGTGGTCCTTCAATAAGTACAATGGGAAATATTATGAACCCCTCAAATCTCTTTTTTTGCAGGTCACATGATATCTGATTATGGTCAGATTTCAAAACTACATAGGTATAAACAGAGTGTTTTTAGAAACGTGTTTCAACTTTGTAGCTTCTTGCAGACCTCCTTATTCTGCATATTGAGACTTAGTCAAACTTACCTTCACAGTAATAGGAATAAAAAATGGTATACATTTTTTTCAGATTTTCATTGCAATCTAAATTCATATTATTTGCTTATTTTAAAATTTGGATCTGTGAAAGAAAAGGAAAAAAAAAGTATAACATGTAACAATACATTTTTTACAACACAGCATAACTTCCACAAAGTAATTTGTTTGCCTTTTTTGCTGTTCTCAGAATATATTGAATTTCACTAAAAATAGTGATTTCAATAGTACTCATCACTTAACAGCGGGCAAAAAAAAACACAATCAGAAAGATTGTTAAAAAAAAGTCAACATGCTATTCTCAGCAAAATACCACAAGATACAAATCACAGATATATAAAATGCTTACGGCTAACAAAATTTTTATAAGTTTAACTTACAAAAACTGTAAATGTTGCCGCTTTAAAATATTCACCGAATCTGAGGATACATTTTTGGAGAAGGCACCAAGCCCACAATGGTTTTCTTCAGTGCAGTGGTGTGGACATTTTTTACTTTTCCCGAGGGGCAAACAAAGACCAATGCCACCTTGGTCACGTGCAAGATTTGCAAAAGAGTTCTGTCACGAGGGGATCCTAACAAGAAATACTCGTACGGCATGGCAAGTATGATGAAACACCTAAGGACCCTTCATCCGAACAATCTTGCACGAGAAGAGTGCAAACGGATGAGAAACACTCCTGCTGCTGCGCCTTTCTGAGTTTCTTTTCTTTTTCTTTTTTTTTCTGGCATGATTTCTCTATTTTTACGTTTGAAAACAGTATCTGTAAAAAAGAATCACAAATAAATGTATATTAATAACTTTCAAATGTATACTATTCCATTACTGTACAAACGCATTTTATATAAAAACTGACTAAGAAACTATAGCCCTGAACCACAAGTGTGACAATGGTTAAAACTCTACATGCATAGTGCATACTACTTTGAAGCAGTTCATGCCCTAAAGCCTACCTCACTAAAAGACTACATGCTAACTGACTGAATGATTACAGTACTATAAGGAGACACACTGGGTGAGTGACAGGGTGTTTGCTAGAAGTGTATGAATACTGATTGGGGAATTGAAGGTGTGAAAGACAACTGTGTAGGTGATTAGAGTACTGCATCCATAGTGAATAGGCATTTGAAACAGTCTATGTGCGAAGGCCTGGCTCACTGCATGATTACTTGGATACTGACGGAATGATTAGAGTACAGCAAGGAGAGTGCCTGGGTGAATTTATAAGTGGTTGGCTTTTAACACAGTGAATGGATTAGTACTTGGTACTGAATGGGTCACTAGAGGAGTGCAAAGGGAGTGACAGGATGTTTGCTGGACTGTATGGATACTGACTAGGGAATTGAAGGTGTGAAAGACAAGTGTATAGTATGTGAGAAGACTGCATGCATACTGCATAGACATTTGAAGCAGTCTATGTGGTAATGTATGGTTCACAACATGAGTACTTGGAAACTGACTAAATCATCAGACTACTGCTAGGACAGTGCCTGGGTAAAACTTTTAAATTTTCAGTTGTGGCACAGTGAATAGAATAGTACATGATACTGCACTTTAGTGAAAAACCCTGACTCATTTTATCAATGCATAAGCAAAGAATAGCTTCTAAAGCCACTAAAACTTGACAACATGACCGGTTTTAAAACAGTTATCTGTCAGCAAATGCACAATGTTACCAAATGCTTCTATCACAATCCTTACCCAAAAGCACACAGACTCACAGTGTGATTTTAGACAAGCAACACTATCCTATGAGTTTACCAAAACTCATTCACTAGTCTAGAAGAGGTAAGGGTACTGCACACAATCTACATATTTAAGTACAGCACATTAGTGTCAAAGCATGACTCATTTAATCAACGCATAAGCAAAGACTGGCTTCTAATTCTACATAAACTTGACAACATGACAGGTTTTAAAAGAGTTATCTGCCAGAAAATACACAATGTTACCAAATGCTTCTCTCATAGTGGTTCCCAAATGCACACAGACTCACAGTGTGATTCTAGACAACAACCACTATCCCTAGGAGTTTACCAAAAATCATTCACTACTGAGGAAGTGGTAAGGGAACTGCACACAATCTACATATTTCAGGACTGCACTTTTGTGTCAAAGCCTAACTCATTTAATCAAAGCATAAGCAAAAACTGCCTTCTAATGCTACTAAAACTTGACAACAAGACAGGTTTTAAAACAGTTATCTGTCAGCAAATACACGATGTTACCAAATACTTCTCTCACAGTGGTTCCCAAATGCACACAGACTCACAGTGTGATTCTAGACAAGCAACACTATCCCTAGCAGCTTACAAAAACTCATTCGCTACTGTAAAAGGGGAAGGAGACTACACACAATCTACATATTAAAGTACAGCACATTAGTGTCAAAGCAAGACTTATTTGATCAATGCATAAGCAAAGACTGGCTTCTAATGCTACTAAAACTTGACAACATGACAGGTTTTAAAGCAGTTATCTGTCAGCAAATACACAATGTTACCAAATGCTTCTCTCACAGTGGTTCCCAAATGCACACATACTCACTGTGTGATTCTAGACAAACAACACTACCCCTTGCACTATACAAAAAACACATTTCTTCATCTAGAAGGAGTACTACATTTTAGTATAGAAACATAACTCATTTCACTAATTCATAAACAATGACTGGTTTCTAATTCTACCACAATATAAAAACAGCACAGTTATCTGTCTGCAAACACATGAAAAACACAAATGCTTATCACAGAATGGTTTCTACATGCACACACACTGTCAATAAGATTGTAGAGAAAAAAAGTACTCCCTACACTTTAGCAGGAGAAATACATTAGTCTGATTAAAATCAAAATAGTCTACATACATCCCCTCACAATTAAATAACTCACATTTCAAGTTGTTTTGTAGATTAAGAAGTATATCAGTCACACACCAGATATCAGTCACACACGAGATTTTCTTATACAGAATCTCTGCACTGTGCACCTCTCAGCAAAAACAAAGAATGGCAAAGTTTCCCTTTCATTTTCCACACATATACATGTAAACATCAAATCACAATCCTTCACACATAAATTCAAAAGCAAACACACATTTCTATTAGTTAAAAATGTCAACCCTTTCCAAATGAAATACATTTCAACCCTTCCCCCAATCTGCCTTCTGCCTGTTACCATAGAAACAGGTCTTGGAACACTGTACTGAGCACACAGGTCACAAGTTCAACACTTAGGTGTCGATTCTGATCCTGGAAAAACCGGGTACGAACCGTCGGTCGGAGCGTTTTCTCCGTCCGACTCGTACCCAGAAAAAAAACATTACAAACATGGAAGTACGATTCGCACGGAAACACCATTTCCGTACGAGTCGTACAAAACACCGACCGACGAAAATATACATACAAATGTGATCCGGGGAAAGCGCTGACGTGACGTCGGGACGCTTTCAGGCAGCGTTTCACGAACCAGGAAGTACGATTCGAACCGACAGCAGTCCGGACGGCAATATTTTTACGGCACCCAAAAAGTGCCGGAAAAGTGAAGTACGCCGCGAAACGACCAGATTAGGGGGCCCGGTACGCGCCGGACCCCCCCACAGCCCCTGTGAGTATGCGCCGAACCCCCCCCAGCCCCCGTGAGTACGTGCCGAACCCCCCCAGCCCCCGTGAGTACGCGCCGAACCCCCCCCAGCCCCCGGGAGTACGCGCCGACCCCCCCCCGTGCATGTACACCCGTGTACGTGCGGACCTTACCCCCACCTGAGTATGTACACCCGTGTACGTGCGGACCGTACCCCCACCCGTGTATGTAGACCCATGTACGTACGAGTCGTACCCCCACCCAAGTATGTACACCCGTGTACGTGCGGACAGTACCCCCACCCGTGTATGTACACCTGTGTACGTACGAGTCGTACCCCCACCCGTGTATGTACGGTGCGTACCGCGCTGGGGGTACGCACCGTACATACTCAGGTGGGGGTACGACTCGTACGTACACAGGTGTACATACTCAGGTGGGTGTACGACTCGTACGTACATGGGTGTACATACACGGGTGGGGGTACGGTCCGCACGTACACGGGTGTACATACACGGGGGGGTTTGGCACGTACTCACGGGGGCGGGGGGGGTTCGGCTCGTACTCACGGGGGCTGGGGGGGGGTCAGCGCGTATGCGGGCACATGTCTCCATGGTTGCTATGGGAGTTCGGTCCGTACGGTGCATTTTCCATACGGTTGTAACATCGGACGCACGGGACGGATCGTACTTGCGCGCTCGGACTTCACTTTTCACATTTGTACGTAAAATCGTCCGGGGATGTGTCGGACACTTTTTCCGAACCGAGGACGTGTGGGGAAATTTTCCGAATGCGATTCGTATGGACTTTTTCCCATACGAATCGTACTTGGCAGTTTGTACGCAACTTGTACGATTCGTACGGTAAAAAGACCGGATACGAGTCGTACGGGGAACATTTTTCCAGGATCAGAATCGGCACCACAATGTTGCTAAACAAGACAGCAAGTGTGCTTGACTTTTCAACATATCAGCTTATCATATATAATGTTCCTTACAATCAGTTTTTGTTAACCAATAAGAATCATGCGTTTAAAAAACAGAAATATACACCCTACCTTTCAGTGTAGAGAGTTGTCATACAACCAATGATTTCTTGTCTTTTTTCAAAAAAAATTTCCTTGGATCCGCGCACCCAACGCGAGAGGATCCGTGCACCAAACGCTGGATGATGTCATCAGTGATGTCATCAGTGATGTCATTTGAGATGTCATCAGTGATGTCATGAGTGATGTCACTGACCATGTCATGAGTGATGTAATATGTGACGTCATCAGCAGTGGATTGTGGTCGCACGAGTTATAGTTAGCTGAGCTAACTATAACGGGGGAATTTCAATGGTTTTTTACGATCGAAATGTCCAGCTGACTATAACATGTGTGAAACCTATGGTTTTTTCAGTGAATTTGCAAGGCTTTTTAAATGCTAATTCCTAACTATAAAGTGTTGAAACCTATGGTTTTTTAAGTGAATTTGCAAGGTTTTTTAAATGCTAATTTCTAACTATAACGTGTGTGAAAACTATGGTTTTTTTAGTGAATTTGTAAGGTTTTTTAAATGCTAATTTATGTATGTATTATTATATTTTTTATATATTTATTTTACAATAAACTACCTATGTATATAGTTATAGATTGACTGTATCCTGTAATATGGAATGGCTCAGCTCTTTTTTTTTTTAGTTTGGATAAAGTTGAACAGCATAGTTAATATCTTCTATAAACTTATAAACAGTTTAAATTTTTTTTTTTTTTTTAAGGGTTTTTCACGGTGCGCGCACCCCGCGATTTTTTGAAAAGAAATCAAATGTTTTTTTCACTCTTCGGGGTCCTTCAGGGACCCCCTGACAAAGGCTAGGGGGTCAGGAACTCTCTACCCTGCCCCCTTTTCACGTTCTCGACATTTCTTTTTCACTGTCACACACAAAATGGCGTCCGACACTTCCTGATTTTGACCGATTGGAATGTTGACTGACATCTAACCACCAATCAGAATTACGCTCGCGGGCATTTGGTGCACGCACCGTGTGCGCACGGTGCGCGCATATAGATATTTATGTACTTTTAACTGCAATTTTTTCAGGAACTACAGAACAGATTGACACCATATATGCAAAAGGCACATGCCTGACCTCAGGACTACCTCTTTGCCAAATTTTAAGTAATTCTGTTCAGCCGTTCGGGCTGTACCTTCGACTAAAGGTCCTATGGGAAAATGCATGGGGAAAACGCGTTTTGGGACCCCCCTTTTTTCTCAGCCCCCGCTTGACCAATCACCCCGAGACTTTCAGGGTAGGAGCTGGGCGGAGTGCCCCATTTGTTTTGAAAATTTCACGAGGATTCGTCAACCTGCGCCAAAGTTATTCAAAATAGAATTTTGAGATTTCCTATGGAAACTAGGTTGTAACTATAACTATCTACTGGCGACCGCCAGCAGATAATATATATATATATATATATGTATTACCTACTGACGGTTGCGGGTAGGATGTAGTTTCCATTGGGAGAGCGTTTTTTTTATTTGCCAATAAGTTTTGATGCATTTTTGAAAAAGTTTCAAAACTAGTTTGACACTCACTTCAGCTGCTGTCTTAAAAATGTAGGGGCGATCAATCAAGTGAGGGGACAAGAAAAAGGGGGGGTCCCAAACTCTTTTTCTCCATTGTTAATTTCCATAGGAAACTTTAGGCACGGCTACAACCCAAGCTGCTGAATGGAATCCCACCAAATTTGGCAGAAAGGTAGCTCCAGAAAGGACTGGTTTTGTTAACTGGTATAAATCACCCAGGCAGTATAAATCAGTTCAGCAGTTGCTGAAAATTTGAAGAAATTCCAGGTTTTAATTATAGGGATGCAGTGGATCCATGACCCTATGACCCTTCGTGGCCTCGTGCTGGTATCTAATTGACTGCCAACCCTTCAAACCAGGAAGTGTCGGCAGCCATCTTGTGACTCGGTTGAACCGAGTCACAAGGAAAAAGATTACAAAAAGAAGAAATGGGGCAGGGTAGAAACACCTTGATCCCTCTAGGCCTCCTTGAGGAGGGGGTCACCTCCTGTGAGCAAAAATGCATTTAAAAAGAAAAAAAAAAATTGCCTGGTGTTGTGTTGGATTTTCAACTCCCACTGCAGATAATTAAAAAAGTGCAGGCTTTGCGCTTCGTTTTATTTGTGATCCCGGGGTGGGCAGGGTTCTGGGGTATTATGAAAATATAGGAAGGGGACACGGGCCTCCTACCTCGAGCTGTTCAAAGCCCCGGGGACTGCCACCTCCCCGGGGCATTCATATAAATATAGGTGGGGAAACTTGCAGCTCCCCCACTGCCCCGGGAACCAATGCAGGGAGGCCTTCCTCGCTGCCTCGTGGACCGCCACCTCCCCAGGGGACATTACATTAGGCATGTGGGGGCCCGAGCGTCCCCCCCTGCTGCCCCAGGGACTGCCACTTACCTGGGACAAAAGAAGACAACAATGAAGGGGGTCCGTTGTGGACCCCTGGTACTGGGAACCACAACCTCCCTGGGGCAAATTTGAAGAAGGGAGGGAGGCCGTGTAGCCTCCCTCTTGGAGCCCTAGAGGGCTCTGAGGCCTACCACCCCCAAGGCCGACTCCAGGAATGTCCCAGGGTGGTCATTGCAGTTTGCTATGGCATGGTGGGGGCAATGCTCTGCTTTGACTAAGTTAGATTTCAGCAGCTCCCTGTGTGTAAAAGCAAGGCTGGCTCCCGCAGGAGGCAGGGAGCCAACTGGGACAGCGGGACCCTTCAGGCTCCCCCCATGGTCCCCAATGAAGTGGCCTGTACCTAGGGGATGGGGGCCGCTCATTTGGATGTCATCACTAACAGAGACAAACACATTCTGCCTGCTGAGGAACCACTAGTTTCTACAAAAGATAAGAGTTATTCTTTGGCATTTACTGTAATACATGTGCCACATCATTTTTATAATTTGCAGGTTTCTAGCTCAAATGGATTAAGAATGTCCTGAATAATATGGCATTTAGCCACATGATTTGTACATAACCTTACACATAATTTGGATAACCTTTCCACGTAATCCACGTAAATCTGTGACCCTCAGAATGGTAAAGCAGAAAGTGATGAATGAGAGCACAAATGATATACTGATAGTGGTTAACAAAATATCACCATTAACAAGCTATGGTTCTTAACAAATCCTCCCAGCTCTAGCATGACTGGGGTTTACGCAGTACCACCAAATAGAACATGATGATACAATTCCTGGTGTGTAACTGCATTATTGAAAGAGAAAAAAAGTATGCATATTATGGCAGTGTTCTTGCTCCTGTTTTATAGGAGGTGTGGCAACCTGGCTCGCCTACAGCCCTTGTTGCAGTTTGAACTACTATTGCTCCTGTATACAGTGCTCTTGGATGTTGCCTTGCTTTAATTGTCCTCTCTTAGTGAATTATTGGCTGAGAGGGTAGAGTACCAAGAAAAGAAACATGTCCTTTGATGACTGCATTGGAAGTCAAGGAGCTGTGACTTGTTTTATTTTATTGTGACAATTTGATTGGAGTTATGTTATTTTTGGGGACAGACTGGGGATCAAAAAGAAGCTCTGGGGAAAACACCCAACCCAGCTCTGCTCAATTCATGTTTTTGTGCAATCTCTCTCTTTTCATCCATCCATTCATTCTTTCTCTCCTCTCTCTTGTCACTTTCTGATTGCTTAATTTCTACCTTCCTCCTCCCTCCTTCTCTTTCTTTCTCTCTTGAAGCCTCACCGTACCTGCTGCATTCGACCTTGAGGAGTTGGAGAAAGTAAAGGAGTCACAAGAGGCGACCCTGGGATTTAAAAACTGGCATCCAAAGGCTCCAACCCACTGGGGATATGCCCGGGGAAATACAAACTCTGTCCAGTCCTGATTTATTGGGAACATTGGTGTCCTCTACTGGTGATGTTTCATAAGACTTTCTTCAGATATTTGTTTTTGTTTGTTTGATTTCCTGGGAGATATTTGAATTTTGTATGCTGTGGCAAATTAAGGATTTAAGTGAGTACAAATATATTCAGGGCTAGATATATTTGCATTCATGTTGTGTGTAGTATTTATGTATAACACAATTCTTTGAGTATCTTCTATGTGTGGATTAAAATAGTATTATCTATGTGTCTATTTTTTTTCTAGAATATAACATGAGCATGTTAATTGAGGATGAGGCAGCAGTATAAGCTCTGGATATTACAAAGTGCTAAAACAGTGTCACTGCGTGGCTTTGATTTCATATATCAATGCAGAGATGGTATATAATGTTTTTGTACTTTTTTGGGGAAAGAAGTCTTACGGAAGTTCTCTGGGGCTTTCTGTCACTCATTCTCTTCCCATTACCCTCTTCACCTGGAGCACTCTCCATGCCCAGACTGAACTGGGGTAGCGGTTTGGGAGGAGGAGTTTGATAATCTGCCTCCTCCATTGTGGTCCTGTGACACAGATTGGCACTAAGCCTTCATGTACTTGCTGTTTGGTTACCATAGATGTAGGGAATTTCACTTTCGGTGATGTGGGCAGAATACTACAAAATATACAGAAAGATTTTACTGAAACTGAAAAAATGAGAACCAGCACTTAAGGCAACAAGTTGAAGATAGTTTAGTAGATTGAATACTTCAGAAAAACCACTACTTAGGAGTAGTTTAGGACCTGAAAGGGCTATACATGTGGCATCAAGGGTTAGTGACCCTAGGAGTGGAGCCAGTGGGAGTCATATTATATTAATGCCTTTGCTATTCCTTCAACTACTGCTAAATAATAGGATGGAAACTCTCAAAAATGTAATCCATTGTTTAACCCTGTGCTCACTTAATTTTTAATGTAGGCTCAATGTGTTTCCTTGAAATATATCCAAGGTAGCTTTAATGTTGTCTTTTCTTTCTGGGGATGCTACCTCTTGGTCTAGGGGTCTAGGGTTTGGTAGTACAAAACAGCCCTTTACTGTATGAATTTGAAAAGTTCAAGAAAGAACTGAGATGAATCTATGGTCGTAGTACTTTAATACAATCAGTGGATAGTGTACATTTGAAATTAAGACAAAGAATTTATTTGAGACATATTTAGATATTTTATACACTTTAATAGGCTATTAATTGAAGTAGATTGGTCTGAAGAGAAAAGGTTTGCCTTCTTTTATAGGAGATTAACTGATAATTTAAAAGATCTAGGGGAGATTATCAAACATTTTGCTCTGGGTTACCATCACAAAAGTGATGTTAACCAGAGCAAAGCCTTTTTTCCTGGTTCACTTTCCAGTGAAAAACTTGATTTGCACTGGAAAGTACCTAAAAGTAAAGTCAAGCGGCGCAAAACGCTGCTTTGCATTACTTTGTTTCAAGGTGAAGTTACATGGGTGGTACATGGGTGTTCACATGCAACTACCCATGCTTTTTGATGCTAAATCCTGTCTACTAACATTAGTAGACACGGTTTAGCATCAAACATTAATGCCACTGAAAAGCAGCCATTAAAAGGAGAATTTTTTTCATTTCTCCTTTCTTTTCCAACATTGCACGTGTGCTGTACTGTGCAGCACACATATGAAGTAGGAAAAGGTTTTTAATCAGTCTAGCTATAGTATTCTGTACAGGAACAGTACCCTTCCTGTACAAAACCTATGGTAGACTCATGTACGCACCCTAGCACTATGGCACTAAGGTGTGTGCCTGGCGCACAGCAGCTGAAGTCAGCACTGGAGCTAGGGAGATGGTAGGAGAGAACCATCTCTCTGTGAATAATATAGCACTCACCTGCTCCCTCCCTGTCACGCAACGCGGCACAGCATTTTTGACTGCTGGGCTTTGCCCCTCGACACCTTTGAGAATCCGGGACTTAGTGTTACAGACTCCAAATAGATCGACTAGCAATGAGAATTTTGTTGACCTTATCTTAGAAGTGGATAATAGGGTCACAAGGAGAAAGGGGGATAGAATGAATTACAGAACCATGAATGGTATTTAGGACCTATGGAATGTTAGAACATAGGACTAGGGCCCCATGTCCAGAACCTATGCATATTGCGGCATTCACCCTCATTTATCTGACAAAAGGAAAATGAAAAGAGGAGAATACTTATATTGTGGTCAAATCATCATTTTGTGACCATTGTCCAAAAACGTCACTGAGATCTTGGCCAGGAAACGTCCACTGAGTGTTAAATGGGATCCCAGTATTGAGCGATATGTAGTTGATATCTCAGAATGTTCCAAAGGTTGTAAACATAAATACAGCAAATACTTCATATATATCCACCACTATATTCTTGAAAAGTGAAAAGGGTGAGCTGTATGAGATATGGCAATAATTGATTCTGGAGTGACTCATACATTTCAAAGATTTGGTTGTAGTAAAACTATTTGGTTGGCATTGTTTTTAAGAAATCTGCAATCAATCAAGCACTCTGAAACACGGCAGCAGCACGCATGGACCCGGGTCCTGGGGGCCCTCACTCAGGCCATGTCAGAGCTCTCACCCAGGGTTGGTCAGGGCTCCTTAAAAAGGTAAGCAGGGGAGGTTTTCTTGGACTCTGGGCTGGGCATTTTGCAACATGGAAAGCTGAGGAATGGTGTCCAAAGCTAGGGGCTTTCAGCCTTGACGAATCAAAGCACTTACATTAGGCCACATCAAGTCTACATATCCCAGCAAAGCTGAGGAATCTTACTGTGCCTACGGGGCACTGTTTTGGGCACTTTGTGGCATGGTGGGCCAAAGAATGGAGGACAGGGCCAGGATCTAGTACTCCTGACCAGCCAGAGCTCCGACATTTACCTTGGACAGAGCTTCTGATGGGGGTGAAACAGGGAAGGCCTCTCTGGCCTGGGGGACTTTGTCCTAGGCACTTCGTGACATAGCAGGCCCAGAAATGGAGCCCTGGCCCTGGGGCTTGCACTTCCAGCCAAGCTGGAGCTCTGACCCAAGTCCTGTCAGACCCTCTCAAAGCGAATAAGCAGCAGAGCCCATCCAGGATTTGTGGGACCCTGTCCTGAGCAAACTGCAATGCTTCAGGCTGGATAACGGATCCCAGGGCTTGCACTCCTGTCCCAGCCGGAGTGCTGACCCAGGGTGCAGTCAACACTTTTGTTATGCTCTGAATATGTTTGGGAAGAATTTAGAGTGTTGATTTAGAATGTTATTTCTGGGTTCCATTATGGTCAATGGTGTGTTTCACTAGTTGTCAGTTGGAGTGCTTCTAGATGAGAGTACAGTAGTGGCACCTTGACGACATCTGTCTTTTAAGGAAATAAAGACTAGTCAAGCCACACTCCTACATGCTTGGTGTATCCTTCGATATACCATAATTTGATGATGAGCAGGAGCCACTATACAGAACCAAGGGTGCCTGACACTCTTGTATGACGATGGGAAACAACACATAATTTGCAATACCTCATCTGCTGCATTATGGTGAACCATTTGGGATTGCTTACACAAACCATCAGGCACCTCTATGCTACTTCAGGTCGGCTATCTTTTGCTTTTTTGTCTGCTGTAACCCGACTGCTAGTAGTTATTTTGGTGATTCTGAGGGTAGCCAGGTTATGGCTTGTGCTGTTTCTCAATCTGTTCCATGTGCGGAGTTGCGTGAGCTAAGCTATACCAGCATTGCACGAGTTGTGCCGCACAATAGTCAGGCACTGGACTTGTTCTGTGGCAACGATATGCTGTGAGTGGTGCCACGCACCAATCAAATCACAACACTTGTTCTCTAGCAACCAGGTGCATCCTCAACTGCATTGTTCTTGCAGTCCAGCATTTTGTAAGGATGCCATTTTGATCCACCATCTTACAAGTGGAGGTTGGTGTTCTAGTCACACATGGCTGCCATCTTTGTAAAGTAAAGTAAATGACTGTGAGTAGGGCCCGATGGTGTCCCGTTAGACATGTTTAAAAGTAATCCCCCAATATGGGCACCATTGTTGGTGAATGTTTTTAAATCTGTAATAGTGGGCCGCATACCTGATTCATGGAAAGAAGCTGTGGTGGTCCCAATATACAAGAAGGGCAATAGGAATGATCCAATCTGCTATAGGCCTATCTCCCTAATTGACGCAACATGCAAAGTCATGGGGAGGGGGACTCTTGCCCGTCTTGAGCTCTGGACTAATGAGTCTGGCCTGATATCCAACTCACAATACGGCTTTAGAAAGGGTATGGGTATGAACGAACAATGCCTCAATCTGTCCTTAGTTATGGGTAAATACATGAAGGCCAAGAAAGGATCGATTCACCTGGCCTTCATGGACTTACCTAGTGCATTTGACACAGTTAATAGGGGGAAGCTGTGGCTACTTATGGAAAAGATGGGCTTTGAGGAGTCACTCATTACCCTTTACGTAGGATGCATTCCTCTACCTCCGTTTCTATACGTTATGGATCGGGAGGAGAAAAATCTAGATCCATTGCATCCACAGAGGGCGTACGACAGGGATGCATTTGGGCCCCCTTTTTATTTCTTTTATACACAAACGGGGTGGAGGAATTCTTAATAGAGCAGCACTTGGATTATCCGACTGTAGGAGGTAATGCGGTACCCTTCTTATCATATGCGGATGACACCATACTGCTGACTTTAACGGCTAATAGCCTTCAAAAAGCCTTGATGGCTTTTACTGATTTTATGACGGATTTGGATCTTAAGGTTAATTTTAATAAGTCTTTTATTATGGTCTGTAGTCCTAAAAATACAAAAACAAGAACTTTTGTGGTAAATGGTAGAACAATTGAAAAGGTCTCTTCTATTACATATTTAGGGAATGTTTTTAATAATAATTTAAAATGGGACAACACGATTGTGACTAGGGCCCAACAGACCAGTAGAACAATAGAGGGCCTGTTTAGTTTTGCGTGCAAATTAGGACATAAGCCAGTGGCAGAAATACTTATTTTATATAAATCAAAATGCCGGTCAGTCACAACTTATGGGGCGGGAATATGGGGAAGTCAAAAACCAGCCAATTGCAAATTTTGGAAAGCAAATTTATTAAAAGATTGTTGATGGTTCCCATTAGCTCTCCTACCAAATTTTGTCATTCTGAGCTGGGATTGGATTATGTTGAAGATAGAATTAAAATTGCGCCCATGATTCTGTGGGGGAAAGTGTGGTCATCGAAAGAGCTATCATTTACTAGAGCAATTATAAGGGACTGTCTAAGTTTAGAAAATGCATTGTCTATTCCCTGGCACTGTTATGTCAAAAATGCCCTAAGTAAGATTGGTGTAGGCAATTATTTTGAAAATCCTGATGGCATACCAACCAACATAAAAAAAATGATTAAAAATGCTTATTATAATGAGCCAGTTGCATCTAACCTGGACGATGAGACACCATCCCATGGGTCGCCAAATCTTCATCAATTTTATCTATCTTTTAGTACTCACACACATTCCCGCTTCCTTTTGACAAGGTTTCGTCTCTGCACATTGCACTTTCTTGTGGCTTTTCCGAATCAGGTGAGTTGGTGTGAGAGACTGACTCCCTGTCCTTGTGATGACCTAGCCGAACAGAGCACAATGCACCTTATGCTGTTTTGCACTATGTATAAAGATATAAGGGCTCGTTTTACTGGGCCCATCCTGAGAGAAATTGTCCCTTGTTCACATCAGGATGGTTTAAATTATTTACGTTCTTTGTACAATGCCGTCACATGTTGTGCTGTGTTAAATTTTATTAGAACTGTCTTGCGAATCAGAAAAAGATATGAATTGTCATAGGGAAATTGGAAAATAGGGTCTTATGCAATTTTTATTACTTATTTATTTTTACACCCTTGGATTGATATAAAGAAAATGGTAGCTTATAGAAAACCCTGCTATGAAATTTTCTATGTTGTTTTGGTTATATTTAGTATGTGCAAAATGTAATATGGAAGATTTTAAGCAATGTTTTATTACTGTAACTATGTACTTTTATGATTCACAAGAATCAAATAAAGTTTTCAAACGAACGACTTTGAGTAATGTGTCAAAGTTTGTCAGTGTGTTTTCTTGCATTCAACTGTGGCATGCTCACCAATTCAACTCATTCTCACAGTGGACACAATGCATATCAGCGGCATGCATACCTCCCCCACAACTTTGTATAGCTGGTGTGCACTATTATTTCAGAATTCTGCGGTAACACACACACCGGTTGGCATTTCCTCATCAGACAATGCGCTCATCAAATTTGTCTTTTCTGCATCAACCCAGCCTTAATTCAAGACTTTGTATTGGTGACTTGCTCAGCATTGATATTTACATTTTTTTTGTTAGGTATGCTTGCTTCCTTTTACAAGAGTGTGTCACTTGCAATGGATCTCATCGATAATACACTCTCTTCAGCTACCTTGACCAATTCTCTTTTATTTTAAGATCCAGTTTCACAATGTTCATTATTCATTGTGTTTACTGTATAGTTTAAACACTATCAACCAGCTAATGGTAGTCTAGAAAGACCAATTTCTAACATGTCATAGAAGCAGTCTCCCTTGCAGGTTACCGCTTAGGTTTTTAAAAGAACCCGTACCCACCAACTTAGTTGGAAGCATGCTTCATCAAAGTTGAGTGTGAAAGAGAAGAAATGATCTTGCACATCCCAAAGAAGTGAAGTGATCTCCATGTTTCAGCCAAAAATGAATTTCTTTTGGCTTTCTTCATGACCAGTGAAGCTCAGGTTCAAATGTTCCCTGAGCTTGTGTTGTGTACAAACACACACTAAGGCGTGCATAAGTGCAAAGTGGTTTCATAACTTGCAATATCCACCAACAATGGAAACTTCTGAAAAAGAAATGGAAACACATAATAAAAAACACATACATGATTGTAACTTGTATCAGGCACTTGGTAATGTTAATTAGTAGGATATATCGTGGGATTAATCTACACCCAAAAACCCAGTGCCATTCATGGACAGGTTGTGCGATAGTGTGTGTTATGAGTAGTCTAAGAGAATCATGGCTGCTTCACCTCCAGAGTGAAGCACTCTTACCTCTTTGATTTTAACCCTGCCCCAGGAACGTCCTAATAAAATTGGTTTGCACCACTCCATTTAGTATCCTGGAGGTAGTTTTAAGGTTTAACACTCACTACGCTCACCTACTAACCCCAAGAAAAGCCTGCTCTGCTGTAATCAGGTGTAGAAGCACACCTAGGAGGCACTCAACCCTCTATGTGGGAACACAATGATGAAGCATGCCACCAACTAGGTTTGCCGGTGAGGGTTCTTTCAAAAACATAATGGGATTTCTGCAAGGGAGACTACTTCTATGACCAGTGAGGGATTGGTATTTCTAGACGATCACTAGCTCGCTCATAGTATTTATTCAATAAATGTTTAGGTGAAGAACGAGCCCCTTTGTTCCCTCCTCTCTCTCTCATCTTTGTTTGGAATATTATATAGTTTATTCATTATATTGTTCATAGGGACCATCGGAGACACATCCTGTTTTTATTTCTGGTGTCTATTTCCAGGATATGACCCATTTTAGGTATTGTACATATTTTATTTGAGGTAGTTAGCGTTGTGTACATATTCATACCATCAATCACCAGGCAAACATACTTTTTCCTGGAAACAATGGTTTAATGCATTTCAAATGTATCTTAGTGCAAGAGGGGGGCCTTGTTTCACACTAGAAAGAAAAAAAATCCATTCCTCGGGTTTGATTGGAAGATACATTTTTAAGCTTATACCAGATCTGGTACTGGCTGAGAGAGAGGAGTCAGTTGAAAATCCTTCCCAGGAGCAGAATGACAACAGTTCCTAATGTACCTCTCAATATGCTCCGCCAAATTGATTGCTTGTTTTGGCTGGAGAGTACCAAGGGGGAAAAGGGGATGGGGATAAGAACAGACTGCCTGGTGCTCTCTGGTCTCCTCCCTTCAGGCTGTTTACTCCCACTCTTCTGGCTGGCTTATGTAGTTTCTATGCACTCTTTTGTTGTTGCGATAAGTAGACTAAAACGTAACACACATATATTCAGATTTTTCTCACTATTTATTTAACTTAACCCAAGTTTACGTACCAAGAGTGGATCAGGATAGCACCCCTCTTCTGTGGTAGTATATGTCTCTCTCAAATCTGTGCCAGCTAGTAGATAACATCTTCTCTTTCTGGGCCCGATTCACAGAACTAACTTAAGACAAAATCCTAAACTTACTACCATTTTCGTATTCACAGAAGGCACTTACTCATTTTGGTATTCACAGAAGACACTTACTCACTTCGGTATTCACAGAAGTTAGGAGTCCTAACTTTAGGACTCCTAAATGCCTTCTGTGAATACCAAAAGTCTTAAAATTAGGATTTTTCTCAGTTTAGGAGTCCTAAAGTTAGGACTCCTAACTTTCCTACTACTAAACTGAGAAAAATCCTAATTTTAAGCCTTTCGGTATTCACAGAAGGCATTTAGGAGTCCTAAAGTTAAGAGTCCTAACTTTACTACTACTAAAGTGAAAAATCCTAATTTTAAGCCTTTCGGTATTCACAGAAGGCATTTAGGAGTCCTAAAGTTAGGAGTCGTAACTATACTACTACTAAACTGAGAAAAATCCTAATTTTAAGACTTTCGGTATTCACAGAAGGCATTTAGGAGTCCTAAAGTTAGGAGTCCTAACGTTACTACTACTACTAAACTGAGAAAAATCCTAAATTTAAGACTTTCGGTATTCACAGAAGGCATGTAGGAATCCTAAAGTTAGGACTCCTAACTTCTGTGAATACCGAAATGAGTAAGTGCCTTCTGTGAATACCAAAATGAGTAAGTGCCTTCTGTGAATACCAAAATGTTAGTAAGTTTAGGATTTTGTCTTAAGTTAGTTCTGTGAATCGGGCCCAGAGTCTCTCTTTAATTTCAGGAATTTAGGAAAACAAGAACTCTAGAGGAGATTTCTCTTTTTGAAAGCAGGTAAGTCACTTCTTATATGCTTATTTGTTTTTAATTACCCAAACACATTTTTAACAATGTATTTTTCTACCTTAAATATAACACATACACTTAGTTTGTAGAAATGAGCGGTCGACACAATGCAGCAGTAAAGAGTTTGAAAAACGCTGTGCCGCGCCACTTCCTACTAAATATTCCCCTGAGTTTGTAGCATTGAAATATTAAATAACAATTAGAATAATCATGGTATTGAAAGATGTCCAAGTATGGATTTCAAGAGGAAAGAATCCAGTATGAACAGATTAAAATACTTTCACAAACAAGTGTATTTACCCACAAAAAAGCTTTACAGAAAGTTCATAATAAGTGCCTAGTTGGGCCTTATGTAAAGTCTAAAACCTTGAATATGTTGCAAACTCTGTAATGGTGGGAAAAGATGACTGAAGATGTAGCTCAATACTGAAAGACATGGGCAAAATGTGCTGGAGCAAAGACTGAAAGTGTCATAACATAAGAACATCTATTGCCTCTTCCAACTAAACCTTCTCCTTGACACCCAATTTCCATGGACATTATTACAGATATGCCAGTTGATTAGGGGTATGATAACAATAATCATGGACCTATTCATAACAATGACACACTCTATGCCTACTAAAGGGATTCCTAATGAAAGAACCACCAGTCAACTTTTTTTTACAAAACATAGTACTACTTCATGGATTTTCTCATACCATTGTTTTAGATTGAGAGGCACGGTTTGCTTCCAAATGTTAGTCCTCATTTTACTTCACTTTGGGTATTGAAACAAAATGATCTTCCGCTCATCACCCTCAGTCTGCTGGTTTGACTATGAGGATGAATCAGAGAAATATTTAAGCTGTTATTTGACTGATGAAAGACAGTGGGTGCAGCATGTCTGGTTAGAAGAATTACTAACACTCGAAACTATTCCACTGGACAATCTTCCTTTTAGAGTATGCCGGGTCACAACTAAGAACGGCTCTCAGTACAGTATCTACAACCATTAATAATCATTTTGCTATTGACAGAATGCAGTGTTTACAGAATATTGAAAAGAGGTTAAAAGTACATACAGCTCATGCAAATGGCTATCATCATTCTACTGATTCCAAGAAAAGAGAATCACAAGTCTTTATTCAAGGATCAAGGCCCTGATGATCCACTAAATATCTGTACCCATGTGGTAAAAGAAACCATATGCCAAGATTTATTGGGCCATTTAAAGTACTCACATTTATTAATCCATTCACCCAGTCTTTCATGTTTCTTTATTGAAAGTTGAATATACAGGCACTAGACTGAGCCCCACACCAGGCCCGATTATCCTTTATTAGGAATCACAGTATGAAATCAGAGCTATTTTGGATTCTCGTAAAGTTTGTGATGCATTACAGTATTTAATTTGTTGAAAGGGTTATGGACCAGTGGCATGTTCATAGGAATCAGTTTCTCAGGTTCGTGCTCCTTGCTCGGTTTGTATTTTCTAATGTCTGTACTTTATGAAGCCTTGCATGAGGGGTACTGTCAGGAGTAGAACACGAGTGAATTAGTCAATCAATCAATCAGGATTTATAAAGCAAAGCAAATTCCCCATGAGGATCTTAAGGTGCTGGAGTTGCAATCTGTGGAGAAAGTAGTGAAAAATGAGGCAAAAGCAGCAGTAAGAAATTAGGAAAATGTGGGAGAGTAAGGACAAAGCAGTGTAAAATTAGGCAAAAGCATGAAAAAGCACTCACACAAATAGTGGGAATGGATGGAGAATGCACTAAGAAAAATTTGGGAAAGGGAGGAGAAAGCAGCAAAAATCGTGGTAAAAAAAAAACAAGCCAAAAGTGGGAGAAAGCACTCAGAAAAAAAGGGGGAAAAGAAGGAGAAAGAAGTAGAAAATGAGTTAAATGTGAGAGAAATCTATCAGAAAAACAGGAGAAAGGAAGGTGAAAGCAATAACAAATGAGGGAAAAGCAAGTGAAAGCACTCCAAAAAATGGGGAGGGAGCAGAGTGGTGCAGCAGCACGGGAGAGCTGGGCCTGAGGGCTGCTCAATTGGGTCCCGCTGTGGTCTCCATTAAGGCCTGGGAGAAGGTAGGGGTGCTGGGAGGCGGCATGCGGGGCTAGGCAGGAGGTGGGAAATCAGGTGGCAGACGGAAGCGGCAAATGAGGAAAAAACAAGAAGAAGCAGTGAAAAACTAGGGAAAGCAGGAGGAAGCACTCAGAAAAATGGGACATGAAGAAAAAAAGAGTAATGTTAATGTAATAGATTTATAAAGTGGACTGTTACCCTTAGGTATCCTGGCACTAGCTTAGTCTGGCCAGTTGAAAAGGCAGATGTCTTATCAGAGATCTGAGTTGCTGAAAAGCCATGTTTTCTACAAACCCTCTAGATTTTTGCAGAGAGGTAGCTGAACGGATCGATAATGGAAGCTTGACCAGATTGCTACGGTTCCTAGGTAAAAACTTCTTCTGCTCCAGTTCATTCTCTTAAATTTTGGTACCACCAAAGTTCTGGAATTAGAGGATCTAAGTGGTCTATTGTGCGTGTCCCATCTACATTTCTGGCTGAGATATTGTGGTCCCTGATTGTGCAAGCCTTTATTCGCAAAGCCCAGAGCCTTAAATGTTATCCTTTCTTTTACTGGCAACCAATGCAGCTCCTTGATGATTTTGCTCAGCGAGACATGTTTGGGGGTACGTGAGAGAACACTTGGTGCTGTGTTTTGTAGTACCTGTAGTTTTTTAAGTGTTGTAGCCGAAGATTCGAGTATAGAGAATAACAATAATCTAATCTTGCCAACACCAAGGCTGATATGACCATCTTCTGGGAGATTTCCGGGATAAATGCTTTTTGATTTTTTTTATGATACAAAATGTAGAGGATGTCATAGCATTGATCTGTTTGGCAAAAGAAAGCTTGCTATCAATAATGACACCTAAATTTTTTGCTTTTTCGACCGGCTTTGGCGCACAAACCTGCTGTCCACCAGCTCGGGGACCAGAATGAGGGATTTTTGCCGAAAAGCACCACCTCCGTCTTAATAGAATTCAGCCACGATATGGGACAGTTTTTATTATTAGTGTTGTCTGGATTAACCCTGGGCGTAGTTCGCATAGTAGCGCTACCCATAGCTACGCGAAGTGCACTTCGCACTACGCGAGCTACGCGCTATGCGTAGCACTACGTGAACTGCGTAGTGCGGTAGGGAAATCCTGTTCACAATGATTGCAAATGCCGGATGCTTGTCCGCACTGTGCAATCATTGCAAATGGCAACTTGCACAGTGTAAGCTGTCGTTTTCTACCGCTCAAGTAGATTTTTACTCGAGCGGCAGCTTTCTCAACGCGGACTGGTAGTTTCTCATCGCGAGTAGTCTTGAAGTTGAGTGCAGCGAGTGATCAAAAAATGCCAACTACGCTACGGTATGCTTTTTTGCACTGTGCTACGTGCAATTCGCGTAGCGCGTAGCAGCGCAAACTATGCGAGCATAGCGTAGTTTTCCACCTAGGCTTAGTCTGGATCTAAATTCGGGTTCTTTAGAATAGGCAGAATCAATGCCGTTTTCCAGAGCTTGGGAAGGCACCCTGCTTGAAAAATCAAATAATTTCCTTTTAATATAATCTATAATCTCTTGCACCATTTTTACCACTGCCACTGGGCAAGGATCCTGATTTGGTCTTAGTGATAAGGTCTTCAACTTGCACATTATCTAGGTCAGCAAACTTTTCAAAGCTGTGGAAGCCTAGAAGCATATGTGAGGTAGGACCATTGGGCAGAGTAGGCTCAACATCCTTGTTCCTATGTCTGCCCACATCATCAAAGATACTTTCAACTTTATGCACAAAATCCGAAACAATCTTGTCACACAAATACTGAGTTGGCACAACCTCACAGGTGTGTAGCAAGGTAAGGAACAAAACTGTATTAAAAAGTTCCTTAAAAGAGTTTTTGTCGCTTTCAATTTTTTGGGTGAAATATTTAGTTTTTTCCCTAGCTATCATTTCTTTGTAGTTGTTAAAACTAGGTTTATATTTACCCTCTCTATGGGATCGTAGGCTGACCTCCAGAGGTCCTAATTTGCACTCTTTTAAAATATCTGAGTACCAGGGTAGGACAGCTGTGCCGAGAACGTGATAGGGCCACCGAAGCTAAAAGTGAGACATTTGCCTCTAACCAGTGGTTAAAATTTCTAGTGTTTTGGTCTACATCCTCTGCATCTACTTGGTGGGAACTAGATAGGTATGATTTAAATTCCTGCTGATTAATTTTGTCCCATGTCCTCACTGATATATTTCTGATAACACCACCTGTTTGTGAGGTGCTTCCAGTGAGTATGATCTTAAACAAAATGACCGAATGATCGGACCAATTAAGTGCCAGAATATCCTTTACTGAGAGGTGAGGATTATTTGAAAAAATCCCATCAAGCGTATGGCCTGCCAAATACGTGGGACCCTTCACCTGTTGTGTTCAGCCCAGGCTCTTCATTAGATGAAGAAGGCTAACTGTTTCGGCATCTAAATTAGCCTCCAAATGAAAGTCAAAGTCCCTCAATACTGTTGGATTGGATGCGGCTAACCCATCTTCCAAGACACTGTTGATATTGTTAATAAGTGGACCCCTTGGACATGGCGGTTGGTAAACTAGAATGCCTTTTAAATTATTTTGTGCATTTAAATGAAAACAAAAAGACAAAGGGCCATATGTAGGAAGCCAAATACCGGTCGGTAACGGCCGATTTTCGGTAAATATCCCGTTACCGACCGGTATTTAGGCTTTTGCTATGTAGGGGGCATATTTCAGGATTCGGTAATTTACCGAATCGGTAAAATTACCGATTCGGTAAATACCGAATCCTGAAATGATATGAAGGGGGAGTGTGTCGTCGGTGTGTGGATTCGTTATTTACCACCAACTAAAAGTTGATGGTAAATGACAAATACCTGTAGAAAAGCATTATTGTGCCAGTTGAAGTGTGCAATGTGGCAGACATACATGCCCTTAGGGCATGTATGTGCGCCACATGTGCACACATGCACGAATCAGGGGTGCAACAGGGTGTCAATGTGACACCCTGCCACCCATGATAATGCCTCCCCTATTACCGATTCGGGGCCTCATTTATGAAAAATGACGCATCACTGCGTGAAAACAGTGATGCGTCACTTTTCACTGCGCCCTCCCTGCGACTCCAATGATGCGTCATATTTACAGTATGACGCATCATGTCGCAAGGAGTCACAGATACGTCAGTATTTCTGACGTATCTGTAGGCGCAAAAGTGACGCATCGCTGGAGTGTGTCACAAAAGTGACGCAACTCCAGCAATGTGTCCTTTCACATGGGGCAAGCCCCATGTGAAAGGGCCTGCGTCAGTCTTACGCCTGCTGTGAGGCAGGCGCAAGAAATTGACGCATTTGCACACTAAAAGTGGCGCAGTGAAATCTCGTAGATTTCACTGCGTCACTTCTACGACCCTTTGTTGCGTCAAAACGCCCCCCTTGCATACATTATACCTGGCGCAGGTATAATGTGGCGCAGGGGTTTACAAAGTGACGCATCTGCCTAGATGCGTCACTTTGTAAATATGGCGCAACATGGCGCATGTTTTATGCCACTGGTGCGTCACAAAAAGTGACGCACCGGCGGCGCAAAAGTGACGCAGGGGCTCATAAATGAGCCCCTCGGTATTTACCGAATCGGTAATGGCAACTGGCTTCCCATTCATTCCTATGGGCCTCCAGGCCCATAGGAATGAATGGGAAGCCAGTTGCCATTACCGAATCGGTAAATACCGATTCTTAAATACCGATATTTACCGAATCGGTAATAATTTACCTACATTACATTTACCGATTCATAAATACCGAATCGGTAAAATTCGGTATTTAAGAATCGGTAAATGTAATTTACCTACATATGGCCAAAAGTGTTGGACTTGGCCCTTTTTGCAGGGTCATCCCTGAACTTTTTGCCTTCCTCCTATATTTGTCTGACCTGTTGTTGGCTGTTTTATGACTCTGGGCACTTTGCCACTGCTGATCAGTGCTAAAGTGCATATGCTCTCCCTATGGTAAATTGATGTATGAATTAGTGATTCCATGATTGGTTGGTTTGGTTTACCTGTCAGACCCTAGTACAGTGCAACAGGAGTGCCCAGGGCTTGTAAATCCAAATGCTGCTGGTGGGCTTGCAGCACTGGTTGTGCCACCCAAAGAAGCAGCCTGTAAAAGTGTGTCTAAGGCCTGCCATTGCAGAGCCTGCGTGCAGTCTGGTACTGTCATGCTGACTGGGCAAGTGCACCCACTTGCCAGTCCCTAAACCTTCCCTTTTCTTCATATCAGACACCCTATGGTAGGCCCAAGGGCAGGGTGCATTGTAAGTATAAGGTAGGATATGCCCTGGTGAGTGTGGCATGTTCTAATAGTGAATTACAGCCATTTTAATTTTTCACTATTGCAAGGCTACCTGTCCTCCATAGGCCAGAATGGGTAGTTTGATTATTACACCTTATAATCCTAACTGACTCAGGGAACATGGTAGAAATCCGAGTTTAGTATGCCTGAACTAAGAATGATAAAATACATCTTTTAGTGAAGTTGGTTTTAACATTCTGTGTTTGAAAATACCACTTTTAGAAAGTAGGTATTTTCTTGTCTAACCATCCAAACCTGCCTCTGCTAGGCTGTGTATTCCTTGTCTGGAGTTTGAGTGACAGCTGCTGGGGAATTCCAGGGGCTGGGGAATTCCCGGAGACAGGATGAGTCAGCATAGAGCTGAATAGAGAGATCTCCATGTAGATGGCTGCGAGGAGTTGCACCTGGGACCTGAATAGGGCTGTGCTTTCCCTCCAGAATGCTGGCTCCACCCCCTGTGGTGCGTCTGATGTCTCTGCCCTGCACTCTGAAAGGAAAGAGGAAGTCAGGTAAACAAAGTGCTCCAGGACTGACCAGAACCGGGTTGAACAAGGCAAAGGCCCCTCTGACTTCAGAGGACAAAGGATTTTGGGGAATAAGTATTGGGACCCTGATCCCAAGAATTTAGATCACTTTGGGAAACGAGAAGAAACTCTGCTGAGGAGAGGAACCAAGTAGAAACTGAGGTGAGACTATCCCTGAATCTGAGGGATTGGCCTGCAGGGGTTGTCTACTGCCAAAGAGAGGAGAAAGGAACTTTGTGTGAACTTTTGCTCAACTTGTGAAGGATCTCCAAGGGCTTGGAAAAGAGCTTGACTCCTGCTGAAGTCTCAGGAACAACAGACTTCAACCCCCAGCTCCCCAGAGTTCTTTGGAAGTGCCTGCTGCTGTTTTGGGCCTTCTGAGGGACTGGGTGTCGCAAGGAGCTGGACGTGCGACTCAAGAAGGAGAAGCGTGCCGCCGTCGCCTAAAGTTTGTCGCCAATGCAGCTGTTGCATCGAGCGGAAGCATCTCCCATCATCCAGTAAGTGTTTCGCAATGCCGAAGAAGCGTGTCGCCATCGCAGCCATCATAGCTGACGCATTGCACCGCATCAAGAGAAGAGTATCGTCTCACGGAAGAAGCGTGTTGCCATCGCAGCCATCGTAGTTGTCGCATTGCACTGCATCAAGAAAAGCACCTCTCATCCACGGAGAAGCATGCCGCCATCGGAGCTGTTGTCGTCGCATCGTGTAAAGTGTGTCGCCGCTGCAGCATCGCATCGAGCGGAAGCATCTCGCGATGTGGGAGAAGAGTGCCACTGCCAAGGCCACAGTCGTCGCATCATGTAAAGTGTGTCGCCGCTGCAGCTGAAACATCAAATCGAGTCTTCTCGCAACATCGGAGAAGCGTGCCGCATCTGGACGATCTTCATGTCTTTATTTCTTTTCACCAAAATCTTCAACGCATCAACATCGTTGCAACACTTTTGTTGCCCTGCTTGTCGCATCCAAAAGGTACATTGACTTAAAGTGTTGCATTTAAGAACTAAAGAGAACTAAGCAAAATTATACCATCTAAAGTAACAGTATTGTGTATTTTTGTCGGTTAATGGTCTTGTGGTAAATCTATATAAAGAATACTTATTTTTTATATAAAACCTGTGTGGTGTCGATCTGTAGTGTGTCACTTGATTACTGTATGTGTTCACAAATGCTTTACACACTGCCTCTGAGATAAGCCTGTCTGCTCGTGCCAAGCTACCAAGGGGGTGAACAGGGGTTATTTTAGGAGTGTACCCCCTTACCCTGACTAGAGGCGAGGGTCCCTATTTGTCACAAGTGCATACCTGTGCCAACTAGAGACCCCCAAGTCTAACACAAAGCTTCGCAGACCAGCAGGGATGAAGAAGCGAAGGTTACAGAAAGCGACTCTTGGTAGAGAATAGCCAGAACTCCCCCTCTTCTCTCTTTCCTGTCCTGCCTAAAAATCCCATAAACTAACGGTGTGGCTTCACCAGGATGTGTCCGGACGCTGCATCGGTCCACGTCTCGGTGATGAATATTATATCACAACTTTGACTCTCAATGAACTCAGCGCATTGCAAACTATGTTTGACTAGTGATCTTGCATGAAACAAAGTGCAGCATAGATCCCTTGTTCCTTTCCTATGCTTTAATACCCCATCTTTAGGTCCTACTAGCTGCTTCACACCTTGCCAGATAAGTGTGAGAAGGCTGGTCTTACAGGCCGGACATATGCAATTCAATTCCATCCCTTCCATCTCCTTGACTGGACATACATTTGTAGTGAAGGCAGGGCTCTGCCTGCACACATTGCTATGTTAGCATAAGCTTATTAGAAGTTTAAACGCCATTTTGCCACTTTGCCGCTTTTGCACACAACACTACATGTATCTGTTGTTGTAAGTTAAACTGCTTGCTTTATTCACATGAGAACGGTCTGTTTTCTACATCCCATGACTTACGCCGTGTCCTCAGTCTGTACACTTTGTGCAGAATTGTTCAAGGTCAAATAACAATGTATGCTGTTGATTCAGGTTGATCAGCCCACGCTCTGGACACAACACGCACACAGCTGCAAATAGCTAAAATTCGGGTGCCTTTAATATTGCAATGCATGCATGTTTTCAGGCACTTGGAGAAAACCTTTCCATGTACAGAGAGCATTGCAGATCCTTTGATGTGATACACTTCAGCTGATCTTGGAGGTATGGGGTTCCCCGTTTAAGCCTAGAGACCCTCTATTATTATAAAACTACCTCCTAGCAAGGGGAGGGTGGTTCACAAGGTACTATAAGACCTGTTTCTACTGTCATTATAATATGATTTCTCCCTTTGTGTTTTAAGGAATTGTAACAATGCTGACTGTTTAATTTCTGATCATAGGCCTGCTTATGTTAGCCAAAATACTGCATCTTAAAGCACGTCGTTAAAATAAACATTTTAAACTTTTCTGTGTCTCTGATTACTCACGTTGTGGACTTGTATGAGAATAAAAACGAAAGAGAGTTCTTGATTCCCACCATTCCTGAGAGTATTCTAAGTCGTTTGTTCTGGGTTGTCTAATCATTGGTAGCTCCGCTGTAGTACGGAGAACGAATGTGACACTGATGCTAGTCGGATAGGAGTTCTAGGTACTAAGGTGAGTTTTTTGGTACACCACAATTCACTGAGCTCCTGGTTTCCTGTGCATAGTTCTGTGCATGAGCAGAATCCCCGCAACATGGCGCACCAAACGTTTGGTCTTATATTCGAGAAGCTTTAGTAGTGCTTATACTAGTCCACAATACCCTCACTCCTGATTCCGGATAGCAGTTGTGAAGGACTAGCCTACCTATATAGATTTGTTATAGGTTCTTTCAAGCTTAAGATTTAACAAGGTTTTATTATTGAATTACAAACCCTTGTTGTGCTACAATTCATATAAATTGTGTTTCTTCTCTGTGTCCATATGGGTGATATTGCAATAGCACCGCATATTCGCACAGTGCTCCTGGTGTCATCTGATGCAGTTTCAGGTGCCTGACGATGGTATGTCAGGAATCTTTGTGGTGAGTGCTGATGCGGTATTCCCCTTTGAGCTTTAATACACTTGGGTTACGTTTCCTGCCATGTATGAGGACGATGCTACGTTCCATTCCTACACTCACACTGCGATACCTGCGAATTACACTCCATATAGGACACTAGAGATTCCGATTTTGGCTTGGCAACATCATATTTGGTTTAATGGCACCCTCCCCCACTCCGTGACTCCGGTCCGGTTAGGCCCTTTATCTATTCCTGGGGCCACTTGGCCAGTCTTGGCTGGGTTCACACCACACCCCCGTTATCTACAGGTAACGGCTGACGAGTTACACCAGCTATATACCTCCTTGGTGGGGGTGTATAGGGAATTGGTACAATACATTATGCGCAACCTCCAGGTGGGGGCACGTGGGGTTGCAGCGCAACCAGTTGGACCAGCCGGGATGTCTATTAGTCCCGTCATGGTAAATTCAGTAATGGGCAAGCTTCCCCAAAATAAGGACGACATGCCTTATTGGCTTGCTGAGAAATTTGACCAACTGGAAGCAGTATTTCCTAATACAGCACCTGTGGAAAAACACAGGATCCTCACAATTAGTTTGCAGAAAGACTTAGTGCCAGAGGTAACGGATTGTGAATATTGAGGTAAAGTGTTTGCAGCAGTCTATATAAAGGGCTTCGGCACACCGTCTATGACTGTTCTGCCCTCCGTGATCAAGCACGGTCCGGAGGCGGCTGTCGAGTTGGAAATGAGGCTTGTCGGAGTGTTTAAAGTAGTTGCTGATCTCATCCTTGCAAAAGTCAAGGGAGATGCGGTAAACTTTCAGGTGTCTAATGCTTTGCGCCTTGTCGCCGACGCCGAGAAACCCCGAGCGTTACCGAAAATTATTGCGGAGGCTTATAAGACCATTGGCCACAATAGTTTGGGTGTTAAGCCTTTTGCTAAAACAGCAGCTCAACCGCAAACTCAGACGGTGAAGTCTACTAAAGACGACCGTCCAAATTTCCTGAAAGAAAATTGGGAAAATAAAAAGCTGAGGAAGCAGCAACAGAAACAAGGGTCGCGTCCTGCTTCTCCTATACTAGGGTCTCCTGATAGATTTCAGATTCCTGATCAACGTTCTCCTCGTTCTTCACAGGAAACATCGGGGACACAAACCGGTGGAGGAGAACGTGGCAAAGGTCGGGGTGCCCCACAGGGCTGCGAGCAGCCCCACCAAGCTGATGGTAAAGGCAAGCAGGATGACTTTCAACGTCAACGCCCTCAGTTTCAGAAAAAGATTGTTGCTGCGTTAACAGTGAGATAAGCCACAGATAGTGAGAACACAGCTTCGGAACCTGACATGGGCACTAACGCTGCTAGACAGCGCATCGGACGTTACAATAGTGCGGCAAGCACTGCGTCCATTTCTGAAGGCGACAGCAGCTGACACTTTTATTACAATGGAAACTGCTGGCACTAGAGTGGCTCCCCCTGACAGACTATATGATATAGTGATTTTAATTGAAGGTGACATACAATGTGTAATTAAAGGGATTTTTGGGAAAGTCTGACCTCTACATATGACATTTTGTTAGCTGAGGCAAACTGGCCCCCGCCTTTCGTTTTGGCAGCTCTGAGAGGGGAGGAGGTAATCCTCCCCAGTTTTTCGCATACTGTGCCCAAAGACCAGGCGCAGAATTTTGCAGAACAGTGGGCTCAGGTGCTTGCACCTGCGTTGTACCTTAATCAGGTGGGCTGGGATAAACTTTCGCCCAGACATGAAATTCCATTACGGTCTATGCCACAGCCCCAATATCTATTGAGGGATGAAGCAAAAGTCCCCGTTGCGGAATTCCTTGAACAATTGGAATATCAAGGTGTGATAGAGACACGTGTGTCGCCCATTAATAACCCTCTATTCACTGTTACCAAACCTGATGGATCGTACCATCTGGTTTTGGATTATAAACATTTGACTTGTCATTGTCACACATGTTAGGTGCAGAACACCCACAGTTCTGCACAGGTGGATAGTCTTGTGCGTAAAAGGTTGAAAACCACACTTGACATTTCCAATGGCTTTTATAGTCAGAATCTGTCCCTTCTTAGTAGTCAATGGACTGCTTTTACTTCAGGCTGCAAACAAATACAGTTCAAAAGATTAGCCATGGGATATAAAGACAGTCCTGACGTCTTTGCCGCAAATGTCGTCTCCTTGTTAGATTGCATTGACCCTGATGCGTACTCGTACGTTGATGATATTTATCTCAAGGACGACGAATTATGGACGCATCTCTGTCGCGTTGACCGCATCATTGTAATGTTTGCGGACTTCGGTTCTAAATTTAACTTTGCAAATCACACGTTGCAGAGTACACAGTGTTGTTCCTGGGTTACGAGCTCAACAATGAAGGTCGAGGTTTAGCACCTCACTTCCTGGAGAAATGCACACGTTTGCGCGCTCCAACAACACTAAAGAAATTACAATCTTTACTGGGTTTTTTGAATTTTGGGCTTACATACATTCCCGAATATGCCCAGCATATCAAACCGCTATATGCCTTGATACAACCTACTTTTACCAAATCATGCTGGCTTCCTGAACATTCTGCTATACTGCAGTCTTTGCAGTCTGATCTTCTTGAATCTAAATACTTACTGACACTTGATAACCACACAAACCTGGTGATGAGAATTGTGCCAGGCGTGGTGGGTTTCACATACTTGACGTTTAATGAAGGAGACACAGTTCCTATTGCTTACAATTCACACTTGTACACTTCGGCTGAAATGCGATTTTCTTCTGTCGAAAAGGTTTTGACAGCTGTGCAGATGGCGATTCTGAAGGAAAGCCATGGCCAAAATCTCCACCTCTGGGCCGGAAGCTCCGCCTCCAGCCCAGAAGCCCCACCTCTGGGCCGGAAGCTCCGCCTCCGGGCCGGAATTTCCGGCCCGAGTGCGGACGTAAAGTTAGTAGTCGTAAATCCATTCTGTGAATACCAAAAGTAGTAAGTGCATTCTGTGAATACCAAAAGCAGTAAGTGCATTCTGTGAATACCAAAATGGTAGTAAGTTTAGGATTTTATCTTAAATTAGTTCTGTGAATCGGGCCCTAAAGCTTTACATCCTCGTTGGATACAATGGTCCACTTCACTGACATCTTGGGATGTCACATTTATCTTTGTCCCCTCTTTGCAAACGCAGGAGTTTTTACAGTATGAGTTTGTTCAGATTGCTCCTCTGTCCATGCGCTCGCTTGAGGATTACCATTGTATCATTTATAGTGACGGTTTGACGCAACCGGTGACGGAATCTAAGCCTTCTTTTTCAGCGGCCTGCGGAATAGTGGGTGGTACCATGGTGAATGGTGAATTCAAGTCCAATGTCGTGCATATGCAGGCATTAGGGGACAGTACCGCAGAGTTGGTAGAGTTACGTGCTCTGGTGCTTGCACTAGAGTTTTCTGATCTCCTGTGACAACACTAATTGTAAGCGACTCCTATTACTATGCTCAGTCTTTTCAACGACAATTTATTCTTTTGGACTCAAAATGACTATCGTGATTCCAAAGGTAGCACAATCAAGCATAAAATGCTTTGGGTTCGTGTTGAAGAACTTAAAGAGCGTCTGCCTCTTGTGAATGTAATTCATACTCTTGGTCACCAGCGCGTAGGAGTACACGCTGTTGTTAACAGTTTTGCTGATGAAGCAGCGAAAACAGCAGTGGCGACATACATGTTAGCAGCAGTTACAAGATCCAAAAGTAGGATTGATGATGACAACTTGGCAGCTATCGCTGCTACAGACAAGGGTGATAATTACCCTAGCGATTTCCCTTCTAAATACTCTTATCATTTAAATCCTGATAAAGTTCCCTATGTGAAAATTAACGCCGTTGGTGACAGATTGATTCCCAGCGCGACCCGCAGGCTGTCCTTAATAACAGCCGCTCACGAAGGCATGGCCTCGGTGCATGCCGGAGTTTCAGAGACTGTCACTATCTTACAGCAGCGTTACTGGTGGTGCGGATTGTACAGACAAACTCATGATCATGTCCTCTCTTGTGACATATGCCAGCAGATTAAACCTTCAACTGCTGCGCGTCCACCACAAACATAGTTGTATATATCTAATAAACCACTTGGGTGTGTTTGTTTAGATCACTGCGGTCCTTTCTCCTCTGATACTGAGTATAAGTTCATCTTAGTTGCAGTTGATTCGTACACACTCTTTCTATGGGTTTGGCAACAACGCAGTGCTGATGCTCGAACTGTCATCAGGGATTTGCGTGTCTTTGTGGGAATTTTTGCATGTTCCACCTTCCATTCTGACCAAGGTCCTGCTTTCGCCTCTAAGGCGTACAAAGAAGCCATGAGGTCTTTGGGGGTCCAATTGAAATTGTTGTCTCCATACCGTCCTGAGAGCAATTCTGTTGTGGAGCGAATGAACCATGACTTAAAGCAATCCTTGACAGCTAGGGTTCTAGGCACTGGCCGGAACTGGTTCGCCCATTTGTATAGCGTACATCGTGCACTTAATAATCCCCCTAGAAGGTCTCTGGGTGGGCGGACCCCATACGAGATGCTCTTTGGCATAAAAAGGTTTGTCTCGGACCTTGATGGTCTAGACATAGCGACGTCAGCCATACCCTTTGACGTAGATAATCATTCTGCTGTGTTACAGAATCTACAAGAGACACGAGACAGTCTTGCAAGGGAACATTTGCCCTCCACAACTGATGCTGCACTGCAGATCCCGGTAGTTGGCTGGCTACCACGAGTCGGTGACCTGGTCCGGAAGAAGGTGGAGAACAAGATGGAATTCGGACCCTCTTATCGTGCACCGGTTCCAGTGCTTGGCGTGCAGGGTACAAGAACAGTCATTTTACCACCTCTTCCTGGTCGCAAGGATAACAGGTACATCTCCATTGACAATGTCAAACTACAACGAGTGGCTGATTCTTCTTAGTATGACTCCAGTGGTCTCTTGTCCAGCAATGCTGAGAAATTCTGTTTTGGCCTCCGCAAATACGAACAGGCCTGACATTGCCATTGAGATGCATTCAGTTACTAATCCATTATTGAATCCACCGGCTGTTGATCCCAATGAAGATACTGCGTATACCTATGCCACTGATGTGTCATTGCCTGGTGTGCAAACAAGTACAGTCGATCAATCATGTTTTTTATTTGACACTAACTGTACAACATCAAACGCCCCATCAAAAATATCTACTTTTGCTGTTTGGTTTAAAGGAAATTTTTTAATCCCTCCTTGGACTTACATCTGGTTGACGCTCATCTCTATTTTTCTGTTCAGGTCAATTGGATTTGTGGTTGTCTATTTTCGTTTAATTAATGGACATTACCTTTCTGAAAGATCTACAATTAGGTTAATTGATAGAACTTTGGTCCCCCACTCCTCATCACACATCATGAAGAAAGACCAGACTTTTGTTTACATAACTGCCTGGCCTGTTTTAGATGGGATAGTATGGGTTGCTGTAATATTTCAAGTTCATGGACTTACTGAGGTCATAAATGTGCCCAATGTACTTCGTGTTTCTATGGGGGACGTTGTGAAACAGAACATACGCTCTGACGATTGGGATGTCCATGCCGTTTAGGTTCTTTTTTCTGATTTAAAATATTATGCAACATTTGATGCTGAGGATGTTTGCTTAGACTCTGCCAATTACGCAGAGTTTTTTTTGTTATCAGCACTGTGTCAATCACTTCCTCCATAAAGCAAATACATTTAGGAAAGCGGTAAATTATACACAATGGGAACATTGCCCAGCTCCCATTGAAAGCAGTTCGAAAACACTGTTGAGAAAATTTAAATATTTTACTGATTTTAGTCAATCCAATCCTGAGTCCTTTTATTTCAGAATGGCTACGGGTCCAATTCCAAAGTTAGACTCACACACACTAAATTATTGTACTCAAAGTCCTTTATGGATCAATTAGCTATAGGCGGCTATGAGCTATGGAAGGATACCATTGATCTTAAATCTGTTTGGGGTTCTAAACCCTGGCAGGTTCAAGGCACGGAAGCTTTACATCGCGCGTGCCTCATACCGAACCACGTGTTATTTTTTAATTTTACTATCTTTAAAATCACTTGTTTTGGATTGGCTGTTTCTAAAAAAATGAAGGCCCCTATTATTCCTGATCTGGGTGCATAGCCTACATGGGATTATCACAAAGACATGTCCATTGATGAATTTCAGTCACTAGTTACTAATACCTCCTTTAACATTTCTGGCTTGGATTACCAAGGATGGTTGCTATGGCAAAAAATGTCAGATTCCTGCCAACATTGTTTTCTGAGTCTGGCCTCGGGCTACACGCAGGTTAGGGTGGACACCCGTTTTGACAACTCTCATTCTGTTACTACCTATTCTGTAGGCAAATTGTGTCACAATTGGCTTAAACATTCCACCTTAGAATCAGTTAAGCAACACTTATCACAATTAACTGACGATGTTGATTTGAATGATTTTGTTAAAGGCCCTGTGGGTGGCAGGTCCAAAAGATGGGTATATGCTATTTACAACGAGGTTTGGAAATTGTCTCAAATTGAAGCTGCTTCTAGATTAAGGGCTATTGATCAAGCAACTTTAGAAAAAGTGCTTGCAGTTGTTGATAATAGCATTAATACTCTTTCTTCCAGGATTTACACCTTAGACAATATTGTTTCTTCTGTTGTGGATATTGTGCAAGATGAAGTATCTTTTTTGTACCATGGTCAAATTCAATTACGTTCTATTATGCAGTTTGCTTGGACTTTACAAACATTGAAGTCTGGGAAAGTTCCTTGGGACTACATGAATACGTCATCTCTGTTTTTACCATTTAATTTGACTGTAAAACAACAGTTTATGTCCATGAAGGATGCAACATTCTCACTTTTGCATGTTGAAAAATTAGAACCTTTACCTTATTCTGTCGCAGAATCAAATTCTGCTGTTTGGCTGATCCATGAATTAATAACGCTGCCTTTTCCCTTGTTCAGATTTAGTTCATGTATGAAACACTATGCTGTAGTGTAGTTCCTATATTACTGAGAGGCTCTGCGCATTGGAATAATATACACTATAGTTTTAGCATAAGACTGAGGTCTGTATGCTCCAATCGAGTACATTAAACTTAATTACTTGTGTGTGCCAGCTAACTCAGAGGTCACTAGAAACTTCTCGAATAAACAAGAAGGAATTAGTTTCTGACAACCTCATAAACATGACAACTTTGTTTCCCTTAGAATCGGAACAATACTCAGAATCGTGGAAACAGTAGATTGCAGTTTCACTCAATCGTGCATGCTTCGTTCCTACAGAGTTACACAGAAATATATAGACGGGCGTTTCAATAAAAAGGTTTATTGAACAGTCTTATTTCTTGTGCAAGAGATATGAACTGCTACAATTGTAAGACAGAATGCGAAGTATAAGACGTACAGCGTTAGCAGTAAGATAAAATAATACTGCAATAGCATGGTTTATAGCTATGATAGTTATTCATAAAAATACATACATGAATAACACAGGCTAAAATGTTAATACTCATCTGATGCTTCTAGCTAGTTCTACCCCAGTGTACCTAACCTAAGTGTAGTACGAGGTAAGAAGTGGGTGCTGTTTGTCCAAAGTCTAGGTTAGCTATAGTTGCCAAGATTTGCCAAGATTTGCCAAAAGTCCCTCTAGGTTCTAGTCTGCTCCATACCTTTAGAATGAGTGAGGTTAGATTCTGTTTCCGAGTCTCGATCTCTAACACCCCACAAGGGTAGTCAGAAGCACTGGAGCTGGATTCTCTGCAAGGAGGATGACAGCGTCTGGTCAGTGCGTCAGGCAGGGACTTGACTTCCTTCCGAACTTGTCGTGGTGAGCCGCGTGATGCAAGTAGATAGCCGAACTGTGGTTTGCCATGGTAAGTGAAGGTATATTTATACCTTGAAGGTGTTTAGGAATGCCAGTATTGACGTAAAAGTCGGCCAGAATGAACCCCTAAGGAGTAGATGTTCATACATAATAAAATGAATTCTTGGAGAAATCAATATCCAAGCAAGGGGAAGTCCTAAAGGCTTAAGAGTCTGGCTTTCCAAGAACTCGTTATGATGTAAATGAACGGATGTAGGTGGCCATGCCTGTATTTGGTTCGCATAAATAATGACTAAATAAGGGTAGGATTTCTATGCCTAAATATGGGCAATGTGAAATGTGCCTATATAAGGACATAAATTGGGAAACCTACATACGGTATCTAAATCGACACACAACACCCACTCCACTTTCGTATGAACGGCATTACTGAATCCTAAACATGCGAAACATATCTAAAATATAGCTGCATATGGATGACTAAGAACATATCTAATAACACATTTCAAAAAGCTGCTAAGCATAAAAGTGCATTGGTGTTGTACGTATAAAAGCAATGTTTCATTCCAAGCATATGTTTACATCGAATGCTAAAGAAATAAACCTACATATATACACAGTATGAAATGGCTCGGAAATACAGAAGAAAAAAGCCGAAACCAATTCACGTCAATTTACATAAATCAATGGTTGTTGACATATTGTATCACAGAATTCTGTTCTCTATGAATAGTTCTACTAAAAGAAGATTACTGTGCCATAAAAAGAAGGAAATAAAATCAAATTCGGGGAAAAAAAAAATAATCATAGGAAAAAGTTTAGTCATTGTTTTGAAAAATGAAGGCCAAATTCAGAGTCTTCCAAGTACACCGTGTGCTGAATCAAAAGTCAGTGTATGAGGATGGAGAAAACATGAAATCTTCTAATCCTGTAGACAAAAAGTCATCCACCATTGTGGGTGAAAGTTGGATTACCTTGTTTAGAAGACTAACCGCACATAGATGAGAAGCATCGCTGTCCGCATTGGTGGCATCAGCAATGTTCGTATCGGATGTTACCTGCGTGCCTGTTGTTTCCTCTAATACCTCAGCAGTAGCAATTTGCATCTGTGAGATCTCAATGAATGCTGTCATCAGAATTGGTAGCCGATGGGGACAACACACAGCATGGGCCATTATCGGGTCCAGCAGAGTATCGATATCCGTAGGCATGACTGATGGGAGTGTTAGACAGATGTCTAGCACGCATTCTTCACCGCAAAGCAGGCAGCGTAGAACAGGTAAGATGCAATCTTGCCAGATTGGTCTGAATGACAGAAACCATGGGGTATTTAATTCTCGTACATGAGGTAAACCCAAAATTTGGACGATTCGCTCACGACACCTCATCTCCAATAGAACTCTCTCTATGGTGCTTGAAGTGACATCGGTGATGTGGCTTGCCATATCGGAGCAGTAGGAGCAGAAATAGGATCCCTGCAACGAGTCCAAAATGTAGAGGCAGTCCGCCAAACACAGAGTGCACGAAGTTGGGAATTATTCTGAGGACTGCTTGAAAAGGTGCTGACAGTCCTGAACACACGGTCTTAAATACATGTACAATACCGCTCGTATCAGACATGTTTAAGAAACGGTCTAACATTTATGAGAAATGTATAGGGCAGTTTGTATTCGAAAGGGCATGTATCTCGGCAGAAGTCTTTGCGACTTGTAGATCATAGGTCTCTTTGGCCGAGGTCAGTGGCACAGTTTTTTGCAAAAGAATGGCTTTCATTCTGCTTAGAGTATCAATTCGTATAGAAGAGATGTTCAGTAAAGGCCATAGAAGCGACTCCCTGACTGTCTGTATTTGTGGAAACAAGACCTGCATACAGCAAGTGACCCTGGATGTAACCGTTACTAGATATGGGATACCTGGCAACATGCCACAGAAGCTTTGATCATTCAACATGAGGTAACTTCCATTCGAAAGTAGTCCAAAAATTGGATTCGTCACTGCAGCTGGTGAGCCTTGCAGGTGACAGGATAAGTTTGTAGTGGAACCATCGCAGGCCCCGTGTAAATTAATACTCTGACAAAGGAGAGAACCGATTAATGCGTTTTCACAGTTTGTACCACTAAGAAACACTTCACACCCCCCACTCCAACATCTATGTGTGTAAGGTAAATCCCAAGATGTCTTGATGTATTCTTTACCAAACCTTTCATATTTGCCTGCTGGTATACGTTTTAGACAATACAGAAAATGGAAAGTTGTAACAGGCAGAGTAATTTTACCATGTATCTGTAGCTGTTTTTTCTGCCACTGTGAATGGTAATTTTTCCAGTTTTTCAATGCTCAGCACCGTATAGTCTGCTCTCCTTTGTGCCAGTTTGATCTGTTTATCAGTGAGATTAAATTCTGAAAATAGTGACGTAGTGTTGATTACACGCTAAGACACATAGCCTGAATACAAGTTTTGTAGCGCCCAGCCTAATAGCATGATAGAACGTAATTGAGACTGACCATGTTGCAACATGACCAAGTCTTGTTCCATGATTTCTATGGCAGAAGACACAATGCTGTCCAATGAATATATCCTGGACGATAGAGTTGTTAACCCATTGTCTACTACAGAGAGAGATTTCTCTAAATTAATAGCTCAATTTCTTGTATTCGTTCTGCAGTCTCTGCTTGGCTAATCTTCCATATTTCATTATAAGCAGCATAGATACCGGCATATATGAAACATTTTTGACGCGGTTTTCTTGGTCCTAGCAAGATATCCCTAAGGTCTGCGCCTTCTTTAAGTAAAGATAAGTGTTGTTTTACATCCTGCAGTGTAGCTTTTTGTAGCCAATCAAGGCATAGTTTCCCTACACTATATGTTGTTACTACCCCTGGATGCTGTCTTTGAAAATAGCGTGAGACCGGCCTATTGATAGTGAAACCCTGTGTTTTGTTCAGGAATCGATCTTGACAGTTGTTTGCATCTGTGGGCCAGAGCAACAATTTTTTCCATTCTGGATCTGATCTGATGCAAAATGTTATATATGTTGACCGCCCCCCGTGTAGTGCTATTACTTGCAGGTATAGGTATGGTCTGTGCGCTCATGTCTTTGAGCTTGGCTAACCCAAGGCAAGACGTTTGTTGGACAGTGTCATTCAAAATCATAATTTGCTCAGGGATGATACAGGCTCTAAACAAAGCTTCTACCCCCTACACTTGCCAATCTTTTGTACCCCAGACAGATTTTGTCTCAATATTGTCTTTCCAAAAGTCGAAACCCTGTCTAGAAAGTTGGGCAATAAAGGCTGCAGAATATAATATGATAAGTTGAACCCTGAGAAATATGGAAATTTCATTGCAAAAGTTTTTGAGCTACCCTTTGGAAGTGTAGGACAATGTTCCCGTTGGTTATACATAAATACATTTCTAGGTGATGCAGTATTATGCAAGAAATGATGACCATAGTGGTCATAACAATACATTTGTTCATAGTCCGATGAACCCTCTAAATATTCATGTTTTGTGAATACTGCAGACATTTCTAGATCAGACATCATGTTATCAACAGTCTTGAAGTCCCAATACTAGAGGCAAAAAAGTCACTTAATGAAATTTTAAAAGGTGTGGAATCTTCAAATGTTCCGACGGGCTAAAAATGTCATATTCAGTTCTGTCCCAAACTATACCATCTGATATAGGAACGGCTGTGACGTTCACTGCTGACAAGTCTCTTGCTTCACGATGGGATGATTTGTGTGGCTGGAGAAGTAAATTCACTCTTTTACTTGCTGTGTCCATTTGAATGTATCTTCCATTTATCAGCATACCCAGAGTTATTACCAGAGCTAACCAAAGTAAAAAAGTAGAATATTCCCAAAACAATCCATAGTTCAATCCATGGTGAAACCAGATAAGTCTTTTTCAGGAGATGAATAAAGTATGTTGCTTTTTCTTTGACAGTTCTTTGTGCTGGCGACGTTTCAGGTTCGCTGGGATCCTCAGAAAAGGTATCAAAGTTCATGAAATAGCCAGAGGCAGTTCTGTCAATGTTCGGAATTGCATCAGGATTCGTTGAAATCGCTGGAACCAGTTGATCACTTGTTACTTCATTGTAGACAGGTGTATCAGGAAGAACTGCTACTTGGGTCTCAAGAGGGACGAGTTTCATAGCTTTGTTGCTTAGTCCTTCAATTCTCACTGCAGAATCTTCAAAGGTGATGAGTCTCTCAGTTTGAACCTCTTGTATTGTAGCTAGCGGAGTACGTCTGCTACACTGTTGGAGTCCACTTGGCCTACTGCTTAGTATCGGCCACATAGTGTGGTTTGATCAGGTCGATGGACACAAGTCTTTTCTCCTTTTTACCAGCAAGGGGCGGCAGTAGTACTGTTCTTGATCCGTGGATTGCTAGGACAGGTACTGGTTGTCTGTAAGAAGGGTCAAATTCCTTCTTGTCCGCGATCTTTCCTCTGACTAGATCACCAAGCTTTGGGATCCAGACAGGCCTTGCTGAGAAGGTTGGTTTTTCCCCAGTGGTGGTTGGTGTGAGAAGTTGGCCTGGTATATGATGTTCACTAGTTAAAGTGACCACCTTGTACCATGCCAAGCAACCCTTATGGTGTGGTTGTAAGTCAACCTTTTCGGACTAGCTGCCCTAGTGGTAGCGTAGGCTAAGCAGTCTTTGAGGCTAAACTTGTGAAGCGTGTTAAGCAGGCTGTTTTACCAAATGCAACCCCCTTTTATACCAATGAAAGGACGCCACACAGATATATATTGAAAATATATATGTATTTATTTCTCAAAGTATCCCCTAGACTCTTTATGAGCACAGGAGCACAAATCGTTAAACAAGAATACGTTAAAATACACAGAAGTTGCACTTTATATGGATAGGCCCTGGTGGCCACTCAAACCATATACTAAAATAGTGGTATAAGTACCACGAACAGAAAAGGGAAAAGGCCTAGGGCCTCTAGAATCGCTGGGCCTACAAGGAGCTAACTTTAGTTAGTGACCAGGAGGTCCACGGGTTGCGTGTGCAGAGCAAATAGTCACACGCGAGCTCCCATAGGTTTTCAATGGGTGCGTAAAAGTTACAAAGTTACTGCAAAAAGGATCTTCCGGATGGACTATGAACTCAAGATTGGAAACACAGACACTAGAGATGATACTCTACACTTGGGCACCGGAGTGCCAGCTTTACCTCACCCACAGGAAGCGGGTGCATAGGTCTCGAAGTGCGTCGGGTTTCTTCTATCTGTTCAATGGAGCCTGAAGACAAAGATGCTGCAGGCGATCGGTCCGGAAGAGATGCGGTGGATCCAAGAGTGGATCGGAGTTGTAGAAGACCTGTAAGCAGAGGGGACAGTGTTCACAGTCACTAGCCAGTGACCAGCGTGGCACCTGGTGGGTACCAGGCGATGTCGGGTGCAAACAGGAAGGAAGGTGTAGCTTGTCTCTGCAGCCACGTGGTCCCTGAAGGTCGACGACGTCCAGGAGTCGGTTCACGAGCTGTCCCACGCAGGTTCTCGCTGTCGGCGGTGTCGGCGACTTGATCGAAGCAAACAAGCCTTGGCAAAAGCAATTGTTGTGGAAAACAAAATAAGCTGATGGTTCTGACCAGCAAGGTCAGAGGGACTGCTCCTTTGGAGGGGAGCAAGGGCCAGTCTGGAGCAACCAGACCAGCAGTGTAGTTCTTGAAGTTCGTCGCCAAGATGGCCACTAGCCAGCAGGCCAGCAACCGGTTAGGCGCGTCGAGTGGCAAAATGCAGAAGGGCCCCACGCAGATCGTGGAGATTCTGGAGGGCTCACCTTTGGTGCAGATGCTGCTCGGGTGTTGGGCTTCTCAGATTTCAAAGCACAACTTGGAGGGAGCCTCGGTTGTTGTGCTTGCAGCTTGTCGTGGTCTTTTCAAGATGGCTGGCTCCACGTGTCTCGGTGCCTCCACGGGTTCCTTCTTTTCAGGGACTGTGGATCGGGCGGTGAGAGGTCTGGAGGTCCAGGTCTTGTCAGTCTCTGGGCTCGGGCTCCAGCGGGAGGCGGCGGCAAAGCAGACATTGATTCGCTGGATGGTGCTTGCGTTAGCAAGGTGGTCACTCCCTGACCACAGGGGAGATTGGCTTCAGTCCTCTGTGCGGCAGAGTGTCGAAGTTCCCGTCTTCTTCTTGTAGTTAAGTTGATTCCAGGATGTCTGAAGTCTTAGGACACAGCTCCTACCTTTAAGCGGATTCTAGGGGCCGGACTACCTGCTAGGTCCCTCCCTAAGGGTGGGACCAGGAAGGGGGGTGGTTACACCCCCAATCCTTTGTCCAGCTCGCCCCAGGCCCGGGACTGGTGTGCCCCAGGACCGGATTGAACTGGCATATGCACCGAGGCTCCTTGTGAGCCTCAGGCATGTCTGGTTTCTTTCAAGCCCTACCTGACCAATACACAAAATCCTGTCTGGGGTGGTGCACGCACCTCCCCTGGCAGGAAACCCTTTGTCCACACCTCCCAAGCTGGAAGGACTCCCAGCAGCAGGAGGGCAGACTTGTGTCTGTGGTGGCAGCATCCATTTTGTGGAGCTGAGGCTATGTCTGATTTTACCCGAGTTTCAGGTACTGTACATGTCGTGTCCCTCTAGAAGGGTGGAATGCTAACCCCGTCGCCAGAATTGGCGAGGGGTTAGTATTCCAATTCGTATGACACCTTACTCGACATGTTTTGATAAAGCCAAACCAAAGTTAGCATTTAACCGCGAGGTTCATAATGCACTTAAGAGTATATGGTATGACGATATCTGGAAACAGTAGAAGGAAGTTGTTCCGACCACTGCAGACAGGCTCAGCTCATGCCAGAGCACCATCTCACATGGAACCAAGCACTCTGCCTTCAGGTTTGTTAAGGCCTGCCATAGGAGTGACTTATAGGTTAACATGTGTCCCATTTAAGGTTAGGCATAGGTATACTACACCTAAGTAAGAGGTGGTTACACCAACTTACCCCAGCTGAGTGATCAGCCAGTTGTGTCAAATTTGTTAGGCCAAGCCTGGGGTGGCATAATACATGCTTCAGCCCCTGGCAGGCCTTAGATACACCAATGCCCTGGGTACCTAGTGTACACTGGTACAGGGGCTCACAGGGTGATCCAACCAATTGGGTATGTACCTAGGGTACATGGAGCCCATTTAAAAGAGAGAACAGCCAGGCTGAGATCCTGAATGGCAGGATCTCAGGCCAACTAAGTCGAAAAACCAGCTAGACACTAGGCAAAAATTTGGGGGTAACCATAGTCAGATATCCACCTTCCTACAGTTGGCTTCAGGAACACGTTGCTTTGTTTCGATCTTAGTTCATTTAAGTCCTGTAAAAAAGCCAAACAATCATTGATATCAAACTTTTTATTTTCCACCAGTGTGCCTTTTATGTCAAGGTCCGGAATCAACATTTTAGTACCAAATAGGAATGCATAGGGAGTGACACGCCCTAGAGAACTTCTTGGCAAATTGTTTAATGAGTGTTGGACCCCATAAAGATGTTTGACCCACCCATCACCCGAACCTAATTCCTTAACTGTTATAGACTGCTTTATGTCCCGTTTTTTTCTTTCCACAACAGAATTTCCCCCAGGATGGAAAGGAGAAGAATACCGCAATGCTACGCCCAAACTGGCAATGGCTTCTTTGTAAGCTCGAGAGCTAAACACAGGACCCTGGTCAGAATGTAGTATGCCAATTGTGTATGTGCCGATAAAGACTCGCAAATCTTTTATAACAGTTTGAGCGTCAGCCGAGCGCTGAGGCCACATCCAAAGGAACCTTAAACACGAATCCACTGCGACCATGATTTATTTCTAGTTCCCATCCCTTTGTAAGGGACCGCAGTGGTCCAGGTAAACACATGCTAATGGTTTATCTGACATTAACAGAGGCGTCTGCGCGGGACGTTTCACAGTAGAGACTTTCATCTTCTGGCATATTTTGCAGTCCAAAACATAATTCCTGGTCTGTTTCCTAATGCCTGGCCAAAAGTATCTCTGTTTTAATAATAATACTGTGGCGGAAACTCCTGCTTGGGCAGAGGCAATCCCTTCATGTGCTGCTCGGATTAGTCCTAATCTATGTCCCATGTTTGGTATTACCCTATCCCCCACTCCAGGGATTCAAGCAAACGGAACATTGTTCGCATCAATTATATATGAGTATTTGAGTGGAAACCTTTTAGGTAATGCTGCACTGCTGCCTTTGCATGAAGCATTGACAGCCAGTATTATTTCACTGTCTATTTTTGTTTTTGAACGAGTGATTGCAGCTACGGAAGCCGTTTGCACAGCCCCTTTCGTGGCTTTATCAGCCAATGAATTCCCTTCAACGTGAATGTCATCACGTTGATGACTCAGCGTGTGTATCACGGGAGTGTTTTGTAATCCGTTTCGCAACTAAACTACTTTTTCCCAAAGCGTTTTATGCTTGATTGTGCCACCTTTTGCATCTTTGAACCCGTTATGAAGCCAATTCTGTAAATATTCATTGTAAGATTGAACACAATAAAAGGAATCGCACGCTATGAGGGTGGGGAATTCGCTATCTGTATTTTCAAATCCCATTTTGAATGCTTGTAGTTCAGCTCGCTGAGCTGTACAATCCCCTAGAGATTGAGTTTTTTGACCATTGGTCTGAATTTGCCATTGCGCATTCGACCTTTAACGATCGCACATGCTGCACTATAAGCTTGCTTACCCTCCGTAGTGGGTTGTGCAGATTCGTCAATATAAATTATAAATTCGTACTGGTCAAGAGGGAGACTTTCAGGAGGCAGAGGAATTTCTTGTTCGTATTGCAGGATGCTTTTGTTTTCAAATAAGAATCAAAAACATATTCAACATCAGTTGCAGCAAGAGAATTAACCCATTGTATCCATCTTAGATGTAAAGCTTTTGCATTTGGAATACTCGCTTTTGTAACTGCCTCTAAGGCTGGTACAGGAGTTACGACCATAATGCGTTTCCCCTGTGCTAGGGCTCTTTCTTTTGCTACAGTGGTTTGAACTGCTGTCAGAATTTTTTCTGTCGATGTAAATTTCATTTCTGCTTGTGTATACAAATGTGATTTGTATGCAATTGGTACTTTTTCACCCTCGTTAAAAGTTAAGTAGGTGAATCCGCATTGACCCGGAATCATTCGGATCACTAAGTTGCGTACGTTTACACGTGTTTGTAAGTGTTTTGTTGCTAAGATGTCAGCTTGAAGTGAACGCAGGATATCTGTGTGTTCCTGTGTCCAATGTGTGATTTTAAAATCAGGTTTGATTAGTTCGTAGAGAGGTTTAACCCTTTCTGCGTAATTTAGAATGTAAGTTCTTCCAAAATTCAGGAAACCTAGTATCGTAAATTAATTTTTCTGCGTTTTTGGAGGTTGGAGCAGCGCACATTTTTATAAACAATTCACTGACAGGCTTTTGCCTTCACTTGAAAGTTCATGTCCTAGGAAAAGGACATTGAGATGGGCAATTCTTGATTTTTTTAAATTAAATTTGTAGCCCTCAGAGGCGAAGCCCAGTATAATGGTGTTCACCCTGTTCAAGTGCCTATTCAGGTAATTGTCTGTTAGATAGATATCATCAACATATTTCAGTGCCTCGTCATCATAAATTTGTAGTAACTCTGTTACTCTTGCTGAGAATAATCCCGGACTAATCTTGAATCCTTGTGGGAGTCGACAGAATTGACTCTGGGTCCCCATTATTGAGAAAGCTGTCAAATACCTACTTTCAGGCGCTATATTTTGACGAAAGAAACCGTTAGAAATATCTAATGTGGTGTTGTATTTTTTACGCACAATGTTATTCATTAATGCTGTGCTGTGTGCGTTTTGCACTGCAAATGTTTTACAACAAGTATTTAGGTGTCTGTGATCCAAAACTAGACGATATGTATTGTCTGGTTTGGAAACAGGAAACTAGGGATTGTTCATTGACGAGGTGCATGTTTCAATCACACCTTGGTATTCAAGTTGATCTAAGATCTCCCTGACATGTTTTTAGCTTCTTGCTTAATTGGATACTGCCTTTGTGCAGTTGATTGATTTTTTAACTGAATCTTATGGTGAGGTGAGTCCTCATCCCATCCTACATGATTTTTGTATAATGCTGGGGCTTGGGCCACTACCCATTTCCTGGCATAAGTGTATTTTAAATGTACTGGAACATGGTTGGAGAAGGCTGGCATAATGATGTCTTCGCCATGTGGGCACTCTCTGACAAATTCTGGTGGCCAGTCCTGTTCTGCTAGAAGTATATCATAACCCTTTGAAAGATGCTCCCAAAAGAGTCCTTTCACTTTTCTTGGTATGTCTCCCTCCATCTGGAGTGTTATTTCATATAACCTATGTGGAGAGCTAACCCTGGTGTCTGCAGCCTTGTCCACATTCAAGCCCACTGTCTCCAGAAGTCCCTTCAGGTTCTGGTGAGCTATTGTTACTTCTGCTGCACTGGCCAGCATTGTCTGAGCCCATTCTCCGTTCTTGAGTTGTGTTCTCAGAATCCTCGGCATGTCTGATCTTCAGACCTGCTACCGTCTTCTTGGAGAATTAAGGTTTTGGTTTGTTTTTCGGAACGTGTTGATCGTCTTTGGACTTCACGCGTTCTTCTCTTTGATCTGACCGTCCTCTTCTTTCGGATGTCTGTGACGATATCTGAAAGGTACGAGAGGAACGTGTATCAGTATCTTGATATCTGTTAGGTTTTCTCAAATTATCCCTATTCCTGAGGTTATACCTCCTTTCAGAGGGCTCCTTTTGAGGAGACCTACCTCTGGATTGAGAATCTTTGTCTTTCGAAAATTGTTTTTTGTTTTCCCACTTCTTTTTAGAAGAAATATGATTGTTTTTAGTAAAGGCATTTTCAGACAGTTGTGGTTTAACTGGTTTCCCTCCCAAACTGGCTGCCTAATTCTTCTTAGGATTTTTCAATTATTCTGGCTAGTTCTTGTGGTTGATCTGTTACATCAAATTCCCTTAATTTCTGGTGGATTGCCACTGATGCTGCTTCTCCTTTAATATTAGATAATATTATTGTTAAGTAACTTCATACCTACATTTTTAGCAGTCTCTGCCCTGTATTCATTTTGAATCTGTTTCAGGACATCAGGTATTACCGCCATAGACGGAACACCATGTGTTTTAGTGTAGATAACAGCAAAGACTATGCCCCAGGTGGTGCAGTCTTCCAGATGTGGTGTTATCCCCATTGGTAAACAGATTGTTAGAATCCTATGATTCTCATAAGGGCTGGTATTAGGAAATACCGCTTTGATTTGAGTCATTTTTTGAGCTTTCCAGAATGGAATTTGTTCACGTTTTGTGGTCATTTTACCCATGACAGCGTGTAAAGTCTGTGGACTAATTTTTAATGCTTTCCCCTGGTGAGGGGTATGAGTTTGAATGGTTAATGGTGGTTGGACTGTGAAAGTCTGCATGACATATTGAACCAATTGTCTTTAAATTTTAATAAACACCTTGAGTTGAGTGAGTAAATCTATGTTTGACATAACTTCAATGTCAGGATTAGGTGTGTAGCCGGCTAAAATTGGCCATGTTGCTCCAGGTCTACCTAGCGGACCAAGCCTGGTCATGTGATTGTGATGTTTTTGTGTGCCTTTAAACCAGAGATCATGCTCTTGGTATGTGAGCGGAATTTCAATATCCTCGAAAGGAATATATTCCTCTGGTGGTTCATCTTCTTTGTAGAAGTGAAACGTTTTAGTTACTGGATTTGAATCTGGGAATACTATCCCTCAATAGAATACCTCTGTCTGGTGAGATTCATGTGCCTCTATCACAAAAACTGCTCTACCACCTCTTGGTGTTAAGCCATGTTTTATAAGTTTTAGAGTGATGTCTCTTCTTAAATTTAGTGGGATGTGTATAACACCCTCATCGGTATCATTTAAACCTGTAAGGTCAGCCATGGCTGTACCATTGTCTACGACTTTGTAGTCGGACATTGTTTGAAAATGCATAACTAGTTTCAAGGAAAACAAAGATAAGGTGCATTATATTTTGGAACACTGTATCCTTCAACGTTGAACAAACCAAACAGCTAATACATAGGATTTTTGTCCTACTCAGCCATGGCGTATATTATCCCTACCCACTCCAGACGTCTTATGGAGTATTATGAGTAGAGGTCTCTGAGAAAAGCACGACTGAGTTACTTCAGTATCTAGCATTAAATTAGTGCCTTACCAAACCGTTGGGCGCCATGTAGGGTAGTTCCTATATTCCTGATAGGCTCTGCGCATTGGAATAATGTACACTATAGTTTTAGCATAGGACTGAGGTCAGTATGCTCCTATCGAGTACATTAAACTTAATTACCTGTGTGTGCCAGCTAACTCAGAGGTCACTAGAAACTTCTCGAATAAACAAGAACAAATTAGTTTCTGACAACCACATAAACATGACAACTATGCCTTCCTTAGAATCGGTTAATATGTGGTTGAGTGGGCCTGCACACCTATTAAGTGTACTTAAGTATATTAATGTAAAAAATGCTTTCCTGTGTTTTAAGCGTGCTTTCACGTGAAGGGATGTGAGTCAACGTCCCTATCAGTAACAATGAGTGGGGGAGGTTCTGGATTGACCAGGACCTACGTGAATCACAGCTCGGACCCTCAGGTCTCAAAAAAAGTAAACCCAAAACATATACAAACTGTGCAAAGAATTTACAGTAAAGCTAGATGCAAATGGTAAAATATAAAGGACAGCAAACAAGTTCTATTTTGCCGTTTTTTTGTATTGAAAAACAAGTTCAATGGGTATTGTTATCATCACAATACATTCAGTAAAAAATACGTATTTCAATTCACAATAGATGATTTCATTCAACAATTACAAAGATGAGGTCCCAATGCATTTCGGGTTAAACTCTAACCCTTCGTCAGGGATGTATACATTCACAAAACCATCATAGTAAATGTTGTAATTCTTTTAAACTTCTTTTCAGTCTCGCACCGGAGCTGCAACAAAAGCCACATAAATCCAATTAAGGAAATCGCATGTACATTGCTACAATAGGATTTGCACTCGACAATAGATCAAAGGATAAAGTACCGAGACCAAAAATTAAAAAGTGACTGTATTCAAAGAAACGAGAGCAGCAAAGAACGTGAAGTCTCTTCAAGACGTGTGTAAAATAAACTATACTGTAGCCGCGGGATTCGCAACCAACCAAGTGAAGTCATGCGTTTAAAAAACGTGAAAGGCGTGCGTATTGGAGCTAAACCGCCACCAGTATTGTAACGAAGGAACTGTCTAACCACGACTCACCCAGCTAGAACGCCAGGGGTGTTCGAATCAGAAACAGGGTGTCAGCCGGTCGAAGAATATCTGAAATAAGCGAGGGCTGGGGTTAACAAAACAACCAAGTGGTTGTAAAACAGTCTTTGAGTGCCGTGACCGTGAGCGAGGCTTACCGTACTCGAGAAGAGTTCCTGTCTTTCCGCGAAGTTTTAACAAACAGCAAGCCTCCTGCAAGCGCATGCGTGTGTGTGAAAGCCGTGTTAGTTATAACGGGAACTGGAGTAAGTAAAAGACATAAACGAAGGACCAACATCCCATGCGAGTAATCAAAAGGAAAAGAGGATTGTCTGGTCATGAAGAGAACTCATATAACCACAATGCCCTGGATTAAGAAAATAAAAACCAGATCACCGCGTGTGTGTTTGCCGAAAAAGAAAAAGAAAAGAGTGTATCAAAAAATAGGGGCGGAGTGCGAGTGCAAAATCCTTTACAATAAAGTGCATAATCTGGCGATTTCAGATAAAACATAACATTTCGTAGTGGTCATTGAGGCCACCTGGGATCACTGTTCCTAAAAATTTGATCCAATGTGTTTCTCTACGTGCTAAAACTGTATTCATGTCTCTGTCTGACATTAAGGTGAGATGTTCCAGAATAGTAAACCGAAGTTGAGGAATGGTGTGTGGTGTGTTGATCCAGTGTGTTACAAGGGAGGAAGTCATGTTCCTGTTACGAATTCTACTTTTGTGTTCGATGATTCTAGTCTTAATTTTGCGACTAGTTCTCCCGACATATACCAAGCCACAAGGGCATTTAATGGCATAAATAACCCATTCAGTGTTGCAATCAGATGTGTGTTGTAATGTAATGTTTTTGCCTGTATGTGGATGAGTGAAAACTTTGCCTACTATGACGTTGCCGCATTGGCCACAGTTGTAACATTTTTTCATCCCGCTGTGTTTCACAGCTTGCGGTTTGATCTTGTTTTTGAGGAGATCCCTCAAGTTCATCGATCTGGTGTGCGCAAACAAGGGGGGGTCCGTAAACAACTCCTGGAAATCAGCTTCTTGCGAAATTATATCCCATCGTTTATGAATGATGGTTTTGATGGTTTGACCCAATGGAAGAACAAGCAACTACCTCCACTGCCAAGCCGTCTTTTTTAGCCGAGGGCCAATCATCGAAATCTCCTCCGGACAAAACCACCATACCAGGAGACAACGCACCCGCAGGGTAAAAATCCAAAAAAACCACCGAAACGGGCAGACCCCAGCGGAGTACCAAGAAGACAAATCCCTAGTGGTAAACATCTCCAACAAACAACTGAATACTGATCAACTTCAAGTATTGAACAGAGGGATTTCGTTCGTACCAACCTATACATCAAATAGCTTGGAAACAGAGATCGCATTCTTCAAGTTCATGCGTAAACTACGCCTGAAATGGTTCTTCACGATCAATCCTAGAACCGAAGATGAGACAACCACCAAGCATTCATTTCGTCCAAAAAGTAGATTCATGTCCCCGTTGACACACAAAACTCTTGACACCTTTGAGATTTTGGTCAAAAAGGACCTGGAGAGTATAAAGTACACCAAACCAAAGCACTCGAATCTTTCACAAAAGGAAGCACGTATCCTAAATGCCCTACGACAAGATATGTCTATTACATTTCAACCAGCCGACAAAGGTGGAGCCCTGGTGGTAATGGACACCGAGTTCTACGCAAAAAAAGTTGATGAGCATGTAAATGATCTCAACACATACATTGCCATGGATCTAGACCCCACTAAGGATTTTTTGACTATTCTTAACACCATCTTACAGAAAGGTGAGGAAGATGGTATCATTGATGCAAACACACGCAAATTTCTTTTCCAATCCACACCAAAGGTTCCGCATATATACATGCTGCCAAAGATACACAAAAACAAAATGAACCCTCCGTTTAGACCTATAGTAGCAGGCTGCGGATCGATACATGAGGCAACAGGCCAATATTTGGACTACCATTTGCAACCTTTGGTTCAATCTTGGGAAACATACATCAAAGACACCACCGATTGTCTTCTTAAGTTAGAATCGATTAAAGAACATCTCGACACTAACTATCTCCTATGTACCATCGATGTTGTGGCCCTTTATACATCTATTGCCCACGAAGAAGGTCTCGAGGCTGTAGAATGGAGACTCCTTAACTCATCAATTGCTAAAGAAAAAAGCATTTTCCTTTTGGAACTACTACATTTCGCACTGTTCCACAGTGATTTTTCATGGAAAGACAGATATTACCTCCAAATCACCGGCACATCAATGGGCTTTCCGGGAGCCCCAGCTTACGCGAATACCTTCATGGCCTACTTTGAGCACCAATTCATTTTACACAACCCAGTCTGGCGCGCCAATTCAATTCTCTTCTTGAGATATATTGACGATATTTTGGTCATTTGGAAGGGTTCCAGAAATCGTTTGGAACACAGCATCACTGAGCTGAATGAATGCAATCCGCGAATACAATTCACCCATGATATTCAAGATGACAAAATCCATTTTCTGGACATTGAGATCCTCAAATCTACTCAAGGTCTTATCACTACTATTTACAGAAAGCCAACAGATGTCAACAACGCACTGCATTTCAGCAGCGCGCATCCATACTCCCTGAAGAAACATCTACCGGTGTCCCAACTCACGAGAATAAAAAGGATCACTTCAAACGACCGACAATGCGAATTGAACATTAAGGAGCAACTGGAGAAATACAAAAACAGAGGCTATCCTGATAACATTCTTCTAGAGGCTGAATATACGGTAGCACAAAAAAAACGAGAAGATTTGCTCATTACCATCCCGAAGGTTTCCCCTAAACGTGAAGTTTTTGTATTAAGACACTCGATGCAATCTAAAACCATCAAAACCATCATTCATAAACGATGGGATATAATTTCGCAAGAAGCTGATTTCCAGGAGTTGTTTACGGACCCCCCCTTGTTTGCGCACACCAGATCGATGAACTTGAGGGATCTCCTCAAAAACAAGATCAAACCGCAAGCTGTGAAACACAGCGGGATGAAAAAATGTTACAACTGTGGCCAATGCGGCAACGTCATAGTAGGCAAAGTTTTCACTCATCCACATACAGGCAAAAACATTACATTACAACACACATCTGATTGCAACACTGAATGGGTTATTTATGCCATTAAATGCCCTTGTGGCTTGGTATATGTCGGGAGAACTAGTCGCAAAATTAAGACTAGAATCATCGAACACAAAAGTAGAATTCGTAACAGGAACATGACTTCCTCCCTTGTAACACACTGGATCAACACACCACACACCATTCCTCAACTTCGGTTTACTATTCTGGAACATCTCACCTTAATGTCAGACAGAGACATGAATACAGTTTTAGCACGTAGAGAAACACATTGGATCAAATTTTTAGGAACAGTGATCCCAGGTGGCCTCAATGACCACTACGAAATGTTATGTTTTATCTGAAATCGCCAGATTATGCACTTTATTGTAAAGGATTTTGCACTCGCACTCCGCCCCTATTTTTTGATACACTCTTTTCTTTTTCTTTTTCGGCAAACACACACGCGGTGATCTGGTTTTTATTTTCTTAATCCAGGGCATTGTGGTTATATGAGTTCTCTTCATGACCAGACAATCCTCTTTTCATTTTGATTACTCGCATGGGATGTTGGTCCTTCGTTTATGTCTTTTACTTACTCCAGTTCCCGTTATAACTAACACGGCTTTCACACACACGCATGCGCTTGCAGGAGGCTTGCTGTTTGTTAAAACTTCGCGGAAAGACAGGAACTCTTCTCGAGTACGGTAAGCCTCGCTCACGGTCACGGCACTCAAAGACTGTTTTACAACCACTTGGTTGTTTTGTTAACCCCAGCCCTCGCTTATTTCAGATATTTTTCGACCGGCTGACACCCTGTTTCTGATTCGAACACCCCTGGCGTTCTAGCTGGGTGAGTCGTGGTTAGACAGTTCCTTCGTTACAATACTGGTGGAGGTTTAGCTCCAATACGCACGCCTTTCACGTTTTTTAAACGCATGACTTCACTTGGTTGGTTGCGAATCCCGCGGCTACAGTATAGTTTATTTTACACACGTCTTGAAGAGACTTCACGTTCTTTGCTGCTCTCGTTTCTTTGAATACAGTCACTTTTTAATTTTTGGTCTCGGTACTTTATCCTTTGATCTATTGTCGAGTGCAAATCCTATTGTAGCAATGTACATGCGATTTCCTTAATTGGATTTATGTGGCTTTTGTTGCAGCTCCGGTGCGAGACTGAAAAGAAGTTTAAAAGAATTACAACATTTACTATGATGGTTTTGTGAATGTATACTACCCCTGACGAAGGGTTAGAGTTTAACCCGAAATGCATTGGGTCCTCATCTTTGTAATTGTTGAATGAAATCATCTATTGTGAATTGAAATACGTATTTTTTACTGAATGTATTGTGATGATAACAATACCCATTGAACTTGTTTTTCAATACAAAAAAACGGCAAAATAGAACTTGTTTGCTGTCCTTTATATTTTACCATTTGCATCTAGCTTTACTGTAAATTCTTTGCACAGTTTGTATATGTTTTGGGTTTACTTTTTTTGAGACCTGAGGGTCCGAGCTGTGATTCACGTAGGTCCTGGTCAATCCAGAACCTCCCCCACTCATTGTTACTGATAGGGACGTTGACTCACATCCCTTCACGTGAAAGCACGCTTAAAACACAGGAAAGCATTTTTTACATTAATATACTTAAGTACACTTAATAGGTGTGCAGGCCCACTCAACCACATATTAACTTGTTCCGATTGAGTCCCAGTGGACCAGCACCCGGCAATCATCATGTCATGGAAAGACATTGCAGACTTGACTACTAATCAGGCATCTACGAAAGCCTATACATCTGATGAAGCAACATCTATCTATTCTCTGGTAAAAGAGACACGCACTTTCAGTTCTTCCACCAGAACTACAGCACAACAGCTACGACAACTGGAATACATCATGAGGAAGGAAATTAACCAACGTCTCCACGCTACAACGCTCATCGAGTACCACAAAGTTAAAAGAATTCCAAGGGGTCTTAGAATCGCGTTAAAACCCATGCTCTTTAAATTCAACAAACACTTTATGTCCCGTTGGTACGCCATCTTGAACAAATGTTCGCTGGATCTCATACTACTCATTGTGGAAGAAATCTCATCGATACTTCAGGAATTAGATCAAGACATCAACAAATTGAAGGATGAAATCATTGAACACATGGAACAGGAAGACTGGAATAAAGTTTTAGAAGACATCAATACCAGACTGGATGTCCATGCCAAGGAAGTACACGAGCGCAAAATTAGAAAATTTAAAAGGGACACAATCGATTACAAACTTGACGAAGTTTATTCTTGGGCTGAAGTTTACGCACAAAAACGTCCTTTCAAAAAGACCGGTAATTCGTCTTCTGAGGTAAGCGTTGCTACTGAACAAGATTTGTCACTCCACAGACCGACAGTCGGGTCACACTCTCAACCTGATAACCCAATGGAAGAACAAGCAACTACCTCCACTGCCAAGCCGTCTTTTTTAGCCGAGGGCCAATCATCGAAATCTCCTCCGGACAAAACCACCATACCAGGAGACAACGCACCCGCAGGGGAAAAATCCAAAAAAAACACCGAAACGGGCAGACCCCAGCGGAGTACCAAGAAGACAAATCCCTAGTGGTAAACATCTCCAACAAACAACTGAATACTGATCAACTTCAAGTATTGAACAGAGGGATTTCGTTCGTACCAACCTATACATCAAATAGCTTGGAAACAGAGATCGCATTCTTCAAGTTCATGCGTAAACTACGCCTGAAATGGTTCTTCACGATCAATCCTAGAACCGAAGATGAGACAACCACCAAGCATTCATTTCGTCCAAAAAGTAGATTCATGTCCCCGTTGACACACAAAACTCTTGACACCTTTGAGATTTTGGTCAAAAAGGACCTGGAGAGTATAAAGTACACCAAACCAAAGCACTCGAATCTTTCACAAAAGGAAGCACGTATCCTAAATGCCCTACGACAAGATATGTCTATTACATTTTAACCAGCCGACAAAGGTGGAGCCCTGGTGGTAATGGACACCGAGTTCTACGCAAAAAAAGTTGATGAGCATGTAAATGATCTCAACACATACATTGCCATGGATCTAGACCCCACTAAGGATTTTTTGACTATTCTTAACACCATCTTACAGAAAGGTGAGGAAGATGGTATCATTGATGCAAACACACGCAAATTTCTTTTCCAATCCACACCAAAGGTTCCGCATATATACATGCTGCCAAAGATACACAAAAACAAAATGAACCCTCTGTTTAGACCTATAGTAGCAGGCTGCGGATCGATACATGAGGCAACAGGCCAATATTTGGACTACCATTTGCAACCTTTGGTTCAATCTTGGGAAACATACATCAAAGACACCACCGATTGTCTTCTTAAGTTAGAATCGATTAAAGAACATCTCGACACTAACTATCTCCTCTGTACCATCGATGTTGTGGCCCTTTATACATCTATTGCCCACGAAGAAGGTCTCGAGGCTGTAGAATGGAGACTCCTTAACTCATCAATTGCTAAAGAAAAAAGCATTTTCCTTTTGGAACTACTACATTTCGCACTGTTCCACAGTTATTTTTCATGGAAAGACAGATATTACCTCCAAATCACCGGCACATCAATGGGCTTTCCGGGAGCCCCAGCTTACGCGAATACCTTCATGGCCTACTTTGAGCACCAATTCATTTTACACAACCCAGTCTGGCGCGCCAATTCAATTCTCTTCTTGAGATATATTGACGATATTTTGGTCATTTGGAAGGGTTCCAGAAATCTTTTGGAACACAGCATCACTGAGCTGAATGAATGCAATCCGCGAATACAATTCACCCATGATATTCAAGATGACAAAATCCATTTTCTGGACATTGAGATCCTCAAATCTACTCAAGGTCTTATCACTACTATTTACAGAAAGCCAACAGATGTCAACAACGCACTGCATTTCAGCAGCGCGCATCCATACTCCCTGAAGAAACATCTACCGGTGTCCCAACTCACGAGAATAAAAAGGATCACTTCAAACGACCGACAATGCGAATTGAACATTAAGGAGCAACTGGAGAAATACAAAAACAGAGGCTATCCTGATAACATTCTTCTAGAGGCTGAATATACGGTAGCACAAAAAAAACGAGAAGATTTGCTCATTACCATCCCGAAGGTTTCCCCTAAACGTGAAGTTTTTGTATTAAGACACTCGATGCAAACCATCAAAACCATCATTCATAAACGATGGGATATAATTTCGCAAGAAGCTGATTTCCAGGAGTTGTTTACGGACCCCCCCTTGTTTGCGCACACCAGATCGATGAACTTGAGGGATCTCCTCAAAAACAAGATCAAACCGCAAGCTGTGAAACACAGCGGGATGAAAAAATGTTACAACTGTGGCCAATGCGGCAACGTCATAGTAGGCAAAGTTTTCACTCATCCACATACAGGCAAAAACATTACATTACAACACACATCTGATTGCAACACTGAATGGGTTATTTATGCCATTAAATGCCCTTGTGGCTTGGTATATGTCGGGAGAACTAGTCGCAAAATTAAGACTAGAATCATCGAACACAAAAGTAGAATTCGTAACAGGAACATGACTTCCTCCCTTGTAACACACTGGATCAACACACCACACACCATTCCTCAACTTCGGTTTACTATTCTGGAACATCTCACCTTAATGTCAGACAGAGACATGAATACAGTTTTAGCACGTAGAGAAACACATTGGATCAAATTTTTAGGAACAGTGATCCCAGGTGGCCTCAATGACCACTACGAAATGTTATGTTTTATCTGAAATCGCCAGATTATGCACTTTATTGTAAAGGATTTTGCACTCGCACTCTGCCCCTATTTTTTGATACACTCTTTTCTTTTTCTTTTTCGGCAAACACACACGCGGTGATCTGGTTTTTATTTTCTTAATCCAGGGCATTGTGGTTATATGAGTTCTCTTCATGACCAGACAATCCTCTTTTCATTTTGATTACTCGCATGGGATGTTGGTCCTTCATTTATGTCTTTTACTTACTCCAGTTCCCGTTATAACTAACACGGCTTTCACACACATGCATGCGCTTGCAGGAGGCTTGCTGTTTGTTAAAACTTCGCGGAAAGACAGGAACTCTTCTCGAGTACGGTAAGCCTCGCTCACGGTCACGGCACTCAAAGACTGTTTTACAACCACTTGGTTGTTTTGTTAACCCCAGCCCTCGCTTATTTCAGATATTCTTCGACCGGCTGACACCCTGTTTCTGATTCGAACACCCCTGGCGTTCTAGCTGGGTGAGTCGTGGTTAGACAGTTCCTTCGTTACAATACTGGTGGCGGTTTAGCTCCAATACGCACGCCTTTCACGTTTTTTAAACGCATGACTTCACTTGGTTGGTTGCGAATCCCGCGGCTACAGTATAGTTTATTTTACACACGTCTTGAAGAGACTTCACGTTCTTTGCTGCTCTCGTTTCTTTGAATACAGTCACTTTTTAATTTTTGGTCTCGGTACTTTATCCTTTGATCTATTGTCGAGTGCAAATCCTATTGTAGCAATGTACATGCGATTTCCTTAATTGGATTTATGTGGCTTTTGTTGCAGCTCCGGTGCGAGACTGAAAAGAAGTTTAAAAGAATTACAACATTTACTATGATGGTTTTGTGAATGTATACTACCCCTGACGAAGGGTTAGAGTTTAACCCGAAATGCATTGGGACCTCATCTTTGTAATTGTTGAATGAAATCATCTATTGTGAATTGAAATACGTATTTTTTACTGAATGTATTGTGATGATAACAATACCCATTGAACTTGCTTTTCAATACAAAAAAACGGCAAAATAGAACTTGTTTGCTGTCCTTTATATTTTACCATTTGCATCTAGCTTTACTGTAAATTCTTTGCACAGTTTGTATATGTTTTGGGTTTACTTTTTTTGAGACCTGAGGGTCCGAGCTGTGATTCACGTAGGTCCTGGTCAATCCAGAACCTCCCCCACTCATTCCTTAGAATCGGAACAGTTCTCAGAATCGTGGAAACAATAGATAACAGTTTCACTCAGTCAATCGTGCATGCTTCGTTTCTACAGAGTTACACAGAAACAGATAGACAGGCGTTTCAATAAAAAAGGGTTTATTTAACAGTCTTATTTCTCGTGCAAGAGATATGAACTGCTACAATCGTAAGACAGAATGCGAAGTATAAAACGTACAGCGTTAGGAGTAAGATAAAATATTACTGCAATAGCATGGTTTATAGCTATGACAGTTATTCATAAAAAACATACATAAATAACACAGGCTAAAATGTTAATACTCATCTGATGCTTCTAGCTAGTTCTACCCCAGTGTACCTAACCTAAGTGAAGTACGAGGTAAGAAGTAGGTGCTGTTTGTCTATGGTCTAGTTTAGCTATAGTTGCCCAGATTTGCCAAGATTTGCCATAAGTCCCTCTAGTTTCTAGTCCGCTCCATACCTTTAGAATGAGTGAGGTTGGAATCTCTTTCCGAGTCTCGATCTCTAACACCCAGCAAGAGGAGTCAGAAACACTGGAGCTGGATTCTCTGAGAGGAGGATGACAGCGTCTGCTCAGTGCGTCATGCAGGGACTTGACTTCCTTCCGAACTTGCCGTGGCAAGCCGTGTCGTGCAAGTAGATACCCGAACCGTGGTTTGCCATGGTAAGTGAAGGTATATTTTTACCTTGAAGGTGTTTATGAATGCCAGTATTAACCTATAAGTCGGGCAGAAGAACGTCATGAATGAACCCCTAAGGAATAGATGTTCATGCATAATAAAATGAGTTCTTGGAGAAATCAATATCCAAGCAAGGGGAAGTCCTAAAGGCTTAAGAGTCTGGTTTTCCAAGAACTCATTGTGGCGTAGATGAACGGATGTAGGTGGTCATGCCTGTATTTGGTTCGCATGGGTAATGCCTAAATTAGGGTAGGATTTCTACGGTATCTAAATTGACACACAACAATGATCTAGGCAGAGATAAACCATTGGGAACCGCCTATCTCCATGAAGTTTGGTCTCTACCGTTTACTTACAGGTGCCTGAGGGAGGGTAAAGAGGTTTATTTAAAAGGCAAGGAGTGCACTTCTGCGCCTGATCACTCACCAGTGTGCAAAAATGTACAATTCCACGGCAATTTAGCTTGCATTTTAAAAGGAAATCCGGTGCCAGCTATAACACCGACTTTCACGTTACCAGCTAACGGTAGTTATTTGCTTTTAAATAATGAAGCTTGCTGCAGTATGGTGCCTGGGATTCCATACATTGTAACTGTCTCCCAACGAGTAGTTTGCTGTAAATATTTGCTTTTCCCGCCCCCGCATGGGAGACTCGATATATCCATCTGGCCTTCCATTCCGACCTTGAAAACAGAGTTCAACAAGGTGAGTAGAATAAGGGCTTTATTGTCCCAAAAAAAAGTCGTCCTTACTTCTTCTTGTGAGAAACATTTGTCCTTCACGTAGCTAAGACCCGGACAGAGGTGCATGCGCTTTTAAATACTGATCTCCCACTACATTTCGGAGCCTTGATCCACACTACATTCAATACCTCTACGACAACAGGCTTGACGCATTTTTTCAAAGTTATTGGCTCTGGCCTTGTCACCTCGTTCCAAACAATATTTGGTGTGATACTGGCATTTTTTCATTCTATCTTTTCCAGCGTCTTCGGTGGGTTACCATTAATGCTCGCCTTGGCTGTCGGTGTCCTGCTGTTAATTTGCTTGTCCCGGAATGGCTGCACTGTCTGTATCAGAAGACAGCCTACCCCGGCTGTTCCAGCTTCGCAACTGGATGCTTGAATTCTATGGCACGCTACCTCTGGCCACTTTGAGTGTAGCATATGGATTATCCTTCCGGTTCTCATATTTTACTTGCGTGCAACCTGTGTTCTATTGCCTGGATTGTTCTTTTGAATGGGCTTTGGATTTGTGTCTCTCCAATACGGCATCTCCTGCCCCGGATTATGATCGGCTAATGAGTCCCTTAGTGGCTCATGAGTTGGACTGTTCTGCTGTTGGGATTATGGCCTGTGCAGCTGCGTATGGAGTGATAGGGAATTGGAACATAAGTGCGGCTGCACATGACTTCCTGGCATGAGGTTACCTCGAAGAATGTGAAAATTGTCCTCTGATGGTGCTAGAGGGTCAACTTATCGAAGAACATGTATGTTCTTTCTCCTTATCGAATTGGATGGCTGAACTCTTTGCTGAAGAGAACAATAACTTCCTGCTGGAGGCTGTTGCAACACACTGTGCCTACACGCTGATGGATTGAATTGGCACATGTCCATCTTAAGTCGCATACTTGGCTAAGTTTTTTCTTTTGTTTTTTCTTTTTTAACCAAAAAAAAAAGTCTTTCACACTTTTTTATCCAAACTCGTTTATTTTTTTGTGTGATTATAAATCTTCGAACTTATCACTTCCAAATTTCTGGTTTTGCAAATTATGAACTTGGTTCTCTCTCACTCGATCTTGAACTCTACGTTTCTAAATTGCTTCCCTTTTGTCGGTGGTCCGATCACGGGAGGGTGTAGTGAAGGCAGGGCTCTGCTTGCACACATTGATATGTTAGCATAAGTGTATTAGAAGTCTAAACGCCATTTTGCTGCTTTTCCACACGACACTACATGTATCCGTTGTTGTAAGTTAAACTGCTCTCTTTTCTTCACATGAGAACGGTCTGTTTTCTACATCCCTAGACTTACACCACGACCTCAGTCTGTACACTTTGTGCAGAAATGTTCAAGGTCAAATAACAATGTATGCTGTTGATTCAGGTTGATCGTCCCACGCTCTAGACACAACACAACACGCACACAGCTGCAAATAGCTGAAATTCGGGTGCCTTTAATATTGCAATGCATGTATGCTTTCAGGCACTTGTAGAAAACCTTTCCATCTACAGAGAGCGTTGCTGATCCTTTGATGTGATACACTTCAGCTGATCTTGGAGGTATGGCGTTCCCCAATAAAGCCTAGAGACCTTCTATTATTATGAAACTTGCTCCTAGCAAGGGGAGGGTGGTTCACAATGTGTTATAAGACCTGTTTCCACTATCATTATAATATGATTTCTCCCTTTGTGTTTTATGGAATTGTAACAATGCTGACTGTTTAATTTCTGATCATAGGCCTGCTTATGTTAGCCAAAATACTGCATCTTAGAGCACGTCGTTAAAATAAACATTTTAAACTTTTCCGTGTCTCTGATTACTCACGTTGTGGACTTGTATGAGAATAAAAATGAAAGAGTGTTCTTGATTCCCACCATTCCTGAGAGTACTCTAAGTCGCTTGTTCTGGGTTGTCTAATCATTGGTAGCTCCGCTGTAGTACGGAGAACAAATGTGACACTGATGCTATTCGGATAGGGGTTTGTTGGAGGGACGACCACCGGGGGGTCAGGGTGCCCACTCCGGGGCACCTTCCTACCGCAAAGTTATAGCCGAGCGCCGCTGAGAAGCCTCCTAGGAGAGGTCTTTCTCCTATGATCGTACTAGGCCCAGTAACACCACCACACAGGACTCCGTATCAGTTGCTTATCTAGGTACTTTATCAGTAGTAGCACATTTGAAATATTTACAGGGGGATCGAGAGATCCAGAAAGAGTCTCAATGTCTTTGTAGGGACAGGGTAGCGGGACAGTCTTAGTACCAGCCTGGTATGGGGAAGCTCTGCGCCAGACCTTGCGTTAGGCCGAAGGTGGCTCCGGGGATCGGAGCGGCAGGTGCTGGTCTAAAAGCAGCTCAGACGTGGAGAGCCGCGACGGTGTCTGCAGGGCTCGGGTGGTAGTTCCGCTTGGGTCGAGCCGCGACACAGTCAGCAGGGCTCCGGTGGTAGGTCCGCTTCGGTCGAGCCGCGACGAGGTCAGCAGGGCTCTGATGGCAAGTTCAACAAGGTCGGGCCGCGACAGCGTCAGCAGGGCCCCAAAGGTTCGTGAAGGTCTTTAAGCACGGTGGAGCCGCGACGTAGTCAGCAGGGCTCAGAGCGTGGTTCCAGGATGAGTCTTTCTCCGTAGGGTCAGCCGCGATCCGATCAGCAGGGCTCTTGACTCCGGGATACAACTGCTGTCCTGTTGCAGGGTCGCCCCAGATATAGGTCTGGAGCCCTTTGATGTCCGGACCCTTGCGCCCCGGGGGGCGGAGAGGCCGGGTCGGGAGCAGCCAGACGCTCAGCAGGAGAGGCGCCAGGCCCAGGAGAGCTGTGGGGCGATCGCACCTAGGTGTGGGAGGACGGTTGGGGGTCCCATCGATACTGCCCTCCGCCGGGAGTGGGGAAGTGTTCACGTGGTACCCCCTGGCCAGTTGTTGGTGCCTCGATGTCGGGGTTGCTGGGGCCGAGGCCGGGTTGAGCGGGGTCACGTAGGCTGGTGCGCAGAGTCACGTACAATCCAAAATGGATGAGCTCCGAGGTGCAGGGGACCTCGTGCGGCTTGGCGAGGGGGAACAGGACCACGCCACGAGGCCGGCTCCAACACGCGTCCCCCCCAGCTGAAGGCAGGGAGAGTCACCCATCTCCTTGGGGGTTCTCCTCGCCGAGGCGGAAGAATCTGGATAGGCCGTCGGCATTGGCGTGGTCGTTGCCGGGCCAGTGCTCTACGGTGAAGTCCATCCCTTGCAGAGAGATGGACCATCGCAACAATTTGGGGTTCTCGCCCCGCATCTGCATTAGCCACCGCAGGGGCCGGTGGTCAGTCTGGACTCGGAAGTGGGTGCCGAAAAGGTAGGGCTGGAGCTTTTTGAGAGCCCATACCACGGCGAAGGCCTCCCGCTCGATGGTGCTCCACCTCTGTTCTCGGGGCAGCAGTCGGCGGCTGATGAAGGCCACCGGTCTGTCGAGGCCCTCGGTGTCCATCTGGGAGAGGACCGCCCCAACCCTGTACTCCGAGGCATCCGTCTGAACCACTAATTCCTTGCCGTAGTCAGGGGCCTGTAGTACAGGGGCAGTGCACATTGCCGCCTTGAGGGTTTCAAAAGCGGTCTGACAGCGGGGTGTCCAGTGCACCGTCTTGGGCTGCTTTTTGCAAGTGAGCTCCGTGAGGGGTCCCACAATACTGCCATAGTCTTTGATAAATCGCCGGTAGTAGCCTGTGAGGCCTAAGAAGGCCCGGACAGCTGTTTGGGTGGCGGGGGGCTCCCACGCCTGGATGGCATCGACCTTCAACTGGAGGAGCGCCACCTGGCCACTCCCCACCTGATGGCTCAGATAGGTCACTGATCCTTGACCGATCTGGAACTTGCTGGCCTTAATCGTGAGCCCGGCCCTTTGGAGAGTGGCCAGGACTTCTCTGAGGTGTCCTAGGTGCGCGGCCCAGTGGTTGCTGAAGACTGCAATGTCGTCTAAGTAGGCCGCGCTGAAGGCTTCTAGTCCGGCCAGGACCTTGTTCACCAGTCTCTGGAAGGTCGCTGGGGCGTTCTTCATACCGAAGGGCATCACCCGAAAGTGGTAGTGCCCATCGGGGGTGGAGAAGGCGGATCGTTCCTGGGCGCCGGGGGTGAGCCTGATCTGCCAGTACCCAGCGGTGAGATCAAAAGTGCTTAGGTAGCGGGCGGCCCCTAAGCGGTCGATCAGCTCGTTTGCCCGTGGCAGGGTGTGGGCATCGGTCTTGGTGACTGCGTTTAGGCCCCTGTAGTCCACACAAAATCTGAGTTCCGGGGGGGTGCCGGGGGCGGCGGCCTTCGGCACCAAGACCACAGGGCTGGCCCACGGGCTGTCGGATGGCTCGATGACTCCAAGGGCGAGCATCTTGGAGACCTCCGTTTGTATGCAGGCTCAGACCCGGTCGGGCACTCTGTAGGCGCGGTGTCGCACAGGGGGGCTGTCCCCGGTGTCCACATCGTGGACGCACCAGGGGGTCACCCCGGGCGTGAGAGAGAAGAGGGCAGCGAAGGGTTGCAGCAGCTGCTGGCAGTCATGGCGCTGTTCTGGGGTCAGGGTGGTGGAGAGTTTGACGCCCTCCATGGAGCCGTCTTGGTCCGAGGACCCCAGGGGGTCAGGTAGGGGCTCGGAGTCGCTTTCGCCCCCATCGTCGGTAGCCAGCAGCAGGCTTAGTTCGGTTCGGGAAAAGTGGGGCTTGAGCCGGTTGGCGTGTAGGACCCGGAGGGGGTTCCTTGGGGACTCCATGTCGACCAAGTAGGTGACGGGGCTCTTCTTCTCAACCACCTTGAAGGGCCCGGTCCATTTGTCCTGAAGGGCGCAGGGGTCCACGGGCGACATGACCCAGACTTGCTGGTCCGGCTCAAACTCGATGGTCGAGGCATTTTCGTCATACCAGCGTTTCATGTCTTCTTGGCTGGCTTCGAGGTTGGCTTTTGCCAGGGCCCGGAACTTCCGAGTCTGGTTCCGCAGGGTCAAGAGGTACCTGTAGATGTCGGGGGGGGCATCTTGGACGCTCGCCTCCCAGCCCTCTTTGACCAGGCTGAGGGGCCCTCGGACGGGGTGCCCATACAACAGTTCGAAGGGGCTGAAGCCCAGGGATTTCTGTGGAACCTCTCGATAGGCGAACAGGAGGCATGGCAGCAGGACGTCCCATCTCCTCCTCAGGGGCTCTTCCAGGCCCTTGATCATTCCTTTCAAGGTTCTGTTGAACCGCTCGACCAGTCCGTTCCCCTGGGGGTGGTAAGGGGTGGTGAACCTGTAGGTGACCCCACATTGTTGCCAGAGGGATCTCATGTATTTCGAGATGAAGTTCGTACCCCTGTCGCACACCACTTCTCGGGGGAACCCCACCCTGGAGAAGATGCCCATCAGGGCCCGGCCCACCACTGGAGCGGTCACAGTTCAGAGGGGGATGGCCTCTGGGTATCGGGTGGCGTGGTCGACCAGTACCAGGATGAAGCGGTGGCCCAGGGCGGTTCGGGGGTCGAGGGGCCCCACGATGTCGATCCCTACCCGTTTGAACGGGGTGCGGACGGCTGGAAATGGTTGGAGGGGGGCCTTGACTCGACCCCCAGTCTCCCCGCTGGCTTGGCAGGTCTGGCAGTGGTGGTCCACGTCTCTCCGCATTCGGGGCCAATAAAAATGGGTCACCAAGCGGCTATAGGTCTTGTCTCGCCCGAGGTGTCCGGCGAGGCGCACGTCATGCGCCAGGTTCAGGAGGAACTCTCGGAATCGGAGGGGAACCACCAACACACGGCCGGCCCTATTTCAGCGACTTTCTGTTCGCTATATAACAAGTCATTGTCCCAATAGATCCAGTGGGTTCCCGTGGGGTCCCCCGTGGCCTGGGCAGCCGCTTGCTGTCGGGCCCCCTCGAGGGACGGGCAGGCCTTCTGTTCTTGTTGGAACTGTTCGCGGGTGGGGCCCCCGTCGTGGCGCCACTGGGCCAGCTCGGGGATCTTGCTGAGGGAGGCGGCCTCGTCGGGGGAAAGTTCGGATGGCCCGGCCTCATCGTCAGGCTCCTCCGTGCCGGAGGAGGGTGGCAGTTCTGGACCCGCAGGCTCGACGGGGGCAGCGGCTGGTTGGGCGGTCATGGACCGGGTGGTGGCGCAGGCCCATTCGGGCAGCCCTAGCATCCCCAGATGCTCTCGGCGCTCCACCTGGGCCCAGGGGGAGCTCTCCAGGTCGTTCCCCAGGAGGCAGTCCACTGGAGCGTCGTCGCGGACAGTTACTTTCAGGGTGCCTGACACTCCTCCCCACTCAAAGGGGATCCGGGCCATCCGGCACATGCTTTCGGTGTTGTCCGCGGTCCGGACAGGGCATAGGACATGCTGCAGGATCTGTTCGGAGGTCACCAGGTGGCAGCGGACAGCGGTCACACTGGCCCCAGTGTCACGGAGGGCTTCGGCCCGTTGCCCATTGATGGTGACCCACTGCTGGTACTTCTGGGTGTTGCTCGGGATGGGGGCTCGGGGCACCATTTCTCGGGTGCCCAGGCATACGAGTGACATGGCAGCCGGTTCCCACTCGGGGGACCTGACGTCGCGGTTTTCCTCCTCTTCTTCTCCTTCCCCCAGGGCTGCGGCGGCTATTTGTCAGGGAGGGGGCCCAGCGGGTCCGTTTCGTCGGTTCACGGGGCAGGCCGGGTCGCTCGCATAGTGGCCTGTCTGTTGGCAGCCGAAGCAGGTCACTGTTGGTCGGGGTCCAGGCCTGGCGATGGGGGTCCCCCTACGGACCAGGGTCGGGGACGTGTGGTTGGCGGCTTGGCCTCGTGGCGGGCTTCGGGGCGGCCCAGCCGGGAATTCTCGACTGCGGTGGGACCCTCCTCCTCCGCCCTGCTGGCACGGAGGTCCCGTGGTACTCCGTTGGTAGTCCCCCACGGGGCTCCGGGGGACCCGGGTGTTGACCCATCGGTCGGCGTCGGCGGCGAGCTTCCGGGGCTCGGTCAGTTTGCTGTCAAGGAGGTGTTGCCTTAGTTCGACAAAGCAGTTGTTGGCGAGGTGCTCCCAGACAATGAGGTCGAACAGTTCGTTGTACGAGGTGACCTTGCTCCCTCTTATCCACCCTTCAAAGGCTCTGCTGAAGAAGTCCATGTATTCGACCCAGGTGGTACCGGGGAGCTTCTTGCAGTCCCGGAAGCGCTGCCGGTACATCTCGGCTGATAGTCCGTAGCGGGTGAGTAGGGCCTCTTTCATGTGGTCATACGAAGTCATCACCGCGTCGGGGAGTTGCAGCAGGGTATCCCGGCCCTCGCGGAGGAACCTCCCCCATAGGCCGGCACCCCAATCCTTCCGGGGTACCCGATGGGAGGTCATGGCTACCTCGTATGCTCGGAACCATTGCTGGATGTCGTCGTTTTTATAGTACTCCTTGACGACATCCTTGGGGATATGAACCTTTGGCTCGGTCAGTGGCAGAGCGTCCCGGGATCCGGGGGTGCTGGTCTCCCCCGTTTTGGATTTCAGTTTGAGTTCCTTGAGGCCCCTCTCGTGCTCGAGGGTTAGCCGTTTCTCTTCTAGTTCTCGATGCCGTTTCTTTTCTTCGATTTCCTCCTGCAGCCGTAGTTGCTCCAAGGCCAACTTTTTCTCCGCCAGCAGGAGTTCACCGTCCAGCCGGAGTCGTGCGAGTTCCAATTCGTGTGTCCGGACCCTCTCCCGTTCTCGCATTTCTTCGTGGGATAGGCCGGCTTCCGGAATGCCTTGTCCCCCATCTGCCGGGGTCATGGTCGGCGGCAGGTTTTCGTTCCGGGCCGAGGTCCCTTCGCCTTGGGATGGAGTGGCCTCGGATTCTGCCCAGGCTTTCAGGGCTTTCTGCATTTCTTCCTTGGTGCCCAATCCGGTGGTTGGGATCCCTTTGTCCTTGCAGAATTGTTTCAATTCTTTGTGGGTGTATTCTTCCAACCTTTCTTGCTGGAAGGTTGCGGCCACGGTTGTTTCTTGGCTGCTCATGGTTTTCTTTCTTTTTCCGTCTGGTTAGGCAGCGGGTGCGTTACTTGCCTATACGATTGCGTCTGGCTCGGATCCCATCGCAGCCACCAAATGTTGGAGGGAGGACCACCGGGGGGGTCAGGGGGCCCACTCCGGGGCACCTTCCTACCGCAAAGTTATAGCCGAGCACCGCCGAGAAGCCTCCTAGGAGAGGTCTTTCTCCTATGATCGTAATAGGCCCAGTAACACCACCACACAGGACTCCGTATCAGTTGCTTATCTAGGTACTTTATCAATAGTAGCACATTCGAAATATTTACAGGGGGATCGAGAGATCCAGAAAGAGTCTCAATGTCTTTGTAGGGACAGGGTAGCGGGACAGTCTTAGTACCAGCCTGGTACGGGGAAGCTCTGCGCCAGACCTTGCGTTAGGCCGAAGGTGGCTCTGGGGATCGGAGCGGCAGGTGCTGGTCTAAAAGCAGCTCGGACGTGGAGAGCCGCGACGGTGTCTGCAGGGCTCGGGTGGTAGTTCCGCTTGGGTCGAGCCGCGACACAGTCAGCAGGGCTCCGGTGGTAGGTCCGCTTCGGTCGAGCCGCGACGAGGTCAGCAGGGCTCTGATGGCAAGTTCAACAAGGTCGGGCCGCGACAGCGTCAGCAGGGCCCCAAAGGTTCGTGAAGGTCTTTAAGCACGGTGGAGCCGCGACGTAGTCAGCAGGGCTCAGAGAGTGGTTCCAGGATGAGTCTTTCTCCGTAGGGTCAGCCGCGATCCGATCAGCAGGGCTCTTGACTCCGGGATACAACTGCTGTCCTGTTGCAGGGTCGCCCCAGATATAGGTCTGGAGCCCTTTGATGTCCGGACCCTTGCGCCCGGGGGGGCGGAGAGGCCGGGTCGGGAGCGGCCAGACGCTCAGCAGGAGAGGCGCCAGGCCCAGGAGAGCTGTGGGCGATCGCACCTAGGTGTGGGAGGACGGTTGGGGGTCCCATCGATACTGCCCTCCGCCGGGAGTGGGGAAGTGTTCACGTGGTACCCCCTGGCCAGTTGTTGGTCCTCGATGTCGGGGCTTGCTGGGGCCGAGGCCGGGTTGAGCGGGGTCACGTAGGCTGGTGCGCAGAGTCACGTACAATCCAAAATGGAGGAGCTCCGAGGTGCAGGGGACCTCGTGCGGCTTGGCGAGGGGGAACAGGACCACGCCACGAGGCCGGCTCCAACAGGGTTCTGGGTACCAAGGTGAGTTTTTTGGTACACCACAATTCACTGAGGTCCTGGTTTCCTGTGAATAGTTATGTGCATGAGCAGAATCCCCGCAACACATTCACCTGCTTACTTCTCTGATTCAGCACCAGTAATTCTCTACTCGTATACTGAGTCAGCTGCTGGGAATGTTGAGACAAACAGACAGGGGGGGCTGGCACTGCGTGCGGGCAGAGCACGGATTGGCGCAGATGGGCTTACCATTGGCCCCCCGTCGACTCGGACATGCTGTATCCTTGATTAAGTAATCTTTCATGTGGGAAGGAGTGTGTCCCCGATCCAAAACCGATGGACAAATTAAAATGGTGTAAATAACTGGGGTGTAGCTACCCCCTACGCGTTCAGCAGGCTCCCCTACTGTTGAGTGATACTGTGAAAGTAAAACTTGCTAAGATAACAGGCAGAAAAATTAAACACATAAAATAATTCAAATACTGAAGCTGGGTCAGTATGGCGCCCCAGTTGTGGAAGTCAGGCACCTCCCGAGTTGCAAAAGAGACAGTACTATCAGGTAAGATACCAGAGCTCACCTCCCGTCAGTAAAAAACAGATGGAGAGGAAAGAGAAAGCAGTAAAAAGTTAGACAATAGTAGGAGAAAGCGCCAAGAAAAACGGGAAGGAAAGAAAGATAAAGCAGTAAAAAACAAGGAAAAAGGAGAAGAAATCTCTCACAAAAACAGGGGAGAGGAGGGGAAAGCAGCTACATAAAGGAACAAGCATTTACAATGCAATGGTCTCGGCATTGGTAAAGTTAGAGCTATTGGCATTGCTCATGACAATGCCGTTTCTTTAAATGTTTTAAAAACAGAAACATTAAAAAAAATAATGTCATGAGCAATGCCAATAGCTCTAACTTTACCAATGCCGAGACCATTGCATTGTAAATGCTTGTTTCATCTTACTACCTCCTACAGAATACCGGTCCATCGGTCTGCCTCCCGGATTCTTACCCCATTTCTCCTCATGTGCATGTGATCCCTATTGGACAGTCCAGGTAGAGTGCAGTGCCTCTCTGCTCTGGGACCAGCTTCTTTGATGGTATCATGGTGACAGGGTCTAATATTCACTCCATATTGCACTTTCTTTCTGGCACCACTATGTGAAAGGTGAGGAGCCTTAAGGATGTGAATGCACTGTATCTACACTCTAGTTGTTTTCCTTTTTGCACCCTCTTGTGATCTTCCTATTACTCCATGTTGGTGGCACGTCTCCCAATGTTACCCTTTTTTGATTTTTTTGTATCATGAACGTACCTTCCACCTGTATCACTTTCTCCTCAATGTTTTCTAGATCATCGCTTCATCCCCATATAGTCTATACATGAATTGTTGTTCTTATGTTCCCCTGTTTGCCTCTCTTGATACTGGGCCCTGAAGAAGGTTAGACTCAATATTGGGGTCACACACCGAAACGCGCATCGGCACTGGAGTTCTTGTGTTTCTTTGCATCCCTCCAAGATTGTTTACATATAACATTTAACGTCTGTGTCAATAAATCATATATCAAAATGTCGATGTAACTGATGAAAATAAATTGTGTTGACGCCACTACCTAGTGAATCGGGATCCTGCGGCTTTCCAATATTGTTCACTTTGTTGTTGGAGAGCGGATTATTCACTAGATGTTATTATCTTAGTTTGCTCGCTGGATCTGTGTGTCTTTTAGGATATGTGGGAAAGAATGAGTATGCGTTGGTTCGAGTGAATGGTTGTGTGATATTTTACTGGTTGCGCCTGGTTTATTCATTTTGGGTATTTATTTCCTATTATTATGTTTCATTCTATTTATTACAATAAACTTGATGCAATTGATTTTCAATATATTTGTTGACTCAGTTTCACCATTCAAACATTTTTCTCTAATGAGTGTTTTCGTGTGGGGGGGTAAGGCTTCCTTTGTCTGTTCATACATATCAGTGAGGATTAGCACTGCTACAATAAGCTGCTAGGCAGTGGGGTTACTGTTTGCGAGCATTACTGTGCTTTCCCCTGCTTCCCCTCCCTACTTATCGGACTAGGGCCCCCTTCTGTGCGACTGATCTCGTTGGTCTCTAAAAGAACTGTCTGGTAGACACAGTGGACGGACGGACGGTCGGACACAGACACAGACACAGACACAGACACAGACACAGACACAGACACACAGACACACAGACAGACACACAGACAGACACACAGACACACAGACGCACACACAGACACACAGACAGACACACAGACACACAGACAGACACACACACACTTGCCCAGACACCGCACTACACAAAAAGACACACAAAAAGGAGAATGATTAAAACCAGCTGGAATGTGCCACACGTGATCTGTTTTTAAGGGTTTGAAACTCGGATCGCGCTAAGAGGATAATTCACATTTTCCAGCCGTAGTGAAGAAGGGACGTTTCACCCGTCTCCATAATTCTAAAACGCTGTAAGTCATCGGTAATTGTATCTCGTGTTTTGTGCACGTGCGCTGTAGTTTTGTAAAAGAGTTGCTGGCAGTGGCATGATCTGTGCGAGGGCACACACATTACCTGCCCACCTACCTGTGCAGCGAGAAGCGCAAACACAAACCGAGCGAGTGCTTAATGTGAAGGGCTGAGCGGGAGGCAGCGCAGGAGAGAGCACTCACGGGGGGTGAGAGATGTAAATACATGGGGGGGGCGCACGGCCGCTGAGGCTTGTGAAAAATTAAACTCGGCGCATTCAAACTGGCCTATTTCCACTTCAAAAGGGACGAGCGCTGCGCGCCCCACGTGGCTTCAAACACCGGCGCCCGCCAAGGCTTCCAGGAAGGAGCGAGAGCCGCGGCTCCCGGGCCCCGAGCACAGGCCGCGCCGGCAGCCGGCGCTAATTACACCCGAGGGGGACTACTAACTAGGCGCTAGATCACTGATGGAGGGGCCGGGGAGGGAGGCTCTCGGCCTCGCGGAGGAGGGCACGGGGAGAGGCACCGTCAGGACGGACTGGCAGGGCCCGAGTGCTCACTGGCAAGGATCTCAGGCAGAGCGGAGAGGGGAATCACAGAGCAGAAATGCCTCGAAGAAAGGCAGCGTCCTTTTCGGATTCGGGGTCGTGTTTTGCTGTTGTCTCCTTCCTGAGACTTCTCGCAAAAAACACGCCCCCCGATCCGAAAAGGACGGGGCCTAATCTGAATGACTGACCTCTTCTCCAATGGCTGGCCAGCATTTACGAGGCCAGGCAATGGAGAACAGGGGAGAAGAGGGGCGGGTTCAAGCCCCTCTTCTCCAAGTCATTAAATCTCCGACTTCCTGTTCTGCCTTTCGGCAGACCGGTAGTCCTCGACCTAAAAAGCAGAGAAAGCACTCAGAAAAACCAGGGGAGAAAGGAAGAAAAGGCAGGAAAAGCAGCAAAAAACTAGGCAGAAGCAGGAGAACGCTCTCAGAAAACCTGCTTGATGATGACATCCACACTGTTTAACTGCATTATTCAAATAGAAAAAAAAGTGTGCCTAGTTTCGTAGCAGTCTGAACTCAGCAAGAAGAAAATAAAAATGTCTTTGCAGTAGCCGGACCATATTAAGGACTATATTTTGTCATATCCATGTGATTTGTGGCGTTACATATAACACACTGCTTTGCATATTTCCTACATGTAGGGCAGAAATAGTATTGCCCTTGCCTGTGTCTTTTGTCTGTAATAGAACATGAGCATGTTGTGTGCTGCATGCTTAGGACTTCTTATTTGAGAGTAGGAAGGCCCCAGTGCTCTGCTTGTCGCTCCCTTCCTGTTCCCATGGCGCTCTCTCCCTGCCCAGACTGTGGGCCGATGAGATGCGGTTAATACTCCCCTTTCATGGTTGGCCCTTGGTACCGATTGTCAATATCAATGTATGTACAATGAACTGAAACAGTGCATCTTGGAATGAGCTGCAGGCAGTTTGTCAAAAAGAAGGAGGCAGAGAAAAATAGACGCTTCGTGATGCTTTTATCACAGTATGGTGAGCTTCATGGTAAAATAGGAGAATAAGTGATGCGTGCCAGACCATGGAATGTACCATTTACACATGCCAGGCTCCTACATGGCATGTTTGTACTTTTTAAGGAGGCCTTGCACTTCTTTGTTTCTTAAACTATAAATAATGGGGTTTAATGTGGGTGTCACCACTGCATATATTGTTGAAACCACTCGGTCTTTGTTTAAAAGATAGACTGACGTCGGTCGGATATAGTTGAATCCCCCTGGTCCAAAAAATAGACTGACCACGGTGAGATGCGAGAGGCAGGTGGAGAAGGCCTTCATCCGCCCATCGGAGGTCTTGATGCGCAGTATGGCCAGGATGATGAACACATAGGACAGGAGGATGGACGCGAGGGAGCCGAGGATAATGGCTCCACCAGCTGTGTAGGTGACCACCTCGTTGATATGGGTGTCGGAGCACGAGATGGATAAAAGAGGAGGGATGTCACAGAAGAAATGGTTGATAAGTGTGGACCGGCAGTAGGACAAGCGGAAAGTGAAGGCTGTGTGCAGCAAGGAGTTGCAGAGAGCCACAGCCCAGCAGATGGCGACCAACAGGAACGTGGCCCTTCTGTTCATGATCAGAGTGTAGCGCAAGGGCCTGCACACTGCCACGTAGCGGTCCACGGACATCACCGCAAGCAGAAGGCATTCCGCGCCAACCAGGGCAATGAACGAGTACAGCTGCACCGCACAGCCGACGAGGGATATTGGATTCACCTTGGACAGAAAGCCCATCAGCATTTTGGGGACAGTAGTAGTTGTGACGCAGATATCAATGAAGGACAGGTTACGGAGGAAGTAATACATGGGAGAGTGCAAGCGGCTGTGTAAGGTGATTGTTACTATCATCAGCATGTTAGCGAGTACGTTTAGAAGATACAGGAGGAGAAACACAACGAAGAGGGGGGTTTGGTGCTCAGGGTGTGTGCTGATCCCCAGCAGAATGAAGTCTCTGCGTCTGGAGTGGTTCATGCTGGACGTGTTCTCTGTGAGGCCAGTCTACAAGCTAAGCCAACAGCTCCCACCAGGAGGACGGACATGATGAGGTGAGTGCAGGGTGTCCCTTCAATGCATAACAGCTCCCTCCAGGAGGACGGACATGACGAGGTGAGTGCAGGTTGTCCCTTCAATGCATAACAGCTCCCACCAGGAGGTCGGACATGATGAGGTGATTGCAGGGTGTCCCTTCAATGCATAACAGCTCCCACCAGGAGGTCGGACATGATGAGGTGAGTGCAGGGTGTCCCTTCAATGCATAACAGCTCCCACCAAGAGGACGGACATGATGAGGTGAGTGCAGGGTGTCCCTTCAATGCATAACAGCTCCCACCAGGAGGACGGACATGATGAGGTGAGTGCAGGGTGTCTCTTCAATGCATAACAGCTCCCACCAGGAGGACGGACATGATGAGGTGAGTGCAGGGTGTCCCTTCAATGCATAACAGCTCCCACCAGGAGGTCGGACATGATGAGGTGATTGCAGGGTGTCCCTTCAATGCATAACAGCTCCCACCAAGAGGACGGACATGATGAGGTGAGTGCAGGGTGTCCCTTCAATGCATAACAGCTCCCACCAGGAGGTCGGACATGATGAGGTGAGTGCAGGGTGTCCCTTCAATGCATAACAGCTCCCACCAGGAGGACGGACATGATGAGGTGAGTGCAGGGTGTCTCTTCAATGCATAACAGCTCCCACCAGAAGGACGGACATGATGAGGTGAGTGCAGGGTGTCTCTTCAATGCATAACAGCTCCCACCAGGAGGACGGACATGATGAGGTGAGTGCAGGGTGTCTCTTCAATGCAGAACAGCTCCCACCAGGAGGACGGACATGATGAGGTGAGTGCAGGGTGTCCCTTCAATGCATAACAGCTCCCACCAGGAGGACGGACATGATGAGGTGAGTGCAGGGTGTCTCTTCAATGCATAACAGCTCCCACCAGGAGGACGGACATGATGAGGTGAGTGCAGGGTGTCTCTTCAATGCATAACAGCTCCCACCAGGAGGACGGACATGATGAGGTGAGTGCAGGGTGTCTCTTCAATGCAGAACAGCTCCCACCAGGAGGACGGACATGATGAGGTGAGTGCAGGGTGTCCCTTCAATGCAGAACAGCTCCCACCAGGAGGACGGACATGATGAGGTGAGTGCAGGGTGTACCTTCAATGCAGAACAGCTCCCACCAGGAGGACGGACATGATGAGGTGAGTGCAGGGTGTCCCTTCAATGCATAACAGCTCCCACCAGGAGGACGGACATGATGAGGTGAGTGCAGGGTGTCCCTTCAATGCATAACAGCTCTTAGGGTTGAAGCAGCCCTAAACCAGTAATGACAATGGTTCCAAGGACAGGCACCCCAATACTGCAGGAACACCTGTGAAGAAGATACAAACAGAACTGTCCCTCTGGCAAGCTCAGGTAAACATGGATATGTCTGTTTGCAAGTTAGCGACAAAGCAAAGGGAATTCAATTACAGATCCCTAACGTTCCTACATTTTTCAATGTATTTAACCAAACGCTTTGAAACATGTACCCCCCTCTGTCCCCTCCATCAGCATCTCTCCTTGGTCTGCTGTGGTTCTTGCGGTTCAAGTATTACTCCCTCTGAGGGGGGTGTGGGGATATAGACGTAAACCCTCTGACACACAATTCCTTATCTCTTCTTTGGGGCCATTTGAAAGTTGCTGAGGGGGTTGTGGGGATATAGACGTAGACCCTCTGACACACAATTCCTTATCTCTTCTTTGGGGCCATTTGAAAGTTGCTGAGGGGGTTGTGGGGATATAGACGTAGACCCTCTGACACACAATTCCTTATCTCTTCTTTGGGGCCATTTGAAAGTTGCTGAGGGGGGTGTGGGGATATAGACGTAGACCCTCTGACACACAATTCCTTATCTCTTCTTTGGGGCCATTTGGAAGTTGCTGAGGGGGGTGTGGGGATATAGACGTAGACCCTCTGACACACAATTCCTTATCTCTTCTTTGGGGCTATTTGGAAGTTGCTGAGGGGGGGTGTGGGGATATAGACGTAGACCCTCTGACACACAATTCCTTATCTCTTCTTTGGGGCCATTTGAAAGTTGCTGAGGGGGGTGTGGGGATGTAGACGTAGACCGTCTGACACACAATTCCTTATCTCTTCTTTGGGGCCATTTGGAAGTTGCTGAGGGGGGTGTGGGGATATAGACGTAGACCGTCTGACACGCAATTCCTTATCTCTTCTTTGGGGCCATATGGAAGTTGCTGAGGGCGGTTTGGGGATACAGACGTAGACAACTAAAGCTTTTCAGCTTCTCAAGGCTTTGCATAAATGCGTTCTCAAACACCGGACCCACCAGAACTGAAGCCATCTCAGGTGCTGCTGTGCCCACCCCACCCGCCTCCATCCATCAGAAGATGCTCCCCTCAGTTGAAGAAAAAAAAGAATCATTCCTCTTCTGCCCTATTCACCACTTTTTACTCTCCCTGGGCCAAAAGGAAAAGGCCTCATAACATTTTCCTCGTGCTCCATGCAGAGTGGCCCCCCAGAAGGGGGCAGTCATGAGAAGTGTGACCGTTCTAGATTTCTGATGCCCCAGAAGGCGGATCTAGATTTGCAGGCAGAGACACATATGATTGTGCCTGAGATTTTTACAAACCTGTGGTTGATTTTTTAAATAATTCCTAAAACAGCTTTAGTTCTGCAAAAAAAAGCATTCTGCACATGTATTTAAAACTTTTTTTTTATTTAGGAGTCTAATGTAGCATGTGTAACCTCGGCCTCCTTAGAACAAAGAAGGTGGGAGAGTGTAAAGGTGTGTTGGGGAAGCCAAGATGGTAGGAGGCGAAAAATAGTGAGAAAGTGTGCACCCTCATCGAGTGCTGAAAGTAAAATAAAAAGTGCCCTTAGGTGTGCAGTTGAAGAATACAACTCATCCAATCATAAGCCATGATAAAGAGTAGATACACTAGAGTGGGACAAATACAAGAAAAGAGAGAAACCCCCTAAATAAGGTGCATGCATCCGATACAGGCAAGAAATCCACCCAATGTTAAGCAATTGGATGGTACAAATATATGTTTGCAACACTGTCTATGAGAGACTGCTAAAGATGTGTGAGGCAAGACTGCAAGAATGTTGACTTAGTGTCTCTGACCAGATTTCTGTCTTTTACAAGCCGGGTGAAATGAATAGATATGAATTCAAAATAGATTTCCGGTCAGGAATCAAAGTTGGAGGAGGTGCTTGCCGCTAGGCAAGAGAGCAATACACCAAACCTGCTTGTATTGAGACATTCTCACAGAAAGAACGGCAGATTGTCATCAGTGTATAGACTCAGACGTCATACTCAGCGGTGGCCGGCACAGGTAAGCTTGATGGTGCGGGGCAGGGTATTATTTATTTATTTAGTTATACCTATTCTGTCGTCTGTCAACTTAATGCCCTCCCCTGCCTCGCCGTACCGCCCCCACCGGGTTTTACTAATCCTGTGACAGGTATTTCAGCTTTGGTCTGTTAACATGAATTGCTAAACCAAGGAATAGTAGAATAATAATGTTTGTTAATTGCCTTCAATGCTGTAGGAGTCAAGTAGAAACTGAAAGTCATCTTCCACAGAGTGAGCAGAGTGGAGAGGCTTCACGTAGATGAGTCGAGAGATATTCCTAAGATTTATGCCGTTAAGTGTAGCAGATACAAAATGGGTTACCTAACCGTGGCTCAGATAATGATTCGCATGGAGATACTTTTGTCTGAGGGTAAAGTGACTTCTGATCTTTGAGATTCTGGAGCCTCCAGGGTCAAATGGATATTGAGTTTGCACAATCTTTCCGGGTTTAAATAATCAAGAAAAAACGATTCCTGTGGATGTTAAGGCAGTAGATGGTTCGAATTTAGCCTCAGGTCTTGGTCTCTGGGGGTCATTTTGAAAAGCATCACAGAACATTCTGTTTTGGTGTGATAGATGCTCCTCAGTCTAAAGTTGTAGGTATTCCACCTTTACTGCATCTGACCCCAGTTTTTTGCCTTTTTGTCTGAAACCCATTCTTGCTGGCATTTTGCCCCTGCTAAACAAGAGTAAAGTGACAGTATTCCCTGCTCATCCGTAACTGACTTATTTAACTTTTCTATAAGACCATAGGATATAATGTGGAAATTGACCCATGGCATGGTAAGTCAAATGTCACCTTTGGACTGTAGCCCCCATTATTCCATGCACTATAGTGACAAGGAAAACATGGCTTCAAGCATACCCTGTGTTGCTTGAAGGTGATGCATAATTTTAGAAAGCAACGGTTTCTCTGCCTGGAGCTGCTGGGGGCTAATTTACATTATCTCTACAGCAACTGCGCAGACTATACTCGGCTTGGATGAGGTGTGGAACAGGTGTGAAATCCGCTCCCTTGGAGTGGGGGGATGTTTCCTTACCTGGCAGGAAGACCAGTTGGGGTGGGCCCAAGAACCTAATTAATTTCAATGGGGACTTTCCTGTCACTCTTAGGTGACACTTGAAAGGTCCAACCTTTGTCCACATAGTCGTACTGGCACAAAACCCATTAAGAGGGAACCTTTCTTCAGAACCAACAGAAGAGGAGACTGATTATTACCCTGGCCACACTTCTATGTGAGCACTCAGGCTCTGCACACAGAGAAAATGACTTCCCCATTTGTTATTTAACCCCTCCCCTGCTCATGACGGAGCCATTCCGTCATGAGCCACGGTTGCCGTGTGCTCATGACGGAGTGGTTCCGTCATGCCGGCGCTAATTCCCCGCCTGTGCGGGCGATTAGTGCCGTGGGCGGAGTCATGACGGAACCACTCCGTCATGAGCACAGCTCAACCGTGGCTCATGACGGAGTGGCTCCGTCATGAGCACAGTGCCACCGCGCTGCCCCCCCCCACCCCCCCAGTGCTGCGGCGGAATTCCCGCCGCAGCGAAGGGGTTAAAGAGAACAAAGGACCCTGTTTGCAATAGGGCAATCATGAACTGCTGATTAAGTAAGTTGGATTGGCCCTGGGAACCTTTAACTGGTTTCTTTTGGGGTGTGCAGGGCTCACCCGACCCACTAGCTGGTGCCAGGTGTTAATGGAGCACCCAAAGGTATTCTCCTTAGAACACTTTCTGGACCTGCAGTAGGTTAGAAGAGGCCAGGACATGCTGTCTGTGACCTGAGAGGTGCCCTGAAGCACTGGATCTGCTCCCTCTTGTATCTAGGACAAAGACATAGACTCCATGGGTCAGTTGGCTGGCCTGTGTGGCTACAGGGACACTTCACACTTAATGAGTCATTTTCCCTGAAGGGCCCAGCTGACTACTGACAATTGGACTTCGACTGGACTTTGCTGTTGGTCTCTGCCTGGTACCCTGAGAGTCTCTAAGTGTCTCTCCTGAGATCCTGTGAACTTAGAAGTGGACGCTAGTGTTTGTTTGGGCACCAGTGGAAAGTTAGGAATTCTTTTGAAAAATGTTCCTCCAGAGCTCTAGAAATCCAGTGACCTCCTGGAAAAAGTATACACCTGGCAGTTCCACAGCGTGGGTTGACTTTCCGTATCGTCCCACTCAAGGGTCCCGGCACCTCTGCAAAAAGACTAAAGGCCTGATGTAGAGTTTGGTGGACGGGTTACTCCATCACAAATATGACTGATATCCTCTCCGCCATATTATGATTCCCATAGGTTATAAGGGGATCGTAAATGACATCCGTCACATTTGTGATGGAGTAACCCCCTCCCCCAAACTCTAAATCAGGCCCTAAGTCCAATTCTGCTAGGGACTTAAAAATATTTCAGTGAGAAATCTCCAGAGCCCCAATGGGACCAACATGCTTCAGGTATCCAGCTTTCGGTTCTACGGCAGTAGCTATAGGTTAGGAACCGGCCTGCGCAAGGAGGATTTCACTTTTCAAAAAGGGAGAAGGTCTCCTTCTGAAGTGGGACTTAGGAACATTTTCAAACTTTTTGATTGCCAGACCTTTCACCGGACCACTATCACTGGTGCTTTGTGATTTTGGTGCTATTTTTACTTACATATTTAAAAATTCATGTATCCAGATTTCTTTAATTATTTTTTGTGTTTTTGTTGTCTTTTGGTTTATTAATGTTTTCTATTTTTTTCTAATTTGGTTTGGGATTTTTATTGCTAGTGTTTTAATTTCATTACTGTTTTGGTACTGCATAAATACTTTACACATTGCTCTGAATTAACCCTGTACGCTCTGTGCCATAGCTACCAGAAGACCGGGCTCAGGTTAATTCAGTGAAAGAGTGAATGAACGAATAAATAAGTACAAAAATTATCTTTCCATATAAAAAAAAGTAAGGGGAGGTAATAAAAGGGAAGGGAGCTTTGTAGAGGGATAAATGATTGAGCTTTCTTTAGTAAAAAAAACCCACAAAAGGTGGTTTATACGGAAACAATTTAATGATCCACTAAGAATTCCCAGAGATTTACGCTCTCACTTCTTATTTGCTGGTGATAAGAACTTCATAATAGTCCTACAATATTTGGTGTGGAGTCCCTGAAGCAAACCCGAGTTGCATCACATATAGTCCTTGGTCCTTTTACCAGCAAAGTTGGACACAGACTGAGAATATGTTCCAGTGACCTCTGACACAAATTTCAGATCTGGCACAAGTTGTTGGCTCTCATTGGGGGATTGCCACAGGCTATCAAATTGAATCAAAAGTAGATATAAAATGCGAAATGTAAAAATGCTTTCTTCATCTTGGTAACTATGATGTAATACAGCTGGAGTTGCATTGAGTAAGATCTCAAGGTGTAATTAATATTTTTGCAATCTCACTGTCGGTTAAGCAGAACATTGTTTTTATTTCTTGTTGTAGGAACTGTTTTCGACAGGCCCTAGTCATCTTTTCAAATTTAGACACCAACAGTAAATTGTATTTGGTCGAAGTTTCCATAATTTGTTACTACAACATATTGATTTGTCAGCGCTTTTTCAATGCAAGCTATTCAAATATTATCATCAAACAATAATAAATAAATAAAGTAGTTGTTAAGGTTAATAGTAAACAGTATGGGGAAGGATATAAGCCCTCCCTCGAGTCTTATTTGACTTTGTGGTGTGGGGGTCCTAAGGTTTAGCAATTCAAAAATATGTTTTCAGCTTTTCCTATAAGATACAAAGGCTAGCACAATTAGCCATACATTGGTACGTGAACTAATTGTGTTTTAACTACTAGACCGATTGCCTCCCAACTCCATATATGGGCCAATAGGCAATTTTTATATTTCTACATCCGTATGCCATGACCCTCATTTTATTAATATTGATCTATAGATTATTGTTGATGCTATAAGTATGCACTTTAGCCAATTGTCACGGAAGACTAATCAGGCCAGTGAGGTGGATGACAAGGTCGTCTGCATGTGCCATGTATGGAACTCTGGTGTTGTCTCATTTTGGAGAGTTGCCCAGGCTTTGTTTTTCGTACAACGGAAGGGTCTGAAATGAATAGACTGAAAAGTAATAGTACCAAGAAGTACTCTTGTTTCATGCAATTAAAGGTATTCATTTTTGGAGTTACCCATTGTTGGACTTGGCCCTTCTTGCAGGGATACCCCCTGCTTTTTGCCTTCTGTGCTGAAACCATTTTTGTTGGCATTAGGACACTGTGCATTCCTTCCCTGCGAGCCAGTGGCAAAGTGCTTGTGCTCTCTCGCTAAAACATGGTCAAATTGGCATCTACCAGATTTGTGCACTTAATTTACATATAAGTCCCTAGTAAAAGGTACTACAAATACCCAGGGCCTGTAAATGAATTGCTACTATTGGTTCTACAAAAGCAAAAAGAACAGATGATAAACACAATGCTGAAAAGAAATCAGACATTCCGCCCAGTCACAGACCTGGTTTAATCCATTATTTTTTTGCTCACCACGCCACCCCGACCTGGACCCAGATATCTGCAAAACAGCCTTGACCCTGCTCCGCATGGGAACAGTCCAGCCCGAACGTCTAGGCCATATCCTCCCTGGAACGAAAACAAGCATCCTATGGCCGGTTTCGAGGTATCACCCCTCATCAGACAGGTTAGCTTGAATCCAGTGGCACAGTGAGCATGTGACCCATGTCTGGGCACACCCTTTCCACTTAGGGTGACAATAGCAAAATTCCTTTCTAAAATGCTTTCTTTGTGTTTTGAATTTTTAGAAGAGTTGAGTTTAGGGGCCTATAAATGCTTGTTTTTCGAGATTTTGACACACGAATAACTGCAGATATCTGCTAGATGTTTGTATACAAAGGTCTAGTCAAAATCAAGCTTGCCTGTTTGAGATTTGAATCTCTCATTGTTCCAGTAATGAAAGCTTGATCCGAGATATTCTGTAATTGAATATTCAGTAACATATCTAGACAATCCTCTTGCTTCCTTTTTGCAAGCAAGTCACCTCAGAGTGAGTTTGTATTATTTGTCAGAATTACTACTCTTCATGATAAGTTTATGTGCTGTGGATTATGATCACTTTCTGATCTGACCATGATTTTATATTCATTGATTTTACGAAAGTCAGTGTAATAACTGAAAGTATAATCAATTACAGAGTTTTTACCTATAGCATTGAAAGTAGCTTGTGGTCAATGATCAGGCCTATATCTCATTTCAAGTGTCTGAGACCAAGATTGAAGAAAGAAAAGATGATTACTCTGCCTGTCCAGGTAGACTTTGTTCTAGCAAAAATTTAATGTGGTTTGAGTTAAGTCTTCAGTCTCATCTACCTTATGGCCAAGTAGAAGGGTGTTTTTCAGATCACTGGTCTATAATATTATCGAATTGTTCATTCAGGCGATCAGGGATTCAATTTGATTTAAATTTAAATTAATTCCTTCTATTAGGTCGAGCATTCAAGACCTCTTGTATATACTTTAGTATATACTTATTATATACTTATATGTGTATGTTCTTTGTGGGCTCTGGAGATCAGCCCTAAGGACTTTGTTTGTTTTCTGTTCAACTGCCTCTATTTATTTGTCTTGATAGAAAACGACCAGCAGAGGTCGGTAAAATACCAGAATTGCTTTCTGCTGAGGGACTTTCCTTTTTTATTTTTATGGCATCTGCCTCTATTTAACTTTCTTGATAGAAAACGACCAGCAGAGGACCGGGAAAATACCAAAAATCACTTTAGCATTCTCTAGATTACAGTCCATAGAAATTGTCTTCCACGAGCGCCCGCGTAGACAATAATATTTTTTTCAAATCTTGTATTTTTAGTGATATGACCACTGAAGACAGTGATTTTGTATTAAAAACAGAGCCTTGGACTATACCATTTCCCGCTGAAAGGCAATATTTCTCTCCATGTGTTCCAATACCTGTCGTGTCACGCAGTTTGGTGCTTACTTTCCCTCCATGTTAAAGAACAGTTGATGTTTCAGCACCCAGGCTAATGTGCTGCATTGCTAAATACATATAAGCTCCTAAATGCGAGACCGATTGCATTGCAAATGCTTTTTTTTAGCTTCAGTGAGAGAGATATATACACTGACTAAATGGATCTGAAAGTTAGAATTTAGGTTTTTTACAACGGAATTTATATTATTTGATCCAAAACGATTCTATATTTACTCAATCCCAAACAGTTCTTTGATTAGACTTGATAATTCACCACTGGGCCTCCCCGTTGAACCTTTTCTCACCAGGGCATCCAGGTTAAGAGAACTGTGAAATACAACGTCTAGAAGCCGAGGAAGGGGCCATGAGCGGGTCACCCGGTAAGAGACGGGGCGAGTGGTGTTGCATCTTGAGGCCTGAGGCCTGGGGAGCACCAGGCTTTGTGGCCCAGTCTACCGTAAGGATTAGGCGGTGTGGGCAAGGGCTGCCTGCCCCAGAAGAGAAGACTAGCAGTAGTGTGGCCAGGGAGAGAGTGGTAACAGGAGGCGCTGCTGCTCCAACTCAACCGCAGCTCTGGGAGCAGCCCCGATTTGGGCCTGCTCGGGCTACGGATGTGCTGTGAATAGGGAAGGGAATCGGCCGTGGTTCCAGGAGAGCTTGCAGTGGTTCCTGGTGGGCCCCATATCGCACTCCTGCACGAAGGAATGAGAGTAATGCCGCATGCAGTGCAGACTGGTGAGAGAAGAGACGGATGGCGGGGTGGTCTGACCTTGGCTGTGGGAGTGACTTTGGCCCTCTTAAGCTAATTGGAGAAGCTGTGTGTGCAGGAGTCCTTAGGCGTGCAGTGGCAGGCATTGCTCGCAGCGCCACTTGCTATGGGAAGAGGCAGGCGGCGCGGCCACTTCAGGAACTGACCTCGGAAGCAGCCTGGCTGGGTCCTGATTGTGTAAATGGAATAGCCCCACGTACCCCCTTCTACACGAAAAACTAAACAAGACAAAAAAAGAGTCTGTAGCAACTGTCTGTGGGCTCTATCTCATAGGACATTGCCATAGCGGGTGCCTGACCCTGAGGGAAAGTAACTGCAATGGGTGCAGCCCGGTGAGGGAAAGCAAGGATGGCACGGCACAGGGTGTACTAAGTGGGACATTGGCCGGTCCCAGGTCTTGCCTTAATTGTACACAGCAGACACAGGAAATAACTGGTGAGCCTAGGAAGGAGGCAAAGACCACCAGTGGGACCCGTTGGAAAGAGTTGCGCTGTTACAGAGGGTTGTGGGTGCGGGTGCCGAAGACACACAACAACTGGCCATGCCAGTGGAGGGACTGTGGGGGCTCCTCTTACCGCCGCTGTCAAAATGTACAGCACAGTGAATCGTGAAGGCTCTCCAACTATACTCCAACAATAACATCCAAGTTGGCCGACAGGTGAGGAGCTCAGGCTGGGAGCTTCCTGGCTAGAGATTGCCTTTTTGGCTCTAAACCCTGGAATCCATCCCACCCCTGGACCGTCTATGTCCCCGGAAACATATGGACTTTGGTCCACTGTTTCTCCATTTCGCTCGATCGAATGGGAAGCCGACTTCAGCAACGTCTGAGGAACCTTGATAATCTTCCGACTGCGGAGCCCTAGCAACATGGCCATTGCCCGGTGGAGCTGCCTTGGTAGCTGTAGAGGAGATTGGCTGTGGATCACCCCTTGACCGTCACCTACCCTCCGGACATGTGCACTGTTTCTCGCCTCCCCGCTATGTCTCCTTCTTCCCATGCCTCTGATGAACAATGGAAATCTGCCAATTGCGGATCCATTTCAACATGGCCGATGCCCGGTTGAGCTGCCCAGGTAGCTGTTGAGGAGATTGGCTGGGGATCGCCCATCCGGCTGTCACCTGCCTTCCGGGTTTCAAACTTTCGACCACGGTTGATTGGCATCCCGCAATGCCTTCCAGAACTGCTGCTGGGACACACAAGTCTTGCTCCCCCGACAAAGCAGCAACGAGAATACCACAACGTTGCTGTCCTGTACCACCAAGCTTGTTTTTCCTTTGCGTCTCTGAGTGAGCACGCCCTCCTGACCCCGCAGCTGCCTCCCTCTTCTGGGGCTGCTGCCTGAGCGCCCAAGCTGACTTCCCCGGACAACTCAGCATGTTTAATGGAGACACTGCTGCCCATGTAGCCCCAAGTGTTTGGTTTGCTATGACCCGAGAGAGATCAGCGATCTCCAGCCTTCCTCCCGCCTGATTCTATCCAGCCATGCTCCATGGGGTCAGTTTCCTTGTGGCTTTTCGATTGGATTTTTGTTTATCAGCAGTACTGCCATTTTTTAAAGAAGTTATTGGGGTCCATGACCTGGGTCCTTCATCTTGGCGGCTTCGATAGATTTTCTGATCGATGCAGGCCCTTGGTCTGCTCCTTCTGCCGCCTGACGGACCATTGCCTTAAAGTCGACCCCTAATTGGGACACTTACACCCCTCTCATCTGGTATGGTCACTGCGAGGCACCCTCTTCGCCCCCCTCCCACTGACCCATTACATATCCAAGGTGATCCGAAACAGGGAGTGAGTTTGGCACTGGATTCTGTGATTACTGGTCCCCAACCGGTTTGTTGACTCGTTCACTCTTACTTTTTGGTGTCCCCTGAAGTACTTTCCCCCTTGCCGGTCTGCCTGACCTGATCTGCATGCCAACCCCATTACTTTTTCCCCACTACCACCTTTGCCCCACTGGACCTTTTTTCCATGTTATGCTATGCTATAGTAACTCATGCAAATATGTAACACTGTTTTCTTTTCTATGTTATGCTAAGTTCCAGTAACTGATGTAATTATGTAACACTGTTTTACCTCATGTAAAGCACTCTGATAACTCTGGGTCTAGCCAGTGCTATATAAAACTCTTCAAATAAATAAATAGTTTTCCATGCTTAAGCAACTAGGTGACATGATAAGTGTTGAGAAATGAGCATAGTTTACCATTATTGCTCTTTAACTGGCAATCTAGACCTGCGATGTTCCAGGAGCAGATCATGAGGCAGGCAGAGCTGCTCAATTAATCAATCTCGCCTTCATCTGGAATTAAGAGAAATTGTGGCTTGTGCGGTTATTTGGTATTTTTAATAATCTTGCAGACTGATAAATGTTAGAAAGTGTTATGATAAGATTATTGACTTAATTGGAAATTATGTTATCAGGACCTGACAACATATGGGTTAGCGTTGTGTTATTTCTTTGGCCGTAGTTATTTTTGTTGTCATTTTTTGGGACGTTGGGACATATCCTACTTCTTATGGCTTTAATAATGATTCCACAGCCTACCAAATTTGTGGTTTTGCTTAGGATGTTCAAGTAATGTTTTTGAGTGAACTCATTCTGAGATTTGTTCTCTCTCAGAATTTTAATGTTTAAAAGATTACCTGAAACTATGGGGCTGATTACGATGGTGGACAGACTTCTTTCCGTCCCCCATTGTTTCATGTTTGGGACCGCGTGCCTACAAGGGGGCAGTCCCACATTCCATATTACCACCACAGCTTTCGTATGCTTTATATTTTGTATTGCGGCTTGCATGCAGTTAGCATCCCCCACTGCAATACATGAAATAGGGTGTTGACATATCCCTGCACTACCGGGCAGGCACCATTCGGTGCCTGCCACATGGTGCCCCCCAGGGCCTATGTCCCAGGCCCATGGGGGATAGAGGTCCTACTTTGGGCCCCCAAATTATTTTCTGCAAGCCATTTCGCGAACCGCCATATACAAATCAGTCTTGATCCTGCTCCACATGGGAACAGTCTAGCTCGAACTACCAGGCCAGGTCCTCTTTGGACCAGAAACAAGCATCCTAGGACAGGTTTCAGAGATTCACTCCACATCAGCCAGGATAGATTGACTCCAGTGGTATGGTAAGCACAAGACCCACGTCTGGGCATGTAACTTTTTTGGACCTAGGATTCTTCCAGTAGGGCAAGGCTGTAGGCTGTGTTGGACTTGGCCCTTTTGGCAGGTTCACCCCTAAACTTTTTGCCTTAAGCTCTGACATAGTGGTAGTGATTTTAGGTCTCTGCGCACTTTAGGACTGTGGCCCGGTGTAAAGTGCGTGTGCTCTCTGAGTGCATGTGGTGAGATTGGCCTGCCCTCCCATAGGAATGCATAGGGGATATGCGTGTCCATGGTAATTCCTGGTATGAGAGGAGTGCAGGGTTGAGTTTAGTATGTGCGGACTCGTGAGAATAAATGCTGCGCAATGGTGAGCGCAGATTTAAGGTGACTGGTGGAGAAGTTGGCATTTCTGTGTGCTGTGTGTCTGCCTGCCTGATGGGAAGTGCATGTCTGGCTTGTGATTGACAGGTGCTGGATGGTGTGGGGAATTCCAGGAGCCAGGGTGAGTCAGCCCAGTGGTGAATAGAGAGATCTACATGCAGATGGGACGGAGGAGTTGCACCTGGGACCTGAATAGGACTGTGCCTTCCCTCCACAATGCTGGCTCCGCCCCTTGTGGTGCGTCTAATCACTGAGCCCTCACCTGACAAAGGAGAGAGGAGCTGAGCAAAACAAAGTGCTCCAAAGCTCCCCTATAAAAGTTCTAACTGGTATCCCTACACCCTGTGCTGTGACACAAAGGGAAATGAAGTATAAATATAGAGGCTGTGACCCCATTAAGTTGTTCAGTTCTGGAGTGCTGTTCCTGCCAGAGCGTTCTGCTGCTGGGGCCCAGGGGGGGCTACCATGAGGGCTTGCCTCCGTGGGCCCTGCATTGCCCTTTTCATCTTTAAGGACATCTTGCAGGACTTATGCTTTTTACTACAGGACCTTTGCCAAAGAGCTGTGGCTCCTATCGCCTCATGAGTGCTATATCTTAATTGCTCAGGGGAGAAGAGCGTGTGGGCCCTGCAGTGCGGTGCTGCAGAGAGAGAGAGAGGGAATCCCCAGCATAGGGATTCCCCCGTGCTGCAGTAGTGAGGTAGGAGCCCACCCCGCATTTTGAGGTATTTTGCGGGTGCCCACCCCGCTTATCTGCCGTCACGGCGGGTGCCCACCCCGCCAATATCTTTATGCGAAAATGGGAAGCTACTCTGTATTGCGGGGGAGAAGTTGCTGAGAGGAACCACCGGTCCGCTACCAAATGCGACCCGGAAGTCAGGCAATCCTTGTTGAGATGTGGGCGGGGTGGCGACAGGACCGGACAATGTGGCTGTGTCGGTGCGGGGGGAGAACAGGAGCCCACCCCACCTCCCAGAGCACCAAAGAGAAGTCCCGGGTCCCAGGAGGGGGCCCGGGTGAAGAGTAAAGGCGGCCAGGGCCACCGATGGCAGCGCGGGGCTCCCAGGAGTGAAAGGAAGCCCCGCGCTGCAAGAGAAGTGCAGCCGGATGCGCCAGCGAGGCTCTCATGAGTGAGAGAGCCCCGCCCGCTGCCCAGAGGAGCCTGCGGCCCGAGTAGAGAGGAGAGGCGACCATGCCATAATCCTGGTGAAAAGGGAGCCCTGCGTGCAGCAGTGTGACCAGGCAAAGCGAAGAGTGGAGTCCAGTCTCCAGAGAGAGCCCCGCCGGCTGCCCGCGGTGTCTGGAGTGCAGAGGAGCACCTCCCCAGACCAGACCGGTGAGTGGGGGCTCCAGGGGGCACAATGTTGGTGCTGATCACGGCACCCTGACGGCAGTCCAGAGTCAGAGCAGCCCCGAATGGCAGCTGGCCGCTCCAACGACGTTGCATAATTGTTTTTAGAGCCTAGGTGGCTCCAGCGGTGTGGGCATATTTGTTGAAAGGGCCCCTGAGGGGGTTACCCTGAGGGCCACAGTGCTTGGGGGCATTATTTGTTTACAGATCCCCGTGTGGCTCGAACGTTTTGCATAATTATTTTCAGAGCCCTGTGCGGCTCCAACGTTTGGCATATTTGTTGATTAGAGGGGCCCGTGCTTCCCCAGTTCTACAGCTGCCCTGCCTGATAGAGGGCAGCTGCAACCTTTTGCATATTGATTCGAAGAGCCCATTGAGAGCCCAAGCCTCATTTGACTATTCCCAGCTGCCCAGCAAATAGTGGGCAGCTGCACCGTTTAGGTTATTATTTATTTGGGAACAAACATTTTGAGTTAGGAGTGAGATGCACTCCTTTGCCCCTGACATTCTGAGCTGCGCAGCACTTAGTGCCAGCTGCAATGTTTAGGCCTATGCAGAGTGCGCACCCTTGACTTTCGCTGCATAGGCAGCGCGCACTGACTTTTAGACATTGGGCATTTGAGCCGCTTTTGAGATGGCAAGTTGGTCACGGGGACTGTTAGATTTATAGGGCGCCAGCCCTAATGTGATTACGTGGTGCTAGGAAATGTAATGTATATAGTATGTTTTATGCACCCTGTTTGATACCTCTAAATGTGTTTTATGATTATGAGGTTGTTTTGCATATTATGGTTTATGCTAGTGAGATTATGTTTCACTGTTTGATTTATGCCCCTAATGTGAGTTATGCTTAGGAGGTTAGGATCTAATGCATTTAGACTTGTGAGATGATTGCATAAGGTGTTTATGCTGGTGAGGTGGGCGCAGAATGTAATTCGCGCCTGATGTGATACTGTGCATAATGTAGTTTATGTTACAGGCTGATGCTAAGTACAGCGAGTACCAGTGTTTACTAGTTGTACGTTTATGGTCTGTTTTACTCTTACTAAGTTCGCTTTGTGATGTTCTGACAGTGGTCCAGTGGGCCCTGTCATGTGTACATAATTCCCTTGTAGATATGACCCAGTGCCAAGTGGCACCATGTATATTATGTGTTTACTATTCTAATGTGTTTTGAGAATACAAAGGTTATTTTTGATATAACCTTGTGTGGAGTTCCTTTTGTAGTGTGCCTGGGATGTTTTTGCTGTGTGCGTGCGCAAATGCTTTACACATGGCCTCCGGGATAAACCTGACTGCTCGTGCCAAGCTACCAAGGGGGTGAGCAGGGGTTATCTTTGGCGTGTAACTCCCTTGCCCTGACTAGAGTGGTGGTCTATGCCTGGCTTTGGCGCAAGCCTTAGCCAACCAGAGATCCCATTTCTAACAGGCTGTAACCGAAGAGTGCTCCTCCAGGGGTTGTTCAATCTATAAGGTCTCTAAGTCCCAGGTTTCAAGGGATGATAGGAGAAGTACACTTTGAAACTGGCCAAGGGTGCATGAGGGCAGCCATCGGGGTCAAGACTCACTCCAGCAGAGGCCAGCAGCAGTGTTCAGTGTAGGTTCAGATGGAACTAGTCAGCTGGACAGTTAGAGGAAAATCCTCTAACTGTCCTTGTAGCTTGAACAAGTCCACGTCTGGTAGTTGCAAGAAGGAGCGTAGGTTCACTCTTCTAGGCTCTTCTCTGGTCACAGTTAGCAGACAACAGGTCCAATTCTCTTCTGTTATTCCACAGTTATAGAAAGTTATAGAAAGTGCACCAAAAAAGGTACAGGAATGGTCAAAGTTCCAAGCGGTGACCCTGCCTACTTTTGAAGCATTTTGTGTGTTTCCTACTGCAAATAATTCCACAGTGCTCCTTCTTACCTACAACCAAGATGTCAGAACCTTTCCGCCCTGGTGCAGAGCTTGTGTGCCTATCTAGATGTGTAGCCGGGGAAATTAGTAATTACTCTTCCTACCAGTTCTGTGGGGGGAAGGGGAGCTCCTCTCTCACTGGAACCATTGGTACCTAGGGCCCTGTGGCCAAGGAAGGCCTCTAAAGGCTGCAGCACTTATTATGCCACCCTTAGAGGCCCTGTACCTTTACACCCACACACTGCAATTGCAGGCTGCGTATTTTGGTGCTGAACAAAATGAAGAGCCAGGCCAACAGTTAACTGCCCTGGCATAGGTAAGCCACCCCTCTGGCTGGGTGTACTATACCAGAGGTGAGGGTACAGGTGCATGAGCCCTATACCCCTACAGTGTCTAAGTCAATTCTTAGACATTGTAAGTGCAGTAAATGCCATAAAGAGTATATGGTATGGGAGTTTATCATTACGAACTCCACAGCACCATAACGCATAATGGATTTACTAAAAACTGGGAAGGTTGGTATCAAAGGTCTCAGCAAATTAAACCCACACTGATGCCAGTGTGGGATTAATGAAAAATGCACTCAGAGGGAATCTTAGATTTGCACCTTGAAAAACTACCTAACTCTAGTGTCCTGGCTGAGCTGCAGCTCACCAGCTGCCACCACCAGACATGTTTCTGGACCCCTGGGTCAAGAGAATGACGCTCTAGGGCACGTCATCGGTCACTGTGCCAAGCCTCCTCCCCCAGGATGGGCAGGGTCCATGAAGGGGAAGCTTCAAAGGCTTGCCGCCTTTGTGAGATACCCCAACCATTTGCAGCTCCAAGCTACTAGCCCCCACCAGTACTGACCCCCACTGTGGGTGGGAGAATTTGTGGGAAAACCAAGTTAGGAGGAGAGGTTTGCGCCCCCTTTGCCAACCCCACCCCTCTGGTGGGGTAGGTGAGGTGAAGAACAACTCTCTGTCCCTGCCATCTTGAAGATGGAGGGACCCAGCCTACAAGAGTGAGGCTTATGCTCCTCCCACTGGAGAGTGGCATAATATGGGGTGTACCCACCCTAAGAAAGGGACCCATTTGTCCCGACCTGTACCTACCTGTAACACCTCTATATTAAGTATTTTAGGGACACCCCTGAACCTTTCCTCCACAGGCAAGAAGAATCAAGAAGAATAAGGACCAAAGAGCTGTGCTGAGCTGTGCTGAAGAAGAAGAGGAAGACACCAACTGACTTGGCCCCAGCCCTACTGGCCTGTCCCGACCTAGCTCTACTCCAGCGAAATCCCAGTGTGTCGTGCAGCCATCAGCTCCCCAGAACCCAGAGGACATGCCCTACCTTCCCAACCAAGACTTTATCTCCCGTGAGCACTGGATTTACTCACCAATGGACTCTGATTCCAGTCAAATCCGGGAGTCTGCCCCACTCTCACCCGACACCCAAGGCCCAAGTTGTAGTGGACCCATTTCAAATTGGAGCTCTAGAGGGAAGAATGCCAAGCTGCCCTCCACTCAAAATCTATTAACCACAACAATTAGCTTGGCATCAAGAGGGTTCATATATCAATTCATAAGCCAGCCACTGATACTGGGAATAACTTTATTCCAACCACTGGCAATATGTCCGCAAAATTGGCCTGACCCTGAACCTCTTTAATTATTAGTTAAGAAAATCTGCAATACAACCCTTCAAGACCTCACAGACAATGTATCACCATAGATCGTACAAGGGTGAAAAAGTGGAGAATGAGAAGGCACCTCACGTACGCAACACCAGGAAGGCTGCCAGCTGGTTCTCGCTGGTATGCCCACGTTTTGTCATCATTGGTTGCCAACTCAAAAAAGAAAAAAGTGTCCAGTAAAAGAAAAGATAGAGAACAAGGATAATTTTAGCAGGAAAAACTTTGCTGTCCCCATAAACAAAGAAAGAGAGTGAAGAAACCCAGTGAATTGCTAAGAACAAGCTATTCAGAGCAAAAAGTAAAATTGAGATATAAACTCACTATAAAGGTCAAACTCTTTATTCACAACCAGTGAGTTCACTCAAAGTAAAAGCATTAAATGTCGCTAACCTTTACAAAGAAGGCCAACATGTTTCATTGCCACTAATCTTTCGGCAATTTCATCAGGGCATCGAGGTTTTTTGCACTCGTTTAACTGGACCTCCACTTTACTGTGTTATAGAAGGGCTGTATAAAAAGCAGAAAGGAAGACAAATAGAATGACTAATTTCTATTTGTACTTCAATAAAAGTTGGACCAACCATTCACCGATTACACCAAACTGATAATTACCATACATATAATTACCATGTAAAGGCCGAAGACGTTCATACCAGCCTTCACAAAGCCTATCGGAATTACTTTTCCTTTTTCCGACTATTTCAAAAGCGCTGCAACTAGCGCGTGTTCAGAGAAAGACTAAATAAGAGTTATGGTGATATAAGAGGCAGAGAATTGTTAAAATCGCCATGGTGTATCGCAACCTTTTTTCCATAGTGAAATGGGGCTGCATATGTTTTTAGTTGACTCGGCTTTGAGTGACAGACAAAATGAGACGGGTGGTGATGCAAGGGGGAGAGTATTACCAAAAATCATTGTCTTAAATACACACTGCGATTTGATGATGAATTGTAAAACCCCATTTTCCACAGGTGGAACACGCGCTAGTTGCAGCGCTTTTGAAATAGTCGGAAAAAGGAAAAGTAATTCCGATAGGCTTTGTGAAGGCTGGTATGAACGTCCTCGGCCTTTACATGGTAATTATATGTATGGTAATTATCAGTTTGGTGTAATCGGTGAATGGTTGGTCCAACTTTTATTGAAGTACAAATAGAAATTAGTCATTCTATTTGTCTTCCTTTCTGCTTTTTATACAGCCCTTCTATAACACAGTAAAGTGGAGGTCCAGTTAAACGAGTGCAAAAAACCTCGATGCCCTGATGAAATTGCCGAAAGATTAGTGGCAATGAAACATGTTGGCCTTCTTTGTAAAGGTTAGCGACATTTAATGCTTTTACTTTGAGTGAACTCACTGGTTGTGAATAAAGAGTTTGACCTTTATAGTGAGTTTATATCTCAATTTTACTTTTTGCTCTGAACAGCTTGTTCTTAGCAATTCACTGGGTTTCTTCACTCTCTTTCTTTGTTTATGGGGACAGCAAAGTTTTTCCTGCTAAAATTATCCTTGTTCTCTATCTTTTCTTTTACTGGACACTTTTTTCTTTTTTGAGTTGGCAACCAATGATGACAAAACATGGGCATACCAGCGAGAACCAGCTGGCAGCCTTCCTGGTGTTGCGTACGTGAGGTGCCTTCTCATTCTCCACTTTTTCACCCTTGTAGGATCTATGGTGATACATTGTCTGTGAGGTCTTGAAGGGTTGTATTGCAGATTTTCTTAACGAATAATTAAAGAGGTTCAGGGCCAGGCCAATTTTGCGGACATATTGCCAGTGGTTGGAATAAAGTTATTCCCAGTATCAGTGGCTGGCTTATGAATTGATATATGAACCCTCTTGATGCCAAGCTAATTGTTGTGGTTAATAACCAAGTTGTAGTGGCCCAACACTATGAGGAGGTCTCCCTGGAAATTCTGACCTGGGATCTGGTGATCCCTGACCTACCCCAAGTCTCCAAACGATGCTTGCAGCCCCTCTCTGGAGGGTCCCCTGACCATGACCAGAGCCGGTAAGAGAAACACGATGCCAAAAGATACCCCTGCACCCAACATCCACGGCCTTGGGTTGCCCAACAGACGGTGTCCTGGCATCCCCAGGCAGCCCAACTCACCTCTCCAGCCAGTGGTCTCCTACAGAAGATCTTTGTCCCCAAGCCTACAGTGTTTGATGCAACCAGAGTATCCCCACTGAAAGCAATAGGGCACCCTATGCCAAAACAGCACCCTGAACCCGGCCGCCCTGTGCTGCTGTGGGTACGCCTTGTATGCTAAATCAGATCACCCTTTGCTCTTAGCCTAAGTCCAGGAGCTTTGATCCCACAACCTTGTGGCCTGCTCGTGAGCAGCCACCAACCGGAAGCCCCCCATCACCCATTGGATAACATTGGGCCTCGGCACTCTGCACCCAGCCGTCCCAATGCCGCTGAGGGTGCTTTGAGAGTGCATCCTTGACCGTAGGTGAACCCTGGTTCTATCCCCAGAAAACCAACTCCAAAACCTAAGTACTTACTGTTAAACTGAACACATTGATTTCTCCCTGTCAGGATCTGGTTTGTATGAAACCTTAAGAAACTGCACATGTACAGTAACTGATTTACTTACCTTTTATTTAGGAAATGTCCCAGTGTGATTTCTAGGCATATCACACCGAGTGGAGAAAGTAACTTAAAAAGTAATCTGAAAAGTAACGTACAAAGTGATCACAATAAAAAGTGAAAAGTAATATTTAATGTTGACTTACCTGTAACCAAACCAATTGCACTCTACTGCATTTCAACTGCATTATTCTTGCAAAGTATTATTTCACTTACCTGCAACAGGCCTGGCTTGGTTCTAGAAATAAAATACAACTATATAATATGTTTCTACAGACACACTTTGGGTTCGTTAGTGCATTTCCCATTTGCCTCTTCAATGGAGCTTCGCTGCATCCGAAATCGGAATGTCTGGGGTTTCCGGTGAACTATTTTTTACACCAGAGCGCGTCGCGCTTGATTAATTTTTCACCGCTGCATTCGTCTCCTCAGAGACGCCCGCCATTTTAGATGCGCGCTTCATCAACAATGAGTCTAGCGCGCTGAGATGAATGCTGCCTACGCACCGGCCCCCCCCCGCTTCCTGGGCTCTATGAACTTTTGTATATTGCTGCATCTTCTCTAAAAGCATATTCCAGCGCTTATAACCCTTGTTACATTGGAGTTTGTTTTCTTTGTACACCGCTTCGCCTGACCGGTATGAATTTGTGCTTGCACTTCACAAGGAATACCTGTCTTTTTGGATCTATTCTTCTTTCTGCCTTCCTCCAGTGTTTATCCACATCTCCTTGGCAATTTATTTAAAAGACAGTTTTTTCTTGGAGGGTTTTTCGCTACTGCATTCGTCTCTTCAGAGGCGTCTGCCATTTTAGGTGCGCATTTCATCAACAATGAGTTTAGCGCGCTGAAACAAATGCTGCCTATGCCTTGCTTCCTGGGCACCATAAACTTTTGCATATTAATACATCTTTTCTAAGGATACTGTAGCCCATATGCAGCGCTACACTTGCTCATAATCCTTGTTACATTGGAACTTGTTTTCTGTGAGTGTCACATCTCCTGACCTGTACGTAATTGTGCTTGCATTCAACAAGGAACAGCTGACTTTTTGGATCTACTCCTTTTTATGCCTTCCTCCAGTGTTCATCCGCATCTTTTTGTCAATTATCTTAAAAGACAGTTTTTCTTGGAGGGTCTTTGTTTCTACTGTCTCTACTACAATTGTGAGGAAAACCTGGTTCTCTGGACTTATTATTTTGAGTGCATTCCTCAAATAGTCAACCTTATTTGTTTCTTAGTCTACGGTGGTAACGATTTTTCTTGGAGACGCTCTGAGGACAGCTTAATAGACAGTCATTTTGGAAGATTTTCTGTTATTACTGCCTCCATTACAGGTGTTAAATCTGCACTCTGACATCAGATATTTATGGGAAAGTTGTGCAAACCGAAGTTTGTTTTTGTTCCATCGAAACATTCTTCGTTTACCTCACCCTTACCCTCTCCATCACTAGACTCCTCTCCTAACACAGATCAAATGGCTGGAATTGCCTCTAACCGTTCTTCTCCAACGCAACCTACTTCAAGCAAATCCTCTCTCCCTACTGCTTCTTCTAAACGCTTGAAACATGATCCTCCATCTCCGGACAAAACTCTACCTCCCATTTCTATGGAGTTGCTTTTAGAGGAGATACGTGCCTTGCGCCCGTTTGTGGAGGAAACCAACAGCAAAATGCAGCTTTTCGAGGAGAGAAGGTCTACTATGGATGGCAGAGTGGCTTCGGTGGAACAGCAGGTTTCAGAAATACAGGTTAATTCTCAACGTATTTCCTCTTAGGAAAAATCGGTCCTCACCCTTCAGCAACATACTGAGGACTTAGAAAATAGAAATAGGAGGAATAACCTACGTATATATGGTTTACCGGAGTCTTTGGAAGGTGATGACCCTGTATCATTTTTTTCTTCCTTTCTTCCAAAACTTCTCGATATGCCATCTACTACGTCTCTCAGTATCCAAAGAGCACACAGACTTGGTCCTCGTTTAACTTCGTCAACAGATCCAGCTAGACCACGTGGGGTCATCATCCTCCTTTTGAAGTTTACGGATCTTCTCTCAGTCCTGTTTGCAGCTAGATCTAAACGTCAAATTTCCTGGCTGGGTCAGAAGGTGTTCTTCTCTCAAGATGTCTCCAATGTTACCGCCTCTAGAAGGAAAGAGTTTCTGAATCTTCGTGCTCCTCTTCGAACTCTTGGTGCTAGATATGGTTTATTTCATCCATGTATCTTTAAGGTGACATACCAAAATCAAACATGGACCTTTCAAGACCCTGGGGAACTTAAAAACTTTATTCATATCCATACTACCACTGGCATGGACACTACTACTCCTCCTAATGGTTGATCGTTTAACTTTTCTTTTTTCCTTACAGGTTTCCTGTTAATAGCTTTATATATATATATTTTTTTCTTTTTGTTTATCTGTTATGCAGTGGATTTGCCCTTTTCTTTTTGATGCTATTTGATTAGATATAAGAGTGTTCCCTTTACTGTTCACCTCTTTTTGTATCTGTGCTTTGTAGACAATGTAAGCTTCTTAGGTTTATTATTTCCTTCGTTATTTGTTCGCTGGTTGTATTTCTCCTTATTTACTATACTAATGTTATCCGATTTCTTTATTTTGTTTATTCATGCAGATCTGTTAATGTCCCTACAACCCATGTGGTTCCTTTCCTATTTCCTTTTCGTCCTGGTGTGGTCCGGACTCCTAGTCTTGGGTGGATCGTCTTGTCGTATGTCGCCATTACCCCGTTGTTCCCTTCTTTGTTCCCCACAGGTATGTTATTCTCAGTCATCCTTTTTGGATATGTACTGTCTCTTCTGGTATTTCTCCTTTTTCTCCCTATCCCTTTTTTTCCTTTTTTATCCTTTTTTTCATCTCAATTTTCATCCTTATGCTTTTGCAACTCCTCCCTTTTGCTTCTCCTTTTTACCACTCTCTTTTTCTGTTATTTATTGGCATTTTGTTTCATCTTTTTATCACTGCAGCTTTCGCTTCCTCTAAATTTTTACTGTCTTTATATTCAAAGTTATTTCATGGAACGTAAAAGGTTTTATTAATCCTATCAAAAGACAGAGAATCCTTTCCCACCTCGCTTCATATAACCCTGATATAGTCCTTCTACAAGAGACTCATCTTACTGAAGCCGAATCACTTAAACTAAAAAGAAGCTGGGTGGGTACGGTTTTATTCTCTCCATCTCACAATAACAAAAACGGTGTTGCTATTCTTTGTCACAAGAAACTAAAATGTAAAATCATCTCACAAGAAAATGACACTGAAGGGAGATGGGTATTAGCTAAGTTGTTAATTAATTCTGTACCTTTAACTGTGTTTAATGTCTATGGTCCTACACAACCTGATTGTTCTTTTTGGCCTTTGATCACACAAAAATGTATTCAATTTCAAGATGATTTGTTTATTCTGGGTGGTGATTGCAACCAGATTGTAGACCCGTTTCTTGATCGTAAGTCAACAGTCCGCTTTATACCTCATAAAACCCACAAACAATTCATTGACACTATCTCTCAAACACACCTCATTGACTCCTGGAGGCTTTCTCATCCTGACACTCTTGACTACTCTTTTTTTTCTCCTCCTCATGCATCTCTTTCTCGTCTAGATTACATCTTTCTTTCTCAATCTTTGTCGCAAAATCTACTGTCCTCTTCTATTGAACCCATTGTCATCTCGGACCATGCCCCAATTGTGACGGTTCTTGACCTGCTCCCTCCACATCAAAAATCCTCACAATGGCGTTTTAATAGCTCCCTTCTTCATGACCCTCTTTTTTCCGCCTCCTTTCTCTCCTTCGCTAATGAATTCTTTTCACTTAATTGCGACTCCAATACTTCTCCCCATCTTTTTTGGGACTCCTTTAAAGCAACAGCAAGAGGGTTCATTATTGATTTTGTCTCTAAGAAAAAGAAAGCTTTCCTTCAGAAACAGAAAGCTATATTGGCCCATATTAAACTTTTGGAACATGAATTTTATATTTCCTCTAATAATTCAATTTCACCAGAACTCATACGAGCTAAACTTGAGTTTAATAAAACTACTACTGATAATGCATCATCAATACTGCTTCGCAGTAGTGCTCGTTATTATGGTGGTCGTAATAAATCAGGAAAACTCCTTGCGAATTATCTCAAAATACGCAAGGAGCGTACTCTTATAGACTCTATTTACTCTGCCGATAACTCTCTTTTGCATAAAAATCAGGAAATACTTAATGAATTTCAACTTTTCTATCAAAACCTTTATACACCAGAATCTCCTCCCACTCCTTCTCTCATTCAGTCTTATTTTGAGAAACTTCCTACTCCTTCTACTTCCCATCTCAATTTTCTTGGTCTTGAAACTGATCTTTCCCTCAATTAACTCTTCAAAGCCTTGAATACTCTAACTAAAGGAAAATCACCAGGTCCAGATGGTTTTCCTGTTGAATTTATATGCATTTTTCTGATCTCTTACTTCCTAAACTTTTAATTAATTTCCAATCCTTTTATTCATCTGGCACAACTGCATGCACTTTTCAGGAGGCCACTATCTGTCTCATTCCTAAAGAAGGTTGGGAGCCCCAATTCTGTAACAATTATTGTCCGATCTCTCTCATCAATGTGGATTATAAACTATTTGCTAAACTGCTTGCTTTACGCTTGGACCCCCTTATGCCTCATTAAGTAAGTAAAGAACAATGTGGCTTTGTCAAGGCAGACTTACATCGGATAATTCTCGTCTTTTTCTTAATGTTTTAAATAAAGTCCCCTCTCTTTCTATCCCTCTGGCTGCTATCTTTGTTGATGCAGAGAAAGCTTTTGATAGAGTCGATTGGTCTTTCTTGTTTGCATCATTACGCTGGCATGGTTTTGGCCCTAATTTCATATCTCTTATCTCCTTACTATATGCTGCTCCTAAAGCTGCGGTCCTGGTTAATGGTTGCGTATCATCTTATTTTTCTCTTCACTGGGGCGTTCGTCAAGGTTGTCCTTTGTCCCCACTTCCTTTTGTTCTAGCTCTTGAACCCTTTTTGACTTCTATTCATAATAATAACTCCATCTCCGGTTTTCCTTATGGGGATTGCCAGTTGAAACTTTCTGCATATGCAGATGATATTCTGTTATTTATTTCTGCTCCTGAAACATCTATACCCCCTTTATTACTTGAAATTAACTCTTTTTCACAGGTTTCCTGGTACAAAATTAACTCAGATAAGACTGAAATTCTGCCTCTCACAAAGTTCTGTCTTCCCCACTTCTTCTCTTCCACTGGGTTTGCTTGGAATAGTTCGAAAATTAAATACTTAGGTATATGGTTCTCGAAGTCCATTGCCTCCTCAATTAACCTCAATATGTCTGCAGCCCTATCTCGAATTGAAAAATCCTTCTCCGCTTGGAATCCTCTCTTTCTTTCTTGGTGGGGGCGGCTGGATTCGATTAAAATGATGATAGCTCCAATTTTAAAATATATGCTCTCTATGCTTCCAGTTCATATTCCTGCATTTTATTTTAAACGTATTGACTTGTGTCTTTCTAGATTTCTTTGGAACAATAAAAAATCCAGAATTGCTTTAGCATCTCTTCGAAAGCCAAAATCTAATGGTGGAGTTAATTTCCCAGAGTTTCGTCTTTATCATAAATCCTTCTCACTACGCCAGGCCTCAAGATGGCTTACATCAGATTCCTCTCCCTCTACTCCCCTTTGGTTTTCCATTGAACAAATATTACTGTTACGCTTTTCCTTTAAGGAAATCATGCGTTTTTTCACCAAAACCTCTTATACTTCTCTCCCCCTATTTAGACACACTTGTTCCCTCTTGAAATCCTTGATACATCCCACCACCATGTCCCGTGAATCTTTCTTAGACACTCCTATTTGGCATAATTTGCTTATTCTTCTCAACAACAGACCCATTTTTTGGAACGCATGGAGATTAAAAGGTATCCTATGGGTTAATCAGTTTTTTTATGGAATTCAGGAATGTTATTGTAAGAACCTGGGGTATGTCATGGAATGTTGGGGGGTGATGCGGTCATTACTGGTGGAGCTGTGCTGCTGGCAAGACCGTTAATGCTGGACCTGTTTTACTGAATAAACCTTTCCTTCAATCATACCTGGAAAGATCTTATTTCTACACTGGCGACGATTGGCACTTCTGCTTGATTGGAGACAAGCATTCCAGCATTAATTCTCCAACATTTTTTTTTTTGGGCATGTTAACTGAAGTTGTGCCTGAACCCACGAATAAGGACGATTCCTTTTAGTTGTGGAATTCACTTCGGATGACTATTATTCTGTTTTCTGGCTTATGGATTATTTTTGAGCAATTTTCGGACTCTGGGAGGAATTTTACGTCGTGAGCAACGTTACAAGCCCATGGGAGTTCTGGTTTTCACTCATTAACTCTTTGTTGTGGTGTGTGCGGAGTTCCTGTGATCAAACTTTTCTTCTAGGAAACACTTTGGCAAAGTTATTCTAATTACCCTTGGATGCCTCGTTGTACATCTACGAACAACGGCCATCAGTTGTTACCTTTTGAAGTGTTCTTACGCGAGGACACCGCGAGCTCCCTGGTGACTTCATTCGGTCTTGTGTCAGCATCGGAACGTTCTTCCTGGAGGGGCTTCTGTGACGCTTCATGCTTCGTACTGTTGTGATTTCGCGTTGAACCGGAAGCAGTGAGTCTCTTGTTCACGCATCACGCGAGAGTGTTCAAGAGCGTGATCTCGCGTTAGAGCTGGAGATTTCCGTTTTTATCCTCTGCTGAAGATTAATAAGACACAGCGGCAGCGGAACACAGCGGCTGCAATTCAAAAGACTGTTGGACTTTCTGGACTACATAGACTACGGTGACTACTTTCTTTATTTTAATTTTTTTTTTTTGAGAGTGAGGGATGGTTTTACGTAGTCACATAGGTTTTTTTCAGACTCGCTAGCATTTTGGTTCTGCTTACTATTGCTGGTCTATCTCCTTTTTATGGACTGCATTGCTACTTGGTTTCTTCTCTTCTTGGTTGTGAGGGTAAACTTGTTTTGCATTCGTTTTTTAAGAGGAAAAGAAGGGGGGGGAATTGTATTCCAGGTTACAATATTATATAAAAAAAACCAAAAAAAGAGACACATACATAACTCAATTTGATTGGGGAATCATTTTAGGATGGCTTCTTCAACTAGTATGTCGCAGCCTCCTGCTTTTCTCTCTGAAAAAGGTGACCCCATTCTTCCATGGAAAAGGTGGAGGAATTTATTTGACTCTTACATTGTGGCTATAGGTGGTGAAAAGTTTTCGGCCACTAGGAAACAAGCTATTTTGTTGCACAATTTAGGTGTCGAGGGACGAAATACTTATGACAGTATGGACCTTATTCCGGTGGGAACTGGGGATGGTGACTCTAATGATGTGTACGAAATGTCTATGACAATGTTAGAAAGGTATTTTGGACCCAGGATAAATGTGGTTCTTGAGAGACATAAGTTTTTCACCAGAATACAAGGGAGCAATGAAAGTGTGAAGAGTTATGTTGCATCGCTTAAGACCCTTGCGCGGACATGTGAGTTTGGGGAATTGTCCGATTCTCTTGTTAGGGATCAATCGGTGCGATGCACTAATAGCACCCGTGTACAAGAGAAGTTGTTGTCTAAGAATCCTACATTGGTGGAAGCAGTAGCAATTGTAGAGGGAATGGAGAACACCTCTTCCTGGGTAAAAGAGATGAGGAAAAACCATGATGAAAAGAAAGAGACCAGTGAAGTTCATGTAATTCATGAGGCAGAAGATTTGGGAGGTGGGGAGAATGTAGCAAGAATTTCCCCTCATGAGAAGTCAAAAACTGGTGAAAAAGATTCACGTATGCAAAAATCTAAAAATCAATCAGATAGATCGGATAAGGAGTCTCGCACTAACTTGGGTGAGAGTGAAAAGAAACCCAAAGATGTACCCAAGGTGAAGTGTTATAGGTGTGGCAGTTCTTCCCATTTTTCAAATTATCCTCACTGTTATGCCAAAGAGTCTATTTGCATGAAGTGTGGGATAAAGGGGCATTATGCACGGGTTTGCAAGTCAACTCGTAACCCTGACAAGAAGACTGAAGTTGTGCGCACAATAATTTTGAATGTGGAAGATAGCAATGGTGAGATTGATGGTGGAAAGTTGACCATGCCTGAATGCAAGATTTTAGTTGATGATTTTAGTTTTGTAGTGTTGGCGGATTCGGGGTCTCCTTTCACTATGATAGGAAACAGACAATGGGATGAGGTGGTAGGTTTTGACAATGTGATTCTTCTTCCTCCTGACATTAGCCCAGTCAGTTATGGTGGTGCGAAAATAAATGTTTTAGGGTACATTCAAGCTTGTATCAGATTCAAAGATAGGAACACGATGGGAAAGGTCTATGTGGCAGAGAGAGGTGACAATTTGTTGGGATGGAGGCATCAGCGTGATTTGGGCATCATGCTAAACCCTAATGCTAAAAATCCCGAGGAACAAGTCATGTTGATAGATAGAAAAACAGTTGGGGGTACACTGGGTGATCGGGATGGTGATCAAAACTGTGTCTATTTCAGTAAATTTCCTGAGGTATTTACTGAGAATTTAGGGTGCTTGAAGGATTTTGAACACCAAATCATCTTAAAGGACCGAGCTGTACCTTGTGTACATAAAGTGAGGAAGGTACCCAACATGATGATTGAACCACTGAAAAATGAGTTAGACAGGTTGTTGAAATTAGGGGTCATTGAGGAGATAGAGTCCTCAGAATGGTTGGCTCCAATTGTTTTGGCCCCGAAGGATGGTGGTACGGCAATCAGGATGTGTGTGGACTTGAGGAGTTTGAATGAGTGGATTTGGGTAGATCGCCAACCATTACCTAACATTTCGGAGTCTCTTAGCACATTAAAAGGGGCTCGTATTTTTAGTGTGCTGGATCTATCGTCAGCTTACCATCAAGTTCCTTTGCACAAAGATTCCAGACACCTTACGTCATTTGTGACTCCACTGGGTGCATTCCGTTTTTTGAGGATGCCGTTTGGATTGGCATCTGCGGCGGCATGCTTCCAGAGGGTCATGAAGAAGGTATTAGGAGGTATAAATAACAACATGTTTTTTCAAGATGATATCTTGATCTATGGCAAAGGTAAGGCAGAACACGGTCAAACATTGCTTGAGGTTTTGGAAAGGTTGAAGGCAAAGGGAATAACTGTGAAGAAAGAGAAATGTCGAATTGAGGTTGAGACAGTTTCGTACTTGGGTCATGTGATATCCGGTGAGGGTATTCAGCCGAAAGTGGAGCTGGCACAAAGTGTGGTGGATGCTCCAATTCCAAAGGATAAGGAAGAAGTGAGGTCATTTTTAGGCCTCGCTGAGTTTTACGCGAAGTTTGTTGAGAATTTTGCGTGTGTGACGGAGCCTATCAGAGCCCTATTGAAGAAGGGGGCACATTTTGTCTGGTCTAGTGATTGTCAAAAGGCTTTTGATAGGATCAAGGTTGAGATTGGAAAAATGCCTACGTTAGGACATTTTGATGTAAATAAAAAGACAATATTGACTACGGATGCTAGTCTTAAGGGATTGGGTGCGGTCTTGTCTCAAGAGGTCAATGGAGAACACAAGACTGTCGCTTTTGCTTCAAGGGCTCTTAGGGGAGCGGAGAAGAATTATTCTTGTATTGAGAGGGAGGCTCTGAGTATTTATTGGGCTGCACAACATTTCAAATTCTATTTATGGGGCATTCCTTTTCTAGTTAGGACGGATCATCGTCCTCTTGTACAGTTATTTTCTTGCAGGCGCAGTTAACATATCACACCTAGGATAAAACGCTGGAGTGAGGGTCTGCAAGAATTTAATTTCACTGTACAATACATACCAGGGTCTAATAACAAGTCTGCAGATTGTCTTTCCCGGCAACCCTTGGAAGTGACAAGTGAGGATGTTGAAGAAGAGAGTGTGTGTTGGGTCGTGGAGTCTTCATTGACACAGGAGGCATGGGTTGATGGTATGGATAAAGACAAGGAGTTGAAGTCGTTAAGGTTATGGGTCAATCAGGGTTGGCCAGATTACAAAGTGTTGGATCCTGAAATGCGGGCATATTGGTCGGTTAGGGATAAACTCTCATATATTGGTGGAAACCTTATGAGAGGTCATAGAGTTGTGCCGCCTGTGGAATTCAGGAGTAAGATCATCAACACGGCCCATGAAGGACACCTGGGAAGGAGTCTCACCAAGGCTCGGGTGAGAGAAAGATACTGGTGGCCTGGTATGGATCGCATGGTTGAGGAGGTTGTTAAAGAGTGTGTGTCTTGTGCATCGAGTGACAAATCTCATGTGACCAGCCGAGCGCCGTTATCCCCTGTAGAGGTTCCTGATAAAGTCTGGTCTAAACTGGGACTGGATATTGTGGGTCCTTTTGAATTATTACCATCACATGAGCGATATGTCATCATGTTAGTGGATTACACCTCTAAATGGGTGGTGACGAAATGTGTTCCATCGGTGTATACGAGAACAGTGATTGATTTCTTAAAGGATGTTTTTGTCTCAGAGGGGGTGCCCAGATTTTTAATTACAGACAATGGGGTGCAATTTGTATCCCATGAAATGCAGGATTTTCTCAAAGATCATAATATTATGCATCAGAAGACTGCACTATATGCACCTCAAGCCAATGGCTTGTCAGAAAGAATGAATCGTATAGTGAAAGATTGTGCACAGCGAGCTGTTAGTTCTAGAGTTTCGTTTAGTAATGTGTTGAGAGACACATGGTTGGCACATCGTACTACACCTAATGCGATCACTTTGGTGTCGCCTTTTGAGGCTTTGAGGGGAAGGAAAGCCACTTCCAAGCTGAATCCATCTTGGCTGCCTGTGAGCTCAGGTGTTGTAGTTCCTATGGAAGTGAGACGGAGGAGAATTTTGGATTATCAAAACAAGTATAAAATAGATTATGATTCCAGGATGCGTGTGAAGAGTAAGAAGTGGAATGTTGGTGACAAAGTCATGGTCAAGAACCCTAAACACACTTTGAAGGGGAGATCTTCTTTCATTGGCCCTTTCACAATAGTTTCTATTTGGAAAAATGTGGTGAGGGTAAACACTGGTTGTGTGTGGAGTATGTCTAGGTTGGTAAAATGTTTGAGCAGTTCCAAGGATTTGTGTCATCCTGTTGGAGGTGAGAGGGGTGTTGGTGATAATGGAAATGAGAGTGCTACTCCACATGGAGGAAGTAAGGTTTCGAATGGGAGTGCTTCACTTCATAGAGGAGGTCAGGTTCTGAGCAGGGATTCTACTCCTAATAGGCCTGCTCGAAGATGTGGAGGTCTCCCTGTTAGGTTCAAAGACTATGTTATGAAATGAACCAACATGACTTTTAGAGGTAAATTTGTGTTCTTATTTTATCCTTAGTCTGAACCAGAATCACCCTTAGTAGATATTGTGTTTTAATTTCATCATTACTTTTATTGTTATTGTTATTGTTTTGTTTTGTAGAAAGGGAGATGTGTTGTAACTTAGTCAGGAATGTTATTGTAAGAACCTGGGGTATGTCATGGAATGTTGGGGGGTGATGCGGTCATTACTGGTGGAGCTGTGCTGCTGGCAAGACCGTTAATGCTGGACCTGTTTTACTGAATAAACCTTTCCTTCAATCATACCTGGAAAGATCTTATTTCTACATTCACCTTGTTCCTTTCCCCAATTTCAGTCCTTATTTCACTGCCCTCGATCCTTTTTGCAGAAATTTACTATTCTTATGGCTGTTATTCTTGATACTTATTACTCCCTTCCTTCTTTATCTTCATCTATTACCCAGACTTCTCTCCTCAACATACTTTTTACCCTTCCTAAAGCCTCCCTTATCTATAAATTTTTCTCAGCCCCCAATCCAGATTGCGTTAAATCTAAACTAGAACTTTCTTGGGAACTGGATTTGGGATGTAATTGGTCTGTCACATTTTAGGATAAACTTTGGTCCAGGTCCTTAAAAATTTCATCTTTCACCAGCCTCTTTATCGCGTTTCTCTGTATCTTCTGACTCGAACTGCTGGACTTGTGGCTCTTCTAATGCTGACCTTCTTCATCCCTTTTTTCTCTGTCCTACAGTTTCTGAATTCTGGAAGAAGGTTTGGTCATATATTGTTCATCTATTTACAATTTCCATTCCTTACTCTATACCTCTCATCTTTGCAGGTAGTCTCTCCGATTCTTTAGACCTTTCTCCACATTGCCATGGTCTTTTTGACCTCATGCTTGCTCTCGCTTTTCAACACATTTCCCTTAACTGGAAAAATCTCACAAAGCTCTCCATTCAATTTTGGTGGAATTCTCTATGTCATTTTCATAGACTTGATATGGCATTTGCCTCCTCTTGCAATCCAACCATCAATAGAGACCTCTTCTGGTTGCCTCTTACTACATATTTGGACCGGATGGCCTTAAAGAACACTTCACATGTCAATTCTGAAAACTTTAAACTCCCTTGAAGGATTGCATCTCTGTCCTTCATTATAATTATTTTTATTTTCTTTCTTCTCACTTGGTTAATATTTATATGAACTTTTATGCTCGACAAAATGCATTGATTCATTTACAGTATTTTGTTAATATGCCATATGCTTTTTATTTTCTTATGTCTTTCTTTATATTACAGGGTTAATATTCCCCCTCCTCCCTGCTACCCTTCTCCTACTTTCCCCTTCCTTTCCCTTCCCCCTCCTACATATATAAAATTCCACAAATTGCTTTTACTCTTTGCTTTCTGGTATCAGCCGTGTTCTTGTTATAATATTGTATTTTAAAGTTTATTCTGTCTATATGTAGCTGATATCTTTATGTGTTATCAATTGGTTCAATAAAGCTTTTCAAACATAAAAAAAAGAAAGTCCGAGGGTGTTTGAAGGTGTGGTAAAAAAATTACCTCTAGTCCTCAGTGCGGTCTTTTTTTTTACCAAGGACGGGGTAAGATTAAAAGAGGTGAATGGATGGTTTCGAGGTGAAAAAGTTACTGTTCCACCGCGCCTAGTGAAGGTCATGGTAGGTCAACATGTTTCAGCCCTTTGGTGCCCTTACTGGTTTGTGGGCCTTCTTCAGGACCAGGTTGTAGCTGACTACCTTGACGGTAGCTAGTTGAGAGTACGTGAGTCACTTGCCATTCTTCATCAATGAGCCCAATTGCTCATCTTCATATGTAAGTTACAGATGCATCTTTTTTGTCTATAACTAGGAGAGAAAAATACAGTGTAGACAAAACAACAAAGGATACATTTTATAATATGTATTCATGTTTTAAAAACTTGGAGAGATGCTGTTTACTATACAAACAAATCTCTGGGGGCTACTGGAAGCTATGCAATTCTACAATGACAATGGGGGTTTCTCTTTTCTGAAACGGAGGGAGGTACTTCAGGGTCACTCTCCTTATGTCTGGGAACTTAAAAGTTCAAGAATTCAGTTGACGCTCATACTCATAGTAATGTTGATCGGAGTATGATTCAGTTTATTCTTGGAAGGTTTCATGCTTCAAAACTGATATATAGTGTGCAATCTTTCCTTCATGGTATATGGGATTTTAAGATGATTGTGAAAAGCAGATATTGTGTTGCAGGGACTTCGCTGAAAAACGCATATGTGCCCAGTGCTTATTGAAAGAAACGTGTAGTTACACAAGAGAGTGACGTGGAAAAGATTACAATGTTGTTATTGTCAATCGTGTAAAAATGCGGTGTTTAAATGTCAGCGTGAATTCAATTTTCAGAAAATGCATGCTCATTATCTTAGGTGTTCTTATTGTCTGTTATCGCGTTTTAGCAGAATATCTGTGCCTTTGTGATCTCTAAGTGCGATGGTTTACATACAGTTGCTGTAGATCATGCCATTGGAATAAAAGGAAGCATCTTGTGATGGAGACAGTTGTTTCTCCTATGAGGACAGGCGGAGGGACTTGCTCCGTCTTTTGTGCCCTGGTGATGTTAAACGCGGGCAGGAACTGAATGCTATTTGTAGTGTGTAGTCTGTTTCAGTATAGTTAGCATAGTTGAAAGATTCTATCTCAATGTGAGATTATGGTAAAATTGATAAAATTATATAATGGGCGTCATCGTTTTTAATTATGTAAAAAATGTTTTATGTACACATATTTTGAAAAAATATATTATATATCAAAACAATTATTTGAAAAATAAATTTTATTTTTGAAAAGGAAGTCTATGAGTATCATGTTGGCAGCGTTAACCGCATCAATAGTTCCTTCTATAATTCTAAGCTGTGATGCTGGGTAGCTGAAGAGATAATGTGTTTGTAAGAGGAAACCTACCTCTAGAGTTAGTGATTTTCCACTGTGTGGTCCTCAGTCGACAGTTGTGAGAGAACTCATGTTTCGTACTGAATATTCAGCGTATGATTGAGAGCCATGGTATATTATCGTTCAGACCTTGATCGTAAGTCTTCAAACGGTATCACCACTGTTGTTCCTTCTCAAAATGAATGCATTCTGCATTGTTATTCTTTGTGGTCAAGGTTTCTAAAATGACGCAACTGATGCCCTCTGTGGTGTGTTTTTGATTTAGAAAGTGGTTACTCATTCAGGTGGTGGATTTACCGCACTTGATGTTGCTCCAGTGTCTGCAAATCCTCTGTTTTGCTTTGCAGCAGGTCATTCCAATGTACTTTAAATGGCATGGACAGGTGATCATCTAAATAACACGAGTAGTATTGCAATTGGTATATTGTCTGAGGGTCAATTCAAAATTTTCAAACAATTTTTGTCTGTTGGTAATTTTCTTGAGTTTGCCCACAGTGATTGGTGTTAGACTCCATGTATTAATTACTACCTTCCTTTGAGGCCTTGTAGGGGGTGGTCTGGTATGGACTAATAGATCACAAATGTTCTTGGATCTCCTTTTGGCAAACATGGGTTTTGGCCATTTGAGAGTTCCCGATGTCAAGATGCTCCAGTGTTTGTTGATTAACATGAGGTTTCAATTGGGGAAGGAACTGAACATGGCATGTGACACAAATGCCTAACCTTTTACAAACAAGTGTTGATACAGACAATGGGAAGGACATACCCCATACAAACAAACAATGATTTCAACAAAGGATATTACTTGCACTTACAGAAATATAACCTAGCACCATGCTACCCCTTCCCAAACCTTTGGCAACTCATTGAATCTCTTCTTCATTGACAAAATTCAAAAAATAAAGTCCAGTATCCCGATTTGCCAAAATTTGGATTCCAGCTTTCGTACCACCCGAAATCCTAGCACCTTTACGCATTTCCCTATAATCGGTGAGCGCACCTTTGCGGATCTCCTTTCTAAAGTCAAATACGGCTCTCCCACTGACTGCTGCCCTCCTAGCATTTTGAAGGAAATATTTACTGCCCTCCCCGGTCCTGCCCTCAATCTTTTAAATGAGTCGCGGTCCCAGGGTACCGTCCCTGCCACTTGTTGTCCCCCTTTTGAAGAAGGTGGGTGCGGATCCGCTAATTTTAACCAACTATCGACCAATTTCTCTTCTTCTTTACCTAGCCAAGGTTTTGGAAGCCTATGTTACGAGAAGTCTCACTGATTTTCTGGAGGAATCTGAATTTCTTGATTCTCACCAAGCGGGATTCCGCCCGGCTCATTCTATCGAGGCGGTCATCCTTACAGTGTTGGACACTCTCCGTAGCGAGGTCAATGGTGGTTCCTCGCAGGCTCTTGTCCTGCTCGATCTTTCCACCACCTTTTACACGGTTGACCATAATCTTTTGGTTGACCGTGTGAGGGATGCAGGAATCGCAGGACCTGCTCTGGGCTGGATCGGCTCCTTTCTGGAAAATCAATCCCAGGCGGTCTGTACTGCCCAGTTCACTGCCCCCAGAATTAGTATTTCTTGCAGTGTCCCTCAGGGCTCTTCACTTTCTCCCCTGTTGTTTAATCTTTATCTCCTCCCTCTTGTCCAAGCCCTGAAAGAGCGCCAAGTTTGTACATTTAACGATGCTGACGATTTCCAACTTATTTTTTCCATCAGCAACTTCCCGGAGTCGGTTCACGCCTTTCAGTCTACCATGCTGTTCATTAGCCAGTGGATGAACGGTAACCATCTTAAACTCAATCCGGACAAGACGGAGTTAGTTTTGACAGGTGGTATTGTCATAAATTGGCTGCAATTAAATTAGCGTTAGCGGAATCCATCTGGTATTTAGAGGCTATCTTGTACATTTTGTGGAATCCATTTTGTATTTCTGGCAGCCATTTTGTCTGCCATGTGCTCACCAAGAGCTGTTTCCTTCTTCACTGTTGTTTACCCTTGTGCTCTGTTTAAATGACTGGTTATACTTAGACTCTGCTACTCTGCACATGTGCAGAAGAATCTAACTGTCCATACATCTGTTTTTAGTCTGTAACTATCAGGTTGTTTCTACCAGAGTCAGCAACTGCTAGCTCCTCCTTTACTGTTGACTGTGCATTCCTGTATGACCATCTATGTATGTAACTCTCCTATGTGTGCTTGTACCGCCCTCTTTTTGAGCCCCTGTGTGGGTATAAAAGACCCATGGTTCTTCTACTCTGGGTGCTACATTCATTCAGCACCACAGGGTGCTGGGCGAATGTGGTTCCACTTCGTGAAGGTTTATTAAACTTTGTATTTTCTATTCCAGTTTCTGTGCCAACTTCTTCCCAATTGTCTGAGGACTCTGTGCAGAGAAGGGCGAACCCCTTGCACTGGTAGGCCTAGCTGAGGTCTCTTTCAACAAATTGGCGCCCAGCCGTGGGGCTCATCGGTGACTCAGATGCCCAAAGGATTGGTCGCGACGAAGGATTGGAATCTCGCTGTGGACGCGATCGCTGCCCAATAAGACCCAAGTCTTGGCAACCACGGCGTTTTTCCTTTCTTTCTGATCTGACCATCCAGGTGGTGCCAGTCCTCCACTGAGATCTCTTCTGTTGATTCGCCGTGCAGTGACCATTTGGTCGATTTTAGAACTTGGCAGTTGGAACCTGGACACCAAGTGATTGGTAAGTGTCCTTCTGTGGCGCTTGCTGTTGGTTTTGATGCCTGGGATTGGTAAGGTAGTTTAGTAACGCTTACTGTGGCTTTTGGATTTGGAGATTTGTGTTGGCCAACTTGGTTTGTTATGATATATTGATATATAGGTTGCAATCTATATAGGCAGGTAATGAGGGGAAATTTCTCTATCTGAATTGATTTGAACGGCACATCGTACTAAAGGTACCTTAAGTGCTACTTTGATTATAATACTGCATATTCTGCACTATTTTTGGCATGCCTGTTTTTAGCACACTTCATGGGATGTGTAGCTCTGGTAGTGGTACCAATTTGAGAGTAAGATGAAGCACAACCGCCCCCCCCCGAGGGGACGCCTAATAGGGATATGTATATTAAGTATGATCTTTCTTCTATACTGTACAGCGCATTATGGAATAAATACACGCGTAAGGATCCTGAGTTGCGTTGGCCTATGTATGGGTCATTTGATTTACGAAAGATTGAGTATGTGGAACAATGTATGTTTAAGTGAAAGACTAGGCAAGAGATGTTTGATTGTGTACGAATGTGGGAGAAAAAAAAGTGCGTGAATGAATGAATGTCTTGCTTTCTTGGATGTACCATTTCTTTTGTATATAATTAGCCGGCTCCCCCTGAGGGGATACTTAACTATGTTTAGGTATATAAAAGTATTTCTTCTTTGGTGACTAGTACCCCGAGGAACTAAATATGTACATAGAAAGGATCCTGGTCTGTGCACTTAGTAACATTCATAAGTGGTGATATGCAGAGCGTTTTTTTCTTGGTGTTCTGCCAGCCAAATCTAGTGAATATGACTTACAACTAGTATTTACAAATGGTTTGGTTTAATTATAGTCTGTGGACTGTCTTTTGATTTTATCTTAAGTGTTGATCTGTGGGTTAAATGTGTGTTTAAATGTTGTGGTGTGGTAAATTGTGTTTTGGGTGTTGCTAGCACTGGAAAAGCGTGTGATTGAATGACTGTGATTATGTGAAAGAATTCTGGGAAGTGAAATTGTTCAGGAGTAAGTTTAATTTGGTCTTATCACCATCAATGTGTCGCAAAAGGAAATTGAGAGGGATGTAGCTAGAGAAAGAGCAACCCCTGTGATTTGATGACACCCTTAATGTACAAAAGTATTAATGAAAAGTAATTAGGGACCAGTTAAAAGTTTAGCTTGAGAAAAATTGTGGGTATTTCGAATTTGCAAATTGCTCCTATGCAGCTTTGTGTTCTTGGTGGTTCAGTGAGCCAATGTGCTGGGTCCAGATGGTTGTAGGTTCTGATTCAAGCTGAACCTGCTGATCTGAGAATAGAAACTAAAATTATGACCCCCTGAACAGAAATTTTATATCAAAATTAATTTTTCCATAGGGCAAATTATTGCAGTTTTGACAGCTTCAGGGCTGTGCGAGGCAGATTTTGACCTTGAAGCCTGTAAGGTGGGGGCTAGAAATAGGAGCGAGTAAACCAGGAGGTGAAATCACTGCTTAGAAAGCTTCTCTGACATGAAAATGTGTAATGCTTGCAGCAGGCGAGCCTTGGAAAGAGGTGGGGGCCAGGAGTGCTCGCAGTGGCTGGTTCTGCGCTGAGGGGCTATTTTTAGCTTCTCTGATAAGACAGGGCAGCTGAGAAACTAAACTCAAGGAGCCTTCCTTGTTCCTATTTTGTGCAAGACCAGTTAGAAAACAAAAAAAGAAAAGGTGCAGTGCCTTTGGGAAATAATTTCCATGGAAGACTGTTTTTACTTTTTTTAAAAATGTTGCATTAATCCTAGAAATTTTAAGGGCTATATGCCTATATAAAAACTATTTTCCAATTAAGAATTAATTTTCACAGTGGAAATTGTGGCCCAAAGCTAACATGGAATGTCAGTGATGTAATTTTACTTTTAGAAAGTTAAAATTAAGGTGGCCTAGTGTCGCAAGCTGACTGACAAGATGGTAACAGTTAATGTAATGGAAATTTATTTTTGTGTATTATGTTTTGTCTTCTGATTAAAAGTTATAAGTGTTATTTTGTCTGTTATGGGACATGTCTCTCTTTTGTGTGTACTGTATTTTTTCTGCTTCTGCCCACGGATCTCATGGATTGTTCTGGGTGGTTTTAAGGCTGACAAGACACGTGAGTTGGATTGGCAAACAAATTAAAATGTTATAATTATGAGAGGGAAAAAAGTGAGATATGTGCCTTAAAATGGCTATAGGTGGAAAATCAGGGTAAATAAATTGTGTTGAAATAGATGTATTTTTGCCATAACACCTTTCCAAAGAAATGTTTGTGTGTTTTTCATTTTAAGCACTTTTGTCCTTTTTATAAATTGTTCTTGCTGGTCCTATGTGTCAGCAGCGACACAGTCGGTTCAGCTGACAGCTGGTCATAATAAAGATGACCTACTGTCAGATGGGGGTGAGTAAAGCAAGGAAATCAGTTATTGATTTTAAGCCTGACAAATTAAGCCATCCAGAATGTTTGACTCTGAGCTGTAGGTTCAGTAATTGCTCATCACGGCTCATGTATATATGCTATTGTAATTTGTCTATGCTTTCTGTGCTTGGTATACTGATGGCTTGGCATGTGTATTTTTATTTTATATATGTTTTGTTTTTGTGTCGTATTGACAATTCTATTTTAATACTAGTACAAGTTCTCCTGTGAGGTAAGGAGATGGTCGTGACGACGTCTATCTTTGCGCAGCAGTTGGCTGGAACTTGTTCAAAATTACTAAATTCCACAGATATGATATTATCATTATCATGCTGTCAAAATGGCAGACAACACGTTATCAGTGTATGTCTAATTGGTATTGGAGATGAATACAAAAAAAGTTATGCAAGACTAAAATATGTGTCACCTGTGGTTAGCCATGACTGCCCTTCTCTTATAGACAGGCAGCCGTCAGTCATATGTTTCCAGATTGGATATTATGGAACCATTATGATTTGTAGCCCCTGCAAAAAGGTGACCTGAATTTTTCGAATATCGCACTAGCTCAATCCTGTTCTGTTTCCTTGGAAGTGTATAAGTATGCCTTTGATTCCTTAAAGGAAATCTGGTTTCCTTTTGCATATTCTTTATATGGGGATAAAAGGCCTAAAAACAAAACGGACTTGTGTGTTTTACAATAGATTAAATTAAGATACAAAATGTCACAGCATTTATCCTTTTGAATGAGGTATTAAAAGGCATTCACATTATACAGAACGACAGATTTGTGTTGGCTTGAAAGGTTGACTTGAAAGGCGTGTGAATTCGACGCCTTTACGTGTCAAGCAGCTGTGTCAGCAAGACTATTTCTATTTCTGACTCCGGCCACAGAAAACAGCTGAAATTACTACCCCTTAAAACACGGAGTAAAATCCTGCATTTCAAACTTCCGTTTTAAAGGTTAGAAATGTAGTTTCATTATTTTTGATAAACAGAGGACAGATTGACAGTAGGGATTTCTTTTGTTAATGCCTTTTTAAATAAGGATAAGAGTGGGGTTTGATGTTCAATAATAAAAGTGGCGCAGACTTAAGATGGTTCAAATTAAGCTTCTGTTCTTAGGGCTGTGAATAAATGTGTCTAAATATGATAGGCAAAGGGATGCAGCTTGCTTTTCATATGTGGACTCATCAAAATGAATAGATTTAGAATAAAAAAAAATATATATATTTTGATTATATGAAAAATGTTATTTAACAAAGGTGTATTAAATTAGTTTTTTACTGTTCATAATGCCTAATCATGATGCTGTCACCTCCTAGCATCCAAATTGAATTTAAGCCGTGCTATACAGCAATAGGGGGTCACTTACATGTGAAATGTCACTTTACCCAGGCGTACAAAACTTATTTTTATAAGGGTATACATTATACATTTCTGATGCCACATCTCTGGGATATGTAGAGGACATTCTGGGGATGACTATTATGCAAAAACATTGTAGGATATTCATTTTTAAGTGCCCTAAACATCAAAGTCAAAATTGAGTGAAATTCACTATTTAAATGAAGGTTTCTCCAGTCAGAACAGCTTTTAAACTGCCTTAGGCTCCAGTAAATGCACATATGTAAGCATAGACTTAATAGCTGACATCTATACTGCTAGACAAGCACTCGGCACACTGCTTACAAATATACATATGTACAAAAACTGGCAGAAGTTATTAAGCTTACCTCTGAATTGCTGGTAGACAGGATTGAAGTGGGTTTGTTGTTCAGCTTTCGGTCTCTAGGGTCACTTTGACTTGGGAACTCCTACATTTAGAAGCCTGGCTGGGCTCAGCACAATATGTGTTTTGACATTTCGACATTTGAAAGACGAAATGGCAGGGCAGGGAAAGAAAGAGGTTTTGCTTACCTTTTTTTTTTGTTTTGGCAAAAGCAAGTTTTTGTGCACTCAATGAACATAGAATAATGGTATATGTGACCTCTCTTTAAAAGACAATGGCTCTGCCATATATATAGCACTAATGCTTTTAGGGCTGAATTCAGGAAGCAGTGGGATTTAGTTTGAATTCATACGGCCTCATGTTACACTACTACATTTGCTAAGGGACTATGTTCTTTAGCTAGCTCAATGTGCTATTTAGCTCCTCAGAGTTTGTTTATGCCCAGTTGCTATATATTGGGGGTGCTAGTGTTGACAGAATGAAACCTATTATAGGTTTCCTACTGTCAAAAATGGGGGAGGAGGCTAGCTCCTCTACAAATTAAGGGTGGGCAAATTTATGTTTTCTCTCTCTTTTTCTTAATTTCTTTTGAGCCTGTCTAAACTGTCTGTGAAATAGCCATGAGACATTTAATTGGCTATTCAGTAATACTGTTTTAAACATTATTAGCATTAATAAAATGAATAAATAAATTTGCTATGTTACTGCCCATCCTGTCTGATGAAATTATGAAAGGATGAGTAGTCTAGATTGCGGTTTCCTTATTGTGATCTTTAAGGGGAACTAGCTGTGGGTAGTTTTTGTTCTAAAATTCTCAGGTGATAACACCACTATTGTTTGTTATTCTCTTGCTACATGCAGTTTTTGCAAGGGCATTGCTAGTTTTTATTAGCTAGTCTGTGTAAATAAACTGACAGTCCTTACTAGAACTGATGTTGCATAGTTTGGATTGTGAAAAAGTAGAATGCAGGGAAGATGCCCATGTGATCCTTAGCAAACATTTTTGAGGAAAATATTGTTTTATAGGAGTCTGTTAGTCACAAGATGTTCCGCTGGAGAACATGTACCCATTATTTTGAAGTTTTTAGTTCTTTAAGTAATAGGAATCCTTGTTAAATCAGCAGTGTTAGATTTTCCTGTTGCTCCTATAACATGAGAGCATGGTCCTAAGTATACAATGTAGGTGCTTTTATTAAGAGAAATTATTTTAGAAGTGTCTGCTGTCCTGTACAAGTAATGCAAAGTCTATGAGTAAAAGTGTAGAACATTTCCTTTTTTCTTGAGGGTCTTTAGATGATTAAGATAGGAATATACAGATGTAAGGATTTGGAGTATGTCTGTATTGTTTTTCCCTTTTCCTCAGAATTTAGTAAATGAACACAGACTTCCTTGGCTGCTTGGGATTGGGTGACGTATTACTCTTGTCAGTTCACCAAAGAGTTCCTTTTATACTTGACAATAGGTCCAGGCTGTTGTTTTATTTACTCTCACATAGATGAAAGTGGTTCCAGGGTGCCTTGTTAATATATGGGGCGTCCCTAGACTAGGAAGTATTCTGAGACTATCCTCTCTGTTGATAGATTATTTCTGTGCCTTGTCTAAAGACCTTTTGTTCTATCCACCAATAGATATTTGCTGCTTTACAACCATTGCCAGAGGGGCGCGGACATCAGATCCAGCTTGAGGAGTCAGCACCAGTCCAGCTTGAAGTCAAAGTGAAGGTAACCAGCACAGGCATTGCTGGCAACCAGGACCTCAGTGAAGGTAGAAGGCCGTAAGCACTGGGATGTGAAGTGTGTACCCCTGCCACTGTCTTGGGCGAAAGACAGGGTCACAAATCAGAAAGTAGAAATCGTGGATCAAGACCGACCAGGAAGGCGAGAAAGTTTTTGCTTGAGGTAACCCCCTTTGAAACAAGGGTTGCTTCAGAGATCCTAGCATCAGGCCTCTGAAACCTGGTCCCAAAGTGGCTGTAAAGTTTTCACCTTTGTTGGTCAAGAGATACCTGGCCACGCTGAACGCAATCTATGGCCCCAACGAAAGAGCAGTGTGCCAGCAGAGCAATACAGGAGTTAGGGAAGGACTTGAGTTCAGGGTACAGGTGCTGTGTCTCTGGTGCCTGTTAAAGTGAGATAAAGAAAACTGGTGCACTGCCTGAGACACTGGACAGGATCGCTGAGAGCATTTGCCCTGGTGGGTGATTGCCCTATCCTGACAGAAGAAACTTTTCCCTTGAAACTGGGCCGTGATTCTTGAGTTGCGAGTTGTGCAGCTCCACCGTGGGAACAATCAGAGCCTGCCTGTGAGGCTCAAACGGACACAGGGAGAAGACTCCCCTCTGGTTGGTTGTACAGCGGCTTCAATTTCCCAAGGACTTCTTTTTCTTTTTTGTTGGAAATGTACCCCATTGATCGTCCTATTTTTGAGGAGGAGCAGCCCTTTGCAGCTCTTCATCTTAATTCTCATGGTCCTGTGTAGTCCTCCTGGTCCTCTGGATCCAGGATCATTTTTGTAATAATATGTCTGACTGCTTTAATGTTTGTATTGGGTATAATGATAGATACTCTAGCCCTCATAAAGGAAACACTGGAAAAGTCTAGCGAAAATGTTTTTATTAGATATGTACTGTTAGAAATGCATAGGAGCCTTGAAAATGTTTTTACTGGATGGTTCTAGGATTTGCTTAGGACTAGAAAGCTAATAGTTCTGTTTCTGATAATAGTAATTACACTCTCCTGCTATCTGTATGACCCAATTCTCTGTTCCCTTTGTACTTCTGCTTATACCTTATACATACCCGCTTAACAATATTTAGAATGAGAAATACCCACCTAGCAATGAATTAGGATATTGATAAATTTATGGGAAAAAAAAAATTAATTAAAAATGAATATGTATATTTTTCGTTTTCCTACTGGATTATGGGAGATGTCTTCAGCTAACGCTAAAAGGGTCGTCTGTCGTAAATTGGCTGCGATTAAATTAGCGTTAGCGGAATCTATCTGGTATTTAGAGGCTATCTTGTACATTTTGTGGAATCCATTTTGTATTTCTGGCAGCCATTTTGTCTGCCATGTGCTCACCAAGAGCTGTTTCCTTCTTCACGGTTGTTTACCCTTGTGCTCTGTTTAAAGGACTGGTTATACTTAGACTCTGCTACTCTGCACATGTGCAGAAGAATCTAACTGTCCATACATCTGATTTTAGTCTGTAACTATCAGGTTGTTTCTACCAGAGTCAGCAACTGTTGACTGTGCATTCCTGTATGACCATATATGTATGTAACTCTCCTATGTGTGCTTGTACCGCCCTCTTTTTGAGCCCCTGTGTGGGTATAAAAGACCCATGGTTCTTCTACTCTGGGTGCTACATTCATTCAGCACCACAGGGTGCTGGGCGAATGTGGTTCCACTTGGTGAATGTTTATTAAACTTTGTATTTTCTATTCCATTTTCTGTGCCAACTTCTTCCCAATAGTCTGCGGACTCTCTGCAGAGAAGGGCGAACCCCTTGCACTGGTAGGCCTAGCTGAGGTCTCTTTCAACAGTATCTCTAAAAATCCCTGGGGCCCTCATTTTAAATTACAATTCATTTAAGTGAAAACAGTATGAATATGCATGAAATATTATACATCTCATATACTCTCAAGAAACCATATAGAGAGAAAGATCATACTCAATCTTATCAAATAGAAGAATGATCCCAACAGATTCCCTAAATCCAAACAAATAAGTGATGACAAGATCAGGTGGTTACTGACAGGGAGGTAGTTTCAGCTCTTTTTTTAAAGGATGGCATGGGGTGAATACCGCTGAGGGAGAAAGGACTAGAGTTCCAGAGAAGCACTGGTTCAGTGTCAGTCTTTTGTTGAAGAAAGGAGTCTCAAGTGGAAGGGTATCAGGGCTGTGCAGTTGATGACATCCTCCAGACAGTTTCAGTTTCCTACACAGTAGTCACAGTGTAGGATCTTGTGTACTAAAAATGCAAGTTTACGGAGGTCCCTTCAGCGTCACCCAAGATGGCTATCTAGAGACCGAGCTCCTCTATGCCTGGACCTTCAAAGGCCTTTTTAACGTTTCTGAGGCTGTGTACATGGACGTTCTTCTGAGGAACAGCTGGCAGAAGATGTAGGGATGCTCCACTGGTGCTCTCCTCTGAACAGCAAATAAAATTGGGCTTATTATTATCATTGTGGCCATTTCCTCCGAAGTTTCCATATTATGGGATGTTCCCAACTGCCATTTTCAGTCCAAATAACGTGGTATGAGCTTGCTGGATTTTTTTTCATTTTTTTCCCTTTTTGCTCCCCCTTTTTGTTTTTTATTGTGAAAGCTTCACAATGTAGTTTATACTAATGCTAAATAATTACGGTGTTTTGTTTCAATTTATACATGAGTCAATGGGTTTGACATTACTCTGATGTCCCTATTGTCTGGTGCCTGTGAGAATTCTTAGGAGTTTTTTTAGTCCTGGCTGCTGATATATGGTGCTGGCTGGATTTGTTTTTAATATTATTCCTTTATGGGCAGATTAAAAAAGCAGCAGTTTGTATTCACACCTAAAATGCAGTCTACTACTACTTCTAATAGTAGTTCTAGACACTATACTGTTGCAAAAGTTCACTTCCTCTGGAGAGATGGCTACTTCTGCTGTATTTCCACCAGTAAAACTCAGTCACCCTCTGCAGCTACTAAGAGGTTAAAAAAGACCTCCCGTCACCTAAAAAATCTTCATTTTTGATCTCTTTAGAAGTATTACTAGAGGAGATTTGGGCACTATGTCCCTTTGTTGAGGAAACTAATAAGCGTATTGACTATCTGGATGATAAATGGTACTTAATGGAAAATGTTGTGTTCCTGGTAGTGCAGAAGGTGGTGGCAGAAGGTGGTGACCTTACATGATGAAACATCTAAAATTAATCTTTTGGAAAAAGATGTTGGTTATCTTAAGAAGCATGGGGAAAATGTGGAAAACAGGAATAGGTGAAATAATCTCTGTATTTATGTTCTTCCTGAGGCACTTGAAGGTGATGATCCATTCTCCTTTTTTACCTCCTTTCTTCCTAAACTGCTGGATATGCCATCCTCGTTCACCATCCAGTGAGCTCATAGGTTTGGTCCTCGTCTTACTTTTTCTATGTCCCCTACAAAATCAAGAGGTGTCATTGTCATATTTGAACAATTTACAGATTTGCTGTTGGTTCTTACTGTGGCTAAAGCTAAGAAACAAGTGACCTGGTTAGGACACAATATGTTTTTGTCTCAGGACGTTTCTAATTCACACTGCAGCCAGGAGAAAACAATTACTTAATCTCCCACCTTCTTTTAGGACTATAAGCACTAGATATAGTTTCTTTCATCCCTGCTTTTTTAAAGTGACTTATCAAAACAATACTACTGTATTTCAGTATCCAGCAGAACTCTGAAAATGTATAAAACTTCCTACATTGGATATCCGCGTTGACTTTTTCCTCTGATACGGTTTTGCCCAGTTGAACTTAAAAGTCTATAGAATCTTGTATGCTGGTTATTGTGGTTACAATAGGTTCCTCTATGAGTTGATTTACTCTTCTTGTATGGTCTTTAAATGTTTTACTAGGTTTTATTTATTCTCTATCTTTTTAAATACTGTCATATTTAGTAATGTAATTTATTGTATTATCCCCCTTTTCTTTTCACAGAATCATCCTTCCTGAGTATATATTGTCCTGATGTGGTGTGGGCTCCAAACTGGCAGGTGTGTCATCTGTTTTTGTGTCATCACCATGACGTTCCCTTCTGTTCCTCTTTTTAGGTATGTCTCCTTAGTCGTCCTTTTTGGACATGTACTGCCTTTTCTTCTTGTTCATCGTCGCCTTTTCATATTTCTCTTTTTATCTTCCCTCCTTGTCGTTTTACTTCTCTTGTGGGTTTTTTCTCTCCCTTTTCTCATTATGCTTTTTCCTTCTTGTATTCTGTGTTTGCTTTTTCTTGTATACCTCATGGTTCTTAACAGTTATTATTTTGTCTCTTTATTGTGCATACTTCTGAGTAATATTATAGACTGTTAAAAGATATCTTAATCCTGTTAAATGGATTATCTCATCTTGGTATATCTAATCATGTTTTGGTTCTTCTTCAGAAAACTCACCTTGTTCACTCTGAAGCCTTGAAATTTAAGCAGGCTTGGGTTGGTCATTTGTTTGTTTCCCCAGAACTAAATAAAAACAATGGTGTTGTTATATTGTATAAACATCTCTTAATATTACTATGGTGTTTCAAGAAGTAGATGATGTCGGAAGATGGATTATTGTTAAATCTTATTATAGAAAATGTTCCTCTATAATGAATGTTTATGCCCCTACACAATCTGATTTTACTTTTTGGCCCTCTATTGCACAGAAATGCACACAATTTCATGATACATACTTTATCCTAGGAGGAGACTGCAATCAAATAATACATCCGTTTTTAGCATGAAAATCCTCTGTTCAATTTGTGCCAAATAAAATGTATAAGTAATTTCATTCTGCTATATCTAAAGGAGCCTTGTTAGGTTCCTGGAGATTCTCTAACCCTACTGCTTGAGACTATACCTGTTATTCAACTTCCCATGACATGCTTTCAAGATTAGACCACATGTTACTTTCTAATGGCCAGATGTATGAAGCATGCATTTTGCTACTCGCAAATTGCAGCGCTTTGCAACTCGCAATTCTGCGAGTCACAAAATGCAATGTACAACAGTGTCTCACACACTGTTTGTGATTCCCAATGGGGTTGCAAATTGCATGCCTCATCAATATTCATGAGGCAAGCGCAATTTGCGACACTATTGGGAATGGCTAGCACTCCCAGGGATGGTGGCCTGCTGGAGTCAGCAGACCACCATATCTGTGATTGCTTTTTTAATAAAGCATTTTTCTTTGTTTTTATGCAGCCTGTTTTCCTTAGCCCCTTCGCTGCTAGGCCTTTTCCCCTCCTGTGCTAAGCCTTTTTTGGGCTATTTGGGGTAGTGCGCGCTTAGGCCCCTGTAACTTTTTGACCACATTAGGTATCCACGCCAAATTTGCGTCCTTTTCTTCCAACATCATGGGGATTCTAAAGGTACCCAGGGTTTGTGGATTCTCCTAGAGGGTTCCCAGAAATTAGTCAAAATACAGCAAAATTTGGGTTTTTTTGTGAAAAATGGTAAAAACGGGCTGTAAATGAAAGCTTCTGGGTTTTTCTCTGCAAATGGTATCAAAAAGGGTTTGTGGGGCTGAAATCACCATTTCTCCAGCTTTTAGGGAATGACAGAATTTTGTCAGAAAACCAACATTTTTTACACAGTTTTGGCATTTTTCTGGGACATACCCTCTTTTTGCTATTTTTTGTGCTTTCAACCTCCTTCCAGTTAATGGTAGAAATGGGTACAGAAACAATAATGGACACTGGAAAGCTATACATTTTTGAAAAGTAGACAAAATTCTAAAATCAGCAAGGGGTCATTTGTGTAGATCCATCAAGGTTTCTTTATAGAAACTAACAGTTAAATATAGGAAAAATTAAAAATTAGTTGAAAAAAGCAGCCTTTTGAGTCAACGTTTTCACCTGTAACTTCTTCTAATTATCACATCTCTTAGAAAGCAATGTACCGTTACATCCACTGGACCTTCCTGGTTGTGGGGATATATAGGACTTGTAGGTTCACCAAGAGGCCAACGAACCCAGAGTAAAAAACTGAGCAGCATTTTGTAATGGTTTTTTTTTTTGTTCCGGGTCTATAGCAATTATTGTGGGAAAATGTATACATGGAAAAATCGGTATGAAAGACACCTATGTATTTCTGAAATGGGAACAAACTACAGAGTTTAGAAACAGTGCATATTTGCACATTTTCGAAATTGGGAATACTCATGCTTGCATGACAATTATTGGTCATTTTTCAAAATGTCTTTTTTTTTACACAATGTCTTTCATTTGGAAGGGAGAAATGCATCCAAAATCAATAGGTAATAACAGTTGCTTTACAAATCTGAACTACCCTAAGTCTCACGATAAAAATGGTACCTCACTTGTGTGGGTAGGCATAGTGCCCACGACAGGAAGTGGCTCAAAACCTAAGCTGAACACACCACATTTTCACACTGAAATTTTACACTTTTTTTGCGAAGAGTCTAGCTGTAGTTTTTGAACCCTAGCCCTGCCGGCACCTAGGGAAACCTAGCAAACCTATACATTTTTGAAAACTAGACACCCAGGGGAATCCAGGATGGGGTGACTTGACTGCCTCCCACCATGGTCTGTTACCCAGAATCCCTTGTAAACGTAAAAAAATGACAAAAAAACACATTTTCCCCACATTTCTGGGATGGAAAGTTCTGGAATCTGCGTGGATCCACAAATTTCCACCCACCCCGCGTTCCCCAAAGTCCTACGAGAAAAATGGTACCTCACTTGTGCAGGTCGGCCTAGTGCCCGCCACAGGAAACGGCGCAAAACGCAACGTGGTCACACCTCAATTTTGCAGTGAAAAATGACCCCTTTTTTGCGAAGAGTCTAGCTGTAGTTTTTGAACCCTAGCCCTGCCGGCACCTAGGGAAACTTAGCAAACCTATACATTTTTGAAAAGTAGACACCCAGGGGAATCCAGGATGGGGTGACTTGACTGCCTCCCACTATGGTCTGTTACCCAGAATCCCTTGCAAACGTAAAAAAATGTCAAAAAAAACAAATTTTCCCCACATTTCTGGGATGGAAAGTTCTGGAATCTGCGTGGATCCACAAATTTCCACCCACCCCGCGTTCCCCAAAGTCCTACGAGAAAAATGGTACCTCACTTGTGCGGGTCGGCCTAGTGCCCGCGACAGGAAATGGCGCAAAACTCAACGTGGTCACACCTCAATTTTGCAGTGAAAAATGACCCTTTTTTGGCAAAGTGACTAGCTGTAGTTTTTGAACCCTAGCCCTGCCGGCACCTAGGGAAACCTAGCAAACCTATACATTTTTGAAAACTAGACACCCAGGGGAATCCAGGATGGGGTGACTTGACTGCCTCCCACCATGTTCTGTTACCCAGAATTCCTTGCAAACGTAAAAAAATGACAAAAAAAACACATTTTCCCCACATTTCTGGGATGGAAAGTTCTGGAATCTGCGTGGATCCACAAATTTCCACCCACCCCGCGTTCCCCAAAGTCCTACGAGAAAAATGGTACCTCACTTGTGCGGGTCAGCCTAGTGCCCGCGACAGGAAACGGCGCAAAACGCAACGAGGTCACACCTCAATTTTGCAGTGAAAAATGACCCTTTTTTGGCAAAGTGACTAGCTGTAGTTTTTGAACCCTAGCCCTGCCGGCACCTAGGGAAACCTACCAAACCCAGACATTTCTGAAAACTAGACACCCGGCGGCTTCCAAGGAAGTATGGCTTGCATGGATCCCCCAACGTTTCCTTACCCAGAATCCCCTGCAAACCTCAATTTTTGCTGAAAAAATCACTTTTTTCACACATTTTGGGGTGGGAAAGTAGTAGCATCACCGGGCTCACACAAATTTACCACCACCCAGCATTCCCCCAGGTCTCCCGGTAAAAATGGTGCCTCACTTGTGTGGGAGGCCCAAGTACCCGCGGCAGGCAAGGGCCCAAAACGTAGTGAGGCGACATCAAAATGGCCTATGGCAAAACCACCTGGTTTTGCAAGGGGGGGTCACTTTGGTTTTTGGCCCGGTGCTCGGCGGCCATCTAGGGAAACCTACCAAACCCACGCATTTCTGAAAACTAGACACCCGGCGGCTTCCAGGGAGGTATGGCTTGCGTGGATCCCCCAACGTTTCCTTACCCAGAATCCCCTGCAAACCTCAATTTTTGCTGAAAAAATCACTTTTTTCACACATTTTGGGGTGGGAAAGTAGTGGCATCACCGGGCTCACACAAATTTACCACCACCCAGCGTTCCCCCAGGTCTCCCGGTAAAAATGGTGCCTCACTTGTGTGGGAGGCCCAAGTACCCGCGGCAGGCAAGGGCCCAAAACGTAGTGAGGCGACATCAAAATGGCCTATCGCAAAACCACCTGGTTTTGCAAGGGGGGTCACTTTGGTTTTTGGCCCGGTGCTCGGCGGCCATCTAGGGAAACCTACCAAACCCACGCATTTCTGAAAACTAGATACCCGGCGGCTTCCAGGGAGGTATGGCTTGCGTGGATCCCCCAACGTTTCCTTACCCAGAATCCCCTGCAAACCTCAATTTTTGCTGAAAAAATCACTTTTTTCACACATTTTGGGGTGGGAAAGTAGTGGCATCACCGGGCTCACACAAATTTACCACCACCCAGCGTTCCCCCAGGTCTCCCGGTAAAAATGGTGCCTCACTTGTGTGGGAGGCCCAAGTACCCGCGGCAGGCAAGGGCCCAAAACGTAGTGAGGCGACATCAAAATGGCCTATGGCAAAACCACCTGGTTTTGCAAGGGGGGTCACTTTGGTTTTTGGCCCGGTGCTCGGCGGCCATCTAGGGAAACCTACCAAACCCATGCATTTCTGAAAACTAGACACCCGGCGGCTTCCAGGGAGGTATGGCTTGCGTGGATCCCCCAACGTTTCCTTACCCAGAATCCCGTGCAAACCTCAATTTTTGCTGAAAAAATCACTTTTTTCACACATTTTGGGGTGGGAAAGTAGTGGCATCACCGGGCTCACACAAATTTACCACCACCCAGCATTCCCCCAGGTCTCCCGGTAAAAATGGTGCCTCACTTGTGTGGGAGGCCCAAGTACCCGCGGCAGGCAAGGGCCCAAAACATAGTGAGGCGACATCAAAATGGCCTATCGCAAAACCACCTGGTTTTGCAAGGGGGGTCACTTTGGTTTTTGGCCCGGTGCTCGGCGGCCATCTAGGGAAACCTACCAAACCCACGCATTTCTGAAAACTAGACACCCAGCGGCTTCCAGGGAGGTATGGCTTGCATGGATCCCCCAACGTTTCCTTACCCAGAATCCCCTGCAAACCTCAATTTTTGCTGAAAAAATCACTTTTTTCACACATTTTGGGGTGGGTAAGTAGTGGCATCACCGGGCTCACACAAATTTACCACCACCCAGCGTTCCCCCAGGTCTCCCGGTAAAAATGGTGCCTCACTTGTGTGGGAGGCCCAAGTACCCGCGGCAGGCAAGGGCCCAAAACGTAGTGAGGCGACATCAAAATGGCCTATGGCAAAACCACCTGGTTTTGCAAGGGGGGTCACTTTGGTTTTTGGCCCGGTACTCGGCGGCCATCTTGGGAAACCTACCAAACCCATGCATTTCTGAACACTAAACACCCGGCGGCTTCCAGGGAGGTATGGCTTGCGTGGATCCCCCAACGTTTCCTTACCCAGAATCCCCTGCAAACCTCAATTTTTGCTGAAAAAATCACTTTTTTCACACATTTTGGGGTGGGAAAGTAGTGGCATCACCGGGCTCACACAAATTTACCACCACCCAGCGTTCCCCCAGGTCTCCCGGTAAAAATGGTGCCTCGCTTGTGTGGGAGGCCCAAGTACCCGCGGCAGGCAAGGGCCCAAAACGTAGTGAGGCGACATCAAAATGGCCTATGGTAAAACCACCTGGTTTTGCAAGGGGGGTCACTTTGGTTTTTGGCCCGGTACTCGGCGGCCATCTAGGGAAACCTACCAAACCCACGTACTTCTGAAAACTAGACACCCGGCGGCTTCCAGGGAGGTATGGCTTGCATGGATCCCCCAACGTTTCCTTACCCAGAATCCCCTGCAAACCTCAATTTTTGCTGAAAAAATCACTTTTTTCACACATTTTGGGGTGGGAAAGTAGTGGCATCACCGGGCTCACACAAATTTACCACCACCCAGCGTTCCCCCAGGTCTTCCGGTAAAAATGGTGCCTCACTTGTGTGGGAGGCCCAAGTACCCGCGGCAGGCAAGGGCCCAAAACGTAGTGAGGCGACATCAAAATGGCCTATGGCAAAACCACCTGGTTTTGCAAGGGGGGTCACTTTGGTTTTTGGCCCTGTGCTCGGCGGCCATCTAGGGAAACCTACCAAACCCACGCATTTCTGAAAACTAGACACCCGGCGGCTTCCAGGGAGGTATGGCTTGCGTGGATCCCCCAACGTTTCCTTACCCAGAATCCCCTGCAAACCTCAATTTTTGCTGAAAAAATCACTTTTTTCACACATTTTGGGGTGGGAAAGTAGTGGCATCACTGGGCTCACACAAATTTACCACCACCCAGCGTTCCCCCAGGTCTCCCGGTAAAAACGGTGCCTCACTTGTGTGGGAGGCCCAAGTACCCGCGGCAGGCAAGGGCCCAAAACGTAGTGAGGCGACATCAAAATGGCCTATGGCAAAACCACCTGGTTTATCTATTGTTCCTACAGCGTGAGAATTTTGGAATAATATTGCAAAGATAATGTGGCAGACATTTTGAGGTTTGCAGGACATTGGGGATAAAAAAAAAATTGTAATTCACAATAGAGACATCACCATGAACTCCCATGGGTTTCCGACAATATCTACAGTTGGTGGGTTATTCTTGCATGGAAAGTGTAACTTGGCAGAGAAACTAAAGACAAAGATTCCTGCACAACCATCTATTCCTCAAACAAACACACATACTGGTTGGATTTGGCACGAGGGCGAGTCATGGTTCAGTGTATTAAATTTTATTAACAAGAGATTTCACAAAAATGAAATGCACTGTCAATAATTAAATTCACAAAAAACCAAACCAATGACTCGCAGCTCGTGAGCTGTAAAGCCACGTCAAGGCACCAACCACTTTACAGGCCATTCACACACCTTTCATATGTGATACAAACAAGACCATTCGCACCACCAGGCACAAAAGCAACACATTACAAAATTCACCAAAAAGGGACAAGGTACACCCTGCTTCAGAAAGACAAATATTACTGCACAGCCATCTAATCCGCAAGCACACACACATACTGGTTGGATTTGGCACGAGGGTGAGTGATGGTTCAGTAGATACAATTGTATTAGCAAGTGATTTCACAGAAATGAAATGCACTGGTAATAATTGAAAGGGCGAGAAACTGAACCATTGACTCACAGCTCGTGAGCTGTAAAGCCACGACAAGGCACCAACCTCTTTACAGGCCATTCATACACCTTTCATACGTGTGAGACATACAAAACCATTCACACCGCCAGCCGCGGGCCCATCACATAACAAAACTCACATCAGCACACAGCGCCATTCAAGGGCCCATCACTTTCACACGCCCACAATCCAGACACAGCAACTACACAGGCTGATGGATTGCGTGGAGTGGCACTCAGCTAGCAGTGTGTGTAGTGACCAGCAGAAAGTCAATACACAGCCAGCAGAGCACCAGTCCACACACACCGCTAGCCAAACACCAGTCCACGCACACCGCTAGCCAAGCGCCAGTCCACGGACACCACCAGCCAAGCACCAGTCCGCACACACCACCAGTCCACGCACACCGCCAGCCAAGTAGAAGTCCACGCACACCGCCTGCCAAGCACCATTCCACGCACACTGCCAGCCAAGCTCCAGTCCACGCACACCACCAGCCAAGCACCAGTCCGCACACACCACCAGTCCACGCACACCGCCTGCCAAGCACCATTCCACGCACACTGCCAGCCAAGCTCCATTCCACGCACACTGCCAGCCAAGCTCCAGTCCACGCACACCACCAGCCACGCACCAGTCCACGCACACCGCCAGTCCATGCACACCGCCAGCCAAGCACCATTCCACGCACACCACCAACCAAGTGCCAGTCCACACACACCAACAGCCAAGCGCAAGCCTACACACACCGCCATCACATTTAGGATTTTTAAAAAAAAAAAAAAAAACACAAACAAATTGCAAATAGATACAAATCTTCTAACAGAAAATCAGCAACTAAATACATTGCACTAACACCAACCTTGAAACAGAATCAAATTATCCAAAGAATACAGACCAGGCAGTTCACTTTACCACTCAAGAATCCTCCCAAAAATTCTTTCGTGTGTGGTACGCTCTAAAACAAGCAGAGAGACACAGTGCAGGATGAGAAGGACAGTCGGGGCAGTACATACGACTCTCCTTCCGCAAACCTTTTCGCCAACAGACTCTACATCTCCTACTGGGAAAATCTTTTGCGGGTGTGGGAGGAATGTGATCTGGAAAGTGGCGTTCTTTCAATCTAGCAACATCCTCCACCAGTCCAACTCTAGGAACACTTGCCTGTTCCACTACAACAAGGCTGCCTATTACAGACTCCTGAAACTTAGCAAAAGTCATCTTTGACTCAGGGCAAGAATCCTGGAACACAACAAAAGCATTAAACATTGCCATGTGGAAAAGATGGATAGCCAACTTCTTGTACCAAATGTAAGCCTTACGAAGAGCAGTGTAAGGTTCCAACCTCTGATCTACTCTGTCAACACAACCCATATGCCTATTATAGTCTAAAATGCACACAGGTTTGCGCGCTTCAGCGACCTGACCCCAAACAGTCACAGGTGCAGTGCTTTCATCATGGATGGTAGTCAGCATGTAGACATCTCTCCTGTCTGTAAACTTCACAGCAAGAAGCTCCTGGCAACGCAACGCACTGCACTGTCCCCTCACAAGCTTTTGACAAACAAGTTCTTTCGGGAAACCTTTACGGTTAGAGCGGATTGTGCCACAAGCAAGAGTGTCCACTTTGGCCAATTCCCTGAACAACCACACACCAGTGTAGAAGTTATCTACATATAAATGGTGGCCTTTGTTAAAAAATCCTCTTCCAAGTTCCCAAACAATTTTCTCAGTCACTCCAAAAATGTACGGACAACCAGGGAGGTTCAACCTAGATTCCTTACCGGTGTACACCCTGAAATTAGAGACATATCCAGTCCTACTGTCACACAGCATATACAGCTTTATTCCATAGCGTGCCCTCTTACTAGGAATGTATTGCCTAAAAACCAAGCGGCCCTTGAACAACACCAAAGACTCATCCACTGCAATTTGTTTCCCAGGAGCATAGATCTCAGGAAATCGATCAACAAAGTGATCAAGGACAGGCCTAATCTTAAAAAGACGGTCACAGTCAGGGTGATCTCGTGGCAACGCTAAACCATTATCAACAAAATGCATCATCCGAAGCAGTAGCAAATACCTGTCACGACTCATGACTGCCGGAAAAATAGACGTTGCCATCAAGGGACTGCTAGACCAATATGAAGACATTGATGGCTTCCTTAGCAAGCCCGTCAAAAAAGTTAAACCCAAGAACTTCTTCATCTCTTCAACATTTGTGGGAGTCCACCGGGTAGCTCTAGAGTGTGGCTTAAGACTGGCACAGTTGTCCCTCAAAAACTGTTCGGCATACAAATTAGTCTGCTCAACAATCTCTGCAAAAAACACATCGTCCATAAAGAACTGAAAAAAATTGACCGGCAAAAAGTTTTCAGTATTCACTCTAGACCCTGGAACACCAGTAAACTCTGGCAATACCGGCTGCACCATGCCAGGGGCAACCCAGAGGTCATCACTTTCAAAGGGAAGCCTTGCAGCCCCAGCCTGCAGCCCAGAAGCCTCTTGCCGCACTACACCAACGGGAAACCTTGCAGCCCCAGCCTGCAACCCAGATGCCTCTTGCCGCACTATCGGCACATCAGTCTCCTCCTCTAACACAGGCACTTCATCCGCACTAAGAGTATCTTCATCATCCGATGACTCCATACGGAGAGACAACTCACTGCCAGAATCGTCCCCTGCCTCCTCTCCCTCAGATGCAGAGTCAGTCTCTGAACCAATATCAGAGGAAGACTCAAACAGCAAACCAACAACCTGCTGAGCAGTCATCCTGCGGCTAGCCATTATACTTACTAAGATAGAAGACTGCACAAACAAGTCAACAACAACCAACAATGTGCAAACCAAGTAAGTAAAGAAATGTGTACCTTTATCACAAAGATCAATGTACTCAAAAACTATACAATCCAATTACAAGAGACAGCTGCACTCACCAGAAACCAACTCTGCAGTGACACAGCAAAAACCAACGATATCAAACTAGAAAGAAGAAAAAAAAACAAATTACTCACAAGACAACAAAATACACATCGAGCACCAATGCAAAAAGTTTTTGACACTCAAAAAACAAACATACTGCTATTATTACACCATTTGCAAAAAAAATTCATGCAGAGAAATCAAACACATTTACATTGTACAAAAAAGAGTCTCTTACCAAACTACACAAACAGCAGAACCGCCAGAAACAACACGGCAAACTGAAAAGAGCAAAAGCCTTCACCTAGAACAAAAAAGTAAAAAAAAAAAAAACATTACTATTGCGATTCACAAAAAATAAAACAATAAACATTACAACATGCTATATTACTACCCAAATGGTCAATCGGGTTATGTTCCAGGTGGGGCAGAAAACAGCAGGGAAAAAACAGAAGGGAAAAAAAGGCTACTCTGTCCCGGGGCGGGTGGGCCAAATACATTGCCCCCTGGAAGCGACACAAAGGGGTTTTCTGCCCCCCCCCTGGGGCCAGAAAAGTCTGTGGAGTAATTATCCCCCAGGGAAGCGACCCTTGCCCAAGGGGTCGCTTCCCATAACAATATTACGAAATTCCCTGGTGTCTAGTGGGCTTTTCTGCCCCCCCTGGGGGCAGAAACGGACCGAAAGTGGACCGATCTGCCCCCAGGGGGGGCAGAAAAGTCTGTGCACAAATTCTCCCCCAGGGAAATGACCCTTGCCCAAGGGGTCGCTTCCCATAACAAAATGACGAAATTCCCTGGTGTCTAGTGGGCTTTTCTGCCCCCCCCAGGGGGCAGAAACGGACCGAAAGTGGACCGATCTGCCCCCTGGGGGGGCAGAAAAGTCTGTGCTCAAATTCTCCCCCAGGAAAGCGACCCTTGCCCAAGGGGTCGCTTCCCATAACGATATTACAAAATTCCCTGGTGTCTAGTGGGCTTTTCTGCCACCCCTGGGGGCAGAAACGGACCGAAAGTGGACCGATCTGCCCCCAGGGGGGGCAGAAAAGTCTGTTCTGAAATTCTCCCCCTGGGAAGCGACCCTTGCCCAAGGGTTCGCTTCCCATAACAATATGGTAAAATTCCCTGGTGTCTAGTGGGCTTTTCTGCCCCCCCTGGGGGCAGAAACGGACCGAAAGTGGACCGATCTGCCCCCCGGGGGGGCAGAAAAGTCTTTCATTTATTCACCCCCAGGGTCGCTTCCAAAATGGCCAAGGGGTCGCTTCCAAAATGGCCAAAAACATCATCCCTGGGGTCTAGTGGGGGCATTCCTGTCCCACGATCGCGACGCTGTGCGCGATCGTGGGACAGGAATGCCCAGCATTGAGACATCAGGGGAGAGGAAATACTCTTTCCTCTCCCCTGATGCCTCAAGGCCTTGAAATTCCGCCCCCCCCGCAACACAGCACCAAAACACTTACCCTTCCCGTTGGACGCGCTGGAAGAAATGAATTCCAGCGCGTCCAACGCTTCCTGATGACGCCGGCGCGCGCTGTGCGCGCTGACGTCACCAGGAAGCGTGGAGGGGCTCGGGGGTGGCAGCGGAAACTCTTCCGCTGCCATCCCCCTATGTGGGGGCACGATCGATGCCCCAGGGGGGGAGCGCCAGCGCTTCCCCCAGGGGCTGTGCTCATGACGGAGCGGTTCCGTCATGAGCACAGCTCAACCGATGCTCATGACGGAACCATTCCGTCATGAGCATCGAAGGGGTTAAAGGAAAATGGGACGCATTAAAAAAAATAAAAATGAAACTTTTAAGTTTAATTTTTTAAGGGCAGGCAGTGGTCCCTGGGACCAATGCTTACTCCTAAAAAATATTAGCAAAACCATTCACAAAGGGGAAGGGGTCCCCAGGGAACCCCTTCCCGTGTGCGAGTGGTTTACCAGCTTTGTAAAGGGTGGTAAACTGCGAGTGTTTTGCGACCACAAATGAGGTCGCAAAATAATCATACACAGGTTTGAGACTCGCTATTAGGAAGGGAGATCCTTGGCATGCCCCTTCCAAATAGCGAGTTGCAAACGAGATTTTGTGATTTGCTAATAGGTTAGCGACTCACAAAATATGATTTGTACATGGGGCTGTGTTAGAAGGCGGACCTCGGGGAGTCGGAGAGACCACCCAGAGGGGCCCTCACACGGCACGAAGTAGCCGAGCGCTGCTGAGAAGCCTCCGGGGAGATCCTTCTCCTATCAGGTACTAGCACAGTAACACCACCACACAGGACTCAAGGAGGTTGTCTCAAGACGAGCAATTCTTTATCAGCACTTAAAGGGTACGGAATCAATATTTACACGAAAGGGATCAAGGGATCCACAAAAGTCTCAGTGTCTCTTTAGAAGGGAAGGGGTAGCGGGACAGTCTTTGGCAGGAGCTTGGGACGAGGGTACCTGGGGCCCAGTTCTTATCCTCAAGCTGGAGGACCTCCGGATCTCGGAGGGGTCGAGCCGCGACGGCGCCCGTAGGGCTCTGGCGTTCCGTTCATGGAGGGCCGCGACCAGGTCAGCGGGGCTCTCAAGATGGTTTCTGTTCAGCTCGAGCCGCGACGTCGTCAGCAGGGCTCCGAGGGAGGTTTCAGCGAGGTTGGGCCGCGACAGCGTCAGCAGGACCCCGATGTTCCGGGTGGCTTCAAGGTTTCAGCAAGAAGGAGCCGCGACGCAGTCTGCAGGGCTCGTGGTGGTTTCAAGCAAGAGTTCTTCTCCGTAGGGTCGGCCGCGATTCGATCAGCAGGGCTCTCGACTCCGGGATACAACTGCCGGTCTGTTGCGGGGTCGCCCCAGATATAGGCCTGGGGTCCTTTGATGTCCGGACCCTTGCGCCCGGGGGGCGGAGAGGCCGGGTTGGGAGCGGCCAGACGCCCAGCAAGGAAGGCGCCCGGCCCAGGAGAGATGGAGGCCGATCGCACCTCGGTGTGTGGGGACGGTTGGGGGTCCCATCGATACCGCCCTCCGCCAGGGGCGAGGAAGTGTTCACGTGATACCCCCTGGCCAGTTCCTGGTGCCTCAATGTCTGGGCCTTGCTGGGGCCGAGGCCGGGTTGAGCGGGGTCATGTGGGCTGGTGTGCAGGGTCACGTGGCAGGTAACAAAATGGTGGAGCCCCGAGGTGTAGGTGACCTCGTGCGGCTCGAACGGGTGGCCCGTGGAGGCCAGGGCGGGGAACGGGCCCAATCCCAGGGAAGTCAGGACCACGCCACGAGGCCGGGTCCAACAGGCGTCCCCCCCAGCCGAAGGCAGGGAGAGTCACCCATCTCCTTGGGGATTCTCCTCGTCAAGGCGGAAGAAGCGGGATAGGCCGTCAGCGTTGGCGTGGTCATTGCCGGGCCGGTGCTCAACAGAGAAGTCCATCCCTTGCAGGGCAATGGACCACCGCAGCAGCTTGGGATTCTTGCCTCTCATTTGCATTAACCACCGCAAGGGCCGGTGGTCGGTCTGAACCCGAAAGTGGGTACCAAAGAGATAGGGCCGGAGCTTTTTAAGGGCCCACACTACTGCGAAGGCCTCGCGCTCGATGGTGCTCCATCGTTGCTCCCGGGGCAGCAGCCGTCGGCTGATGAAGGCCACTGGTCGGTCGAGTCCCTTCTCATCAATCTGAGACAGGACGGCCCCGATCCCATATTCGGAGGCGTCTGTCTGCACGATAAACTCTTTGCCGTAGTCAGGGGCCTGGAGCACAGGGGCAGTGCACATTGCTGCTTTGAGAGTCTCGAAAGCTGATTGGCAGCGGGGAGTCCAGTGCACTTTCTTGGGCTGTTTCTTCGAGGTGAGCTCCGTGAGAGGCCCAACAATGCTCCCATAGTCCCGGATGAACCGCCGGTAGTATCCGGTGAGGCCCAGGAAGGCCCGTACAGCGGTCTGGGTAGTGGGGGGTTCCCATGCCTGGATGGCATCGATTTTTGGCTGGAGGGGGGCCACCCGACCGCTTCCCACCTGATGGCCCAGGTAGGTCACCGATCCCTGGCCGATCTGGCATTTGCTGACCTTGATCGTGAGCCCGGCCCTCTGGAGGGCGGCCAGGACTGCTTTGAGGTGACCCAGGTGCTCAGCCCAGTGGTTGCTGTACACGGCAATGTCATCCAAATAGGCCGCGCTGAAGGCCTCGAGCCCGGCCAAAACCTTGTTTACGAGTCTTTGAAAGGTGGCCGGGGCGTTCTTCATGCCGAAGGGCATCACCCGAAAGTGGTAATGCCATCAGGGGTGGAAAAGGCGGATCTTTCTTGGGCGCCGGGGGTGAGCTGGATCTGCCAGTACCCAGCGGTGAGGTACAGCGTGCTCAGGTAGTGGGCGGACCCCAAGCGGTCGATGAGTTCGTCGGCCCGGGGTATAGGATGGGCGTCCGTCTTGGTCACAGCATTCAGGGCTCGGTAGTCTACACAAAATCGTAACTCCGGGGGATGGCCTGGTGCGGCGGCCTTCGGTACCAAGACGACAGGGCTGGCCCACGGGCTGTCGGAGGGCTCGATGACCCCGAGGGCCAACATCTTCGCTACTTCGGCCTGGATGCATGCCCGTACTCGGTCGGGTACCCTGTAGGCTCGGTGTCGCACGGGGGGACTGTCCCCGGTGTCGACGTCGTGGATGCACCAGTGGGTCACCCCCGGGGGGAGGGAGAAGAGGGCTGCGTAGTCCTGCAGCAGTTGTTGACAGTCGTTACGCTGTTCCGGGGTCAGGGAGGAGGCGAGTTGGACACCCTTGATGGATCCGTCGTGGACATCGTTCTGCAAGAGGTCGGGTAGGGGCTCGGAGTCGTCCTCGCCCCCCTCGTCGGTCGCCAGTAGCAGGCTCAGTTCGGTCCGGGCAAAGTGGGGTTTGAGCCGGTTAGCGTGTAGAACCCGGAGGGGGTTCCGGGGAGACTCCAGGTCGACTAGGTAGGTGACGGGGCTCTTCTTCTCCACCACCTTGAAGGGCCCGGTCCACTTGTCCTGGAGGGCGCAGGGCTCAACAGGGGCCATGACCCAGACTCGCTGGCCTGGCTCGAACTCGATTGTAGAGGTGTTCCGATCGTACCACCGCTTCATGTCCTCCTGGCTGGCCTCGAGGTTGGCTTCGGCCATGGCTCGGAACTTGCGGGTCTGGTTTCGTAGGGTCAGGAGGTATCGGTAGACGTCAGGAGGGGCGCCTTGGAGCTTCGTCTCCCAGCCCTCCTTGACCAGGCTGAGGGGTCCGCGGACCGGATGCCCATACAACAGTTCAAACGGGCTGAACCCCAGGGACTTCTGCGGGACCTCCCGATAAGCGAACAGGAGGCATGGCAGTAGGACATCCCATCTCTGCCGGAGGGGCTCTTCCAGGCCCTGAATCATCCCCTTTAGGGTTCTGTTAAAGCGCTCGACCAGTCCGTTCCCCTGAGGGTGATAGGGGGTGGTGAATTTGTACGTGACCCCGCACTGTTGCCACAGGGACCGCATGTACTTGGAGATGAAGTTTGTGCCCTGGTCGCTCACCACTTCGCGGGGAAATCCCACTCTTGAGAAGATTCCCATTAAGGCCCGGCCCACCACGGGGGCCGTTACAGTTCTCAGCGGGACAGCCTCCGGGTACCGGGTGGCGTGGTCCACGAGGACCAGGATGAAGCGGTGGCCCAGGGCGGTCCGGGGGTCCAGGGGCCCCACGATGTCGATCCCGACCTGTTCGAACGGGGTGCTGACGGCTGGAAAGGGCTGGAGGGGGGCCTTGACCCGACCCCCCGTCTTCCCGCTGGCTTGGCAGGTCTGGCAGGACCGGCAGTGGTTGTCCGCGTCTCTCCGCATCCGGGGCCAGTAGAAGTGGGTCACCAGACGGCTGTAAGTTTTGTCTTGCCCTAGGTGTCCAGCGAGGGGCACGTCGTGTGCCAGGTTGAGAAGGAACTCCCAGAAGCGGAGGGGGACCACCAACACACGGCTGGCCCCGAGTTCTGCCACGTTCTGTTCACTGTACAATAGGCCCTCGGCCCAGTAGACCCAGTGGGTGCCGGTCTGGTCACCGTTGGCTTGTGCGGACGCCTGTTGTCGGACCCCTTCGAGAGAGGGACAGGACTGCTGTTCTTGCTGGAACTGCTCTCGGGTGGGGCCCCCTTCGTGGCGCCATTGTGCAAGTTCTGGTAGGGCGCCGAGGGAAGCGATCTCTTCGGGGGAGGGTTCAGTAGGTCCAGTGTCGGTGTCCGCCTCCCCCTCGCTGCAGGCAGGGGGTAGTGCGAGCCCCGCGGGCTTGGCGGAACCGGAGGCCAGGGACGAGCGGGGGGCCTGGGCGGCCATGGACCAGGTGATGGCGCAGGCCCATTCGGATAGTCCCAGCATTCGGAGGTGCTCTCGTCGCTCCACTTGAGCCCAGGGGGATCTCTCTAGGTCGTTCCCCAGGAGGCAGTCCACTGGTGCGTCGTCGCGGACAGTCACCTTTAGTAGGCCTGTCACCCCTCCCCACTCGAAGGGGACCAGGGCCATCTGGCACAGGCTTTCGCTGTTGTCGGCCGTCCGGACGGGACACAGCACATTGGGTAGGATTTGTTCGGGGGTCACCAGGTGGCAGCGGACAGCGGTGACACTGGCGCCGGTGTCGCGAAGGGCTTCGGCACGTCGTCCATTGATGGAGACCTGCTGCTGGTATTTCTGGGTGTTGCTTGGGATGGGTGTGCGGGGCACCATTTCTCGGCTGCCCAGGCAGACCAGGGACATGGCCGCCGGCTCCCACTCGGTGGTTCCTCGGTCGAGGGGTTCTTCCTCCTCCTCTCCTTCCCCCAGGGCGGCGGCCGCCAGCTGTCGGGGCGGGGGCCCGCCAGCCCCGCTTCTTCGGTTCAGGGGGCAGACCGGATCGCTGGCATAGTGCCCGGTTTGTTGACAGCCGTAGCAGGTTATTGGGGGCCGGGGTCCGGTTCTGGCTGGCGTCGCTCCTCTTCGGGCTAGGCTCGGGGAGAGGTGTTGCTGAGGCGGCCCTCGAGGTGGGCTCCGGGGGGCCCCGGCGGGGGGGTCCCGGTGCCGGTTCGGCCCTCCCCCTCCACCGCGTTGGCGGGGAGGTCCGGTGGGGTTCCTCTGGTACTCCCCCATCGAGTTCCGGGGGACTCGGGTGTTGACCCATCGATCGGCCTCGACGGCGAGTTTTCGTGGGTCGGTCATCTTGCTGTCGAGGAGGTGTTGCCTTAGTTCCACGAAACAGTTGTTGGAGAGATGTTCCCAAACAATGAGGTCGACCAGCTGCCCGTAGGTGGTGACCTTGCTACCCTTGATCCACCCTTCTAGGGCCCGGCTGAAAAAGTCCACATATTCCACCCAGGTGGTACCAGGGATTTTCTTGCAGTCTCTGAACCGCTGGCGGTACATTTCCACGGTTAGCCCGTAGCGGGTGAGCAGAGCCTCCTTCATGTGGTCGTAGGAGGTCATCACCTCTTCTGGCAGCTGGAGCAGTGTGTCTCGACCTTCACTAAGGAACCGACCCCACAGGCCGGCGCCCCAGTCCTTTCGGGGCACCCGATGAGAGGTCATGGCCACCTCGTATGCCTTGAACCATTGTTGGATGTCGTCATTTTTATAGTACTCCTTGACGACATCTTTAGGGATATGTACCTTGGCTTTGGCAGGCGGTAGGGTGTCTCTATTACTGGGGGTGTCGGTCCCCCCCTTCCTTGCCTTGAGCTCGAGCTCTTTGAGACTTCGCTCGTGTTCAAGGGTCAGTTTCTTTTCTTCCAACTCTCGATGCCGTCTCTTCTCTTCTATCTCCTCTTGTAGCCGTAGCTGCTCTAGGGCCAGTTTCTTTTCCGCCAGCTGGAGTTCGTCGTCCAGCCGCAGTCGTGCGAGCTCTAGTTCGTGGTTCCGGACCTTCTCCCATTCTCGTATCTCCTCTTCGGAGAGGCCGGTTTCTAGGCTGTTCCTTCCTCCGGTTGCCGGCGTCGGTGCGGTTGATGTGGCCACCGTCAGGGGCAGGAGACCTTCGTCCTGGGAGGGGCCTGCCTCGGCCTCTAGCCAGGTCCTCAGGGCTTTCTGCATCTCTTCTTTGGTACCTAGGCCGGTGGTCGCAATGCCCTTGTCCTTGCAGAACTGTTTCAATTCTTTGTGCGTGTATTCCTCCAACCGTTCGGGCTGGAACTCCGTGGTCGCGTTGTTTTCTTGGTTGCTCATGACTACCGTTTGTCTGGATGGGTAGCTAGTGGGTTACTGGCTTGTACGTACTGCGTTCGGCTCGGATCCCGTCGCTGGCCACCAAATGTTAGAAGGCGGACCTCGGGGAGTCGGAGAGACCACCCAGAGGGGCCCTCACACGGCACGAAGTAGCCGAGCGCTGCTGAGAAGCCTCCGGGGAGATCCTTCTCCTATCAGGTACTAGCACAGTAACACCACCACACAGGACTCAAGGAGGTTGTCTCAAGACGAGCAATTCTTTATCAGCACTTAAAGGGTACGGAATCAATATTTAAACGAAAGGGATCAAGGGATCCACAAAAGTCTCAGTGTCTCTTTAGAAGGGAAGGGGTAGCGGGACAGTCTTTGGCAGGAGCTTGGGACGAGGTACCTGGGGCCCAGTTCTTATCCCCAAGCTGGAGGACCTCCGGATCTCGGAGGGGTCGAGCCGCGACGGCGTCCGTAGGGCTCTGGCGTTCCGTTCGTGGAGGGCCGCGACCAGGTCAGCGGGGCTCTCAAGATGGTTTCTGTTCAGCTCGAGCCGCGACGTCGTCAGCAGGGCTCCGAGGGAGGTTTCAGCGAGGTTGGGCCGCGACAGTGTCAGCAGGACCCCGATGTTCCGGGTGGCTTCAAGGTTTCAGCAAGAAGGAGCCGTGACGCAGTCTGCAGGGCTCGTGGTGGTTTCAAGCAAGAGTTCTTCTCCGTAGGGTCGGCCGCGATTCGATCAGCAGGGCTCTCGACTCCGGGATACAACTGCCGGTCTGTTGCGGGGTCGCCCCAGATATAGGCCTGGGGTCCTTTGATGTCCGGACCCTTGCGCCCGGGGGGCGGAGAGGCCGGGTTGGGAGCGGCCAGACGCCCAGCAGGGGAGGCGCCCGGCCCAGGAGAGATGGAGGCCGATCGCACCTCGGTGTGTGGGGATGGTTGGGGGTCCCATCGATACCGCCCTCCGCCAGGGGCGAGGAAGTGTTCACGTGATACCCCCTGGCCAGTTCCTGGTGCCTCAATGTCTGGGCCTTGCTGGGGCCGAGGCCGGGTTGAGCGGGGTCATGTGGGCTGGTGTGCAGGGTCACGTGGCAGGTAACAAAATGGTGGAGCCCCGAGGCGTAGGTGACCTCGTGCGGCTCGAACGGGTGGCCCGTGGAGGCCAGGGCGGGGAACGGGCCCAATCCCAGGGAAGTCAGGACCACGCCACGAGGCCGGGTCCAACAGGCTGACAATGTTTGCCATCAGAAATTGGCTGAATTCCCGTTTGCAACTGCAAAAACCAGTTACTTAAGAGAGCATACTGGGTTGCTTTCATCGATTAAATCTTTGGAAAATAATTATTTCTCTTCTAAATTGTCTTGTGACCTTAAAACATTGCTTCAAGCCAAATTGCAATTTCATACTATTTCTACTGAAGAAGCTGATTCTATCTATCTTAAGAAAAATGCACATTATTATGGTGGACGGAATAAAGATGTTCAATTATTGGCAAATTATCACAAGGGAAGAAGGGGGAGACATTACTGAATCAATTACAACTTCTTTGGGGCAGCCCACTACTAAAGATCAGGCTATTTTAGAAGGATTTGTTAAATGCTATAAATCCCTTTATACTCCTGAATCAGCTTGTCCTCCTGCCACAATTGGACATTACTTAGAACATACCCCTCACTCTATTCCCCCAAATCTGGATTTTGGCTCTTTAGAGAATGATCTTACTTCTGAAAACAATTGCTTCAGCCATAAGATTTCTAAAGTTGGGGAAAACACCAGGGCCAGATGGCTTCACAGTAAGTTTTATCGCCACATTTCTGATATTCTCCTTTATTATTTTTGTTTTTTAAATCTTTTTATTGTATCCTCTTTCACTTCTAGTACCTTTCAGGAAGCTATAATTTGTTTTATTAACGAGGATGGTAAAGCGCCTCATAAATGTAAAAATTATAGACCCATCTCTTTTGTTGAATGCTGAGTATAACATTTTTGCTAAGCTCTTAGCTTTCCTTTTGGAATCCTTTCTTTACTAATTTTATAGGGAAAGGGCAATAAGGATTTATTAATGGGAGACTTTTATCAGACAATTCTAGATTATTCCTTAATGTTGCAAGCAATGCTCCTTTGTGTAAATCTTCCCTTGCAGCTATTACGATAGACGTTGAGAAAGCATTTGATTGAATAAATTGGGAATTTTTGTTTCATTCATTAAAATAGCATGGATTTGGCCTTAAATGTATTGCTCCTATTTCCCTTTTATATCATACACCTGGACCTCTGTAATGGTAAATGGTCTGGTATCTTTATCTTTTCCGCTTTCTCCTTTATTATTTGTTTTAGCTCTTGAGCCCTTTCTCTCTCGGATTCGTCTTAATTCTTTTGTTTCTGGTTTTCCTTTTTGGGGATCTAGAATTTGATGCTTATGCAGATGATATTCTTTCATTTATTTCTTCTCCTGACAGTTCTTTACCTCCTCTTTTACATGAAATCTCCTTGTTTTCAAATGTTTCTATTACTGGTAATCAATGGTCTACATCTGCTAGAATCAAATATTTGGGTGTCAGGTTTAAAAATTCTATTCCAGATACTGTTACAATTAATTTTGAAGAGCCTAATACCAAAATCGATAATATTGTGTCCTCTCGGAATCCTTTATTTTTTATCTTGGTGGTGTCATTTAGAATAAAATTATTACTTTTTGAAAAAAATAATTCTTTACTTTTTACAATTTTGTGTAAAAATACAAAGCCAAGAATAGCTTTAGTTACTTTACAAAAGTCGGAACTTGCGAGGGGGGTCAATTTTTCACATTTTTATGGTTATCATTGAGCTTTTGCTTTATATCAGGCAGCTCTTTGGACTCATGATCTGTCCTCATCCTTCTCTCCACTATGGCTAGATATTAGAAAAGTTTATCTTCTCCCTTTTATTTTTACAGAAGTGTTAACTCTCTCATCTACCAAGTCGTTTCTTCACTCTCCTCTTTTACGGAGCACAGGCTCGATGATCAAATACAGTCCTCCCACTTACTTTGACTATGTATTTGTTTTTGAACATGCCCATAGGGTATAATTCTTTAATTAAGATTAATAATAGGCCTGTTTTTTTGACGTACTTGGAAGGACAAGAGGCTTCTGTGGGTATCTCGACTATTTTATAATGATTCTCCTATCTCTTTTCCTCAATTCTGTTTTATGTATCACTCCTCTAAATCTTTCTACAATTGTTTTTTATCATTAATGAATGTGGTTCTTGATGTTTATTTTTCCTTACAGAATTCCTACACTTTAATTCCTTTTCTTCCGCAATTACTTATTTTCTGACAACATGACCTAGAGCATCAGCTATTTATAAGTATCTTTCCTTTCCGGATCCCTCTTGAGCCAAATCCAGGACTGAGCTTTTATGGGAAAGGAATCTAGGGGTTTCTTGGACTATCCCTTTTTGGAATAAGATGGGGGCGTGCATATATAAAATTTCCAGGTCTGCAAGTGTTACACAGTCTCAATTTGTTATTTATCACTGCCTTTATTTTATCACTGCCTTTATTTTACTCATTTGCAATGCTCTAAGCTCTACTCAGATACTTCTACTGAATGTCGGTCTGGCCATTTTCCCACAGCAGATTTTGTTCATATGTTATTAAACTGCCCTAATACTCTTTCTTTCTGGCGCAAGGTATGGGCTCAAATAAAAAAAAATGTAATTTGAGTAACTTTTTTAATATTATTAATCTTTTTCTATGAACATTGACCAATTATCTTATTCCATCATTCCCTAAAGATAAATTATTAAATAGTCTATTAGCAATTGCTTTTCAGCGCACTAGTTTTAAGTCGAAAACATCAGCTAATTTAATAAATGTATCATATAAGGTATGGTGGGATTCGGTAGGTTTGCATCATAAGTTGGATACTATGTATACTATGCAATGTTAATCTTCACATAATGCATAGTTGTTATGGTTATCTCTTACTGCATTTCTGAACCAAGTTGAAACTGATATTTCAAGTACTATACCTATATTATCTGAGAACATTTTTCCTCCTTGAATATTTTATCTCTCTGCCCTTTTATATTCAAGTGAAACGTAATTGCTCTATTTATATAGTTACTGTTTAGGTCTAGAGGCAATTTTTTTTTATTAAAGTTGTGTTATTGGTTGCCATCATCTTTATGATATAATATATGATGTTTCCTTTTATCCTTTTATTTCCCTTTCCCCTCTACCTCTTTCCCTTCCTCCCTCATATAATTACAAAGACTTTAATGGTTTACCCTAGGGTTTTAAATAGCATGTTTATTGGTGATTCGTTATTATTAGATTATTTTTCATCTGTTTTGCTGTGCATAATAGATAAAATAAAGTTTTTTTAAATGAAACAAAATGCAAGTTTACAAACAGATCTGGATTTAATGGGAACCAGATGGGGGTGAACATTATAGGAGTAATGTGGTTGAGGGCAATCAGCTCCAGAGAATAGTCAAACTGCAGCATGGAGAGTTGCTTTCATTAGCACAAGGCAAATGTTGTAAATGACAGTAAGAATAAAGTTACCATACCCTAGGCTAAATTGAATTAATGTGTGGGCAGCATCCTTGTTGCATCATTGTTGTAACAAGAATTGTATCCTGTGCATTAGTTCCAGATGGTAATTATAATTTTGCACTATATAACCAATGTAGTTGAAGGATTCAAGTTCAAACTGGGATGGATGAGACGTTTGGTAAAGGAGCAGCAACTTGGTTTTGTTGAGATTAATATGATGGCTTGGTATCAAATATTGGATGGAGTCTAGATTCTTGGCCTGTGATGTAACATCATCAGGAGTGAAATCCTTTCACTAATGCTGGGTGTCATCATTATATTGGTTATGTAATATAGCTTAGTCCTTAATAATGATCTCCCTGGGGGTTTATGAAATGTAGGTTGAAATGAGCAGGAGCTGAGATGGAGTCTTGGAGGACTTAAAAAGTATTGTTTACCGTGAATGGTTAATTTATACTATTGAGGTATGATATATACTATTTTAGACCTGCTCTCTGAAGCACATGTGAGCTTTTAAAATTTGAACTAATGTATCATAGTCAAAGAAGTCAAAAATCTACTGATGGAAGGATTAGATTCACTAGACAGAACACACTACTTTTGAGGGTGTTCCAGCCATTATCAGTGATTTACTGATTGGTAGTTTTGGCATTGAGACCCACTCGGAAAACAGATTGGAGGCTATCCATGAGTTTATTATCATTTATTAAACATGTCAGTCAACTGTTAACACTACTCCCAACAATTTTAGTGAGAATGGGAAGACCAGAGACTCAACAGAATTTGTCATAGGATCAGCAGATTGGCCTGTTTTTGGCACTTTGGAAATATGTTTAGGGAGAAAGAGAGATTGAAAAGATTGGTCCAGTGTGAAAGCAAATGTTTACAATATATCCTAAAATATATCTTTGAAGAGAGACTTATTACCAGGTAACTTACTGCATGAGCCAGGAGATAGAATGTTGGAGGCTAGTTTTGGAGAATTTTCAATATCGTTTAATTTTTTGCCAAAAAACTAGACAAATGCTCCCATTTCTTTTCATAGGTTTAAACTATAAAAATGGACGTTAAGGTAGCATATGATTTATCCACTTGTGGGTTTTTACCAAAAGGTATTTTATGTAGTTATATTTAACATATGTTTTTGTAGAATCTTCAGACAGAGCACAATTGTTGTGAAATTTACTTTTGAAGGACTTTGGGACCAGAAACATTGAACATTTCTTCTATTTATTATCTAAAAAATTGAGGTCGTTGGAGAACCAACGAGTGGACATTGTTCCTTGAACATTGTCAACTTATTTATAATTGTAGATTTTGAGAGCATACTGTACCAAACAGTTTTCGGATTGCAAGCCCTGTAATTTGCAAAATCACATGGATTGTGATCAAAATGTGTTTTGTGGTATGCAAAGACCCTGTTGTGAGAAGAACTTGTACAATTGTTTCTGCAACTTATTCTGAATTGCTATTTGGATGCAATTTAAGTGTTTCACCTCCTAACTACAAGTCACCATGACATTTACCAGTGAGTAGTAAAAGCAGTTTTAGTTGCAAACTATTGATCAGATGCTGATATGTAAGTTGGCTGGTGTATGTCTTGAAAACGGGAAGATGACACCATTGGACAACCTCCCAATGGGAATCATGTCGGGATAATTAGTGGGGAGCAACCACTGTCTGCTGCTCCATGCCTTTCCCGACAGAAAACAGTTTTTTAATGCAGGACCTGTTCCTATACAAGACTGCTTCAAAAAAGTTTTTCATTTGGGAATGCTAATGTAGAGATGGTGATCTGCTCTCCTTTGGAAGCCACTATTCCAGCATTTGTAACACATCAAGAGGGTTCTCAAATAAAACCATGCCTTTGTATTATTGATTAGGCAAGTGGCTTTGTAACTTCAGACCAATGGGCAGTTGCAATGCAATGTCTTAGGATACTGGGTGCATTCCTAATTGCATATCTGTTTTCAAACCAGACAATGTACAATTGGTACAAACTGGTTTGTGATCAAGTATTCATTTTGTGGTGCTGGTGCAGTATGCTGTTGAATCATGGTGTCTTCAAGTCATCATAGATTTAAAGAAAGACATGGTAAAGGGATCTTGGGATTTGTCTCACTTGTCAACTAGAATTCTGTCATCAGCTAGTGCGCATTCTCAATAGTAAGATTGAGGGTAGGACCTTTAATTTGTGTCAGTTTCAGGCTGTGTTAGATCAACTATATTTTTATTAGAAAAGAAGAGAGGAAAGTAAAAAAGGAAACATGTTCTTCCTTATAACTGTTTCATAGTGTCGCCTCGATCTCCACCCCAAGGTGCTCGGCACTGTCAAAATGACACGCACTGGACCAAAAAGCCACAGACGGTGGTGAGGGCATAAGTTCCCTCTATGTGAAACAGTTCACCATTTTGGGAGTATTGTTACTGTAAGCAGTTCAGATCTTCCCTGTAATACTGCACTGGGCTTCCGGCACTATTTAGGGCATTAAATGACAAACCATAAGTTCCATTCTGAGACCATACAGCAGAGCTGCCATGCAGACGAGAACCCTTGGTCTCACAATCATCTAATAGAGGCAAATACACAAAGAATGACTCCTATAATCAGTGCTGCTACCTCAGTTACAACTGCACTTCTCTTTTCATTGTTCGAGCATCACGTACATGTTCTCTCTGTCCCTCACTCTGATTACACAGACTGGATCCAGGGATTCCATGTCCCAATGGACATCACTGAGAAATGTACCTATCTGATGGAAATGTTGTCATCATGGAGGGCAAGTCTTTGAGCACTGGCCCCTCTAGTAGGAAGCATACTAATACAAGACACATTAATAAATATATGTCGCTGTGAAAGGAAACCCTGTGTCACTTAGCAGCAAACCCATTGAATAGAAAGCATGTCTCACTAAGCAGTGGAACTGGTAACTCTGAAAGGGAAAGTGCGTCAATGAGCAGTCAAAACCCTTTTCAAAAGAAGACATGCTACTCAATGATGGAATTTGCTAATAGGATATTTTGAGCTGCAAATTCCTCTAGCAGAGAAGGTACATCTTAGGACAGTAAACTTATCAAATAAAAGACATTGTCTATTGAAGAATATGACTTTCTAGTATTTATAATCAGTCACTGAGCATTGCAGACTTTAACCAAGAAAGAATAGGTGACTGAGCAATTTAACCCACTTTTAGAAATCTGACATAGCACTAACCATGGAACTCTTTGTTGAAGAGGATGTGTTAAAGAGCAGTAGACATGATTGCAAACACGGGGACCCTCTAATCCAGAGCACAGGACATTGCGACTTGTGACCACTACTACGAAGAGTATTTTCAAAGCAGTTGAACCCCATGAGTGCCACTGACACCATAAACGATCGTTAACAAATGGAACTAGCAGGGACTTCCTAGAAAGGATGCTACTGGGACTGCTGAGGCTGCTGGAGTCAATTCAGCAGGAATGCCCTTTTGTAAGAAAGGAAACATTATTAGCAGTAGTGGTGGGCTGGGGGAGGTGGAGTTAAAAAAAAAAAGGAAAAAATAATTATCTTACCTGCTGGCCGCTGCTCCTCCTCTGTCCTGTTCTTCTGTCAACGCAGGAAGCAGGAACAGAAAGCACCCTGGCTTCCAGACTTTCCTAGCCAATCATGACACTGCTGATATCAGCAACGTGATTCTTCTGAGCACTGTGGTTCAGCACTCAGAGAAGGGCTGGGAACCTGGGCATGTTCTCCACTCAGGCTGTGTAACACAGCCCGGTGGAGAACATGCCAAGTGGGCATGACGGTTTGGCCAGCCCAAGGCAGTCAAACCATCATTGGCACATAGACTGTGCCAACCACTCCTCCCCCTGCCCTGTGGGTAGTCCAGCCCACCACACCCCTACAGAGGAGTACTGAAAAATTAAATCATAATAACATGCTGATATTATCATTTTGGAGCAGATGTACAACCATTTTTTTCAGTTGCAAAGGGAGATTTGGCCCCCTTAGAGATGCCATCTGAAAAACGCCCTAACTTTAGTGTCCTGGCTGGGTGGCTGCTTGCCAGCTGCTACCACAAGACATGTTTCTGGACCCCTGGGTTGAGAGCCTGCCGCTCTTGGGCTCCTGATACAAAGCACTTCCTGGGTCGAGGTGCCAAGCCTTCTCCCCCAGGATATCCAGGGTCTACAAAGGGGAAGCTTCAAACTCTTGCCTCCTTTCTCTGCTCCCCAAGCCTTCTGCTGCTCCCAGTAACTGGCCCCCACTTGTTCTGTCCCCCACTTTGGGCAGGAGAATCGGCACGAAAACCAAGTTAGGAGGAGAGGTGTTCCAACCTTTGCCAACCCCACCCCTCAGGTGGGGAGTCGAGGTGAAGCCGAACTCTCAGTCCCTGCTATCTTGAAGATGGGGGACCAGGCCAACCTGGAGGGTGGCTTAATAGGGGGTGTACCCACCCCAAGGAAGGGACCAATTGGTCCCGACCTTTACCTACCTGTAATGTCACCAAATTTAGTATTGAGGGGCAACCCTGAACCTTGACTCCTCAGACAAAAAGAATCAAGAAGAAGGAGAAGGACAGACGTGCCGTGATAAAGGAAGAAGAGGAGTACACCAACTGACTTGACCCCGGCCCTACCAGCCTGGCCCGACCTCAACCTGCTCCAGCAAAATTCCAGTGTGACCTGCAGCCAGCAGCCCCCAAAAACCCAAGGGACCTGCCCTGCCTTCCCCAACCAGACTTTGGCTCCTGTGGGTACCGGATTTGCTCACCAACGGATTCTGGCTCCGGCCAAATCCGCAATTCTGCACCACTCTGCACCCAATGCCAATGACCCGAGTTCGAGTGGCCCAACACCACAAGAAGGTCTCCCCGGTGATCCTGACCTGGGATCTGGTGATCCTGGCCTGCCTCAAGTCTCCCGACGATGCCTGCAGCCCCTTTCTGGGTGATTCCCCAAAACTCAACACCAAAAGACAACCCTGCACCCAAAGCCCCACGGCCTTGGGTGGCCCAACGGATGGTGTCCTGGCATCCCAAGACATCCCAACTCAACTTTCCAACCGGTGGTCACCTTCAAAAGGTCACCGTCCCCGAGCCTGCAGTGTTTGTTGCAACCGGTGACCCCCTGTTGAAACATACAGGGCACCCAACGACAAAAGAGCACCATGCACCCGGCCGCCCCTGTGTTGCTGTGGGTGCACCTTGTCCAGGAGCCTTGCTCCCAAAACCTTGTGGCCTGCTCATGAGCAGCCACCAACCGGAGGACCCCTATCCCCAATTGGATAACATTTTGACTCAACACTGCACCCGGCTGCCCTAGTGCCGCTGAAGGTGCTTTGAGAGTGCATCCTTGACCCTGGGGGAACCCTTGTCCTAACCCCAGAAAACCAACTCTCACACCTAAGTACTTACTGTGAAACTGACAACCTGATTTTCCCTCATAGGACTGCATTTACTACTTTCTTGTGAAAATTCTATTAAGTGTGGAGTTGGATTGTATGAAACCTTAAGAAACTGCATATTTACAGAAACTGATTTCCCACCGTTTATCTAGGAAATGTCCCAGTGTGATATCTCGGCATATCACACTAAGTAGAAAAAGTAACTTAACATGTAATCTGAAAAGTTGCATAAATATTAATCTGAAAAGTAACTGAAAAGTAATTATGACTGTTTTATGAACAAATGACTTACCTGTGACCTATCCAATTGCATTCAACTGTATTAAAATTGTATTTAACTGCATTATTCTTGAAAACAATTATTATACTGCCTGTATCAGGCCTGACTTGGTTCTTGAACATAAAATACAACTAAATAATATTTTTATACAAACAAATTGGTCTGAGTGCAGTTTTTGGGTTTGTGACATCATTGTGTTCCTGAGTGTGTACAATAAATGCTTAACACTGCCCTCTGATAAAGCCTTACTACTCTCCCACTCTCCCATAAATAGTGAGTACGGTACTATCTACTTTTACCTCTGCCTACCTTTGGGGATCCACTGGACTCTGTGCACACTATACCTCACTTTGGTATAGTATATCCAGAGCCAGCTTCCTACAAGAGATGGCTAAGAAAAGCCTAAGAAAAGCCTTTGTTATACAAGGATAGGTCACTGAACCGGCTTTAGGGCCAACTGAACACCACTGACACATATGCAGGTATAAGCCAAAGTGAAATCAGCCAACAGATAAGAAATGCAAACTTAAAGGTTTTGGCAGCAGGTGTTGCAATGTGGATCCCTCGAAAAGAACAGGATACCAGAGAAGGAGCTTAGGATGCCATTGTAGACCAAACCAGTGACCAGTCTGGAGCAGAGAGGTAAGCATGAGATATGCAAAGGCATCAGGCACGAAATAAAAGCGAGAAGAGGACTAGAGGAAAATCTATTGTGATGGAATCAAAAAGCAAGAAAACAAATGTGAGAGTTGAATCTTGTGTGTAAACTTCTACATAAACTGGCAATATGTTGTTAGTGTAAGATTCTGTGTAAGAATTGTCTTCCAATACCGGCTCTACGCATTACTCCCCGGAAGTGTACCAATAAACAGGAAGTGAGTTTATTAGTGAGTTGGGTAGTTAGCTGTGCAGTGTACCCAATCTGTTTGGTTTTCATTGCCCTGTTCTTCTCATTCTCCAGCCACCATTGGTCTTATGTTTGATAACCCTTACGCAAAGAGCCTGATTCCTAATAGAGAGATGAGGAAGTGTAAAAAGCCAACCTCAATTCCAAACCTACTCTAATCACCACATTTTCCACTTTCACATACTTCACAGATTCATTTTCTTCACTTTCTCCACTTTCTACCTTCACACACCATCTACATCATTTATCACTCACCCAATCGCCAATCAAAATTAATTCACTGGTTTACAGATTTTCATTCCCTCAGCCTAAGGATGTCACCTAACTCAGCGGGGGGCTTCTCCATTGCAGCTAATGAGCATTGCTCTGCCCCTGCTGCATTTGCAGCAAAAGTGAAAAATAAAATGGTAAGAAACTTAGGGGCAGATTTGGAAGCCCCTTGCGACACTTTTATGCCGCCGTTGTGTCACTTTTGTGATGCAGTGGCGTGTTAAGCAATGCGACATCCAGGGAGATGCGTCACGTTGTAAAGCCCTGCTTCACATTATACCTGCATCAGGTATCATATATTGCAGGTGGGCGTTCCGACCCAAGAAAGCCTAGTAAAAGTGAGGCAGTGAAATCTACAATGAACTGACACATATCTGCTAGTTCTTGTAAATCTGCCCCTTTGTTTGTCACCATTTTATTTTTCCTCTGACAGCCTGCGCTGTGAGGGCAGGGCAAGGCTATTGCTGCAAGTTGGCTGCAGAAAGGAGTGGTGACAGCAGGTTAGAGTGTGCATGGCACCTTGGGACAGCCAGCCTGACATGCACATTTTAAATCTTTCAAACCCAAAGTGTCTTAGACAGCTGGGTGGAGAGCAGGCACAGGACTCGATGAGCCAGCTGGCACACATATGAAGTAGAAGTGCACGGATGGGAGGTACCATTGGATGGCAGTGCTAGTGGAATGTAAATAGAAGTAAAAGTTGTTTTTTATAGCAGTCCATCTATGCACATGCTGCTACTTTGTCAAATGGCAATGGACACTGTGGCAATGTTGTTATTAATTTCACGAGAAAGCCTCTATTACACACAAGTCTTTCTTCTGTTACATACCACAAGTAAATAAATAAGGACATACATAAATAAATAAATAAACACCCGACAGAGATCTCTGCACACAGGTGAGTACAGAGTTAACTGTGCATATATATAGAGAGAGAGGGCCTTGTGTATAAAAGAACCAGCTGGCTCTGTGCATGCTCCTCCCAGCCCTATAGGGAGGCCACTGGAATGATGCTGCAAGGGAGGAAGCCATTCTGCAGCAGGGTTAGATAAACTATGGGGCAAGAAAAGGTCAAACATGTGGCACATTTTGTAAGTGTATGACTTCATTATTTTGTAGTTTTTGCACGTCAACACTGCACACAGATGTCACCTCACTGGTATCAGCAGAACATCGAAATACAGCAATAAACAACTGAGGGATGAGCAGAAGGGCCTTCCACTGCGAGGGAGCAAGTGTCGCCAATGTTCAGTGACTTTGGATATGACTCAGCTAGAAAAGAAATGATGTTGCAATCTGTCCATTATGCATCAGATGACAAAATGAATGGGAAATGAGGCAGGTTTATAATTATGTGGAAAACGCTGCCACCACAGGATTGCAGAATTCCAGTGTGACTTCTAATGGGGTGTCCTGTGGGTGGTGATCATTTCTCCAACTCACCCCCATGCCTGTTGATTCAGTCTGATGCCCGTACCACGCTGGATACCAGTCACACTTCAAGAAGGCTGGGATGCTGGCCCTGGTACCCCGCTTTGGACGTGCATTTTAGTGGAAGTGTTTGTTAGTGGAAATTCCACCAGCAATGACAGATATAGGTGCATATTCCGCTGACGTGATTCTCTGTCAAGGTGGCTCTTCCTGTGATGGGTAAGTGGAGCAGCCTCCGCCGCCGTGTTGGACGACCCTCAAGAGGGTGGATTTTCGACACCACCCTTGCAAAAGTTGTAAATCTGTATACATGGAAACTTCTCTGAGCAGACGTTGTCAGGGGCGAATGGATTACCCGACAAAATCTGGAGAGCCCTCTGGCTGAATTAGCAGCTACACTGAAAACAATGGGGCATATCAACAAGGGCTTTATCTCTGCTTTTTTGGCTTTAAAAGCCAAAAAAGGAGAGATAAAACTAGCGCCCTATCAACAACAGGGTGCTAACATGCAAATTTGCATGTTAGCACCCTTTTACTCCACTCTTCCCCTTGCATCTCTAATGAGATGCAAAGGGGGCGTTCCAGAGTAAAATAATAGGAGAAATGTCGCTAAGCGACATTTCTCCTATTATCAAGAATGTCGCTAACCCTGTTAGAGACAAAAAAAGCAGCGCTAACCGCGGTTAATGCTGCTTTTTTACGTCTGGTATTTTTCTGACTTAGCCATGATATCCTATGGAAGGAGGATATCATGGCTAAATTTGCCTGTCCCTATCAACAAGGTAACGTGAGATTATCGCTGGCTTTCCAGCGATAATCTCACGTTAGCGTGAGGATTTTTAGCGCTAATGAGATAAGCGTTGCTAATAGCACGCTATCTCAGCGATAAAAATTCACGCTAGCCGGCGATAATTATCCTGGCGCTAAGTGCGCTTAGAGATAATTATCGCCGGTTGTTGTTGATATGCCCCTATATTTTAAAGAGAGTAGTGAATGGTTAATAAAAACAGGGGGGCAGATTTACAAGCCCCGTGCACCACTTTTGCGTCACTTTTCCCATGTTAGAAATGACGCAAAAGTGGCGCAAGGGGCTTGTAAATAAGCCCCAGGATGTTTACTGGGGCTTTGGGGTGTTCTCGTGGCAAGGGTGTTTCCCAGTGATAGCCTAGACAAGTCGAGCGTCAGCCCTGTCCTTGTCTTTCACTGGTAGCCAAGAGCGGGAAGAAGCCCCCCTTTGCCGCCTTGTGTGTGTAAGTGCATGTTGGTTGCGCCCGCCCGTGGGCCTTTCTTGAGGAGTCGTGTCCTGCCTCTCTCAGGTCTGTGGAGACCTCAGGGAATGGTGGAAGGCCATGGTGGGCCCGAGATAGACATCACCTTAGGGTTAACAGGCACGCTAACTTTGAACAAATCAGTGCATTCTGGGAGTTGTAGTCCTGATTGAAGTAAGTGTAAATAATTGGACTAAGACACCTGAAAATTGTGATTTGTCACAGGGATTCCCAGGACTGGAAAAGTTGTTTCTCAGTGACAGAATTATTTGGCGACCAAGCGTCAGGTAAGCAACTGCTTTGCATGTAAACACCAAGGAAGCCATAGCAGCTGCCAACGAGCTAGCCACGTACAACAGTACAATACACCAGCTACCGAGAGGAGGCTGTGATCCCGGGTTCAAATCCCGAGACCAATAACGTGAGTGGAGGAATAACACTTGCTTTCATAGCGCCTGTAAAGGGCTCGATATGCAGTGTGTGCTAAATGCATGCCGAGTATAATTAAGACATCATTGTCGCTGCCAGGCAGGTATATTTCTGCATGAAGAGAGTCCCCATTGGCATCTAGTCTCTCCCTCCCAGCATGCCCTGGTTCTCCGCGGTATTCTGTGCTGCCTCAAGATGGTGGCGCTCACCGAACCAGCCCTTCCTCACCTTTAGTTTTTATTTTCTTCTCGCCCTTGGCCTAATGGAGCCTTTGCTCTCCGGCAGCCCGTGGCTGTGGGTTCGTGGCTGAGTGGACGTGTCTTTCCTTAGTACTCCATGGCCGGGACCCCCTGTCCTTTCAGATGTACCAACAGGCCCAGACCTTCTTTCAAGCCATGGTCTTTGCTGAAAAGGCTCCCCAAGCATGTGACCTCGGGCGATGAAAGTGCTGCGTTTAACCCCCCCTGTGTTCAAGTCGGTGCCAGTCCCATGCCCGGCAGCTCTGTTGCCCACAGTGCCCCGTGATCTCACAGTCCCCAAACCTCCCTTTTACATGTACTGTCTGTAGGGTGAAGGGCAGTGCCGCTTTGAGGGCGGGAGGGGCGCAAGCTCATATAAGAGGAAAGTTCATAGAAAGTGCCCAAGTGGCGCGAGTGTGGGTTAGGCGCTACACTACACTGCCCTCTGTCTCCCAGAGGGTCCAATATGTAAGCATGCCTGTGTCTCCAAGAGGGTCCAAGATGTAAGCGTGCCTGGTATGGAGGATGTCCCATGGCTGTCGTGAAGCCTGTCGGGTTGGGGAGCCCTTCTAAGTGTATGGAGGGGGCAGAATGGGTGAGGGGACTTGTGCAGCTCAGCAGTTCTAAATGATCACCCTCTTCTCTGAATGTTGGGCTTTAGAAGCGTTCGGCAGATAAGGAAGCTGGCTCCTAGGAATGTGGTGGGATCTGCCCAGGAGCACACAATTTTGGTCAAGGGTTAGACCCCAGGTTACCTGGTGTTCATGTCTAAAGCTACATCTCTTCACCCGTAGAATGTGTTAGTGACTCTAGGTCTATCTAACTCGGTTTATGAAAAACATCCTGGTACCCAAAAATCAGCGCTAGTGCAGACTACGTGCAACCACCGGCACAAGTTAAGAGCAAAAGGAACGTTCATTACAGCTACCTGCCAGAGAATCCTGATTTTATGAAGGGCCAAGCGCTGCAAGTACAGTAGTTACTCTTGAGCAAATGTCTCCTTTCAGTTAATTCTGTGTGATCTCTCCACTCGCTACAAAAGGGCTTTAACACTTGTTCGGGGATAGTAAGCGCTACATAAGTACAATTACAAAACAAGGTACTCCCATTAAAACAGGCTACTTCGTCCGTGCTCATTCGCAATCTGAGTAAGGCAAACGCTGTGTTTGAGCTGGGAGGGTGGGGCGAGGGCGAAGCAGCGACGACGGAAAGGAACCTTTCAAAAAACATAGTTGCAATGCAGTAGGTCTCGCATTTAAATGTGAGACCTAGTGCATTGGAAAGAAGTGGCCGCCATTGTCCCAGTTGCCTGCAAATCAATAAAGAAAATAGTGCTCACAGATTTAGGAAGACGGACCCTGTAACAACTGGAGTAAAGGGGCCAGACGCCATGGGAGGTGACAAATGAAGAGTAGGTGGTACTAAGGAGGGACTAACACGCCTATTTACAAATCAGAAGCCAGCATTTCGGACAGACAATGACTCAAGCCAATGGCAAATAAGGGCGGGAAGTGGACGGGGCTTCTATTTGCTACTCCACCACAACAAGTCTCGCAGAGCAGCGCATGCGCCCTGGCTCAGGCTTGACCTAAAAATGACACCAAAGCCAGAGACTGGATTGCCATCCTGCCTCTGTCCTTCAACTTATTGTACGTCTTGAAGAATTGTTAACATGAGGACATAATGACAAGTAACAGGATGGGCTTTAATCTAGTTTGGAATATCACAGACATCGGAGGGAACATTGTATTTGCCTGACTAACCACATCTGCCCTCCAGAGGAACTGAGCTCCATATGGCTATCTTCACCCCAGCTGTGGTTTATCCTATACACATATCCATGTGTCCCATTGTATGCCATGCATGGCTGTTCAATGGAAGATTGCAATACACACGTGCTTTAACAAAGCCAAGAAGTATGTACTGCATTGGTATCTTTGTGTTAGACCTATTAGTTGGTAAAATGTTTGTATAATGGAGTGAGTTTACTCATTTTAGATTTTTTTGCTAGTGCTTTGTTATGAGTGTAATATGAAATTAGAGTTTGCTAGTGATTAAAGTGAATGCCATTAGCTAGACTATTTATTGTGTTTGGTGTGGCGGTGTGTTGATGTGTTTATGGTGTTTGATGTGGTGTTGTAATATTGCTTTGTTAAATCGAAATTACTATTTGCTGAGAATGTACGATGATTGAAAATACAGTTCTGTAAACATGGTGTTATGCATTGTTTGATTAATTTAAGGAACTGTAAATGCGCACTTTTCAGCATGTTGAATAGTGGTGTGTGTTTCTGGTGGGGTGGAAGAAAGGGAGAGACTTTGGGAAAGAATTTGAGGTGGGTGAGAAAAGGCAGAAGACTACAGTAAAAGAGAGATGGGCAAAAAGCGAGAGAAAAAGATCAAAAGAGAGACAACCACACAGTAGAGACACTAGAAGGAGATGGGGAGAGAGGGAGGGGGAGCTCCAGAAGGGCAGAGGACAGTAGGGGGGACGAGAGTTTGAGGTTTTAGAAATGAGATGTGAGAGGAGGAGAAAAATACTGGATCTAAAAAAGAGGGTTCGAGAAAAAGAATGAAGTGAAGTTCGACATCGGAGAAAACTAGAAGAAGAGAAATAGAAAAGAGACAAGTGAGAGAATGTGGAGGCCACCTCTTCCATTCCTTTACACTATGTGCCAATCAGAAGGAGGTGCGCTTCTCCTGTATTAATAAATGAGCATTAAACGAATCTGCTGAAAGCCGCCCACACCCCGCCGCAGTTGAGAACGCCCCCACACCCCGCTGCAGTTGAGAACGCACCCCCGCACCCCACCGCTGTTGAGAACGCCCTCCACACCCCGCTGCAGTTGAGAACGCACCCCCACACCCCACCGCAGTTGAGAACGCACCCCCGCACCCCACCGCAGTTGAGAACGCATCCCCACACCCCACCGCAGTTGAGAACGCATCCCCACACCCCACCGCAGTTGAGAACGCATCCCCACACCTCACCGCAGTTGGGAACGCCCCCCCACACCCCACCGCAGTTGAGAACGCATCCCCACACCCCACCGCAGTTGAGAACGCACCCCGACACCCCACTGCAGTTGAGAACGCCCCCCACACCCCACTGCAGTTGAGAACGCATCCCCACACCCCACCGCAGTTGAGAACGCCCCCCCACCCCACCGCAGTTGAGAACGCACCCCCACACCCCACCGCAGTTGAGAACGCCCCCCACACCCCACCGCAGTTGAGAAGGCCCCCCCACACCCCACCGCAGTTGAGAACGCATCCCCACACCCCATCGCAGTTGAGAACGCACCCCCACACCCCACCGTAGTTGAGAACGCCCCCACACCCCGCCGCAGTTGAGAACGCCCCCCACACCCCACTGCAGTTGAGAACGCATCCCCACACCCCGCCGCAGTTGAGAACGCCCCCCCACACCCCACTGCAATTGAACATAAACTGCTGACCAAAGCACTCCCTCTGTTCTTCATTCAATTTAATTGACCTTCCCAACTCTTCTTCGCCTCACTATTTAAAAAAATACAATGACTCTTCACTAACTAAGAATGCTTGGTCTGCACCTGGGAAAGAAGAAAAACATGTCGAAAACAGCTTCCACCGTCAACGATAAATGTCCCAATTGTAAACCCACAGTCCTGCTACTTTAGCAGCTTACTTCTAAAGCATGTCAATTATACAACTCAGATATAATCCTGTAAATAAATCAATAATATGGAGAATTATTCATCATGCACCATACTTTCACATGTGGGTGCACTTTATCAAACAAAACGACAATGGGTCGCGTTATGATTCATTCTTTTCTAGCCCTTGGTGAATGCACTGCATTAAAATGCATTTTAGCGCACCCCGGTACAATTTAAGTTTATGAAAGAGTATTTGTCAGCAATTCAGTTGTCCCTAAAAAGGAAAAGTTAAAGCACACAGATGTACATGTCAGAGCACTCAATGTATACACTTTTCATACTAGTGCAACACATGTATTTGATGATAGTTTCATCACACAAGTACCTACCGCCAAAGGTACACATGTCTATATATGGCCTAATCAAATGTAAAAGGATGGCGCAGCTACTCCAGTACCCAAAAGCAATTTAGTTTCAAGTGTGGGCGGGATATGCTAAGTCATAATAATCTTTCTCTCAAAGCACCCCAGCGACAGCTGCACTGGGAACCTGAAAAGCAGCCCCAGAACAACACCCCTACTCTGCACAGCAAGCGAGCGCAGCAAGCGAGCCTGACCGCTAAAAGGGGGCATTGGTGGAGTTCTCCCCCAAAAAGAAATGTTGCGAAAAAATGGCACATATAGTGCATTCTGCAACACATTGTTCATTCTATATTTGAATGTATAAGCCTGTAGAGCATAGGAAATGATGACCTTACAGGGAACCAGGATACAAGAGTCTGTGTTGGGACTCTTCAAGGGCTCCCTCACTATCACGCTGCAAAAGTGCCCCTCATCTCTCTATAGCCCCTCTCTCACATGTATTTCATTTGTTTCATAGCACCTCTCACACCAGTCTAGGGTGCCGTCGCCCTTTACATCACATATACAGAGGCAATTAGTCATACCTGTGTAAATCAGTTTATAGAACATGTTACATAAGACAAAAAGGACTACAATTTGTAGGGTTCACATGTCATACATACTGGTAGGCATTTTATTACGAGTGCTTGGCCTGGAGAAGCACAAACTCAGGATTCAGATCACAACACATTTATTAGAGTTGGCTTTACTAATAAGAATGATTTCTCCTAAAGAAATCCCTTTTTAGCAGCATTAGGATGAGGGAAGGCCACATGCAGTTTGCATGCAGCTCTTTAATGGCCATGCCTCACTGTGCTACACTACAATTGTAACTTATGAAGTGCCCAGTAACAAGGAGCGCTAGGGCAAAAGCAGAAACCCACTCAGCTATGCACATCAAATACTGTTCTGGGATCTACATAGCAAACGTTCTTTGCAGCAGGCATATTAGCCCTCCGCGCTACCTTATATGAGTCAAAACTCCACTAGATAAAGCTTTCATCTCTCTCTAGCAGGTACGTTAATCCCCTGAGTTATCTTGACACTTTTACTGTTGCTTGAAAACTGCTGGATAAACAAGGAATCCTGCAGCAGGTGATTTGAAACCACTGCACTACTACACAACTGGCCCCCTGTAACAAATCCAGAGTGTAACTTCAGGGACTGTTTGGGGTGTTCCACCCCCCTAATGTATGTATTTTGTGGTAAGTTGTGGGGTTCAGCAGCTTTCATTCTGGTATGGTGAAGTGTCTGTCGGAATTCACCAGGCTTTTTTGCATACACTCGGACAGAACGCACACTCACACTCCCTCTCTCTGTTTTGAAAGTCTTCAAAGATGTGGGTCCTTCGGCAGAATATTGTTTTCTCATGCTTAGTATTCCTACCAGCAGTGACGGCTGCTCTCAAGGCAAGAAAAAAACTAGCAGCAAAAAAATAAAAGAGAACTTACCTGCCAGATGCCTCCTTGCACCTTGCCTACTGGATATCCATGAACTGGTGCACGCTGCGCAGGCTCCCGGGTGCCAATCCACATGCTGCTCTCATGCTGGGAATACTATTCCTCAGCATGAGAGAAGCGCTGGGATTGGTTTGGAACTCAGGCAGGGCATGGGAGCCTGTGTCAGTTTTCCAACAGGCTGTGCAACACAGCTCGGGATGGAGAAATACTAAGGGGCAGATTCACAAGAAAGTGACGCATCTGGACAGATGCGTCACTTTCCCTGCGCCACCCTTAGAAACCCTTGTGCCACCATAGATGCGCCGTAATTACAATACGGCGCACTATGGCGCAAGTATTGACAGATGCGTCAGAAATTCTGACGCATCTGTTGGCGGAAAAGTCACGCATTGCTGGAGTTGTGTCGCAAGCAGAACGCAACTCCAGCAATGCGTGTTGAGGCCTATTCCCACTACACTGCGTCACTACTTACACCTGCTTGAAGCAGGCGTAAGTTTTTGACGCAGTGGTGTTCTAAAAGTGGCGCAGTGAAATCTTGTAGATTTCACTGAGTCACTTTTACGAGGCCCTCCTGCGTGGGAACGCCCACCCTGCATACATTATACCTGACGCAGGTATAATGTGACGCAGGGCTTTACAACGTGACGCATCTCCCTAAATGCGTCACGTTGTAAATAGGCCGCATTGTTTGTGCCGCAGTTGCGTCTAAAAAGTGACACAACTGCAGCGGAAAAGTCACGCAAGGGGCTTGTAAATCTGCCCCTAAGCATGCATGTCGGTTTGGCTGTGCTAAGACAGCCAGCCAAACGGACATGCGCACTTACAGTGCCCACCACTCCTCTTCCCTGCTCCTGACTCTCCTTAGGATGGCCCCACCCCCGCCATGATATTAGAATGGTTTTATTATCATTGTAGGTTTCAAGTTTGCCTGTGCTGGCTGTCAACAGTGGGGCGATGCTCCGCAGCCATAAGGGAGCAGCAGCTCATGGCTGCCAACCCGTTGCTTTCCCTTTCCAATGTCCCTTAATTCCCCCTCTTGCGCTGCGCTTGTTGTGTAATGTATTTTAAAATATATGCAGGGATTGTTGTAAAATCTGATTTCCTCCCCGCCCCCCCCCCCCCCCCTCACAAACCTTTCTGACCAGGCTACGTCCCTGCTCCCACTCTTCATCCCCCAGGGAAACGCCCATGCCAGGGACAGTCAGTGCGCCCTTTCCAGTGGGAGCAGGCACTCCAGAGATGGGTGACCCGTCAGACGTCCGCATGAGCTGCGCGCCCTGCGCCCAGAACCTCTGCAGGACATAGAATCACTGCAGGAGCAGGTGCACCAGCATCAGATGAGCTTCGGGGCTCATGCCAGGGACAGTCAGTGCGCCCTTTCCAGTGGGAGCCAGCACTCCAGAGACTGGTGACCCGTCAGACGTCAGCATGAGCGGCGCCCGCGCCCAGAACCTCTGCAGAACATAGAATCACTGCAGGAGCAGGTGCACCAGCATCAGATGAGCCTCGGGGCTCATGCCAGGGACAGTCAGTGCGCCCTTTGCAGTGGGAGCCAGCACTCCAGAGACTGGTGACCCGTCAGACGTCAGCATGAGCGGCGCCCGCGCCCAGAACCTCTGCAGAACATAGAATCACTGCAGGAGCAGGCGCACCAGCATCAAATGAGCTTCTGGGCTCATGCCAGGGACAGCCAGTGCGCCCTTTCCAGTGGGAGCCAGCACTGCAGAGACTGGTGACCCGTCAGACGTCAGCATGAGCGGCGCCCGCGCCCAGAACCTCTGCGGAACATAGAATCACTGCAGGAGCACCAGCATCAGATGAGCCTCGGGGCTCATGCCAGGGACAGCCAGTGCGCCCTTTGCAGTGGGTCCAGAGATGGGTGACCCGTCAGACGTCAGCATGAGCGGCGCCCGCGCCCAGAACCTCTGCAGAACATAGAAGTTCCATCACTGCAGGAGCAGGCGCACCAGCATCAAATGAGCCTCGAGGCTCATGCCAGGGACAGTCAGTGCGCCCTTTGCAGTGGGAGCAGGCACTCCAGAGATGGGTGACCCGTCAGACGTCAGCATGAGCGGCGCCCGCGCCCAGAACCTCTGCGGGACATAGAATCACTGCAGGAGCAGGCGCACCAGCATCAAATGAGCCTCGGGGCTCATGCCAGGGACAGTCAGTGCGCCCTTTTCAGTGGGAGCCAGCACTGCAGAGACTGGTGACCCGTCAGACGTCAGCATGAGCGGCGCCCGCGCCCAGAACCTCTGCAGGACATAGAATCACTGCAGGAGCAGGCGCACCAGCATCAAATGAGCCTCGGGGCTCATGCCAGGGACAGTCAGTGCGCCCTTTTCAGTGGGAGCCAGCACTGCAGAGACTGGTGACCCGTCAGACGTCAGCATGAGCGGCGCCCGCGCCCAGAACCTCTGCAGGACATAGAATCACTGCAGGAGCAGGCGCACCAGCATCAAATGAGCCTCGGGGCTCATGCCAGGGACAGTCAGTGCGCCCTTTTCAGTGGGAGCCAGCACTGCAGAGACTGGTGACCCGTCAGACGTCAGCATGAGCGGCGCCCGCGCCCAGAACCTCTGCGGGACATAGAATCACTGCAGGAGCAGGCGCACCAGCATCAAATGAGCTTCGGGGCTCATGCCAGGGACAGTCAGTGCGCCCTTTTCAGTGGGAGCCAGCACTGCAGAGACTGGTGACCCGTCAGACGCCAGCATGAGCGGCGCACGCGCCCAGAACCTCTGCAGGACATAGAATCACTGCAGGAGCAGGCGCACCAGCATCAAATGAGCTTCTGGGCTCTAGTTTGCATTTCAAATAAATAATCGCGTAGCACTTCATTTATTACTGAGGTCACTCCTTTCTGGGCCTAGGCAGTGCACCAACAGGAAAACGCAATCAGAAATGTAAACATCTGCGATAGTATATGGGCAGGCTCATAACATGAGAGATAACTCGGGGAGCCAATGGCCGAGCAGGTCACCCTAAGAAGCCCCGCCACCTCTGTATGTTGTGTGTGGTCCCGGCTGTATAGAGGTGGCTTGTGGTCTGACATACATCTCAAAGGGAGTCACGGGTAATGCTGCGGGGAGGTCAGGGGGCGGTGAAGTGGACATGTATTCGCTGCATCGAACTAAAATAAGATGGGAAAGGGTTTGTTTTACTCTTTCGTCATGTGAGCCCCTTGGGTGGAGTCGTAAGCAACATTTCTAGATAAGCAATTTCCACGTACAGCTTCCTTGATAGTTTTAGAAAAGAGAATCGATCCGACAATCGGTAAGTTTGCAAAGTGTGAATTCACGATGTTCTCCTCCATAGAGCACATGTTTAGGAATTTGTCAACTCTCTACATACCCATGCCATCAATAAGGCACCCAGATGTTGCCTCATATACCCATAGCGCACACGAGTTTGCCATTTTTTAAATACCTCAGCTCCTCCCCGGTGCTTTCCTTTGCGCTCTAGCACCCGTGGTCGAGTCCCTCCCACTGCGGATGCCTCGGCTGCCCCGGCTGCCCTCGCCCCGCCCTCGGCTGCAGGCGTCTGCCAGTGCATCGCGCCGGAGCTGTATTTATACAAGTATCGGCTGTTGCTGCTGAGTCCTGACTGACCTTCTTTCCCGTCCCTTGATAACCAAAGATCCTCAAAACAAAGCCTGCTTCATTAGTGCAGGGACACAAAACCTCGAGGGCTGTTGGGAAGCCCATTTGTATCGTTAATAACTCTACACCCCACAACTAACTCGCAGAAAGCTATGGAAAACACAATGTACATTTTACCCAAATATGGTACTGATTGATATATTGGAAGCAAAATGTAGTAGTAGAATCCAAGCAACGTGTTTATTACATTTAAAGTGGCTATTCCCAACATATTTTTTCTATTATCTGCATAACATTAAAACACACCTGACTAGAAATAAGACACATTTCATAGATATGTAGCTGTTTAAAAAAAAAAAAGAAAAGTCTGTGACCAATGTGATGATTTGAATAATATATATATTTTTAACTATTTGCAAGCATCAGAAAGACTAGATGCATTCTACTTAGCTGGATTTTTCCAGAGCTTGCAAACCTTACACTTCTCACAACATTTGGTTGGATCCAATATTCCCCCCAAATGTTCAGGGGACTTCCATCTTATTTTCATCATTTGATTGGAAATATCAAGATGCGCACAGTACATGGGAAGCCCTTGGGCAGCTATGCGCTTTACAAAAACCAAAAACAAACATAAACAATAAAAATGGGGCAAGAATACTGCAGCTTGTTATTTTTATGAAGGGAAAACACCCCATTTGGTGATAAAAGGCCCACTAAAGTGCTGGGTATAAAAACAAATCCTTACTGGCCCTCCAGTTGACTAGTGTAGAAAATAGAGTTACTGGTTGAGGGGGGTGCAACTCTACTCAAGCAGCAACCACAATTCCTGTCAGGGTGAAACACAAGCAAACCACAAATTAATCTGTGCCAAACCCTTTGGAAGCTTGGCACAAAAGGAGTCTGGCTTAACGTAGAGGCAATGTGTAAAGTATGTATGCAAGCATACTTCAAAGCCTCAAGCCCAAACAGACGCTACCTACCGGAGTCATCTGGGTCCTGGGTCGTGGTGCAGATGCTGATTGTTTCTCCCGCCGCCGGACATCGCCATTGGCCGCAGAGTGGGGAAACAACAACTCCCGTGAGCCCCTGTGACACAGCCCACTTCCGCCTACCAGCGCGCCCTGAGGCGCTTCAAAAGCACCGGATCACGCCGCGTCGCGGGACGCGCGCGGGCGGCGCCAGGCTGAGCCGGGGCAGAGAGCGGGCCGTCTGTGGCCGTCCGGGGCCGAAGGAGGCCGGGTCGGGACATCCCTCTGGGTTGCCATATCAGGACTATCGTGAGTGAGTAATGCCTGTTTTTACTCAGGGTCCATAAAAGCTATTCTATAGCCCGGTTAATTGAGACTCTGTCATCTGACAAGACATTTATGTTGGGTCTGTTTCCTGTGAATGCTGCGATAGGGGTGGAGGGGATAAATCCGCTCTTATTCCACGTGGGGTACAGTGAAGGTGTGGTCTGGCGGGGGGTGATTAAGCATTCCCACGATATCCTTATAGGTACAGATTATTTGTTGTTGGAAGCATGTCAGGCAAAACGGTCACACGCTCGATAAGAGCAAAGCTTAGTACTTCCGAGGCTCCTCAGGCGCACAAAGCTGACACCAGTTCTCCATTCCCCGTTATCTCGCAGCCTACAGCTATCGATCGTATGCTCAAAAGAGCGCTAGGGGCTGTGTCGAGCGAAATTGAGCGCACAGAGAGGCGCTTGTCCCTAACTCCAGTACTTGATCCTCCTGCAGCTATTCAAGATCAGGATCAAGAAGTCGTAATAATTTTACCGCCTAGCCCCCCAGAGCCTAGCGAGCAGGATATTGTATGTGCCCATTTGATTACCACCAGGAATAAGGAGGACTTAGGCTCTGCCAAATGTGCCACCCCACAAAGGAAGAAGAAAAGCTGCCCAAAGAAGCGAAAGATCATAAATAGCACAATTAGTTCCTCCAATCCTGTGAGTAGAAACAATACCGGGGTAGAGTGAGCAATACAGACTACCTCTCAAGCAGACCCACCAATATGGCTAACCAAAATTATGTTAGATTTACAGGCTCACATAGAAACATTTATTATAAATCAGTTGAAGCCGGTGACAAGTAGGCTGGACAAGATTTTAAGTGAATTAAAGAACAGGGAGATAAAAGGTAGCTCATCAGGGGATCCAAGTAATTCCACTAGTACCCCAGATACTAATTTAGTGCCCCAAAGGGAGAGGAACACCAGTATTATAAGGGACGCACAAATAATATCTGCACAGATCCATAATGCCCCGGCTCCCCATACACAAGACCACAGGAATACTAACCCTAGCGATAGAGGATTGCACACTATTAACGGTCTAGGTGTACAACAATCGGACAAGCAACCCCAACTCTCTGGTGACCCCAAAGTAAAAACAGCACATTACGAAGAGAGGGCTATTTTAATACACAACACTAAGACACTACCCACCATAAATTTACCACCAGAGTCGTGTCCGTTGGTGGTAGTTTTTGCTGGGGTTCCGGAACTAAAACACGAACAGAGAGAATCACACCAGGAGCTAAAAAATAAACTCATCTATTGGCTGACCCAAAATAGACCACTAGCTAATAACCAGGACGGGGAAATCCTTCTGGTCAGAAGAGTGAACTGGTTAGGAACTAGACCCAAAAACATTGAAGGCAATTGTATTATTGCCAATTTTAGGGATAGGGGAGTGGTTGAGCACATCCTTAGACAGGGACCACTTGGACGTATGAGTGGCATAAGGCCTTTGTCACTCAGCTATTTCTATCTAAGGCAGCAGGAAACTAATGAGGGACAGCATAATATATGGAGAAGTTGGGAGGGACTAAACCTGAGCTCACATAGGGCCCCAAATCGCACACGACGAGTGACAGGGATATGGGAAGGTGGACTCCCATGCTGGGCAAATAGGTTCACCCCATTAAGGTCGCTAGAGGAGATCGATTGACTACTCACCCCATACATCCCGGTAATGCAGGCTGACACGGATCACAAGAAATCTGATCTGGATGCATTGATAGGAGGAACACCACTCACACATCGCTTGGCCAAAGAGGATGGACAGTTAACACTAGGGGTGGGCAGTTGTAGGACCCCAGTAAAGACTACAGAAGCTTCTAACTCTATCGCTAAGGGACGCCCCGCAAACAATCTTAGGGACAGGAATCATAGCCCCAGATCCAATACAGCAGGGCAGGGATTTGCAGAGACTATCTCCTAGGTATCAAGTGGGGCTGGTTAATATCACTCAAGGCATGTCTGGGCCAGGGACTGTTAACGCCGTGAAAGAGGGACTTAGAACTATCTCTTGGAATATAGCAGGTCTTGCAGGTAAATTCGATAATGAGGACTGGCGGCAATACATGGCCCATTTCCATATAATTTGCCTGCAAGCAACCTGGGTAACGGACAACACCCACTTTCATATGGCTGGTTATAAATGTTTTTTATTCCAGCACAAAAAACCTCCTCAGGCAGGGCCAAGGGTGGTTTGTCCATGTATGTAGACTTAAAAATACAAGGCAAATGGTCCAGTGTGGACTGGTTCGCATGGAACATCCAGGCCCTGAGGTTTAGGAATAAAGGGCTCGTCTTGTTCAACGTGTATAACACCGGTCTTGCAGAAAATGACACTTCCACGTTGAGGGAACTAGATGCCAGGTTGAGTCAAGAACTCGCACCTGCTTATGGTGCCCTGGCCCCATTGACACTAGTAGTGGGCGATTTGAACTGCCACTTATGCCCCCGGTTGTTCCCGATCAATGTGAATTGGTCAAAATGCCCAGTGAAAAAAGGTCCCCATTTTAGCCACTCATCAAGTGGTATAGAATTGGGAAAGCTCCTCCAATCCCACGATCTGGAACACACGGTCGATATGATCCCACTGGGGCTTGATGGCTCACTCCCCCCCACTTTCAAAGGGAGAGGGTGCTCCTCCTATATAGACTATATTCTTGCTTCTAGATGTTTAAAAAACCGGATAATTGAAGTAGGAATTGAGTGGAGCCCCTTCAGCGATCATAACCCCTTGGTTATGGAGTTTTTGTACCTGGCCAAACAAAAGAACATCTCAGTCGGGGGCATCTCTGAAAGAGTGACGGCCCAAGGCAGAAGACTTAGGTGGGCGAAATTAGATGGGGACAGATTTTACCGGTCCTTAATGGAAAAAGGTAAATCACTCATTGATGAGTGTTTAGACTTTTCTGTGGCAGGGGCTCGTTTAATAACCGTATTTGGCCAAATAACTAGCCTGGTGGAAGGGCTACTGTGGACCAAGGCTCCAAAGAAAACCAACTCTAACTTGCCGAGATGGTTTGACGGGGATTGCACACGAGCCTTGAAGGAGTTAAAGAAAGCCCTTAGTAGCAAACTCAGGGACTCAGTAAAAGTCAACACATGTAGATTAAAATACAGGAAGGAGCAAAAAAGAAGGAAAGTAATACTGCAGGGGGAAGCATGGGCGGACTTGAGGGAGGGTTCTGAAAAAAAGGATATTACAGAATTTTGGAGATTAATAAATTCCCCTTGTTTTCAAGATAAAAACTCCCCTGAGGTCGCCACAAATATCCTGCCGGAACAGTGGACAGCTCACTTTGAGGGCCTGTATAACCATGGGGAGGAAGATAGGATAGAGGAGAGGGGGGTGGATATGCAGGGACAGGCATTAGAATTCTCCCTAGAAGAAATTAGCTTGGGAATTGAGGGACTCACCAAAAATAAAGCCCCGGGCCCAGATGGGACTCCCCCAGATTTGTTCCTGAGTAATGTGGAATTATGGGTCCCTATTTTAGCCAGAGTAATAAACGCAGCCATTAAGGTTGGACTGCCCCGGTCTTGGTCGTTGGCCATTATAGTACCTATTTTCAAAAAGGGCAACAGAGATAACCCCCAATGCTATCGCCCAATTTCTCTGATAGATGTTACAGCTAAAATACTCGGAAGAGTAATCCTGAATCGCCTGACCGAGTGGGCTGAGGATAATAACATCATCTCAGATGCCCAGTACGGCTTTCGGACCGGCAGGTCTACCAGTGACCAATGCCTGAACCTCTACATGCTGGTTGCAAAGTACACTAAAACCAGCAACTAAGCCATTTACCTGGGGTTCATGGACTTGGCCGCTGCATTCGACCATGTTAACAGGAATAAGCTCTGGGCAATGATGAATCACCTAGGAATTGACCCAGGTATAATCTGCACGCTGAGGGAACTGCATAGAAAGACTTCTGCCAGGGTACGTTATAATAAGGATGGGGGGTTGACGGATTCTTTCAGCTGCACCAGCGGTGTGAGGCAGGGCTGCATTTTAGCCCCTTTCTTATTTTCACTATATATCAATAATTTAGAACAGTCCCTGAACAACCTAAAAACAGATTGCCCAAGGGTGGGGACACGCAATATCCCGGTGCTGTTGTACGCAGACGATGCAGTTCTCCTGGCGCAAACCCCCAAAATCCTGCAGATCCTAATCGATGGGTTTGTCAAATTCATGGACGTGTTAGATCTGTCCGTCAATTTAAAAAAATCATATGTAATGACAGCAGGTCACAAACCACGGACTAGTTTCCTATATAGAATTGGTAATCACACACTAGAAAGGGTGCAATCGTTCTCGTACTTAGGTGGGCTCTTTGATGAGTCATTGAAATTTGCACCTCTGGCTCAGGAAAGGTGTGGCAAATTGGTGGCATCAACTGGGGCCATTGCAGGTTACGGGAGGAGAGTTGGCCGCTGGTGTCCGGAACAAACAATGAACCTTTATGGCTCAATATGTTGTCCCAAAGCCATGTACGGCTCAGAAGTGTGGGGCTTTATAAATCTTGATGCACTGCAAAGGGAGGAAAATAAAATATTTCGCTCAATATTGAAAGTCCCTAATTGCACACCAGCCGTTATAGTCCACAGAGAACTAGGAAGACCCTACCTAGAGGATTTGATCTAGTTTAGACCAATTCTGGCCTGGCTCAAAATCTGGACGAACCCGGAAGCCGCACTGAGTAGGTTGATCCTACAAGATTGCCTTGGCAGAGACAAAAGTCTGAACATTCCATGGCTTAACTACGTCAAGACCAGCTTGGAAAACATGGGTCGCCAAGAGCTTTACTTAAACCCTTCAGTGATCATCGCACAGGATAAGCTTAACCTGAAGAGAATTTTCATGGACCTAAGAGTATCGGGCAGAACTACAACAGAAGGGGTCAAACCATCAGTGAGTGCTTATAGCAGGCTTGAAACCACTGAAGGGATGGAACCGTATCTTTGTGTCATGTATAATGTTCAAGAAAGGTTTTTAATGTCACGTTTTAGGCTCAATTTTTTACCTCATTTGTTAGCTGATCCAGCTGGTTTTAGTCATTCAATTGAGCAGAAGGGTGCCTGCGGCTGCGACAACAGGTCTCCGCAGGACACCCTTCATTTTGTACTCTTATGTCCCCTATATGCAATACCAAGACGAAGATTTTTAAACGAAATCCTAAAAAAGGCTAGGTTCACTCGAGCTAAAGAGGCACTGACTTTCCTACAAAGGGCTAGCGATCCGCTAACACTGTGCTCTGTGATAAGTTTCCTGAAATTTGCATTAAGATTAAGGGTAACTAGAGGCCAGTATCATGCACGAACCCTGTAGGCTTCTCCACCCGTTATCTTGATCAAGCTATCAAGGGGGATTCTTTGTGAATAATGAATTATTTTTATGTACTTAGATTCAGTCAATGTTCTTGTATAATCATTTAATACTATTTTAACTGTATATATGTGTACCCTTTTATGATAGTTTTTAACCACCGAAGAAAGAACTATTGAATTGAATGTATGCAAGCACCTCAAACAGTAATAAAGTTGTTAGAAAATGAGCCATTAGTTGTGTGGCCTGCACAAGTAATGGGTCTACATTTGTCCTTCATTGGGAACAAAACACCCCATTGTAGAGCTTGATTCTTAGAGTGTAGCTAAGGTCTACTCAATGGAGACCTTCCCAGCTGGAAGACCAGGACTCAAAAGCATGCAGCCTATGTGGGTCACCAACACAGGACTTCATACATCTAATATGTATATGCCCAGCCTTAGGTTCCTACCGCCGTCATCTGTTGAGGAGACAGTTTAATGAAAGAGGCATCAGCACCTGCAGATCCGCGACACTAAAAAGCCTGGACTCAAAGGATCCGCAACTAATCTGCCAATTCATAAAATGTTTCATCTGTTATAAACAGTTAATGACACAGTGATACTGTTCACAACGTCGTTTACTGGACCCTCCTTGTCTTTTAACAGTTATAACATTGTAAATAGAAATAATGAATCAAATTTTAATGTACTGAAGAAAAACGGTGGTGTATCAGCTGTTTATACTAACTTTTATTTTTTTATGTCAAAGAAATTATGTTATTTGCAAGCTCAACAAGACAATGCAATTTATCTTATGTATTTGAATATTGTGTTGGTTTTAATTAACTATACAATAAAGATTTTTTCACTCACTCCTCAATAGAGATGGTGTGGGCTAGTAATCACCATTCACAGATTCACAATAAGAACACTCTGTACTGTCCAGTCTGTGCCTTTTCTTTTGAAAAAGAGAAAAGCATATCTATTACACACACACTACTCAATACTATGCAGCAATTTACAAATATACATAAGCTGATGGAATTACTTTTGGATGACGTCGTGTAATTATTCTTACCCCTCCCTTAATGCTGGCACCAAAGTGAGTGGCTGGTAACTTCATTATCTCAACAAGCATTTCATTAGGGGAGTAAATGCTATAATTACAGATAACCATGGCCAAGAGTACTTATTACTGGCAATAAAGCATGCAAACTTTAATCAAGAGTGGCGGTCAGTCTCTTTATTTAAATAAAGCATTAGCAAGAGTAAATATCTGAGCATGTCTGGGAGTGCGTGTACATATAACTGTTAGGATGGATGACGCAATTCAACTTTCACAATTATAATCACAACGCTATGCAATTATAGACTTCAGCATATATTTTGAATGACATTCAATATACAGTACTGCACTTTTAACTTTGTCCCTATAGGACATCACTTTGTTAAAAAACACAAATGTGCATATACCACATTTCACCCCTAGAGGGTGTCTCTCAACATGAAAATTCACATTGAACATTTTCAGGCCACAACCACTGCAGTCATAACCTTCGCCAACAAGGGGCGCATCATTCCAACACTGAAGAACAAAGGTTCCAGTGTATAAGGTGCTTGAAAACAAGGCAAAACCTTTGAGGGGTTATATTTTTAATGTCTCCCTAAGCTTAGGGTGGGGACTGGTGTATTCCTTTTGGGGGGAGTCTGTGTTGCTCCTGCAGATTCTCCCCACACTTTGCCAACATTTTGCTGGTGACCCAGCTCTCCTGGGGTCACCACAAGCCACAGCCAAGTGGTTTCCATGAGTAAATGCCGGCAAAATTGACAAGCCCCACAGAGCATTATGGGGCTCTCCTCACAAGTGAGGTGAATTTGTGAACATTGGCTATCCCGATGCACTGAAGAGAGCCACAACGATTGTTTAGTCGGTGGTCTCCTTCTTCTCAGGGTTCCCGGTCCCATCCAGGCACCCCACATGCATCACAATATTGAAGAGAAGCTCAAGAAGCCCACATCTGGCTGCTCGTGCCAGCTCCCTATCAGAACACTTGCACGCTGCTGCGGGAGCCGGCACTTCCCCCTGGTCTGACTGCTACTACATGCAGAAGCATGCAATGAGGCTGGCGAACTGGCCGCAAAGGGGTGTGCAGAGGCGATTCCCCTTCTCTTCAGGTGTCACCGGGGACCAGGGATGGGATCCTGGGCCCCCTTGCAGTATCACAGGGGGGTGCAACAGCCCTCCCCATGTTTTACTCTTTGCTGGGGTCCAGCAATGGGGTCCTGTCCCCCCTGGCAGTTTCACAGGGAGCGGTATGGCACTCACTATCTTCATATCTTCACCGGATGACGCACGACACAGCAGTATTTCTACCTGGGGGCAGCCCCTGGGCCCTGGCCCACGCCGGGGGCAAGGCTGAGAATGGCGACAGAGCCCAACACACTCTGTCGCTGTGCTCCCATAGGTCAAAGGTCGACACACTTTACATAGATATGTCTTGGTCCTCTTTAGGCTGATTTGAACCATTTGTGGCTCATTGTGTCCATAGTGGTGAGCCTTACCTACCTGGAGCACTTTCTTCAGGCTTCCTGGCTTAAAAGGGTGATAAGCTTTGCAGGGAGCTGGTTTCACTGGCCCCCTGCACCAGCCTTTCACTTTTTTTTCCTCTGGGTCTCTTTCTCCTTGTGCAGAGCCCAGTCTTTCCCCCAATGGGTCTTCAGGAGGTGAAGGGGGACCTACATCCCTGATCCTGGAAAGTGCCCCACTGGTCCTGGGGTCAACCAGAGTCAAAATCCTGGGGCCAGATGGCAGTCAAGGGGTTTTTCCTTCCAGTTGTCCATGGCAGGGCTGACTCCAAGTCGAGGATTTCATAAACAAGCTCATCCAAGAAAGAGCTCTCATCCCTGTGCTGGACCTTTTAAGTGGGGGCAGGAGTGTCTAGCTGGGCTGTGCCTCTGGCCTATACGGATGTGCCACATCATCTCTCCATCCTGCTGCAACCTCCCTGCACAGTCTTCTTGGATAGCTCAGAATGGTACCACCCAGGGACCACTTGCCACATGTGTTCTGGGGGACCTATCGCTGACAAACAAGTTACTTACCTTCGGTAACGCTTTTTCTGGTGGATACAGTATCTGCCTGTGGATTCCTCACCTTGTGAATATCCCCAGCGCCAGTATTCCACAGAATTTTTTCCACAGCTCTCCACGCTGACGTGGACGTCATAATACCTCGGATCCAATCGCGACTCCGAATGACGTCACCGGAGCCATAAAAAAGCCACATCGGCGTGATGACGTCAGTTCCACCCATTTTTTCCGTGCCTCCGAGGCAAACAGGTGGACCGACAACAGATTCAAAGTATACACAATATACAACATTCGAACAAATATACATAGTACATATACAAAAGGAAAGCTAAAGAACATAAGCATTTCCTATAAGTATACCAGACAGAAAGAAGATACAAAGTAAAACAACATGTCAAGCAAGGCATCCTTTAAGGTATACAAAGGTGGACAACGGGGAGGCGGGTGGGCCAGGTAGGAATCCACAGGCAGATACTGTATCCACCAGAAAAAGCTTTACCGAAGGTAAGTAACTTGTTCTTCTGATGGATACATCTGCCAGTGGATTCCTCACCTTGTGAATAGATTCCCACAGCTGTCCCACTCCTGGAGGAGGGTGTCCACCTTCCTATACCAAAAAGTCCTGCAAGACAGAGCACGCAAAGTGGCCCTCCCTCCTCATCTCAGAGTCTAAGCAATAATGCTTTGCAAAAGTATGGAGGGAGGCCCAAGTCGCGGATTTACAAATGTCTGCAACAGGAACACCCCTGGCCAAAGCAGAGGTAGAAGACTTAGCTGTAGTTGAATGAGCTCTAATACCCTCAGAAGGAACCTTACCAGCAAGGGCGTAGCAGATCTTGATGGTTAGGATGATCCACCTGGACAGAGTGCGCTTGTGCACAGCTTTGCCTTTAGAGTGTCCAATATAGCCCACAAAGAGCTGATCATCCAAATGAAAATCCTTTGTTCTGTCCAAATAAAAGCTCACAGCTCTTTTAGGGTCCAATCGGTGAAGTCTCTCCTCCTCCTTTGAAGGGTGAGGGGGAGGATAAAACACAGGGAGAGTAATGCACTGCCCCAGATGAAAGGGAGTAACTACTTTAGATAGGAAAGCAGCCCTGGTCCTGAGGACCATCCTTTCAGCATGTAAGGATAAAAACGGGGGTTTCGAACTAAGAGCTTGAAGCTCACTCACCCTCCTTGCCGAGGTTATGGCTACAAGAAAGACCGTTTTAAAAGACAACAGTCTCAAAGGACAGCTATGAAGGGGCTCAAAAGGGGACCCCATCAAAAAAGTTAAGACAAGATTAAGGTCCCACTGTGGCATTACAAAGGGAGTAGGTGGAAACCTGTTAGTAAGACCTTTGATAAATCTTAAAACAATAGGAGACTTAAATAACAACAGCTGATCTGGCAGATAAATAGCCCTTAACCGTGGCCACAGCACAACCTTGCTGATCCAAGGAAAGAGCAAACTGAAGCACATTGGAAAGATGGGTTTTTAAAGGGTCAATGGATCGCTCTCCACACCATTTTACAAACTTAGACCACCTGTAGGAGTAAATAGACTTGGTGGAGTGTCGCCTGGCCAATAAAATAACATCCACCACATCAGGCGGGAGAGAGAAAGAACTCAGGTTGCCCCGTTCAATCTCCAGGCATGAAGGTGCAGGCTCTGGAGGTGGGGGTGTGGAACCTGCCCCTCCGACTGCGAGAGGAGGTCTGCCCTGAGAGGGAGACGGAGAGGAGGGTGCGATGAAAGGTGAAGTAGATCTGTGTACCACACCCTTCTTGGCCAATCCGGGGCGATCAATATAACTTGGGCCCGGTCTTGACGAATCTTCCTCAGAACCTGAGGAATCAAGGGTATGGGAGGAAATGCATAGAGGAGTTGTGAGCCCCAACTCAACTGAAATGCGTCCCCCAACGCCCCCTGCATCAGAAACTGGAGACTGCAGAATGATGGGCAATGCGCGTTCTTGAGAGTGGCAAAAAGGTCCACCAGAGGAGTCCCCCACGTCCGGAAGATGTGCTGAACTACCTCTGGATGAGGCCTCCACTCGTGGTCGGCGGAAAACTGTCGACTGAGACTGTCCGCACGTACGTTCAGCACCCCGGCCAGATGATTCACCAAAAAGCAAATCCGATGGTCCTGGGCCCAGGACTAGAGTCGCAACGCCTCTCTGCAGGGACGGTATGACCCTACTCCTCCCTGCTTGTTGACATACCACATTGCGGTAGTGTTGTCCGTCAGGACTTGTACCGACTGACTGCGAAGGTATGGGAAGGGAGGAAGGCCTTGAGCGCCAAACGTATTGCCCACAATTTTAGATGATTGATATGAGACAATCTTTCTTCTGGAGACCAAAGACCCTTGATGTCCAGATCCCCCAGATGAGCACCCCACCCCAGGGTGGAGGCATCCAATATCACTGTGGCCACCGTTGGAGGAAGATGAAAGGGCTTTCCTTGAGACAGGTTGCCCTCCACGCTCCACCAAGACAGATCCGCTGCAGCTTCACTGGAGATCCTGATCGACTCCCTGAGATCGCCGTTGTGCTCATACCACTGCCTGCGGAGACACCACTGGAGTGCCCTCATGTGCCAGCGTGCATGGTTGACCAACAGAATGCAGGAGGCGAACAGACCGAGCAGGCGAAGGACCTTCAGAACTGGAACAACCGCTCTATTGTGGAATAAAGGGATCATCTCCTGAATGTCGAGAATTCTTTGTGGAGGAGGAAATGCTCGACACACAGTAGTGCAAACCTTAAACTTCTCACAACATTTGGTTGGATCCAATATTCCCCCAAAATGTTCAGGGGACTTCCATCTTATTTTCATCATTTGATTGGAAATATCAAGATGCGCACAGTACATGGGAAGCCCTTGGGCAGCTATGCGCTTTACAAAAACCAAAAACAAACATAAACAATAAAAATGGGGCAATAATACTGCAGCTTGTTATTTTTATGAAGGGAAAACACCTCATTTGGTGATAAAAGGCCCACTAAAGTGCTGGGTATAAAAACAAATCCTTACTGGCCCTCCAGTTGACTATTGTAGGAAATAGAGTTACTGGTTGAGGGGGGTGCAACTCTACTCAAGCAGCAACCACAATTCCTGTCAGGGTGAAACACAAGCAAACCACAAATTAATCTGTGCCAAACCCTTTGGAAGCATGGCACAAAAGGAGTCTGGCTTAAAAGGGTGACAAGCTTTGCAGGGAGCTGGTTTCACTGGCCCCCTGCACCAGCATTTCACTTTTTTTTTCTCTGTGTCTCTTTCTCCTTGTGCAGAGCCCTTTCTTTCCCCCAATGGGTCCTCAGGAGGTGAAGGGGGACCTACATCCCCGATCCTGGAAAGTGCCCCACTGGTCCTGGGGTCAACCAGAGTCAAAATCCTGGGGCCAGATGGCAGTCAAGGGGTTTTTCCTTCCAGTTGTCCATGGCAGGGCTGACTCCAAGTCGAGGATTTCATAAACAAGCTCATCCAAGAAAGAGCTCTCATCCCTGTGCTGGACCTTTTAAGTGGGGGCAGGAGTGTCTAGCTGGGCTGTGCCTCTGGCCTATACGGATGTGCCACATCATCTCTCCATCCTGCTACAACCTCCCTGCACAGTCTTCTTGGATAGCTCAGAATGGTACCACCCAGGAACCACTTGCCACATGTGTTCTGGGGACCTATCGCTGACAAACAAGTTACTTACCTTCGGTAACGCTTTTTCTGGTGGATACAGTATCTGCCTGTGGATTCCTCACCTTGTGAATATCCCCAGCACCAGTATTCCACTGAATTTTTTCCCCAGCTCTCCACGCCGACGTGGACGTCTCGGCTCCAATCGCGACTCCGTATGACGTCACCGGAGCCATAAAAAAGCCACATCGGCGAGATGACGTCAGTTCCACCCATTTTTTCCGTGCCTCCGAGGCAAACAGGTGGACCGACAACAGATTCAAAGTATACACAATATACAACATTCGAACAAATATACATAGTACATATACAAAAGGAAAGCTAAAGAACATAAGCATTTCCTATAAGTGTAACAGATAGAAAGAAGATACAAAGTAAAACAACATGTCAAGCAAGGCATCCTTTAAGGTATACAAAGGTGGACAACGGGGAGGCGGGTGGGCCAGGGAGGAATCCACAGGCAGATACTGTATCCACCAGAAAAAGCTTTACCAAAGGTAATTAACTTCTTCTTCTGATGGATACATCTGCCAGTGGATTCCTCACTTTGTGAATAGATTCCCACAGCTGTCCCACTCCTGGAGGAGGGTGTCCACCTTCCTATACCAAAAAGTCCTGCAAGACAGAGCACGCAAAGTGGCCCTCCCTCCTCATCTCAGAGTCTAAGCAATAATGCTTTGCAAAAGTATGGAGGGAGGCCCAAGTCGCGGATTTACAAATGTCTGCAACAGGAACACCGTGGCCAAAGCAGGGGTAGAAGACTTAGCTCTAGTTGAATGAGCTCTAATACCCTCAGGAAGAACCTTACCAGCAAGTGCGTAGCAGATATTGATGGTTAGGACGATCCACCTGGACAGAGTGCGCTTGTGCACAGCTTTGCATTTAGAGTGTCCAATATAGCCCACAAAGAGCTGATCATCCAAATGAAAATCCTTTGTTCTGTCCAAATAAAAGCTCACAGCTCTTTTAGGGTCCAATTGGTGAAATCTCTCCTCCTCCTTTGAAGGGTGAGGGGGAGGATAAAACACAGGGAGAGTAATTGTGATGATGTCACTCAGTTAGAGCATGCAGCAGAATCGTCCTATGTCATCTGGAATGTTCACATTTGCCTAGCTGCGTCTCGGCTGTGTGTCTGTTGGATATTGTCTTGTGCCTTACTCAGGTGCTGGGGCGGCTCTCTTCCACATTTACAATAAATACATCCTGGAAAACGGACAGCTGTGTGAATATCCATCTTTTCATATGGCGATAGAATGGACAGCTGTGTGAATATCCATCTTTTCAGTAATGCACTGCCCCAGATGAAAGGGAGTAACTACCTTAGATAGGAAAGCAGCCCTGGTCCTGAGGACCATCCTTTCAGCATGTAAGGATAAAAACGGGGGTTTCGAACTAAGAGCTTGAAGCTCACTCACCCTCCTTGCCGAGGTTATGGCTACAAGAAAGACCGTTTTAAAAGACAACAGTCTCAAAGGACAGCTATGAAGGGGCTCAAAAGGGGACCCCATCAAAAAAGTTAAGACAAGATTAAGGTCCCACTGTGGCATTACAAAGGGAGTAGGTGGAAACCTGTTAGTAAGACCTTTGATAAATCTTAAAACAATAGGAGACTTAAATAACAACAGTTGATCTGGAAGACACAGAAAAGCCGATACGGCAGATAAATAGCCCTTAACCGTGGCCACAGCACAACCTTGCTGACCCAAGGAAAGAGCAAACTGAAGCACATTGGAAAGATGGGTTTTTAAAGGGTCAATGGATCGCTCTCCACACCATTTTACAAACTTAGACCACCTGTAGGAGAAAATAGACTTGGTGGAGTGTCGCCTGGCCAATAAAAAACCATCCACCACATCAGGCGGGAGAGAGAAAGAACTCAGGTTGCCCCGTTCAATCTCCAGGCATGAAGGTGCAGGCTGTCGAGGTGGGGGTGTGGAACCTGCCCCTCCGACTGCGAGAGGAGGTCTGCCCTGAGAGGGAGACGGAGAGGAGGGTGCGATGAAAGGTGAAGTAGATCTGTGTACCACACCCTTCTTGGCCAATCCGGGGCGATCAATATAACTTGGGCCTGGTCTTGGCGAATCTTCCTCAGAACCTGAGGAATCAAGGGTATGGGAGGAAACGCCTACAGGAGTTGTGAGCCCCAACTCAACTGAAATGTGTCCCCCAATGCCCCCTGCATCAGAAAAAGGAGACTGCAGAATGATGGGCAATGCGCGTTCTTGAGAGTGGCAAAAAGATCCACCAGAGGAGTCCCCCATGTCCGGAAGATGTGTTGAACTACCTCTTGATGAAGCCTCCACTCGTGGTCGGCGGAAAACTGTCGCCTGAGACTGTCCGCACGTACGTTCAGCACCCCGGCCAGATGATTCACCATCAAGCAAATCCGATGGTCCTGGGCCCAGGACTAGAGTCGCAACGCCTCTCTGCAGAGACGGTATGACCCTACTCCTCCCTGCTTGTTGACATACCACATCGCGGTAGTGTTGCCCGTCAGGACTTGTACCGACTGACTGCGAAGGGATGGGAAGAGAGGAAGGCCTTGAGCGCCAAACGTATCGCCCACAATTCTAGATGATTGATATGAGACAATCTTTCTTCTGGAGACCAATGACCCTTGATCTCCAGATCCCCCAGATGAGCAACCCACCCCAGGGTGGAGGCATCCAATATCACTGTGGCCACCGTTGGAGGAAGATGAAAGGGTTTTCCTTGAGACAGGTTGCCCTCCACGCTCCACCAAGACAGATCCGCTGCAGCTTCACTGGAGATCCTGATCGACTCCCTGAGATCTCCGTTGTGCTCATACCACTGCCTGCGGAGACACCACTGGAGTTCCCTCATGTGCCAGCGTGCATGGTTGACCAACAGAATGCAGGAGGCGAACAGACCGAGCAGGCGAAGGACCTTCAGAACTGGAACAACCGCTCTATTGTGGAACAAAGGGATCATCTCCTGAATGTCGAGAATTCTTTGTGGAGGAGGAAATGCTCGACACACAGTAGTGTCCAGTACCGCCCCTATGAACAGGTTGCGTTGAGAGGGCACCAGGTGAGATTTGGGCACAGTGATCGAAAAACCCAAGTCGAATAACAGTTGATGTTACCTGCAGATGACGTTGCACCATCTCTGGGGACTCTGCTTTCAGAAGCCAGTCGTCCAGGTAAGGGAAGACCGGAATCCCCGACCTCCTGAGATGAACAGCCACCACTGCCATTACCTTTGTGAAGACTCGAGGTGCAGTAGTAAGACCAAATGGGAGAACCGCAAGCTGGTAGTGTTGTGATCCAACCGTAAAACGGAGATACTTCCTGTGCGACTTCAGGATTGGGATGTGGAAATATGCATCCTGCAAATCGATCGACACCATCCAGTCTTCATGCTGCAACGTTTGAAGAACCTGTGCAAGGGTTAGCATCTTGAATTTCTCCTGTTTCAGGTAAAAATTCAAAACTCTGAGGTCCAAGATCAGACGCAATCTGCCGTCCTATTTGGGAATCAGGAAATACCTGGAATAGCATCCCTGACCCCTTTCCTGCTCCGGAACCACCTCTATCGCACCTTTTTGTAGCAATGCAAGAACCTCCTTCTGCAGAAGAAGTAGATGGTCCTCTGAGCAAAAACCTTAGCAAGGAGGAAACTCCCGAAAGGGAAGGGCGTACCCATTCTCCACAAGGTTTAAAACCCAAAGGTCTGTTGTGACGGATTTCCAACCTCGCAGAAAGTGGGACACCCGACCCCCAACAGGCCTTACATGATCTAGGATGGGGGATCTAGGGCTGGTTCCCTGATGCTTCATTGGGAGCAGAGGAGGCTGAAGAGGAGGAGGGATTGCGACCAGAACATCGCCGACCCCTTTGTCTTCCTCTATATGATCCATAGAGAGGATTTTGCTGCTGTTGTTGCTGCTGCTGCTGAGGTTGACGGAAGGAACGAAAGGATGACCTCCCAAATCCTCTATACTTCCTGAAGCCAAAGCCTTTTGCTTGGGTCTGCAAACCTAAATATTTCGCAGTAGCCCTGCTATCTTTAAATCTTTGGAGGGCGGAATCAGCTTTTTCGCCAAAAAGCTTTTACCCATCAAAGGGTAAATCGACTAGGGTGGCCTGAACATCAACAGAGAAGCCGGAAGAACGAAGCCAAGCCTGCCTTCTAGTAGCTATAGAAGATCCCATAATCCAAGCCACGGAATCAGCCGTATCTAGGCCCAACTGAATAACTTGAATAGCGGCAGCTTGAGTGTCCGCAACAACTTCCATAAAAGAGGCCTTCTCCTCTTCAGGCAGCTTAGGGGCTAATTGCTTCACCGAGTCCATTAAAGCATGAATATAGCGTCCCAATAAGCAAGTGGCATTTGTTGACTTAAGCGCCATACTTCCAGATGAAAAGACCTTTTTAGCTGACTGTTCGATCTTTTTAAAGTCCCTGTCAGCTGGTGCTTGTGGAAAAGCACCTGAAGATTGCTTCGAATAGGAAGCTTGCACTACAAGACTCTCTGGTGAAGGGTGCGAGGAAAGGAAGCTTGGATCCCCCAGAGCCACTCTATACCTCCTTGCCACAGTTCTGGAAACCGCAGGTGAAGAAAGTGGCTTGCGCCAAACGTCCATAACAGGCTCTAAAATAACCTAATTAAAGGGCAACAAAGGCTCAACGATGGAAGAAGGTGAATGAAGGACTTCAGTCAAAAGGTTTGGCTTATATTCTGCAGAAGGCAACTGTAAATCCAACAACTCCGCAGCCCTCCTGATGAATAAATGGTAAGGAGCCAACTCTTGTGGAGGAGAAGATCTGGCAGAAGAGTGCTCCCATTCAGGAGTAGTATCTAATCCGCTTGCCTCCTGAATGCCCTCAAATTCGTCAGTGGAGCCACCAACTTAACCTTCCTCTCCTTCCTCCCTATATTGCTCCTCCTCTATAATCCTCTGAGCCTCTCTTCGAGAGCGGATCCGAGGGCACGGCGTCGGCTGCGCCGTACGCGGAGTCAGCGGCACCGAACGTGGTGTCGGCGGCGCCGGAGGAGTCGGCGGCGCCGGACGCGGTGCAGATGGAGTCGGCGCCGGCGTCGAGGGAGGCTCCGATGAAGGCAAGTGATCCAGTCGAGGTCGGGAGGAAGGCTCTCCAGACTGCGTCGGGAACTGCCATGAAGGAGCCATTGGCAAGAAGGGCATAAAAGGTGCCTGAGCATAATGTTGCAGCACGCCCAAACTAAACGCCATTGGACCCACGGGATCAGAAGGTGCGCCGGATGGGAAGGCAGCTCTTTGGAAAACCCCATACATCGCATTAAGGAAATGCGTTGGATCCGCACCCGGAGTCGGGAAATGCGGGTATGGGTTAGAACCTGAATCCGGCCGAGGAGTAGCTGGAGCCAGAGACGAAGTATCCTCAACTGGAGCCGCAGGTTCACCTTCTGGCACTGGCGAAGGATCTACCACCTGCTCCGGCTTGGTGTCGGAAGCTGGAGAATCCACCGGCGCTGGAGACTGCGCCGGAGTCAACTTGGGTGAAGGTGACTTCTCCAGAGAAACACGAGGAGAAGCGGAAGGCGAAGGAGAAATGAATTCCTTACTTCGACGTCGAGGCGACGGCGACCTCGAAGCCTTACTCTTCGATGATCGCGCCGAGAGCTATGCTTCCTCTTCTTTTTGTGTCTTCTCGACTTCGAAGAGTGCGAAGTCGACGACTCCGGCTTCGACTTCTCCTTCTTCCTACCTCTGCTCTCCTTTTTCACCCTGGCCATGAAAAGCTTCGCTTCCCTCTCTTTCAAGGCCTTGGGATTCATTTTTCTACAGCAGGAGCAGTCGTCCACATCATGATCCGATGAAAGGCACCATAAGCAAACTTCGTGGGGGTCAGTGATGGACAAGTGACCCCCACGTTCCCTACACAGCTTGAATCCAGACTTCCTCGTCGAAGACATGGTAAATCCAGAAACAGTAACTCACAGGGAGACTACAAAGTAACAGGAGAGTGCTGGAAAACCGTTACGCGTCGATGGCGCGGAAAAAAGGGAACTCACGTCATCACGCCGACATGGCTCTCTTATGGCTCCGGTGACGCCATACGGAGTCGCGAGCGGAGCCGAGGTATTATGACGTACACGTCGGCGTGGAGAGCTGGGGAAAAGATTCCATGGAATACCGGCGCAGGGGATATTCACAAGGTGAGGAATCCACTGGCAGATGTATCCATCAGAAATCACTCCCAGGGCCTATTTAGAGCAGATCTTAAAAGGAACCCTCCCCCCCTCTGGTTTGGCTCCAGAGGTCTGGACTCCATCCCTTGTTGAGGGGCCTGGGGCAGGCCCTCTTCCTGGTACAGGATGACAGCTGGCTAATTGATACAGAGCAGTTCACCTATTCCCTTCCTCCTTCACAGTTGACTTAAGAACTGATGATTGCGTCCTTTGATGGGTGAGGCCTTTGTTCCTGCAGCTAAAGAAAAAAGTATTTATCCAGTCCAGCAGGGTCACAAAAGGCCTGGGCTCTAATCCTGAGGTGAGTCAGAGAATTCCTGAATGACCTATAAGCCATACAGATATGCTTTTGGACTTCACAGAATAGTTCTTTTTACACAATTTACAGTGTACATTTGCATGACCCTGGAGTCTGTGATCCTAGAGAACTGGAGCTGAGCACTAAGGTAGCATTTCCCATAGGAGTATAATAGAGTGTCACTACAACCAAGACAGTAAAGCACAGTGACTTTCCCTCCATGTGTACCCCCCATCATGCAGCCTATTCAAGGTCACCACCCAACTCTGCATATTCTCCTCTACACGAGGCTAATGGTATGAAGTTCTTGGGCTGCGCATAAGAGGAGTCCCCCATGTGCAACCCTTACATTGGTGCACACACATGTGCACACGTGTTAAAGTGTAACCAACCAAGTGTCCCTTACCTTGGGCAGTGGCCTTGTTTTAAAAGGCAGACACTGGCGGTAAACATGCGCGGTCCATTTTACCATGAGTTTACCATGGGTAAGTCACAGGTTATGAGGCTCTTCCACAGTGAGAGGTCAAAAACCAGGTAATCAAAAATTGGAAAATCCTGTTGTGTTAGATGGTAAGAACCACCTTCTCACAAAAATGAAAACACAATGTACGAAAAATCCCACACCATTTAGAACAATAGAGTAAAATTAAAGAAATAATTTGATGCCAAAATGACAAAAATTCAGTTAGTAGTACGGGAGATATGCAATTTCAAAGGTTTAGGTAAAAAAAGTGCCTACAACACAAAATGCCAACAGTGGTTATCTGGTTGCATTGGACCAGGACAAAGTCAGAAGTACAGGCTGATCGCAATGGAGCATGGGACGGAGACAGGGACTGAGTTAGATCAGCTGCAAAAAGCACCCTAAATTCTGGTTGCCGAGTGTTGCGAGGACCTCCATCGAGGATGCATCGAGCAGCGGAAGTTACGAGGAGCTGCAGGACTACAAAGATAGGTCCTGCATGAAGGATGTGCCTTGCAGCAGTAGTTTTGAGGAGCTGTGAGGTCCTGCAATAGAGATGTGTTGCACAGTAGGGGTTCCGAAGCAGAGCTGCTAGGTGATGAGTTGTACTGTGCCCGTTCTGCTCGGATTACAGTTGGGCTGGCAGGGGAGCTTCAGGCCCACTTCCAGAGGTCCAGGACTGTGGGTGGCACTACTTGTGGGGTTAAGATGCAGATCCAGTCCTTTTTACTCAGGCAGCAGGGCAGCAGAGTAGCAGTTCTTCCAGTAGCAGAGTAGCAAGCAGTCCTTCCTGTGAGTCTTACATAGGGCCAGATGTGTACTGAAGACTGGGTTCTGAGGGTCCACTATTTATACCTGGTGCCAGCTTTAGAGTAGGTGTAGGCTCTGGAGGTTTCCAGCCCAAAAAGGTGCTTGGAATTTCCTGCCTCCCTGCCCTGGCCCCAGCTTGTCTGGCGCACAAACAATTAGTGTGAAACCATTTGTGAGTGTGCTGAGGGAATGTTTTAATATTGCCAGTTTTTTAGTTGCGGCAGTTAGGGAAAGGAAAAAAAGTTTTTGGTGATGTGGTACATACCTGACTTTTACACAGTAATGGTGGTAAATGGTTTTTATCTTGATGTTTTGTTGCATAAGATTATGTTTTAAAAGAAATATTTACACACTTGACTTTTACATTGTAATGATGGTAAATGATTTTATCCTGATGTTTTTGGTGCATAAGATCATGTTTTAAAAGAAATATGTATATGTTTTTAATACTTTCTCTGATTTTTTGTAGTGTACTACTATGGTTTTAAATTAATGAATAAAGTAGTTTTGGCTGACTGAGTGTGTTTAGGCAGAGCCTTTGTGATGTACAATTGTGATAGATGACAGCTCCTCCACTATCAATTCAGAGATGGCCCATCCTACCAACACCTATTTCCCCTTTGTTTCACTGTCTGGGAGCAATACATAAAGACCAACTCTCAGCTATACCTTTTCATGTCACCCAGGATACAGGCAGCAAGCACCAAATGGTTTGGAGAAGAAAATGCCAAAGTTCAGTCATAAGAAAAAAGATTTCAATGTTTCACATTGCAGTGCACAGAAAACAAAATATGAACGTATCACACATGTACATTACAAAACATGTACCACCCCACACACAACAAATTAAATTACAATCAAAATCATTACACATCTCATATGCAAACTTACAAACAAATAAGACAGTTCTGAATTGGAATGCCCAATTACTCTTTGTCACCAACTTCCACATGAATGTGAGTTCCTCCTTACAGGGCCTAACAGCCTCATGGTCCTGAGCACATTGCGAGCAAAGGAGTGACTCTGTTGATATCGAATACCATCTACCACAGGTTTCAATACTCATTATAATGGTGCACTCATTGGCTGAAGACACATCTTCAGCCAATGAGTGCACAATAAGAATGGGTGTTTTAATACACGTTCCGAATCTAGAGGTTTCTTACCTGAATACCAAGCTAGATCTAGAAGACAATTTATTTCCTTTTCTGACACTTAGTCATCTTCGACAGGAGATTCAGAATCTGAAGAGGGACCTTCCAACCAAGTGCCACAAACTAGAAATCAACAGAATCTTTTAGGAAGAGGTTGACAAAAAGAAAGGAACAGGATCTGATTCACCAATCAGCCATGGGAAATGAGCACTCAGTACCATTACTACAAAAATAAATGAAATCTCTGATTTTCAATCTGTCAAATAGACCTCTATCAAAGGCAGAGGAGAGTGTCTTGGAGAAAGTACAGTCCTTCAGCCCGTCAAGACATACCAACTTTGTAAAATAGACGGGGGTAGTGGTGGCACAGACAGTTACACATCAGAAGAACAAAGAAGTGTAAAGGTGGGCATCGTGTTGGCAAATTCCAAGTATGAAAAAAAATTAGTTTAGGTGCCAATCAGGGTGACAGACATGCCCCACTACCTTGGATGTTGATGCAAGGTTCTCCGAAAAAATTGCTCTGCTAAACATTAGATAGACAGACGTACACCGGCATTCAACAATATTACTACAACATTGATTTTTTTAAATTGAAACACAAGATCTATGTATTTTATCGTTTGCTCAAATTACAAGATATGGCAATATTTGGATTCGTACTGGGGTTCTCTCAAATTTAATATTCAGTGTGACATTTAGTCAATACATACTGTTCATATATTCATACAAGAAAAAGATTTTTTCAAAAACATTTCATGTTTATACACTCATTTTTTCAAGGTCCAGTTATTGTTGCTGGAAGAACAGAATAGCATGGTGAAATAGAGACATGACAGCCGACACATGTTTTGTTACATTCGTAACTTCTTCAAGGCTGCAATAATAGTAATAGCATTCATGAATAATTGATTTAAGGGACATTTAGTAAATACATATGAATGAACCCAGTACCATTTTATACAAAGAAAGTAAAAGCGAAGGCCCAAGTGAAGAAAATCTCAGAGTGATGTGAGAGAGTACAAAAAAGCCATAGCATTAGTGAGACATGCAAATCAATGGATGGGCCATTATATCATTCTCAATAGGGATAGAAGGACAGGTGGGAAAATAGGACTTAAGTGTAGTAAAATCTGATAAGGAAAGGAAGATATACTCAGAAGGCAACATGCAGAGCAAGCAACACCTGAAAAGGAGTACTATTCATGGTAAAACGCAATTTTCTTTAATAGAGCGTGCTGGAACCTAAGCCCAATATCATATGTTAAGGAGGGTTCTAACATTAGCTATGTAAGCGGGGCAATCCTAAAATGTTCATAGAGACTCCACCAATGTTGTGTCGTCTTTATAAGGAAAAGAGTAGCCAATAAATAAGTCCTAAGAGATAAAGGTAAATAGTTATTTGTAGCCGGTATGTCCTTAATGACTAGTTAAGGTATAAATAAGCACCTTATATGTGCTTTTTGAAATCTGTTGATGTCTTTCAAATGTCATGGAAGAGCCACAGGGAGAAACTATTTCAGCAGTTCATGTGGTCTAGACTTCTCAACTGAGATTGCAAACACATAAGTAAAATAAAACGGTGAGTAAAAGAAGAAGAAAAGAACCTGTGAAAAGTCACTCACGCATTAAAATGCTAGTCAGAGAGGTTATGGGCATGAACTCATCACAATTCATGAGTCGATTCTCCAAATAGGTTGTCCTCCATTCCTAATCTGTGCAAGGTTGTCCTGGAAAATCAAAATATAAAACTTATGTGCAAAATGATATATCGAAGTTTGCACTTGGTGTTCGAAAAGACATTAGTGCTAATGTGTCACTTAAGTCAAAATCCATTGTATGCCTGTAAGTGGCTTGATTAAGAAAGTAGAGGGACACGGAATATGCAACTGAAGGGCAGTGATACATCCTTTTAGATAAAAGGAAATTCCGTGAGTTAGATGCAGAAACTTTAGATTGTATAGATATGTTACTTCATTATTTATTTAATGCAGTATAACAAATGCCAGTACCAAAGTATAAATGCTCCAGTATCTGTAGTAACATTTAAGAGAATTCACCAAATAAGCTCCAATCGTTATCTGTTTAATACGGTTTGAGAGGGTGTACCAAAATATGAAGCACCCAAGTATCTATGGTAAACATTAGAAGAGTTTGCCAAGTGAGATAAGGTCGATCATACTATGTTAAGCTGAGTCCCAGAGGGCGGCCAACCCATTTAGGAGGTATAAGAGAAGAAGGTAAAAGGTCTGAAATAAATAAAACTTACTTACTTATAAGTCTATTGATTGTCAACTCTGGGCTGAAGTATGCCCCTGTAAATAAAGATGAAATACCTGAATATAGTAACAAAAAGTCCCCAAACTCGGACTGTTTGAACTAAAGTTACATAAAACATTTCAGGGGAAATTGTTTCGCCTAATTGCAGCACAAACACTTACCCGCAACTATTCATATGAGTCTGCTGTCTTGTGGCACACTGGTCAAGTCAGGAACCAGGTGCAAGTAAAGCTTTCCTATTTAAAGGTACGCGGCAAGTGTGGAGGGTCATCCGACCCAGGAAGTAAAAAATGGCAGACAGGCATTGGTCTTAAAAATAGAGAAGAGACTAGGGAGTCCATGTTGGGTGCATGGCAGCCAATTTGAAGTGGGCCTCCATGCCTATAGTTACTATGAGGAACTTAAACGCAACACTAAGGAGGGATATTAGTTTAAAACTGCCAGAGATATCTATATCAATTGTTCTCTCAGGTATTTTAAAGTAAAAAATGGCTAAACAGGCATCCATTTTAGAAATAGAAAAGAGACTAGTAAGTCCATGTTGGATGCATGGCGGCCATTTTAGAGTGGCAAACAGGCATAAATTTCAGAAATAGAAAAGACCATGTTGTATGCATGGCGGACATTTTGGAGTGGGTCCCCATGCCCAGTAGTTACTATGAGGAACTTAAGTGTACCGGTATGGAGGGAGATAAGTATAAAGCTGGCAGAGAGATCTATATCCATTATTACTTCAGTTATTTAGATGTATGAGACTCAAGAAAAGAAAGGTGACAACAGGAAGCATGAAAAGTAGTAAAAGAGGGACTCCTGCGCTTGTATCTAGTGCATGGCAGCCTGGATCATATTCATCAATCAGCCATGGGAAATGACCACACAACGCCAATACTACAAAAAGCAACGAGATCTCTAAGTTTCAATCAGTCCAATAGACCTCTATCAAAGGCAGAGGAAAGTGTCTTGGAGAAAATATAGTCCTTCGGCCCGGCAAGACATACCAACTTTGTTAGGTTAAATTCAGAAGCCTTACAATTCTGTGGAAAGATAAGGTTGAAGGCATTCTTCTAAGACATGACTCTCTCCAGAGCCAAGAGGCTTCTGGTTTAAGGAATGATTCTTCGTTATGTCCACCACCTAGTGGATTCCCAAATTTGTGATTGTTGAACAAAGTGTATTTTCTGCTATTAACAATCTTGATAAGACGAAAGAGTATGTTAAGAACAACATTATAAAAGATCATGCAAGAGATGCCCTTTTAAGGCTTCAAAATGTTGACAGAAAAAATCATCAAGCAGGCTGACAAAGGCAGTGCCATTGATATATGGTCCACAGAGGACTGAAAGAAGGAAGGTGAAAGACAAGTACTCAATGAAGAATCCTATTGGAGACTTCAAGGGGATCCCATTGGAGAAATTGAGGGTGAAACTGCAATAATTTTGAAAAAAAGCATTTGATGAACAGTATATTGGGGCCTCTGCAAATATGAATTTATGAGAACAATCAACCAGAGCACCCCAGTCCTGTATTTACTACCCAAACTGCACAAAGACCCCAAATGACCTCTGGTTCGCCCAGTAGTTTCAGGGTATGATTCTGTACTGAAACCAATTGCTCAATACATTGATGTGTTCTTAAAACCTTTTTTACATCAAGTTCTGTTATACTTTATAGATATGGATTTCATAAGGAGAACTAAAAATCTGGAATTCAATCCTTTCACTCAGATATTACTACCATTGGATGTTGTATCTCTTTACACACAAATACATCAGGAAGATGGACTCAAAGCAATTAATATCGATTTGGATGAGCGACCAAGACCACATCAAGTTCTAACAAGCTTCATCATTGAATTAGCCCAATTTGCATTCAAGAAAAACTATTTCAGGTTTAGAGAGGAATACTTCATGCAAGTGAAAGGGACTGCAATGGGTTGTCTCCCTACTCCTGAGCTAGCCGTGCCTGTAACAACAGTTAGCATACAGGGGAAAAAAGCTCTGTTCAAAACAAATAAACCAACAACTAGTAAGGAGAAATTCTCCTCTCTAGCCAATAGTCAGGGAAACAGGGAGACCGTCCAGTCTAGCAATAAAAGGGAAGGGGATAAGAAAGGACCTACTAAAAATCTTCCAGCAGATAAAATCTCCCAACCAGTAAATGAAGTAGTTGGGAACGAAAAGGGAAAGTTGCCACCCACACAGCTACCTAGAGAAACAAAAAGAATAGTAGATTTACCACCACAATCGGCCCCTATACGATTATTATGGCTGGTGTACCAGAGCTTGTAAAGGGGCCAGAGAGGATCATCATGCTTTAAAAAATAAAACTATCCATTGGCTGGAGCAGAATAGACCATTACCTGCCCATGTCAGTGGAGAAATTTTGACCGTGAGACGAGCAATCTGGGTGGGATCAAGACCCAAAGATAGAACTGGGGATGTGATAATTATAAACTTTAAAGATCATAGAGCAGTAAGGTGCATCGGAGACTGGTACGAAACAAGAGGGGGGGACATTATTTCCACCCATTACGTCAGTTATTTTTATCCAAGAGACCCAACCTTATATTCAAAATCTATCCCAGTAAAAAATCCTTATTTGGATTGGAAGGAAGTGGGTCCGATTTCTGCGTCAAAACGTGGATAATTATCGCCCTTATCCCCAGTCATATAGGGGGTTCCACAACAACAATAATAATTTTCCTCCACATTATGGGTGTAACGTGCCCACCTATAATCGTTATTCAATGCTCTTTGGACTAGATGAAGTTGATTGACTTAGACGGCAGTGGAGAGTCCCGCAAAGGCCGCCTCCTTCAGAGCCTTGCATAGTGCAGAACTCTGTAACTGCGGAAGGGGATGTCATTGGTAGAGCATTAGAAGACAGAGAGCAAGATGCATTGGGTGATCTACCATCTGCAAATGAGGAAGACATTCCCCTTCTGCAGGAAGTCATAGACGACTCAGTACATAGATTACCCAATGAAGACGACCCCCCCATGTTGGAAAACACACTAAACGGCATATCTAGTTTATTAAGAGAGGAAGGTCAACCGACCGTAAAGAGTTCCTCACAAGAGGAAGTACACTCAACTGAAAGGACTGATGTAACCCAGAAAAGTCTAAAAATACAATTTCTATACTGGAACATTGCGGGGCTCAAGAGAAAAATCATAAACGGGAGTATTTTAAATTATGTACAGGAACACCATGTGATTTGCTTACAGGAGACATGGGCAACAACTGAGCTGCATTTAACAGGGTATAAAACCTTTTTTACTTCAGCAAAAGCCGTCCCGCATGGTAGACCCAAAGGTGGGTTGGTAATCTACATAGCGAACACTCTATTGGGCCTAGAGATTACACCCCTTGCACTAGAACCAAACTATCAGGTACTAAAACTAACATTTGAGGAGAAAAAGATCATTCTTGTCGTAAACTTATACGATAATTTGACAGAAATTGACAGATTGCACATATTAGGGGCTCTCCGTAAGAAACTTGTATCCTGGTCTAAACAGAAAAAAACTCAGGATCCCCCAAGCATCATATGGGGAGGTGATTTCAACCATCACCCCTGTATCAGAAGTAACACTAACCTCTGCGGGGTGGTGGATGAAACAGATGGTCAAACAACTCATTTCAGCCACTCAGAGGTGGGAAACCTGTTAAACGAAACCATGTCTGAATTAGGCCTTGTAATATTAAATACGCCAAAACCTTTTAATGGTCAGCTGGAACCAACTTATCTGGGAAGGGGCTGTGAGTCGACAATCGATTACGTATTGGCCACAGCCACATTAGGAAACAAGGTTGGAAATTTTAGTATTCTCATAAATACCCTAAGTGACCATGCTGCCCTGTCCATAGTTTTATTCCTGGACCAAGGTCAGCTCCCGCCCTCGCATATAAATTCCATCCTTGCCCAACACGAAATGTATCTTAAAAGAATAAACGGCTATACCTTAGGGTGGGGTAAGATAGACCCCGGAGATTTAACAAAAAGGGTGGTGCGTACGACATACGAGGCAATAGTAAAATGCTTAGATATTAACACGGGGGAGCAGGAGGTTTTGGATAACTTCGGGGAAATCTTAGACAAGGTAAAGGAGTTGCTAACCAAAAAGTGCAAAGGAAATGGGGGGGGGGAAAGAGGGTGGTTTGACCACAATTGTTCTATGGCACATAAAAAATTAAAGCAAGCCCTGTCAAAAGTCACTAGAGACCAGGACGAGATTAGGAGGCTAAGAAGAACTTATACTTTAGTATGTGAGGGCAGGAAACAAGAATTGAAACAAGCATTATGGGATCAACTCCATGAGAGTTCCCTGACTAGAAACAGCGATGCCTTCTGGAAACTGGTCAAGGCTCCATTTCTGCAAGATAATAGCAATCAGCCATCAGTAGATGTGGCAATTGATGGCCCGACGTGGGTAAACCATTTCTCAAAAATCTTTGCCAAACCTTCAGAAACTGACCTAATAGAAGATAATGTCAGGAGTACCCAGCCCAACTCCTTCCCAATTTCAATAGATGTCACACTAATTGAAATCATCAATGCAGTTAAATCAAGCAAAAGTGGGAAAGCCCCTGGCCCGGATGGTGTGCCAGTGGACTTTTTTAAATCTAATCTAGAACTGTGGGCCCCCATCCTAAAAAGGGTATTCGATGCTGTAATGAAGTGCGGTTTGATTAAATCCTGGACACAATCAACCATGGCCCCTATTTTCAAGAAGGGAGATAGGAAGGATGTTTCTTGCTATCGTCCAATCTCGCTCCTGGACTCTCTGGGGAAGGTACTGGGCAGAGTGATTCTCCAGTGACTCCAGGAGTGGGTGGACAATGACAAGGTCCTCTCTGATATCCAGTTTGGCTTCAGGGAGGGCTTTGGGACAATTGAGCAGGCCCTAAATTTGTCCCTAATTATGGGGAAATATATCTCTGCAAAGCGGGGCAGATTATATATGGTCTATGTTGACCTGTCCGCGGCTTTTGACTGCGTCTCTCACTCGAAACTATGGATAATTCTTAGCAAAATGGGTGTAGACCCGGTCCTAGTAACTCTCCTTCGTGAATTATATAGGAATGCCTCTGCCAGGGTACGCTTTGGAGTCCGGGGAGAACTCTCGAATTCATTTGCAGTAGAGCGTGGTGTCAGGCAGGGTTGTGTCCTGGCCCCCTTTCTCTTTTCGTTATATACAAATGGTCTTGAGAGGGAGATGTTACAGGGGGCCCAGGACCTCCCTCGAGTTGGAGAACGCTTGATACCAGCGCTCTTATACGCGGATGATGCCGTGATACTTGCACGTACCCCACGAGAATTACAAAAGGCAACGGAACGGTACGCAAGTTTCATGGGCAAATTAGACCTTCGCATAAATATAAAAAAAACGTTTGTTATGGTGGTGGGGCAGGGCAGAAAAAGGTGAAGAGTATCTATCTAGACAAGGAAAGGCTAGAAGGTGTAATGATAGATGCGAAGCTAAATTGGAAGCCAGCCATAGAAGCCCGCAAACATCACCTTCTGAGGGCAAATGCCGCCCTAATAAAATTTTCACAAAAACTGGGTAAGAGGCCACCTGTAGAGCTTCTCCGTATCTACAAAGCGAAATGCCTTTCGACAGCACTCTACGGAGCAGGCCTTTGGGGATACAAAAATATTAACTCCCTCCAGGTGGCAGAAATCAACTTCTTGAGATTTCTCCTGGCGGTCCCAAAACGAGTCTCCACCTTCGCATGCCATACTGAATTGGGGACTCCCCATATTGAGGACCTCGCAAAAATTGAACCACTCCTACTGTGGCGCCGCGTCTGGACTTCGACCAAAACTACCTTCACAAAGAAGCTACTGGCAGATTGTATGTCATTGGACCACGTGGGGAAGATCGAGTGGCTGATGTACATAAAACATTTTTTATCTGACCTAGGACTGGGTAAATACTATCTGACACCAGAACTTATTTCTGAAATACCCAAGAAGGAACTAAAAATAAGGGCATTGTCCCATGTCGAACAATTACGTATGTGCACAGAGGTACGGAAACCATCGGTTCGCCATTCCATGGTAGTGATGACAACTCTGGATATCGAACCATATCTGACGTATGTCCAGTCACAGTTTGAGCGGTTTTTATTGACCAGATTTAGGTTAAACATCTTCCACAGGATAGTTGCCTTCCCTTCTAAAAACACTTGGGAGGAACATTTGCCGGTGTGCCCATGTGACGAAATAGCAGAGCAATCTACAATGCACACTATTTTGTTCTGCAAATATTATACTTCACACCGCAAACTCTAGTTAGTTCCTGTGTTGAGACGGTTAGGTTTTAGAAGGTGCCGGCCAGCTATGTTACGGTTGCAATTCCTGGACTCTGAATTTGTCTCCAAAAGTGTTAGCACTTTTCTTAAATGCATTTTTTATCATAGGAAAAATCTTTGAGGATGTATAGCCGGTTATTTGAGGTTATATGGTATAATATACTTTTAAATTGTACTAATAATAATTATTTTCTTGAACATTTTAATCAAATCTATTTTGTGGATTATTTTTATCAAATTGTATGTTATTGTTGAAATTCTTTTATGGTTTTTTCTTCTTCAAAAACCGCTTAAAGAAGATTTATTATTATTATTATTACTCCTGAGCTGGCCATATTGTATTTGGCCAAAATTCGGGGAACGCTTCATCTACCAAAACATTCCATTCTTTAATCAGATTTCTAAATGGGTCAGATTTATTGATGACATGTTCTGTGTGAGGACAGGCCAGAAAGAGTCCTTAATCCAGGTAATTACCTTATTGAATCAAAGATCTGGTGATATGAAATTATTCCTAAATATTAATAGATCCACCATCACTTTCCTGAATGTAGAAGTAGGTGTAAAGAATGGACATCTATTAACTATACTGCACACAAAGCCAACGGATCGTAAAAAAAACCTCCACAATGCTAATCATCACCCTCAAAGTCACAGGAACAATTTGCTGTATGGGCACTTTCTGCACATTAGGAGAAATTGCTCAGAAAAAAGGGAGCAAGTTGCTGGTTGACAAACTGAGAGATTTTAAGAACCCCATGAAAAGAACCTGGTGGACTCCAAGAGAATCACTATCGAAGAAAAAAAGAATAAAAAGAAATGGAACATTTGGATTGTGTGTCTACATTTTGTCCCAAAACTGCCCATTTTAAGAGAATAATTTGACATAATTGTCATCTGATTGAGAATTTAGACAAATCTCAAGAAGGAACGGACTATAAGGTGCCAAGTTGTTCGGGCACACACATCACCTCCAACAGTCTAAAACACATTATGTCAGCTATGGAATATAGCACCTCTAGAGGGACATAATAAAGGTGGAAGATGTGTCAATTGTCACCAAACAATAGGGGAATCTCTGTTTACACACAACATTTTGAAATGGAGACAATCAACTTTTTCCAACAGCAAAAGTAAAAATTTGGTTCAACTAATAAAGTGTCCTTGGGACAAATTATACATTGGAAAAATAAATTAGGAGGTAGGGCAAAGGATTATTCAGCCCAAATCAAGAATCAGGCACCAGGTAATGGCAGCACCATTGGTATGTCACTGGATTGAAAAACCTCATACTGAGTCGGACCTATTTAGGACTGCTTTAGTAGTTTTACAACCTGACCCCTGAGGAGAAGATCAGGACAGGAAACTCACTTGTACTTTAACACAGTAGTTGAAGGATTGAACTAAATGCACAAATTGCACAGCTTTACTCCTGTAAACACACAGACAGGGCCATTATAATATACATTTCAATTTAAAATACAGACAGTGTCCATCAAGACATGGCCCCTTTAAATTGCGAAAACATCAATGGCGACGGTCCTTCAAAACATGATCGTAGATTTGTTGTGAACTCCCCGTCCCAGAAGGCCGTGTCACCCTGGCTTTAGTTGATGCAACACGTGATAAGAGAAACGCCCACTCTGCTGTCTCTATGGGTGTTTAGAGACATGTTATTAATCCCAGAGTCCAGTGCTGAAGTTCACACATCCAGCGAGGAGGCTGGCTTATCACGACACCTCTGGGTCACTTACATTTCAGAAAGAAGCAAGAAATCAGTGAATTACCCGTGTTCCTTCCTAGGTCTCGCCTGAGCCAGCGCATGCGCTGCTCTGGCGAGACATATAATAAGCGGGATTTTCGAAGTGCTACCACACCGTTTTGCTGGCCTAGCGCTTGCGTGCACGTGCCTGTGCACGCGCGCAGCCGCCAGCTTTTAGCACGATTGCTTTCACTTTTGCTGCACCACTACCACTCGCGTGCTTGCCGTCGTGCGCGCACGCGCGCCGCCAGCTTTTAGCACGATTACTTTCACTTTTGCCGCACCACTAACACTCGCGTGCTTGCCGGACATTAGACGAGTATTATTGTTTGGCATGTAATAGCAGCTGCGCCATTGTGTTTGTTTAAGATTTGGTGCGTACTCTTTCTTCTTAGTGGTTTTTATTATAGAGTCTTTGCATCTATATTCACCGAACATGTGGATTTCACATCAAGCACTCCACGTTCAACATACGGCTAACATGGTGGTTTCGATTCCTTTAGACAATCGCTTGTCTTCATTACATTGGTGACCGTACCACGTGACCATGTTGCAATGTCCGGCTACATAAAAAATGGACTGCAACAGCGTTCGGCCTATTTTGGAAGCATGGAGCACGCCGGGCTACACTCTGTGTTGTAATAAGTACGGGGGCACCGCCTGTTTTGGTTGGGAGGGATCACTGATTATGCCCCGGGTGACGGACCTAGGCAGCACATTTTGTTTTTAACATGCTCCAATCTGATGTTGCCTGGGTGTATTTCTGATGGTATATGGTCACCGTAAGAATACAGTTGCTTAAGTTTGGGTGCGCCACTGCCCGGGCACCGGTTTATGGGTTGACCCACATTAATAATGCGTATCTGTTGTCCTACTATATTATTGGCATATCAAATGACCTATAACAGTAACATGAACTTGTTGTCCTAATACATTGTTGCTATGCCTACCTCCACCTGTTTTTTATACATGGCGGGTTAATCCACGCTCGCGGTGTACTCCACGCGGAGGTCATAGGTTTGTGTTACTGCTGGATAATGATGTTATTCATAATTTTTTGTTTGCTCATGTTTGATATAGTTTTTTATGATGGCAAGTGCCATTCAGCACGGTATTGTTTCACCAAGTCGGGTGATATGGGTTTGAATCACCTATTTGTTTTTCAAATAAATAGTTGCCATTTCTTCGGACACATTTAGACCGATTGTGGATGCATTTAAGGCTTTTTTGGGCTTACGTGGCACCTGTTGTGCAGGTCTTATCTCTGTATGATTCTGTGACCATGATCTTATTTTTTGCAATACATTGTGATAAATTGTTTTTCTAAATTGGGAATTCACAAATTGATTGTTTCTCCGGTAAACAGATTAGGAATTTATAAATTGATTGTTTTCTTCAGCAGGACAACAACCTACATTCTTGTTAAAGGAAAGAATGATATCTATTTTTCTATAGGTGCCCTTATTAGGGTGGATAGTCTCCATCACTATGTGCTAGTCCAAATTGAACTTGCATGCCTAATACCCATCTATGGCTATCATACCACTCGCTCTCTTTACCCACATATGACTGGGCATTTGATTACGCCTACTTATTTGTACAGCTCGACTTGGATAATTAGTTCGTAGCATTAAACAGGTAGGCATTGTAACAACGCAGTGCATATATTTCTCAATTACACACAAATGGAGAATGTGTAACTGAATGTCTATGATACGATTTTTTGGCTTGATTTTCACAGATGGCTGGCAACAGCTTTGGTTTAAGATAATTTTCACAACTAGATCACAACCCAGTGGATTGTTTGTTGCCTTATATTGACAGTGGTAGGTCTTTCTCGTGCTTATATATGGGGTATTTGACAACTCTGTTGGTTTCACTTTTGGTTTAAATTTGGGGTGCACCTAGTCCTGTAACCACCGGTCAGGATTACAGACGAAATCCACTTTCATGTTTTTTGGGTTTAACGCAACAATCCCAATTTTAGTGGCACTTTGACGGTTAGGTGAGACCTGTGTGAGCCTCAGTGTCTACTTTGTATTCTGTTGTCCTACTTCTTGTAAATATGGGTGCAGCTGTTTCATAAATTCAGACCTTAATTTTTTTTCTTCCTTCTCCTTTGTTCTGCTCATTTCTTTTGACATATCGTATGTCAACAATTTCTTTTGTCATTTTGTACAAATTGTTCATGTTGTTTCCTCACGTGTGTCACTTTGGGTATGGGTTTCAATGGATCTCTTTTGATGTAACTAGATGAAAACACTATAGTGTATTTTTGTGTTAATGTTATGTCTATGTAACTTATTTGTGGTTTAAATGTATATATAAGTATTGTTGGTCATGTAGAGTGTGTTTTTTGTAACTGTCTTTTTATACATCTTTTTAACTTATAGCCCTGAAGAAGTCCTATGTAAAAAGGGCGAAACGCGTTGGCTGAAGGTTTCTTATGAACTGAACAATAAAGAAGAAAACATTATACATCTTGTATTTACAGCCACTTTCTGACATTGAATTATGATTCTTCAATATTTATGGATAATTCTTTATCGACTTTTCTGATTAGCAGTGGTGCAGCTCCAATTCAGTTTCTTTCGTTCTATATCCCCTTGTGAGGGGAGGTGCTTCTGGACAGGGGGCACATTTGGATATCTGCACACAAGATTGCGTTGTATCTAAATAGTAGTGGTAATTTACGGTACAGGTGCTGCACATGTTGCTTTGCGGTCCACTGTCCAAATCACGAGTTTCTATTCACGGGCAACATCATTTCATCTTAATGGCGGCCGCGCACTCAGTTATTGCTCGGTAGATAGGTGGCATGTTCTTGCATTGGGTTATCTTGTTTGGGAGATTTTGAGTTAATAGAATAGCCTATGTGGAAAGAACATTGGTGTCAGCTGTCCTGACATGATATATATGTAAATTAGGAGAAAATGGGGTTTCCACTTCCAGGTTGGAGGCGCGCACAAATATACTTAGACCTATCAAGGTCTACTTCCAGTTCAATACTTTCAATTAAGATTCTTACAAAGTTTCAATCTGATTCAAAATCCATTTTATTTTATTTCATTCTTACTGACATTCTTTATTTTTCGCAAATTCCTTCTTTGCTGAGACGTCAATACATTACATTTTCACAACAACCCAATGCATTTCGGGTCAAAAAATGACCCTTCCTCAGGGGTCTATAAATGGAAAAGACAAAGAAATATTTTGAGCTACTCAGCCATTTTTTGACATAAAACAAATTAATAATTTTTTTTTGCATCAATTGTAATTGCATCACTGTCTATTGAGTAAACTGTGTCACAACAGTCTAATTATCATGCATTCCTAATTCACCTCAGTTCCCATCATAATGTAATACTAAACTATCTAGATCAAATTGGTTCCAACGGTATCACTCTCAAACAAAAATCAAATTGTAAAGGTCACCTGCGATATAACGATTTTAGTTGAAAAAACAAGTGCTGTTGCTCATGTTTTCTACGATGGTGATAAAGCCACTATTGGTAATATGGTGCTCATGCAGTGTTTGTTATAAAACAGTGCGCTCAAATCCTTCGTGTTTTACAATGTTTCTCTGTCAGCGTTTAGTTGCACATAATGAAACCAGCTTGTGAGCCTATTCTAATCGTAAAAAACTTCCCAGGTTAATATTAATATCGTAGCGGTACTCTGATAGCGTTCCGCATTGAACACTTACTTCCGTGTGAAAAAGTCTCCCGCGTCTCAGTCTTCCAATCAAAATCGGGTTTGCAAACCTCGGCGTAACCTCACTATTTATTTGCTTACTGATTGGTCCAATCGCGATGCCGTGTCGCGGTTGGTCCCGATCAGTGCAAAAACGATTTAATAAACATTAATTTGACACTGCTAAGCTTCCTAGATACTTTATAATCGCATCAGTGATTATCAACGGTAACATTACACCTTATAAACGCTCAAATATTCAGAAATCGTTTCATAATGAAAACATGAATTTTAACTAGAGTATATCAAGCACAGTAATATAAAATGATTTTGGAACCCTATACAAACAATATTTTCATGATATATATGTACCAACACTGAATATTGGAATGATGCGTAAAAGACTGATAGATAGAGACACTTATATATGTACCATTGCTGAGTTTGGTTTGTAGAATGTATGTTTTACAGTAGGAAGGAGGGGTTTTATTTCACGTATGTTGAAGAGAGAGGTGCACTCATTGTGTTGCAATGTTGCTGGTGTGCTTTACTATGGAGTCGAGAAAAAACGAGTGAGAGACTTATTTCTGTATGCTCACACAGCAGTGAATGACTGTGCTTCCAGTGAGGGCTTCTATTAGGGAACAGCCAGGTCCTTACTGCCGTCATGAATTACAGATGGTCTTGAGTGTGTCTTATCTTTGTGATGAAAACGTTCCAGAATGTTGTTCCCTGCACGTAGTACAGAGTTCACCAATGTGAACCCATTAAAGGAGAGGCATTAAGTGGGGGTTCTGTTTTTTTATGAATCACGGAACTTTTGTGGTCGAGGTTCATGAATCTCCCAGTGGGCAGTGCATAGTGCTTTAGAAGATGAGTACTTAGTCGCAGGGAGCCGGTGAAGTGCTTGGGGAGCTGTAGTGAATGATGTGATGCAGGTGTAGGTGAAACGTTTGATGGCTGATGCACTCTGTATTCTTTGTTGCCTTCTGAGTAGGCAGAGTGGTACACACGGGAAAGAGTGTCTTCTGCTAAATAAACTGTGCTGACACTTGTAGGCAATGGCTTAGCTACCTGAAGCATAAAATATGCAGCTATGTGAAACCTCAGGATAGGAAGCTTCGCACAAGATGTTCAGTTGGGGTTATGGTTCAATGGTGGCGCTTATATGATGTTGGTGGCACATTGAGGGAAGCTATTTTCCGAGTTTTAAGAAGGGCAAGGCTGATGCACGGCTTCCGCCATCATCAAGTGCTACAGCTGTAGCGTAAGGGCCAGAGATGCAGACTTTGAAGATGGGGAACTAGGTTCGAGTCTCGGCATCGGCTCAGCATCCTGTTATTCTGGACAAATCACTTAATCTCCCAGGGCCCGATTCACAGAACTAACTTAAGACAAAATCCTAAACTTACTACCATTTTCGTATTCACAGAAGGCACTTACTCATTTTGGTATTCACAGAAGACACTTACTCACTTCGGTATTCACAGAAGTTAGGACTCCTAACTTTAGGACTCCTAAATGCCTTCTGTGAATACTGAAAGTCTTAAAATTAGGATTTTTCTCAGTTTAGGAGTCCTAAAGTTAGGACTCCTAACTTTACTACTACTAAACTGAGAAAAATCCTAATTTTAAGGCTTTCGGGAGTCACAGAAGGCATTTAGGAGTCCTAAAGTTAGGATTCCTAACTTTAGGACTACTAAATTGAGAAAAATCCTTATTTTAAGACTTTCGGTATTCACAGAAGGCATTTAGGAGTCCTAAAGTAAGGAGTCCTAACTATACTACTACTAAACTGAGAAAAATCCTAATTTTAAGGCTTTCGGTATTCACAGAAGGCATTTAGAAGTCCTAAAGTTAGGACTCCTAACTTCTGTGAATACCGAAATGAGTAAGTGCCTTCTGTGAATACCAAAATGAGTAAGTGGCTTCTGTGAATACCAAAATGGTAGTAAGTTTAGGATTTTGTCTTAAGTTAGTTCTGTGAATCGGGCCCCCAGTCTTTAAAAGCCTGGACACCAAGGGCGTCACAGAAACCAAAGGAAGCGCATGAAAGGCCCGAATTGCAGCCCACTGTGCACGAAGAGTAGAGATGGCTAAACCCAAATCTAAACCCTCATGCAAAAAATCAAGAATGCGTGCAGGATTCAAGTCAGACACAGACAAACCGTGCCGAACGCACCAAGCAGCAAAGTTGTCCCAGTTTTCACATCAGCAATCACCACAGAACACCCACCCGGAATCAGGGAGTCCCTCTCAAGAGCCAGGCCCGCGGACCCAATGACCGGAACACCGGAAGAGGAAGCGGAGGCCCCATCAGAGGAAAAGGATCGAAGGGCAACAACCATCCCGTGCCCACCGCCAACTCCAACAATAGAGGAAACCAGGGGCGGCGACTCCAACCTGGCACAATCAGAAGAACAAAGGCCCCCTCCCTCTTGATCTTCTGCAACACAGCGAGGATCAGGGGAACAGGAGGGAATGCATACAACAGGCCCTTCGGCCACTGGAAGGATAGAGCATCTATCCTCCACGCCTCCGGACACGGCATAATCGTGCAAAAGCAACGGATTTTCGCATTGGACCGGGAAGCAAACAGGTCCACAATCGGAGACCCAAACCTCCTCCTCAAAGCCCAGAACATCAGGCGCGTCAGGGACAAGGACCCCATGGATGGAAAGACCAGGCTCAGGCAATCCGCAACCACGTTCTCCCGACCAGGAAGGTAAACAGCCGACAGAGACTCCAGGGGCAACTCTGCCCATGAACAAATCTGGTAACTGAGGGAACTGAGGGAAGGAACCCGGCAGCCCCCCTGATGATTGAGATACGCCATGACCACCTGATTGTCCGTCCTGACCTGAACATGATGACCCAAGAGAAGGTCCGAGAATGCCAACAGACCCAAATGGACAGCCTTCAGCTCCCTGTAATTTGACGAACAAGACATCACATTCGGATCCCAAACACCCTGAGTCGAAGATTCCCCCAGAGTAGCACCCCAGCCCAAAAGGCTGGCATCGGTAGTGAGGACCCGAGAAGGAACCACCAGAAAAGGACAACCCCGGGAGAGATGAACCACGTCCAACCACCACCCCAGGGCCACCCGAACCCCCACCGACACAGGAATCAAGAGATCGAGATCCTGAGAACAGGGGTCCCAATGCAACAAAATGTGGGACACCATGGGATACATGTGCAGGCGAGCCCAAGGAACCACGGACAGGGAAGCGGACATGAGACCCTGAACCCTCAACCAAAGTCTTGCAGGCTGGGAAGGACCCGACAGCAGGGACCGAACAGCAGACAGTAGGGTTTCCATCCGAGCAGGTGGCAGGAACACCGACCCCAACAGAGTCCTGAAACAAGCCCCAATGAAAGTCAGATCCTGCGAAGGAACCAGGGAGGACTTCCCCACATTCACCAGGAAGCCGTGCAATTCCATTACCTAGCAAACCCTCTGGACATGGATCACCGCCTTAGAAAGAGAAGAAGCAGAAATCAATAAATCGTCCAGATAGGGAAACACCTGAATGCCCTCCCCATGTAAATGACCAATGACAGGTGCCAGAACCTTCGTAAACACCCTGGGTGCAGAGCAGAGACCAAAAGGCAATACCTGAAACTGGTAGTGCCGACCCAGGACACAGAACCTCAGAAAACGCTGACTGGCGGGGTGCACAGGCACATGGAGATAGGCGTCCTGCAGATCGACTGACGCCAGAAAGTCTCCCCGAGAAATCAGAGGGAGGATCAGCTTCAGAGACACCATCTTGAAAGTCTGAGGAGGAATGAACCCATTTAGCCACTTCAGAAGGCCCAAAGGCACCAAAAGAATGGAAACGACCAGCCCGATCCGGAGCCAGCAGCTTCCTATCCTCCGCCGTCTTCTTCACCATATCCTCCAAAGGAGGACCAAAAAACTTAACTCCAGTAAAAGGAATCTTCATAAGCAAAGACTTCTGGGCAGCATCAGCCTTCCAGAAGCGCAGCCAAAACTGGCGCCTAGCCGCCACTGAAGAACGAGCCGCAGAAGCAGCCGCACCCAAGGCATCAAAAGAGACGTCCGAAAGGAGACGAACCTGTTGCTCCATCATGGCGAACGTAGAGGAGGTATCCTCGCCCTGGTCCAACAGTTCAGCCAAGGACTGAAAATCCTTCAGCAAGGATTGAATGGCATAAGAAGAATAAGTGGCAGCCCTGATGGAAAAAGTGGCAGCAGAAAAAGTGCGCTTCACCGCCCCATCCACCTTCCTATCCACAGGATCCACCGGAGAGGAATCCTCAGAAACCACAGACCCCTGGGACGACATCGCCGCCATCAAGGAATCAACCTTCACCGACGAAGGATACTTGGAAGAAAAATCCTGCAAAGGGTAACGCTTAGCCAAGTATCTAGGAAAAGCCCCCTTGTCAACATCCTTCCATTCAGTCTCCAACACCTTTACCACAGAAGAATGCAGAGGAAGAATATCAGGATCCGGACGTTGATACTGTGCAAAAAAAATCATCCTCCATCGGAACAACCGAATCAGGAAACAGCAAGTTGATGCGAATGTGCCCCAGCACGTCCTTAAGGTCAGCACCCTGCACAAAGCGACCTCGAACCTCCACATCATCCTCAGCGTCAGAATCAACCTGGGAGGCAGGATCCAACCTGAGCTTCTTAGAAGGAGGCGCAGTCAACTTGCCACGTTAAGCAGCAGCCACAGCTGAATCAATCATCTGTTGAATCACAGACAAGGAAGGAAAAAGCATCCTGGGAAACCTCCATTGTAACAGCAAACGCAAAAGCAGCAAATGAAAAACCATCCAGCAGCAACCAACAATAAATAGCGCTTATAAATGGCCACCAGGTGCATGGAATCAAGCAAAAAAACACAGGACACGCCCCCAGCACACAATAAAAGGAGCCGGAAGCCCGCGCCCCTTACTGCTCAGGAATCACCACCAAAGACTGCCCATAGACAATATGGGAAACAGAAGAATGCAGCCTCGAGCTCCCAGCACTCTGCGTCTGAATCGCAGAGACCACAACAAAGCGCCGACCGCAGAAAGTCCGCTGAGCAGGACGCGCGGTCGGCTACAACTGAACACGCGCCCCAAGAGTCCGCTAAAGCAGGACACCGAGGTGCGGATCCAGGAAGGCGGCAGGACCCAAACGAACCCAGGGACCGGAGAGGCACGCTGCACAGGGGGACACAAAGCAAGTTAGAAATACAAGTTCATACTGTGGCGAGGAAGACGGACGAGGAGGTAATAAGGTTTTGAAACACATTGACACATCTTCAGCCAATGACTACACAGCAATAGGAGTGTTGGGACCTATTGTAGATGGTGTTTCATATCAACAGAGTCACTCCTTTTTTCCCAATCAGCTCGGCACTGTGAGGCTGTTAGGCACACTAATGAGAAACTAACATTCATGTGAAAGTTGGTGACAAAGCGCATTTCCTCTTGGGTATTCAAATTCAGAACTGTCTTATTTGTTTGTGAGATGGCATATGATGTTTTGTAATGATTTTAATTGTAATTAATTTTTTTATTTGTGGGGTGGGTGATTTGTTTTGTAATGTACATGTGGGATACGTTTATATTTTGCTTTCTCTGTACTGCAATTTGAAACATTGAAATAAGTTTTGCTATGGTTGATGCATTAAAAAATAAATGGTGATCACTAGTATTAAGTATAGTGGTCATGAATAAAAACAAATGTATGTAGTAATAGAGTCAGTACTGACAATTGGAGTGGTATTTTGTATTTTGAGTGGCCTAGCACTACTGACTGTTTAAGGGCCCACCCCCTATTCTAGGTGTTTAACTTTCTAAAACTAGAATTTTCAGAATTGTGACTCACAATCTGATTTTATCATGAAAGAGGGTTTTAAAATAAAATTCTTTAGACAAAAGTCAGAATTGCTACCTGCTCCCAATTGAAAGTTATTACTTATTGAATGTATTAAGTTAAACTAATGATAGAGGTAAGACTCACAGTATTGAAAAATGAATCTAGTGGTTTTTCACTCACAGGTCATGTAAAACCTAAAAGTACAAGTCCAACATTTTAAATACACTGCATCCTACCCTATAGGTTGTTTAGGTCCAACACTTGGGCTAACTTAAATGAGGAAGTGAAACTCTGTTGCATGGTTTTTGCTGCTGCTGTAGTGCCCATTTGAGGAGATGGGACGCGTTGTCCTAGAAGCCTGTGCAGGAGAGAAGGAAGCGGAATCAACTTCACCAAACACCCTGAAAAGTGCAGCTGTCCTCCCGTGGCGTGGGAAGTGAAACTCTGTTGCCTGGTTTTTGCTGCTGCTGTAGTTCCCATTTGAGGAGAGGGGACTTGTTGTCCCAGGAGCCTGTGCAGGAGAGGAGGAAGCGGATTCTCCCATGCATGCTGAAAAGCGCAGCTGTCCTCCCGTGGCACGGGAAGTGAAACTCTGTTGCCTAGTTTTTGCTGCTGCTATAGTGCCTATTTGAGGAGTGGGGACTCGCTGTCCCAGAAACCTGTGCAGGAGGGGAGGAGGCGGATTGTCCCACGCTGTGCATGCTGAAAAGTGCAGCTGCCCGCCCGTGCAAGGCCTAGGCCAGGGGCAGACCGGTCCGCGCCTGTCAGAGAACTGAGGTGGCTGGGCTGGGCCTACCCTCTTCTTCCCTCCCCTTCAACACCTTTCTGCACTTGTTTACCAGCCAGGCGTCGCAACGCAATGAGGAGGTCCACAGTGGTCTGTGCATTCTGATCGTCCTGCTCATCACAGTGCCTTAGGAGCAGGTAGGGAGGGTGGCGCTCCCTCATGCTAAATCTCAAGTATACATTTGCCACTTGTTGCAGTGTTACAGTGACTGGGTGACTTTTTGAATTGGTCGCAAGGTGAGTTAGGCTTGCTCATTCTGTTCTATTGTATGCTATTAAGCTAGGAGTCTCCCATTGGATTCACGTGTACTGGTTTCAAGCATGTACATTGCTACCCTGTATTGTCATCCCATAGCTAGAGAGTGCTGAGTGAATACCAGTCTGGGATTGCTATGGGGAAACGTAAGGTGGCTACATTGCCTTGGAACACTGCTACAGTCACAGTAGTCACTACAGAGGGTGGCTGGAGTTCTTGATAAGGAGATAGAGTTGGTGACCTGGTGCCTCTCTTGTTACCCTGTTGACCATCTTCTCTCAAATCCCCCTTGGATGCTTGTGATCCCTGAAACTGCTGCAGGATTATCTAATAGATCCCCAGTGCAAGAAGCAGAGGGCTCTGCTAACTGCGTGGCGGGTCAACACATACCCCTTTCACCCATCATTATGGTTACCCACGCTTCGGGGGCTGACGTACCCCCGATTCAGGAGCAACTTGTTGTTAGACATTATGCCAGCCTAGTAAGGGAGAACAAGTGGAGGAGAGACGGCTGGTCTAGGCTTGGGTATGAAAACAAAGGGCCTAATGACTGGGGGGAAGGCTAAAAGGCCGAGGGGGCATATCAAAAGACACCAACGAGCATGCACTCACAAAGGCAGATGTGGTGATTGGACTGGTATCTTTTCAGGGCCCACTGTGGGCTATATTGGACTCAAATTTTGATTCACTTTTTCAACACCTGACCTCTATAGAGAGGGGATATTCTGACCTCAGACAATGTATTTCATCTAGGGGGAGGCTCTCAATATGGAACTAAGGATCTTGATGGGCCACAATACAACCTAGGGTCCTAATCCAGCTGATTCACATCTAAATACCAGGAAATAGCATTTACAACGCTGTCGGCAGAACGCGGTGCCATTAAAACGCGGTCAGTACATCAACTGCGTTGTTACCACGCGTACCATTACAACGAAAGTCATTACAATGACTTGCTGTAGGGGGCTTTAGGTGTTGGATTTTAAATTCAACACCTTCCCTACTGTTGCACAGACTGGAGTTGGAATAGTAAATTACAATATTCTAAACTCCAGCGCCCCCCCACAGCAAGACGTTGTAATGACTTGCGCTGTAATGCTACGCATGGTAACAACACAGTAAAGGCATGCGTTTTGTTGTAAATGCATGCGTTGTAACGTCATATATTCCTAAATGCCAGGAAGCAGCAATTGCCTCCACTAAATCCTTCTATGGGGGGTACCACTAACTGCTTTCAGCATCTTCAGCTGCCACCTCCTCTGCAGAACCAATTTCTAATTTAATTCTAATTTAAAATACTTGTAAAGCGCAGCATACACCTTACGGTTTCTTGGCGCTGGGGAGATCGGCAACTGAGGTGAAAACAAGAAGACCAGGGAGAGAAGAAAGGGATATTTGAAGGGGTTTAAATGGGGAAGGCTTGGCTAAAAAGGAGCGTTTTCAGATCTCTGCGAAAGGGGAGATACTGGGTGGCAGACCGGAGGTGGTCAGGAAGTGAGTTCCAGAAGGTTGGAGCTAGGGTGGAGAAATTAGCCCCGCCCCACTTTTTCCAAGTTTAGGATCCGATGGAAGGGCACCTACCTCGGAACAAACTAACCCAAGGACCCAAAATGCGGGGGAAACGTCTTACGGTAGAGAGGGGGCCACGATCACAATCTAGCTAACTTAAATCTCCCACCAGAATCAACACTGTATGTTGTGATCCTGGGGAATGTGCCAACTCTCTCTCCGGGTGTCGAGGAAGACTATTCTCAACTGAAGAATAAAGTCATGCACTGGCTGTCCTTTAACACTGCTTTGGGCATAAAGGCAGAAAAATACATCAACATGGTGTGCAGGGTCAATTGGGTAGGAAGATCTAATAAGACCTACAAAGGAGACTGCATCATGAATAACTTTAACAGGTTGCATGTCACAGAAGGATCCTATCTTCATCTCCCACCGGTACCCCTCTTGGCCCCCAGTTGACCGTTATGACCCTTCCTCTCGGATTCTTTTCTAAACCCAAGCCCCCCGGTTAGCACAACAGGATCCATAGCAGTGTGGCCCCGCTAGGAAGGCAAACATCTACCCACCCACCTTCCAGGCTTACAAACACTTTAGCGCCCTGAAATGATCTGAACCACACTTTCCAGGCACCACAAGGCGGGCAACTATTTGTACCTCCTCTCATAGAGCTATTGAATAGCTTTGCACATCTGGGCATTTTGGATACCTGTGATTGACTGAGTGGGGCTGTTCCTGTGGAAACGGGGTCATCAAATATTCTGAAGGACAATTCCCAGCAAGGTCGTAGGATTTTGGACGGACTGTAATTTCATCTCATGGAATGTTGCTGGCCTATTTAACAAGTTCTATGACCAGTCATGGATCCTATTTATAAAACAGTTCAGCTTTATCTGCCTGCAGGAAATGTGGGCGACTGAGAACAGTTTCCCCCTGGAGGGTTATAAGTGTGCTGTAAACTTCGCTCCGCTGTCAGAGATGGCAGAATTTTTGCTACTCCATCCTCTGCGTGGAATGCGGAGTTTAGCAAAACTCCGCCTTCTGCTCTGTGGCGGAGTTTACTGGTGCACACCCTAACAACCATCGGATCTCTGATTACATCAGATCTTATAATAGCTTGCAGCGCATGCTGGTTTCCCCTAAGACTCACTGACAGCTGACAGCTTTTTATAAGAGTCAGCCATATATCCCAGATACTAAGGAGAAACGTCATGCCACATGGGAGAGCTTGCATGCAGGTGACAGCCGACTTGTGCCCAAAGTATAATAATATTAATCGCGGTGGTTCCTCTGTGCTACCTTTTAGAAGATCAGTGACTGGCACCACTCCGGTAATGAGGAAACGGGGAAATGAAAGATGCTTCCTTTTTGTCGCTTTAAACTAAAGAGTGCTGCCGTAGTCTTCCTCTGACTTTGTAATATTGTTTTTGTTCTAGTGAGTGATCCGTGTACAAAGAGGCCTGTTTTATGCTGCTGGGTGTTTCTCATGACCACGGCACCAGTAAATGAGACTCCCACCGCTCATTAAAAATTAAATTGCAATACTTACTCTCCTCTCAGTCTCCACCCTGGAACACCCAACTACAATGGCATGACAATGATTTAGGACAGAATCCATTTCCGAGGACAGCTTGAGCGGTATAACAAAACACCCTGGCTCCACAACAAATGAGCTAGTCAACAATAATTCTTCCAGCATGTTAGGATTGTCAGAGATACTGCCAAAGCTCTAATACTAGATCATTTTACACAATGCTAGTCCCGCCCAGATAATGCTCAATCATGGGATTGGTGTAATTCGACCTGGAAGTACAGAGATTACGGGCACCATTGAAAGAGCAGTTACAGGACAGCATGCATTAGGCGGAAATGTATCGTGCAAGGGCACACTGGCGGTGAACATTGCTGAGGTTGCAATAGGCTCCTTTCTTCATCAACATCTGCGCCTGGTTAACTAATGTCCATTTTCATGTCAGTCCGACTCTTGCTCTGCTCATGCTTGCTGTGGGACTTTGCAATGGTGCAGCCACACTTATTTCCAATGTGCTAATGTAACTAAGATGTGGGTCATATTCAGGTTATTTTCCACTGTACTGTATGGGGATGTATATGGAAGTCTGTGGGCTTGGGTAATATAGCAGTTAATATTTTGTTAACCCCATTGTTATTTTAGGCAGGACAACACGGCATAGTTTTTCAATGCATCTGCAAACACATGACTCAATGACCCAACAGGTCAACACCGTTGCCTCCACCTGCTTCAACACCCTCCGCATCCTTTGCAAGACCTTCAAATGGATCCCCCCGCGAATCAAGAAAAACCATCACCCGTGCAGTCATAACCAGCAGACTGGATGACGGAAAACGCCCTCTATGCCGGAACCAACAAGCCTCTGCTCTGCAATCTTCAGACCAAACAGAACACAGCAGCCAGACTCATCGGCCCCGATTCACAGAACTAACTTAAGAAAAAATCCTAAACTGACTACCATTTTGGTATTCACAGAATGCACTTACTACTTTTGGTATTCACAGAACGCACTTACTACTTTTGGCATTCACACAATGAATGTACTACTTTTGCTATTCACAGAATGGACTTACGACTACTAACTTTACGTCCGCACTTGGGCCAGAATTTCTGCCCTCGAAGCGGAAATTACGCACCCGGAGCAGGAATTCCGCTTTCGGACCGGAAGCTCCGCTCCCGGGCTGGAATCTCTGATTCCGGGCCGGAATATACGAACAGTGGCCGTTGATCATTTTAGCCAAGGGTAAACACCTGTCCAAGTGCCTACCATCCCCCATCATGCATCAGCTGACACACTCCAGCCAATCCTAGCTCTGCAGCATGTATAACTGCAGAGCAGAGACACACAAACCCTTTCAACATGTCACTGAATGTGTTTGTTGCACTGCCCCTTTCCATGCGGCAAAACTACTTGAGGAGGAGGAGGAGGAGAGCAGAGAGGATCTTCAGACAGAGGATCAACCTATTTGGAATGTCCAGCCAAGATGTAAGGGCCAGGTACCGTTTCCCTCCAGAAGTCATCTTGGATATGGTATGTGAGTGGGAGCAGGAACTTGACTCTGTGACCTGCTGCTCACATGCAATCCCAGCATATCTCAAGATCCTTTCTGCGCTCCATTTCTTTGCCACTGGGTCTTTCCAAAGGGTCTCTAGTGACCATGTGGGCATATCCCAGGCGAGCCAGTCGCGGCGCCTGCATCAGGTACTGAGATGCATCACTGCAAGATCCCACAACCACATACAAATGCCACGTACACTGGCCCTGAGACAAAGGGCAGCACGAGATTTCTATCTCATTGCACAATTCCCACGTGTGCTGGGTGCAATTGATGTACCCATGTGGCCCTTCAGCCACCCCGCAGCATTGCACACATCTTTTGCAACAGACACCGATGGTATTCCATCAACGTGCAAGCTGTCTGTGATGCCAGTGGGAGGTTCATTAATGTGCATGCGGTGTTCCCAGGCAGTACCCATGACAGCTTCATATTCCGCATGTCACCTCTTGTCCGGCGGATGGCTGCGGGAGAATTTGGCAACATGTGGCTACTGGGTAAGTACCAAGCATTAAAAATGAGGGAAATGTGTTGTTGAAATGTATGAATGCCCCCCAACATTAACCATTGTACAATAAGAATCATAAAGCTACATACATGGGACAACAGATACTGCATGTAATAAAGTATAGATCATGTCCTGTGTAAATCAAAGAGGGAAATGTAACCAACTGCCCTTTCTTCACTCCTCAGGCGACGCACGGTATGCACTCACCCAACATCTCCTCACCCCTTACAGGCGTGCAAACACTGTACCACAGCGTAGGTACAATAGGGCACACATACGGACTCGATCCATCATAGAGCGCACTTTTGGTCTGTTGAAGTCACGATTCAGATGTCTTGACCGTACAGGGGGTGTGCTGCTGTACTCCCCAGAAGTCATGTGCAAGATCATATTCAATCAATCAAAGGCTTTATTTCGATATGATGAATATCTTTAAAAGCAGTACAAAAAGTGATGAGCAATAAAACAATAAAAAGGAGCCAATACATAGAAAAGTAAACATACAATTGATACTACAAGTGGCACCAATAAATTAGATAAGAGCCGTTTGAAAAAGCAAATTAAACAAGATACAAAAGCCTAAATGATCTGATGCGCCAAGCCCATCCTAGGAACTTTGCTAAGCCACAAGCAAAGAGAGGCCGTGGATCGTTTTTCAGAATTCGTAGGGCCTCCTTATAATGTTTTGTTCCAAGTTCTCTGCAGAGTGGCTTTAACCATCTACTGCGGGGGACTACATAGGCCGGGCATTCGAACAACAAATGGGGAACTGACTCTGTCCTATTCTCACAGAATGGGCAGGAAGAAATTGTCTGGGCCGGGGCTTTTCACCTAGAGGTCAGTTCCCCAACGGGAAGTAGACCTAACCTGAATTGGAAGTATAGAGCCCTATCCCTGCGGTTTGTGATAACGTCCAGGTATGGTTCGCAAAAGGGCACCTCCTTAACCAGAAGGAAATCAATGGTGGTCCTACACAAATTAGCATTGCTACTTCTACCATCGGCTACCCATCTCCAATATATCTCCTTCAGGACAGACTTTGGGGGGGCAGTTCTGTTGTTCCAAGCCTCGCCAAGGCCAAGATTGCCGAGGAGGCGCTTAACTTCCCTCAGCCAACAAATCTTAGGCCAGCCTGGCAACCCCAACACATCGGTTAAGCCATCCGCGTAGCTGATCATTTCTGGTACTCTCCAGATTCGCGCCCATAGAAGGAGAGGACGTAGCCGAGCCTGGTCACTAATTGACCGAGTACCCATATCTAGAAGCAGTGGAAGGGTTGGGGTACTGTAGGGGAGCCCCATTAGATCTTTATGAAATTTACTTTCTGAACGGGATAGCTGGTCCACATTATGAACACCCCACAGTTCGGCCCCATAAAGTGCTGCACTAACACCCCGTGCCCTGTAGATATCTAGTATAGGGGCAATGGGTTTGAGGGTTGAGGCACATTGTTCCTTAAGAAGGGCACCCACCACCCTCTTGTGGGTCAGCAGCATCTTTTGGTGATGACATTTCCAACTCATAGAGTCACAGAGACGAATACCGAGGTAATCGAACTCCGTAACCCTTTCGAGAGAAACGGAATCTAGGGTCGGTGATTTAGCTACCTTTTTCGGTGGGTTAAGGACCAGATACTTAGTCTTCCCTGCATTAATAACTAACCCCCTTGCATCACAGAAGGACTTGAAGCAAGTTAGCAGGCTCTGCAGGCCTACCAGGGTTTTAGAGATCAGGAGGGTATCATCTGCAAATAGGAGGGTAGGTATTCTTCTGCCAGCCAGGGATGGTGCATCTGCAGGATGTCGCAGCAGGTGCTCCACCACTCCATTGACATACAATGAAAACAGAGTGGGGGCTAAGACACATCCCTGGCGTACCCCTCTATTTACAGGTATATGTGCTGTTTTTTGCCCCTGATTGCCCCACCTGATCTGCGCAAAGTTATCAGCATGCAGTTTTACCAGCATGCTTAATAAGTATGGTGGGATACCCTGTTCATCAAGCACCCTCCAAAGTTGGCTGCGTGGGACCAGGTCAAAGGCAGTCCGCAAGTCTATAAAAGCGAGGTACAGACTGCCTTTGCCCAGTACAACCACTTTCCAAAACAGCATCATAAGCCGAAAAGATTGCTCTATCGTCCCCATACCCGATCTAAAGCCGGCCTGGAGGTCAGATAAGATACCCTTTTCCTCAACCCACTGCAATACCCTGCCCAAAACCACTTTTCCCGCCACCTTCTGTGAGGAGTCTAAGAGGCTTATAGGGCGGTAATTTGCTGGGTCGTTCCGGCTCCCTTTTTTAAAAATTGGGACGACCTCAGCGCCCTTCCATGAGGCCGGAAGGGTTGCCCCATCAAAACTAGCATTTAGTAGGGCAGCGATGAGTTTTCCCCACTCCTTTGGGTTAATACGTAGTAAATCCCCTGGTATGCCATCCGGGCCGGCTGCTTTGTCGGGGACAAGACATTTAATCGCCCCCTCCACTTCCTTAGCTGTGAACAGCAGGCGCGGTGCGTCCATAGGGGCGTGGGGGCGTAGCCCCCCCGCCCGCGCCCGCAGCTCCCTCCTAGCTTCCTCTGTGAATGGCAGTCAGCATGACGTCGGACCGTGGGCGGTCCGGCGTCATGTTGACTGACATCATTGTCAGAGGCATTTGGGAAAGTCAGCACAAGTGCGCATGAGTGGGCATGGAGCTTAATTTTTACTCCGTGCCCAGTCATGCGTACTTGTATTTTTGCTGTCTTGCGCATGCCCATTAGGAGCCCCTCGGTCTCCTAATGGGCAGGCGGCGGGCGAGGAGTAGGCGGTGCCGTCAGCCAATCCTGGCGCTGCTGCAGCGCCAGGATTGGCTGAGGGCCGGGTTGCAGTCACTTGCGTCACGTCACGTGGACGTGGTGTTTTGGACCGTTTGAAGGGGCAGAGAGAGGCGCCAAACGCGGACCAGGAGAAGAGGCGGTCAGGTAAGTGTTTTTTAATTTTTAATAATACATGAAGTGCAGCTTTTACTCTTTTTTCTGCTCGAATCCTTTTTCAATATTAGTGAATATTTTTCTCTGACCATGAGATGCCGGGTGGCCTCTGGGTATAGTTTATTTTCTTGAAAATGTTTGTTCAGTGCCCTACGGGTCTTACTAATCAGCGAGAATGCCGGAAAGCATCTTGGGGTGAAATGAATTTTTTGCTAATCAGTTTTGTTAAGTAATGATGCCATCTTCATTGGGCGCCGTGAGTGACAGAGTCAATCCCGTGCCCTTTGTACCTGCTTGTCAGGAAGCTGCACCCAGCCACGCGGGGCTGGAAGGGAGCGCTCCCAGGCATTGTTCCCTGACATAAGGAGTGAGGGAAAGTATTTACATTATTACTAGCGGAGTTTAGCGGGTCAGACGCAAATAAACTGTGGAGGGTTACATTGAGAGTATAATTTTGAAGACAAGGGGGCTGCTCAGGAGAGGTCGCTATTGCAGCAGGCAGCAACAGAGAACGCTGCTATGGCAGTTTGTCGGGTACAGTGTTATTGTACTGTGTTCTGCTTGCTGCCTATGAGTTGTCTGGTGATGTGCTTTTACAGTGTATTGCAGGGTGCTGTGTGGTTTATTTCATGATTCTTCGATTCCTATGTATGGCAGGGTGCTCTACTTGTGGGTTATTTTATGATGCATCTGGAGTTTATCATTCTTGTGCTTGCTGTCTGTTTGTTCTTTTATGATGTACCTGTACATTGTCATAGCAGAGAGCTCTGTTTACTGGCTTTCTTATGATTTGTCTATGATGTACCTGTGCACTGTGCATTGCTAGCGTGTAAGTTCTTTTGTAATACAGTTATTTACTTTAGTTGGAGGGTCCTCTGGTCGCGCGTTATTTTATGACGCATGGGGGCGGCTGGTGACATTTGTAAATGGCGGGATATGTACTTAGCTGGGATCAGAGTTGGGAAGGTCTAATTTTGATTGCAAGTGTTTTGAAGAAAATCCATGGAGGGGAAGGGGTGTTTTGGTCCTAGTTTGAGAGTGCGTTTTGACGCGACTTTGTTACGGGGCACTTTTACGCCCCGCCATTTTCAAATGTCACCAGCCGCCCCTGGTGAACAGGAGCTCATCATTAAACTCACAGGATACTAAGGGATGCCATACTGGCAGACTTTCCCCCTTACCCGGGTCCGTTGTATAGAGCTGGGAAAAATGGTCAAACCACGCGCACTCCGGTATGTTACATGTTATCGTTGTGTCCACGGGTTTATCCCTAGCTCTTAGTAGTTCCCAGAAACCCTTCGCATCCTTCCTTAGGCTTGCGACCTTCAGGTCGTACCAAAACTGGTTCTCCCATTCTACCTTTGCCTTAGCTATAGCCCTCCTGTAATTGCCCCTTGTAGCACTAATCTGGGCTCCATTCTTGGATGTCACTGCCTTTATTAATTCCCTTTTGGCGTCGCGACATGCAAGTGAAAACCACCCAACATTGCCCTTCCTGCCGCCTCTCTTGTTTTCCCTTTTTCCCGCATTATGGGCTAAAAATAGATCGACCAATGCGTTCGTGGTTTGGGCAAACAGTGTAGACACCTCCTGCGCACTGATAGAGGGAGAATCTAAGCGAGGTATGATATTAGCCATTGAAGATTTTACCTCCAAAATCTTTCCCTCATTACCAACAATATTCTTCCATTTCAGGCGCCTACCACAGTTAGAGGGGCACACTTCATGTGTTGATCTCCACACATGTGGGATTGGGGGTAGGGAACTTCCCTTCCACAAGGGGGACAGAGACAGAGACAGAGGGTTGTGGTCGCTGTCAATGGATGGGAGGACCACCATATCCGCCAGGTAAGCCCACAAACGATAGTTCAGCAGAATGTAGTCAATCCGTGAGGAATGCCCTACTCTGTTGAACGTATGGGCCCCCATTTGGTCTGACTTAGATCTGCCATTAGTTGCTCTAAGGCCATGCTCCAAGCAGAGGGCATTAAGGTCGATGGCACTTTGAGTCCATCTTCTAATTGGCGCGAGTTGCAACGGTGGGATACCTCTCCTTGCATCATCATCTCTGGTGCCCAGCACATCGTCCACAGCAAGGGGTTCAAATGTACAGTTAAAATCCCCAGCTAGCATGACGAAGGAATCAGCGCTACAATTTTTGAGTTCCTCGTCAATGCCAGTTGGGGAGAGAGTGGACGAGCCGCCCCTTGTGCCTCTGACATAAATATTGAAGATTTCAAGCACTCTCCCTCCACATGGCCCTCTCACTGTTAGTCTCTGGAGTTCAGGTGACTTAGTAGCTAAACATTTGATAGAGCACAGCAGGGAGATGCTTGCCCAAATTAGTAAACCTCCCGAGGGGCGCCCCTTCCCTCCACTTGAGCGTATGGCGGGTACAAAATAGGTGGTATAGCCCATCTTATGTTGTGGTTCCAAGCACCAGGTTTCCTGGAATAGGCAAATCCCAAACGATTCTATAAATACATTCCAATCTGGTATGCTTATATTCCGTACAAGGCCCGCTATATTCCAGCTAACTACCTTCAGGGACACACTGCCAGCTCCTCCCCACCCCATAGCTAATTCACTTGCCAAGGGGGCACTAGCAGTGGGTGTAGCCACCTCAATGGTGGGCAACGCCACAACATTCGAGGTTAAGATGACCCCTTCGAGCAGCTCCCTGCAGGGCAGAGGCGGCTCGAATGCTTCGAGGCAGACCACCGGTGAGTGCCCCCTAGAGATATTTAGTGGGAAGAGGGTGCTAGTGGATAACCTCGCTGACTCCTCTCCAAGTATTAGACTATCAATTAATGTCTCCCCAGATACCTCGTTATGCATCTCACATATTGGGCAGATTGCGTGTCAATAGTTTTGCCAAGACCGAACATGTGGCTGGCATGGGGTATTATTAAGTAGGCTAAATTGGGAGAGGCTTCCACGAGTCTGTCTGTCGTCCCGGTCCTCCCACATAGAGGTTCCGACTAGCCTCGCTGGCAAAATTGGGGGATTAAAATAACTAAGGTCGCAAATACCAATTTGTCCCCCGCTACCTATTAGGCTATGTTCCCTCACAGGTCCGCTGCATACATAGCTAGCAACCCTTGGATCCTCAAAGTTTACTATGATGCAATCCCCACTTATATTTTTTTCCCTAGTGCCAATCCAGCCAACTCTCCTTACATGGATAATCCGACCCTCCCAAAATTTGGGCAAGGGTCTATTTTCTTTAAGCCAAAAAAGGGTCTTGTTATACAATTCATCGAATGACTCACGCTTACCCGGGCTAAGCACAGGCACCCCAGTCAACACAGCTACAAAGGGCTGGCAGTCAGGGGGGAGATTAACATTAAGGACCCTCCCACCCTTAAAACCCTCACCTGTCTGCTGCACGTGGGCCTTTGCAGGTACAGCTGATTTAGATAATGGGATCTCGGGTGCACTAGAGGTTACTGGGGTAGCGACTGTGGTAATAGGATTTGCTTTGCCAGGGATACCAGAGGCTGTGGGACGTGCCGTCTTTTTATCTGAGGTATTGCCTTAGAGGGCTTTAAATTCTCTGCAGACTTGGTTACTGGCTGCCCAGGGTTCCTGGCTATCCCTGCAGCCGTTGCAGTAGGGAGCAAATTACGGTCAGTCGCCTCAGATACAACTGTAATAGTGCCAGCTGTGATAGATCTACCTTGTTGAGCTATAGGGGTCTCCCTGCTATCGGGTCCCTCCCCTAGCCCATCCTCCCTAATTCTTAGCTGCAATTTAATAAATGATTTTAAGGAGAAAAAATTGTCTAGAGTTGCCTGCTCCATTTTGTCCACCCTCTCTGAAAGCCCCCTGATTTTGTCTAACACCGGAAGGAGTAAGGTTTTCATCATTTTCTCCATGTTTGCAATTAGGAGAGAATCTGGGGGTAGAGGCGCTGCAGGGCCACCAGTCTGTTCTTTACAGACACTAGCCTCTAACCCTCCAGATAAACCCACCCCCTTCTCTCCCTGTAGCAAGCTGGAATCCCGCCCTACTGCCTTGAGTGAACCACCCGACCTAACACCAACCCACCTGGGTCTCTTGTGGTCTTTAGGCAGTCTACCTTTCCGTGGGGTGGGCAGTCTTTTCCTTTTAGTGGGGGCTGGATGTATTTCCGCCTGCACCACAAGGGCCGTTGGGGGGGCGACATCGGTTGAATTGAAGGATTAGCCAGGGGTAACAAGGGGATGGCTGTCTTGCTAGTCATTAAATCTGGGGCCACATTATTTTCAGCATGGAGTGCCGTGGCCGTCAAAATTTCCAGCCCATCTATGTTAGCTCTTAGGGCGGCCACCCGTGGGTGGTCCAGAGGATAAGGGGCAGGGACAGGTAGATCCAGTGCTCGCTCTGGGGAGGGTACCAAGGCTATCTGGCACAACGATGATCGTCTATCACCAGATGGACCTCGAGATAACCTCCGCTCAGCCATGGCGATTTCTTTGTCGATAACATTAGCCACACGGGTAATAAACTGATCCATGGTGCCAGCCATATCCCCCCCGCCCCTCCTCAGACTTTTGCCAGAGCGGGTTGACATTGTTAAGACAGAACCAGCCCAGATGTAACAGACAAGCTCCCTAGCAGTGGCCTAAGACAGCTGGGGACAAGTATTGATATGGGCTGCCTGATTCCAACAGTCAAGATTACAGGGGGGTGGCCCAGCCCAGCCTCCTCCGGCCTCGGACAGCCACAGACGGCCCGCCCTTTGTCCGGGCTTCGTCCGGCACGTCCCGCTCGCGTCCCGCGTGGCGGATGCCGTCGCGTCTTAATAATGCGTCAAAAGTATGTGGCGGGTGGGCGGGGAGGAGCACAGGTGATATGACGCACGGGCTCCTGGGATCCGGAGTCCCGTGCGATGCCTTCTCCCCGGAACAACAAATGCCACACACAGCAGCACACCGCAAGCAGAACCCCTCCTGGGGCAACAGCAGAGCAGCCAACAGGGAATGGCCAGGTAGAAACAATCACGAAGCGGGACCCGCGCCAGCGGGTTCCGCGAGGTTTTTTAACGAGTCTGTGGCGGGTGGGCGGGGAGGAGCACATGTGATATGACACACGGGCTCCTGGGATCCGGAGTCCCGTGCGATGCCTTCTCCCCGCAACAACAATGCCACACACAGCAGCACACCGCAAGCAGAACCCCTCCTTGGGCAACAGCAGAGCAGCCAACAGGGAATGGCCAGGTAGAAACAATCACGAAGCGGGACCCGCGACAGCGGGTTCCGCGAGGTTTTTTAACGAGTCTGTGGTGGGTGGGCGGGGAGGAGAACAGGTGATATGACGCACGGGCTCCTGGGATCCGGAGTCCCGTGCGATGCCTTCTCCCCGGAACAACAAATGCCACACACAGCAGCACACCGCAAGCAGAACCCCTCCTGGGGCAACAGCAGAGCAGCCAACAGGGAATGGCCAGGTAGAAACAATCACGAAGCGGGACCCGCGCCAGCGGGTTCCGCGAGGTTTTTTAACGAGTCTGTGGCGGGTGGGTGGGGAGGAGCACAGGTGATATGACGCACGGGCTCCTGGGATCCGGAGTCCCGTGCGATGCCTTCTCCCCGGAACAACAATACCACACACAGCAGCACACCGCAAGCAGAACCCCTCCTGAGGCAACAGCAGAGCAGCCAACAGGGAATGGCCAGGTGAAAACAATCACGAAGCGGGACTCGCGCCAGCGGGTTCCGCGAGGTTTTTTAACGAGTCTGTGGCGGGTGGGCGGGGAGGAGCACAGGTGATATGACGCACGGGCTCCTGGGATCCGGAGTCCCGTGCGATGCCTTCTCCCCGGAACAACAATGCCACACACAGCAGCACACCGCAAGCAGAACCCCTCCTGGGGCAACAGCAGAGCAGCCAACAGGGAATGGCCAGGTAGAAACAATCACGAAGCGGGACCCAAGATCATATTAGCCTGTTGTGTTTTGCACAACATTGCCTTAACGCATGGCTTACACATACCACTGGAACCTCAGCTGGCTCTGAATCTGGGAAACCGGGCCATTGCACATAACTGAGGTCAGGGCATGCAAGTCTGTGATCAGCTCGTTGCCACGTTTTTCACATGAGCAACTTGTAGTATCATGGCCAAATTGTGGTTTGCTGTCTTTTGCCAATGATGAAACTTGGATATACACGACTGTGTCAATAAATTCCTCCCTGAGACGACTTTGCAAACCACACTAACTGCATGTAAATCACAGCTGTTGACAGTAGTCAAAAGGTTGAGCGTGATTCAGCTCATGTGCCCATGTCAGCGATCAGTGCAGTGGATGTCCCTAAAGAATCTATTGATGAAGATGAAAAACGATACATGTTCTGAGAGACCTAACTGGACCTCATGAGGATGGGTCACTTAATCACAAAAGGCTATAACCATTGCATTGTCGGGCCTGTGCCCTCAACAGATTTGACTACCCCACAAATGATGGGCCCACAGCGTGAGTGATGATGTCATGGGTGAATCAGGCACCATGTGTCTGTGATATATCCACACTGCTCCACCCCAATGTTACGTAACACATCACACAACTCTGGTAATGAGCACTCAATATGGACTACATGTACCATAATGCAAATTAGGAGAAAATGAAACTGGGGTTTGATGTTGTGTCAGCCCCCCCGTGCAGAAATGTCATTAAATGGTCTTTTCCCCCTTTTGTTACATATTCATAATTCTCACCTGCACTCTCATTTAATTTTTTTCCACAACAGAACAGCAGGATGGCAGTGGATTTCATTTCTGATTGTGGATGGATCAGGATGAATACAAAATGGCTGCCAACTATTTCCTGTGACGTATTTCCTGCCTCCCTCTTCCTGTAAAATATTTCCTGTATGAAATAATGTGTTCCGGGTCATTTTCGGAGTTTACGGCCCAAAATCGGAAGTTCCGATTTCGGAGCGTAATGCGCGTGTGCGGACCTGCCATTCCGGAACCGGAAACTGCGTTTATGGGCCGTAAACTCAAAAAATAACCCGGAACACTTTATTTCATACAGGACATGTTTTACAGGAGTGGGAGACAGGATATACATCACAGGAAATAGTTGGCAGTAATTTTGTGTTCATTCTGAGTCATCCTCTATCACATATTAGATCCTCTGACATCCTGCTGCTCTCATCTTTCTTATTTGCCCCAAAATGGCTGAGGGTTATGAAGAGAAAGCAGCCCCTTTCATTGAAAGGGAATTAGACATCTTGGCTGAGGGGGTGCTGTCCAAATATCCTCAGCTATATGGGGACCCAGAACACCAGCTGAGCAATGCAGCCCGGGCCAGGCTATGGGCCAACATCGGGGAGCGCTGCAGTGAAGTGGGAGTCCACACCAGGAGTGCTAGGGCATGCCATAAGCGCTGGGAGGACCTAAAACGCTGGTCCCGGCACAAGGTTGAGGAGCTGTTGGGCCTGTCTTCCCAGCACCATGTGCATCATCCTCGCCTCTCCCCACTGTACAGGAGGGTCCTGCGAGCAGCTTGGCCAACCCTCCATGCTCAGCTGGAGGAGCATGAGCAGCAGGGACCTGGTAAGTGCATCATATGCAATATGTGTCTGGGAGTATGATGTGAGTGAAACAGTGCTGTACCATTGTGTGTCCCATGCCTCCATTCACTGATTCCGTGTCCTATGCAGCAGTCACCAAGATTAAAAAGGCACACTGTGGCATATGGACTGAACAGGGCAGAGTGCATTTTGGGAGTTGTAGTGTCTTCATGACAACTAGCTAAATGAGCTACACATGTGCATTCATATTGAAATCTGCTCTGCCAGCACCACTACAATTGGAACAAGGAAATCATAACTGATGTGTGTATTGGATGAGCAATGGTACAGACACTGTCCAGTGTGCGCATGGCAGGCCAAAGGGTATTGGATGCTGTGACTTGCATTGCATTTGTAGAGTTTGGGTTCCAATTGAGACAGATCATCATGTGCCATGGAGTCAAGACAGACTTTGACATCCTTGCATCACTCCTAAGTGCTTTTAAATTTGCAAGGTGTGTCCACTGACAGACGTCTCACCCTCAGTGGCCTGTATGACATTTCACATGTACAGGTAGCTGTCACAACAATCCCCCACTATTCACCGGTGTACTGCACAACCTTATCAGTCACCAAAGCCAATATGTGCCACTGGATTGTCAGATTATGTGTGGGGACAGCAAAAGGCTAGACTCACAATGTAGCTAAAGAAATAGCCCAGACCCTATGTGGATGTGTGACCCACATTCACCACTTGTCTTGTCCCATACAATGCTACAAAGTAGATGACACTTGTCCAGACGTTAAATAGCTGCGGCTCCATATCAATGGCCAAATTCAAATATTTCTGGACTCTTCATGTTCTCCTTTGGTGGACTGCTTTTGGAACCTGCACATGTAGCAGTGGCAGGACACACAGATCACAAGAATGCCAAGGTTGAGGGTTGGCCAATACAGTTGTGTAAGCCACAAACATTCACGTGAGATGTGGATGTCAGACTCAATTCAGTAAATGACAGTGAACATACACGTAATGTAAGTTCATGAATGAATGAATGAATATAAGTTTTATAGAGCGCAAACTTAGCCCAGGGGCATCATGGCACTGTGGAACGGGATCATAGTAGGAGATGTCTAACAAATTCAGAGCTTAAAGGTTAAGGATGGAAAAAGAATTAGGACAGGTAAAAAGCCAGGTCTTCAAGGACTTTCGAAAAACTGAATGGGTTTCCAAAGCGGAAATAAGGGAAGGAAGGGAATTCCACAGATTAGCCCCTATCAAAGCTATCAAAGAGAAAGCCCCCCCCCCCACCTGGCTTTCCTAACCCTGGGAACTATAACCTGGTTCTTACTTGCAGATGTCAAGCCCTTGCCAGGACGATATCTTTGAAACATATTATTGATGCCTTCTGACCCCTTATTGTGAACGGCCTTGTGAACCAGACATAAGGCTTTAAACACAATTCTCCTACCCAACGGGAGCCAATGCAAGCTTCTGATGGTGGCTGAAATTGAGTGGAATTTAGGGAGACCCATCACCAGCCTGGCGGCGGCGTTCTGCACCAATTGGAGTCGGTGAAGAAGTCCCTTGTTAATCCCCAGGTAAAGAGCATTGCAGTAGTCTAACCTAGACACCACAAGGGCCACCACTGCCTGTTTGCGCGATGAGAGGGACAAAAAACGGAAAATCTTCCTGAGAGTCCGTATCATCCCAAAGCAAGTAGAGACTGTTCTATTTATTTGAGAGCCCAGGGAAAGCGTGGAGTCCACAATAATGCCTAAATTCTTGGCAATAAGACTGGGGCTGGGGCAGGATCCAAGAGAATCAGGCCACCAGGCCTCTGCCCAGATAGCCATCTTGCCTTCGAAAATTAGGACCTCCGTTTTATCCCCATTGAGTCTTAAATAGTTCTCAACCATCCATGCAGCCACCGCCCACTTGCAGTTTTTGAAATTAACTGCTGAAGCGGAGACACTCTCAGTGATGGAAATCAAAATCTGAGTGTCATCAGCATAGGAAAGCACTTCTAGGCCAAAAGACCTTACCACGATAGCGAGCGGGGCTACATAGATATTAAAAAGGATGGGACTCAATGAGGATCCCTGGGGGACTCCACAAAACAATTGTTTAGGGGCAGAAAGAAATTGGCCCATCCTAACTCTTCATAGACACTGACAACTGTAGAGTGTGATCAGAGGAAAACAAAGTCTGACCTTGGCTCATCTATGCATGTGTCTCGTCCTGCATGAAACAACCACCACATTAGGATTTTGCTTACATTTCAGCAGGCACAGCTGGCGAAATGGAAGGACAGCAGGACCAGGTCCGGAGCGCGAGGCCATCAGTGCGGCAGCGGCTACACCCTCTTTCCACCAGCGAGGAAGAAGAGGATGAGGAGGGACCCTCAACATCAGGAGGCAAGGGGATTGCGCCCACCCGGACTGACAAGGAACACCCTGATGCTGGTACTACCTCCCGGGCGGAGGCAGTGGGCATTGAAGGAGGGGGAAGAACCCAACACCTCTGCCCATGATGTGGTGGAGAGCTACTCTCCACCAGACTCTTCACCTGTGGGTCCTGAAGAGGTGTACCCGGGGCAGGCCAATACACAATCTGGGCCTGCCATCAGCCCCTCCCTACCTCGAGAGTCCCCCATTCCATCGGGGGCTCCAGCTGCATCCCCTGCAACCAGTCCCCCTCATTGTAGCTGCCAGCTCGACCACAACATTGGCTCCGGACCTGAGGCACCACATCCCTCCTATCCCCCCCAGGCCCCTCCCGGTGTTGTTCCTCCTGTGGCTGTGCCAGGGGACTTGAGGTGGATGTGTGAGGGTCAGTCAGACATGTCCGCTCGCATCATGCTACAAGTGTGTCTGGATGTACGCATGATGCAAGAGGACATTGTCCGATCTCTGGCCACCCTCACCACCAGCATCAATTCAATGGCCACAGTTATGTCGTCTCTTTTCTCCCAAATCCCTTCCCATACCACCGTTAATGTCTCCCCCTGTCCGTTGTGCCACACTGTTTCCCCCCCGTACTCCTTGTGTGTCACGAACACATGTGGTGCCTGTGCCTGCACCCGCAAGCGGGGTGCCTGCATCAGACTCTGAGGATCTGGACATTGTGGTAGTAGAGGATGACCAGAAGGACACTTGACTTTTGACTGAGACGTCTTCCTGAACAATTATTTCATTTTCGCATTATAAATAGACTGGTTTCCCTGACACTCCCTGACGTGTTATATTTTTGTTGCCCCACCCCAATCCAAGTTCCCTTCTCCATCTGCATTAAGATCATCATTTGTTTTCCTTTCTCCCTTCGGACGGTTGTTCTTCTGTTCATTCATAAATATCTTTGAGGAATTCTAATTACTTTAACTTGTTTGACTTCATTTTGAATGTCTGGTTCAGAATATGGACACATATTTGGTGAGTCATCTGCTATGCACATAATGGCTTGTTGCAATGATGGGTTACACTTGTAACTGTGTCACGCACACACATACCTCCTCACATCTCTAGGCCACCTACAGCATTACACAGGACATGATACACAACAGAATCTTAGTTTTGTAGATCTTTATTTTTTCAATACATATATTCACGTGGTTAATTTGTCTTGGGGTTTTTGTCACTGGCGATCGTGCTTGCGTCATCGCAATTTTGGGGGTGATGATCGCTCGGAGGGCTCAGGTCTGGCTTGTTGCCTACGTGTAGGTGGGTATTGTCCATGGGCCTGTACAGGGTGATCTATATGTGCTGGGGCAGATGGTGTATGCACATTTGATGTTTGTGCCTGGACAAGGGCTGGTTGTACACGTGGTGGGAGTGCCTGAACAGGGGTTGGTGGTGGTTGTGCAGGTGGTGGCAGTGCCTGTACAGGGGTTGGTGGTAGTTGTGCAGGTGGTGGCAGTGCCTGTGCATGGGTTGGTGGTGGTTGTGCAGGTGGTGGCAGTGCCTGTACAGGGGTTGGTGGTGGTTGTGCAAGTGGTGGCAGTGCCTGTACATGGATTGGTGGTAATTGTGCAGGTGGCTGGAGTGCCTGTACAGGGGTTAGTGGTTGTTGTGCAGGTGGTGGCAGTGCCTGTGCAGTTGTTGGTGGTAGGAGTGCCTGTTCAGGCCGCCGGTTGTGGATGTGTACCTTTGCTGTGGTGCTTTGCAGTTGGTGGTACAGGTGTGTGGATGTGCTGTCCTGCAGGCATATATGATGGCTCCCCTCCCTGCACTGACCGTGAAGGGAGACTTTGGATCACTTTCAGCATACCCTCCATCATCTTCATGGCCAAGGCATGGTGTCTTGCACTCTCTTCCCTTTGGATGGATACCATGTCTCTCATATTCCTGGACATGTCCTTCCAAGTTCTATCCATCCTATCCAAAACTTGGCTCAGCCTGTCCACCACCTGAGGGAATTAGACCATGTCCTGCAGGGACTCAGACATTTCAGACAGGGTAGCCCCTATGGCACAAATGTCCTGCCTCACATCTGTCTGCTGTTCGAAGAAGTACTGCTCCCACTGGCCATCATAGCCAGGTGCAGGCCCTCTCTGCAGGTGTCTGCCATGGATGGGACGAGCAGGTCCAACAGCAGGGGAGGGGGTGGTAGGTGGGAGCCTGTGGGCAGGAGAATGGTGCCCAGAGGATACCTGCACCACAACAGGGCTGGTACTTCCCCCAGATGGTGGAGAGGATGGCAGGGATACACCGTATAGGGAAGAGCGGGTAGGAGAACCACCATGTCGGTCGGCTGGGGACAGGCAATAGTTTGCTTGGGAGGAGGCTGACGAACGTTGCTTGGCGGAGGATGTGATGCCCTGTCAGATTTTGGCAATCTGGCATGATAGCTCTCATTGGCATCAGTATCGTCATCCCCGGAGTGGATGGACATGTAGTCATCATCATCCACTATGTTGACGTCCTCAGGAAATTCCTCCTCCTCCTCTTGAACAGTACTTGCTGCCAACATAACTGCTTGGAGGATCAGGGGATTCTCCCCTCTGATTCCCCGCCGGTCCGCACTGGTCATAGGTCTGCCATCCTCATCCTCAGCATTCCCTGCAACACAAGGGTTGTATTAACTGTACTTTGCATCAACAGATGAAGATCATGTGACCTGTTTAGGGTACCACCCAAATGACAGCTCACACCATAGCACTGAGGTGTTACACAGAGATGTACATGATACAAGCAAACTCACCAGCTCCAGCCACAACTTTCTGTCCCTTCGCGTTCCCCCCTAGTGTCCCCTGCTGAACCTGTCTCCTCATAGCTGTTGTAGACATAGCTGTCCCTGATCCAGCAGCTGTAGAGGGAAGTGACAACATTCTCAATCATCTGCATCACTAATTGACAGACAGGCACATGACACTCCTGATTTGTATTTCACTTTGTAAACAACAACTGCTGATTCCATGCAGAGGGGGATCTTGATCTCCGTCATGGCTTAGGAATCTAAGTGAGTGACACACCTCATGCCAGAATTACCTGAAGGACAGGTGCGCAAGGGTTTCACTGCTGCAGCCAGGATGTCACGCAGTCCCCGGGATGGTGTCTGCTGCTGTGGTGTCATCCCGCCTGCAGCTGTGATGAGACATACATGTCCATAATTGTGTACAACAGATGGTAGCTCTGAGCCAACATGTCATTCTCAATAACCATTTGCGGGTAATCCAGGACAATGTGCAGCATGTTTACCTGATGGACTTTACATGTGGGCACCTGCTCACATGCAGCATTTGCCAGCCGTTACCTCCACACAGCACTGACATCAATAAGATGACACATCAACAGACACACCTCATGCCAGAATTACCTGAAGGACAGGTGCGTGAGGGTTTCACTGCTGCAGCCAGGATGTCATGCAGTCCCCGGGATGGTGTCCGCTGCTGTGGTGTCATCCTGTCAGCAGCTGTGATGAGACATACATGTCCATAATTTTATACAGCAGATGGTAGCTCTGAGCCAACATGTCGTTCTCAATAACCATTTGCGGGTAATCCAGAACAATGTGCAGCATGTTTACCTCATGTACTTTACATGTGGGCACCTGCTCACATGCAGCATTTGCCAGCCGTTACCTCCACGCAGCACTGACATCAATAAGATGACACATCAACAGACACACCTCATGCCAGAATTACCTGAAGGACAGGTGCGCGAGGGTTTCACTGCTGCAGCCAGGATGTCATGCAGTCCCCGGGATGGTGTACGCTGCTGTGGTGTCATCCTGTCAGCAGCTGTGATGAGACATACATGTCCATAATTTTGTACAACAGATGGTAGCTCTGAGCCAACATGTCATTCTAAATAACCATTTGCGGGTAATCCAGGACAATGTGCAGCAGGTTTACCTCATGGACTTTACATGTGGGCACCTGCTCACATGCAGCCTTTGCCAGCTGTTACCTCCACGCAGCACTGACATCAATAAGATGACACATCAACAGACAAACTTGTATGAGAAGGTTACTGATATTTCAAGGAAGGGGATAAATGACCCGGACTCCTCCGCATTACACTGATTTCACCTTTGCCATTAAGACTTACATTTTTCAAGAGTGTAATGTTGTCTGTTGACAAGTCAGAAAGGGGTTCATGTGTGAGATGTGCAATAGTCAGGGACATGATATTGCTCATTTGTGCTTCCCTACCCATGAAGTCACACAGCTCATTTTTGAATGAGAGAACACAGATTTCTTATGTCCATTCTTTGAGTGTCCTCTCTTTGCATACTCTATTTACAACATCATGGTACTACTTAGCTAACAACGATTGGTGTCTTGTACAGCAGACATCCAAACCTCATATGTCAAACACTCACCTATACATGTGAATACGAATAGGAGAGGAGGCAAGCAGAATGCAACATTTGGTTATGCTCACACATTGCGGATAGGCTGAGAAGCTTTGATGCCTTCCGCCTGCACTGGATTAGCGTGTTGCTCTTCAGCCAAGTTATTTTGCAGGTGTGACTGCATGAAGATTCACCTTAGCAGCCCCTACATACATCTCAAAGGTACACAACTGGCATCAGTGTTGGCCTCAGCCATACCAATTTCATTATGCTTTAACCATATATTTTGCTAGGGATGTTTTCCTATCATTGAATTGCAAGCCTGTTGTGTTTTGGTCACTTCATACGACACATTGTACTATTGTATGTCCATTCTGCACTCACTTGGCATACATTTTGTGTCATCCTTCCATTAGCCACCAGGGTCCGATCTTTCATGGGTTCAAATGCCATATGTGAGCATATTGTGATGCAGGACAACAGTGTTGTACAACACATACAACATGCGGTGGAGGTGAAAGGCACATTTAATGAGCATTCAGCCTGATTTATTCTTGGGTTTACTTACCTTGGCCCAGCACCGGAACAGTGTGTGGTCCCTGAACAGATGTCACAGCCAACCTTGTAGCAGAAGTCAGTGTTTGTCTTTGATTCTGGGAGGACCTTGTTGTACCTACAATGATAAGTGTGTTTTGCAGCTTTACATTTCTGCAGCCACATGTGATGCACTAAATATCTGGCACAAAGGATGAGCACAAGCAGTTGTGGGCACCACCGTTGCAGAAGTGTGTTATACTTAATATCATGAGTGATCCCACATATAACTTAGAATGTGCCCACTACCTAGATGCAACCTATATCACAATGGCATGTGTACGAATCCTGAGGTAAGGTCCACTATCGTGGTTTGTTGATGGCCAACTAAAAAGCCAGCCAATGTAAGAGGTACATGACCAGCTGTGTATACTGGGCATTTAATCTATATTTGAAACATTCGAAGTTGGACAGTGGATGCATTGTCAATACTACAGACCCTGGTATCTCACTTCTTGTTCATCATTACCATATTTGTGCAAATTGGATTTCTTGATTAGGTCTACAGACACTATTACAACATAGTGGGGACACCCTTTTGACTAGTTGTGGCACTCGATTACAGGATTGGATTCCCAGGTCTGGGACTGTTGGTGAAATACATGTCATGTTCCACAATTACAAAGGTATGATGAGCTAAGACATGTTATATTTTGTCTTTCGCTGTTCAAAAATGTCATTTGCTAAAGGTGGATGTCCATTGACAACTCCAATAGTAATGCAGCTATTTTTTCATCTCTGGTTGACTTTCATATGTGGGCACTATATGTCCCTCTGTCGTCTCCTGACAATGTATGCATTTTGACTATCTCCTGGCCAGTTTGACTTACCAGTTGGTGAGGGTGGTATGCCTTTCTCTGTACAATGTCAATTCCTCCCAGTAGATGCAGGGACCTCTGCTACTGCAGTTGTCTGTGCTCTGGCTGAATGTGTCAATGGGTGAGAAGAGAGAAAAGTAACCAAATGGGAAATGTGCTTGTGGAACTTTTCAGGGATTTCCCCATTTCTTCTGCATGCTAACAGGGTTGTGCAGTACTGCCGCAGACTGGGCAGGTAGGAGCAGTGGTTTGTTGGGGATTTAATGGCGTGGCAGGGTGGGAAATGTTCAACAGAATAGGTGTATGACTATTTTGATCTGATGATTCTCTCACCTTCTGGTTTGTGATTTAGGCTGGCACAGGGTGATGTACTTCTTGGATAATTTGTGGCAGGTTTACAAGCCCCTTGAAAAACATTTACACTGCCGTTGCGTCACTTCTGTGACACAGCGGTGGTGTAATACAGGTGACACATTTCGACTTATTCACAAAGTGATGCATCTATGGGGATGAGTCACGTTGTGAAGCCCTGCACAACATTAAAACTGTGTCTGTCAGCTTTGATGCAGGCAGGATGGGCGTTTCTTTGGGATATGCCTTGTAAAAGTGATGCAGAGTAATCAACGTGATTTCACGGAGTCACTTTTCATAGGCTGCTGCTGCGCAACCTTACGCCTGCTTGAAGCACACGTAATAAGTGGCACAGACCATTAGGTATGGGCAGTCCATGGACATTGTTGGAGTTGCGTCACACTTGCGACACTACTCCTGCAAAGCACCCTCCTAATGCCATCAGATGCAACACACATCTGTCTATCCCTGCGCCACAGTGCACCGCATTGTAAATGTGATGCATCTGTGGTTGCGCAAGAGTTGAATTGCGTGTCGCATTGTTACTGGCGCATCCCTGCTAATATTTGTCAATTGCTACTTAGCAGGGTTGTGTATTACGGCAACAGTACAGTGCCCATGTTTTCAAAAGTGGGGGAGGGATTTGTCATTTCTAATGCAAAGAATTGTGGGACTTGTGGTGTTACATACAGAGGGTGACACATGAGTCTCTGACTGACTATAATTTTACACTTTGGACAGGTTCCTTACTCACAATGACAGTGCAACACAGACAATCTTTTCATGCCCTTTTTCTTTTCATCCCATTTACCTGGTACCACGTAGCGGATGTCATTAACAGGCAGCCCATGGACCAAGTGGGGGTGTATTGTGGTAAGGATATCCTCCTCCAGTGGGGTGAGACGGATGCGGGGTCCAGAGTATGCAGCAGGGAGGATCCTGTTTAATTCGACCCTGGAGTACTTATCCTTCACCCTCTGCTTTTCATCCTGCCACTTCTTCTTGATGTCCTGGACTGTGCGCCTCTCCTCCCCCAATGCTGTGACAGCAGTGGCTAATTGCTGCCATAGGGCTGCCTTCTGTGTGCCACTGGTGCAGTAGGGTGGGAGTCCACATAGGCGTTTGTGGTGCCTCACTATAAACTCCACAAGCATGGTGGTCTCCTCTGCAGTTAAGTTCTTCTTCCTCCTCAATAGTTCCATTTTTCTCTGGCAGTGTCAGCGTTGTGAACACAAACTCTGTGTGGCCAAACCTGTTCCTTCAATGTGTGCTGCTTTTAAATGTTTTTTAGTGGTGATCAATTAGTGTTATTTGGCTTCAGCTGGAGCATGGTGGAGGATGGTAGGCACTTGCAACATCATGGCAAGCTGGAGCTGTTGGCTGGGATTGGCTGTAGTGTGTCAGCTGATGCAGGGTGGGGGATGGTAGGTACTTGGACAGGTGTTTATCCTTGGCTAAAATAATCAATGGCCACAGTTCGTGTATTCTGGCCCAGAAGCAGAGCTTCCGGCCCAAAAGCGGACTTCCCGCTCCGTGTGCGGAATTTCCACTTCGGGGGCGGAAATTCCGGCCCGAGTGCGGACGTAAAGTTAGTAGTCGTAAGTCCATTCTGTGAATAGCAAAAGTAGTAAGTTCATTCTGTGAATGCCAAAAGTAGTAGGTGCATTCTGTGAATACCAGAAGTAGTAAGTGCATTCTGTGAATACCAAAATGGTAGTAAGTTTAGGATTTTGTCTTAAGTTAGTTCTGTGAATCGGGGCCATCCTCAGCATCACTCGACAAGAACACATCACTCAGACCTCCACTGACTCCCCGTCGAGAAGAGAGTAACCTTCAAGGTACTCACCCACGCCTTCAAATGCCTCTACAACACCAACCCCAATACCTCAACGAGTGAATCTGCTTCCACGCACCCAAGAAAAACTTCCGATCCACCAACCTTGCCCTCGCCGAAACCCCGCGCATCTGCAGAGCCTGAACAGGTGGAAGGGCCTTCTTCTACATCGCGGGCAAGACCTGGAACGTGCTCCCGATCGACATCAGACGCATCCCCTCTCTGAAAATCTTCTGGTAGATAATCAAGGCCTGGCTCTTCGACTGACTGGAGCTGCTTACCCTGCCCCACCCACAGCGCCTTGAGACCCTCTCGGGTGAGTAACGTGCTTTACAATTCCCTGATTGAATGATTGATATGCGCAGTGTTGTGATTTAGATTTTGGCCTGAGAAAAAAAAATGCATACAGCGACACATATCTAGTAAGTAATGTGGGTCAGATTCGTCATTATTAAATGATGGAGGACAGGATATTTGTATCTATAAGACAGCATGCATTCTCTCACATGTTCAGTATGTTAGGTTCTTCTCTGGATGCACTCCACATTCAAGGATCTCTTTATATTGCATTAACAGCAGGACTTCTTACTCCGCCATCTCGCAGAACTCCATGTAATTTAGCAGAGTTTTTCAGTAACTTCGTGTAATTCCGCAGAGTGAAGCTCCGCAAGCTCCACCCAGGCCTAGTTATAAGTCCTTTTTTGTTCCGGCTACCCATTTGATTTTGGGAAGATCCAAGGGTGGTCTTGTGATTTATGTTTCCCTAGCAATAGAGTGCAAACTATCAGTGTTGTTTACGGAGAACCCTTGTTTACAGTCATTGAAGCTGTGTAAGGGGTCCTGTAAATTGTGGCTTTTGAATTTTTACAACGCCAGTATCTTGTCCCCAGGCCGTTTGTAACATATCTTTGTTGGACTACTTTTTAAGGAAACAGCTTAATGCAGATTTTAAAAACGTTGTGATTGCTGGAGATTTTAACATCCACCTGTGCGGGGACCCTAGGATCACTAGTTTGATTGATCTGGGCTACCCAAGTGTGAAGGGGATTCACTTTGCGCATACTGCAGAAGGTGACTCTCTTAACAATTTATTACAAAAATTTGATTTATCCTCGTCCATATGTACAATGGAACCCCACAGTAAGGGCCTCATCCCATTCTTTGTTGGGTGGGGAGGTGGTTCATTTATCAATTTTTATTTTTGTATCAACACCTCTCCTCAAACAGATCTCGAGTTTTACCATCGAGGCCAGCATACACAGTGACCACAACCCTTCATGTGTCTATTTCAGCAGGCCTTTGTTAGAATCCAGTGGGGGGTTGGGCAAAGCGGGGTATTGAAAACAATGGATGGAGGAAGAAGGTTAAAATGGGCCCAGATAACCCGAGTCATTCTATGAATCACTAACCACCTTGTGTGATAATGAGTTAGTATTGTGGACAGCACCATCAACGGGCTCGGGTGAGGTCATTAAAGCCTTTAAGGTCATCTCCTCCATAATAACACACCTTCTCAGTGCCACTGTCCGGGTTCCCAGATGGTTTGACTCTGATTGTTCCCGCGCGGTCAGGAAATTAAAGGAAGCACTAGGTAAGTGTCCAAGGGATATCACTTTAGTCAGAACAAGTTGAAGGGAGTACAAGGCAGAATTGGCCAAACGCAGAGTAGCGCTGAAGGAGGAAACATGGAAGGAGTTAATTGAGGCCAGTACCTTGAAGAGCAGCTCCAAGTTCTGGAGCATAATAAATAGCCCCTTTTTAAATGATGATGCAGGAAACGCGGTGGGGCCCACATCACAGAGGAGGAATGGGTGCTCCATTTTGAGGTCATGTTCCAGTGTCACCCTGACATGAATAGTTCCCCCGGACTTTTGGCAAGGAAATCTGCCCTGGCTTTTACGGTAGCAGAGGTTTGGAAAGGCATTGTCGGGCTGTCAAACAACAAAGCCCCGGGCCCTGACGGTATTCCGCTGGATCTTTATAAATCTGATCTAAATCTTTGGGCACGCATTCTCACAGCAGTCAATAACGCCACAGTATAAACCAGTCCCCCTGATTCTTGGGCCACTCAACAATAGAGCTAGTCTCCAAAAAGGGTAATCGAGATAGAATTCAATGTTATCGACCTATCTCTTTGTTGGATTCTGTGGTCAAGGTGGGGGGCTCTGTTCCCCTAGACAGGTTGACAAGCTGGGCAGAGGATAATGATATTCTAACTGATGTCCAGGATGGCTTTCACCCTGGACGGTCTACCGTAGCCCAGTGACTTAACCTATTTATGATCCTTAATAAATATACGGTTGCCCACCCCAGTACAATTTATTTGGCCTTCATGGATCTGTCATCCGCGTTTGATCGCGTGAATAGAGCTAAGCTTTCGCAGACCATGCTGTCCATCAGGGTGGATGGTGATAGTGACACTAAGGCCGAGGTTAGATATTCAGAAGACTTTAAGGTCTCCCGCCAGTTCTCAATAAAAAGGGTGTATCTTAGTCTCTTTCTTGTTCAATCTATATAATAATAAACTGAAAAAAGTTTTATTGGAGACTAAGGAAGATTATCCTCAGGTGGGTCGGCGTGGTCTGATGGTCTTCTAATATGCGGATGACGCTGTCCTCATGTCCCGGAACGCAAGAGGCTTGCACTCATTGCTCAACTCCTTTTCTTCATTCATGGAGGATCTGGACTTGTCAATAAATGATTCTAAATCCTACGTGGTGCAGGTGGGACCTCGATCTAGAAAGCATTATCGGTTTATGGTTGAAACTGCCCTAGTTCCCCGCAGAGACGTCTTTTTGTATCTTGGGGACCTAATAGACGACAAGATGAAATGGGGGCCACTAAAACAGAGAAAGAGAGGAGATTTAGTGTGCGCCAATATGTCCGTCTTTAATTTTGCATCAAGACTAGGCAGGAGGCCGATCGCATCACTGCTGCAGTTATATATCAGGCTAAATGCATTACCAAAGTTTCCTACAGCAATGAAATATGTGGCTGTGTTGCTATGGATGAACTACAAAGTGGCTGACAACAATTCTTTTAACCCTTTGGGTGCTTATGACAAGCTGGACTCGTCATGGCACACAATCGTCGTGCGCTCATGACGAGTCCAGCTCGTCATGACACCCACCCACGGGGGAAGCGCTGGCACTCCCCTCGTGGGCAGTCGATCTGGGTTTCGTTTTCGGGGAAGGCAGGGAAAGACGTTCCCCTGCCTCCCCCCACCCCCCACATCATCAATGACGTCAGCGCGCGAGGCACACTGACGTCATTGGAGGTTTCCCTTTCATCACCGACGCGCAGGAAGCCATTTTCTGCCTGCACGTCGGTGAAGAAAGAGGTACGTTTTGGGGCTGGGGAGGGGGGGGGGGGGTTCTCAAAAGAGACATCGAGGGAAAGGAAAGGGTTTTCATTTCCCTCAATGCCTCTTTTGTGCATTCCTGATGCACAATCGTGCGGTCGTGCAGCAGGAATGCCCACTAGACGCCAGGGATTTTTTTTTTTTTTTAAATGGCCAAGTCTATACTGTTTGGGGGGAGCGGCCCCTTAGGCAAGGGTCGCTCCCCCTTTTGGGGGCAATGTATCCTGGCTTTAAAATGTAGAAATGCACTTGGCGTCCAGCACCAAGAAGGGATATTAATATTGATGAATGGCTAATAGTTCCCAATGGCACTCAATGCCCTTTTTAAATTTCGTTACTGCACTTTTTGGGCTTGCAAGTTTTCCTCATTTTGAATTTCGGCTTTCAAGCCCACTAGAAATGCGAGACACTCGAATGCCTCGTATAAACATTGCTGCCAGAATATATTGCTTCAGTCTGATCGGCCCTTTCTTTTTTATGGTGCAAGATATACTGCCTAGAGTGCAATTGCATTCAAAGCCCCTTGTGTGCAACTGGTGTTGGTCTGCTTTTGTATCCTCACGATGGAGGATGGTGTTTCTGTTTGCCTTGCAAATCAATCAGCACTAGTAAAATACCACCCTATTAATTGATTGGTTCAAATGCCAAAGCTGCCTGTTGCATGTGACCAAGGCAAATGAGGAACCTAGCGTTTTCTAGGTAATAAGCGTCCATAGAAGTCCACATTTTTATACTTTCTTAGGTGACTGCGTTCAGGGTTTGCGATACGATCCATAGGGAACAAAATTTTCCGCTTTCAAAATTAAATGTTTTCCTCCCTTATCAAGTTCTAGAGCTTTTACTACATTCTCACCTCAACATCTCTTCCCAGTCTCTTTAGGTGGAGCCTGGCCAGCATAAGAACTGCTCTGCTGCGCATGCTGTATTTGAGTATGGACTTGAAGCTCCGCCCACTCTCCGCCCATATTTTTAATTGGCTTGCGTCATTATCCTTTGTAAATGCTGACTTCTGGTTTGTTAACCCTTTGTGTGCTCATGACGAGCTGGACTAGTCATGGCACACAGTCGTCGTGTGCTCATGACGAGTCCAGCTCATCATGACACCCACCCACGGGGAAAGCGCTGGCGCTCCCCCCGTGGGCGGTCGATCTGGGTTTCGTTATCGGGGAAGGCAGGGGAAGACCTTCCCCTGCCTCCCCCTGCCCCCCCCTCCGCGTCATCAATGACGTCAGCACGCGAGGCGCGTTGACGTCATTGGAGGTTTCCCTTTCATCACCGACGAGCAGGAAGCCATTTGCTTCCTGTGCGTTGGTGAAGAAAGAGGTACGTTTTGGGGCTGGGGGAGATTTTCTCAAAAGAGACATCGAGGGAAAGGAAAGGGTTTTCCTTTCCCTCGATGCCTCTTTTGTGCATTCCTGCTGCACAATGGTGCGATCGTGCAGCAGGAATGCCCACTAGACGCCAGGGATTTTTTTTTTTAAATGGCCAAGTCTGTACTGTTTGGGGGGAGCTCCCCCTTTTGGGGGCAATGTATTCTGGCTTTGTCTGACCCCTGGAGGGGTGCAGCCATTTAAAAAAAATAAAAATCGGCCCACTGGCCATTTTAAAGAAATGTAGTGGGGAGTGGCCCCTTTGGCAAGGGTCACTCCCCTTTGGGGGCCATTTTTTTTAAGCAGTGTATGTTTGTTTTGTTTGGGGGAGCGGTCCCTTAGGCAAGGGTCGCAACCCTTATGGGGGGTATATTTTAGGCTTTGTCTGCCCCCCCTGGGGGGGGCAGATTTTCTTTATAAAAAATAAAAATGCCCACTGGACCACCAGGTAGTGTTTAGTGGGGAGTGGTTTTGGCTGTCTGCCCCCATGGGCGGGCAGATTTCGCCATTTTTAGGTTGAGCATTCGAGACCTCTTGTATATACTTTAGTAAATACTTATGGGCCCGATTCACAGAACAAACTTAAGACAAAATCCTAAACTTAGTACCATTTTGGTATTCACAGAATGCACTTAGTACTTCTGGTATTCACAGAATGAACTTACTACTTTTGCGATTCACAGAATAAACTTACTACTTTTGCTATTCACAGAAATTCCGGCCTGGAGGCGGAGCTTCCGGCCCGGAGGCGGAGCTTCTGGCCCGGAGGCGGGGCTTCCGGGCCGGAGGCGGAGATTTTGGCCATGGCTAAATCTCCGCCACTGGCCGGAATCCTCACCTCCGGGCCGGAAGCTCCGCCTCTGGGCCAGAAGCTCCGCCTCCGGGCCAGAAGCCCCGCCTCCAGGCTGGAAGCTCTGCCTCCAGGCCGGAAGCTCCGCCTCCGGGCCGGAATTTCCAGCCCGAGTGCGAACGTAAAGTTAGTAGTCGTAAATCCATTCTGTGAATAGCAAAAGTAGTAAGTTTATTCTGTGAATCGCAAAAGTAGTACGTTCGTTCTGTGAATACCAGAAGTAGTAAGTGCATTCTGTGAATACCAAAATGGTACTAAGTTTAGGATTTTGTCTTAAGTTTGTTCTGTGAATCGGGCCCTTATATGTTTATATGGTTTGTGGGCTTTGGAGATCAGCCCTAGGACTTGTCTGCTTCCGCTTAGGGACATTTTTTTCTGATCACCTGACTCTATTTAACTATCTCGATAGAAAACGACGAGCAGAGGTCAGTAAAATACCAGAAACACTTCAGCATTCTCTAGTTTTCAGTCCATAGAAATTGTCTTCCACGAGCACCCATAGACAATAATACTTTTTTTAAATCTTGTATTTTCAGTGATATGACCACCGAAGGCCCAGATTTTATATTAAAAGCAGAGCTTTGGACTATACCATTTCCCGCTGAAAGGCAATATTTCTCCCCGTGTGTTCCAATACTTGGCGTGTCGCGCAGTTTGGTGCTTAATTTCCCTCCATGTCAAAGAACAGCAGATGTTTGAGGGCGCAGGCTAATGTGCTGCATAGTTAAGTATATATAAGGTCCCAAAGGCGAGACCGATTGCATTGCAAATGCTTGTTTAATGTAGGGTCCACTAGGCCACCAGGGAGTTATTTGTGGAGAGTTACCTCATGGGCAAGGGTCACTCTCCTTTGGGGGTCAATATTTGTGGCTGTGTCGGCCAGATCGCCATGTTTTTTAAAAAATTGGTCCCACTAGACCACCAGAGATTTTTTTGTGGGGCGTGGCCCCTAGGGCAAGGGTTGCTCCCATTTGGTGAGCATTAATTTGGCCGTTTCTGCCACCCTGAGGGGCAAATGATTTGTTTTTTGTAGGGTCACTAGGCCACCCGGGTTTTTTTTTAATGTTGCGGAGCGGCCTCTTAGACAAGGGTCGCTCCCCTTTATGGGAGGATGATTGTGGTCATTTCTGCCCTCTTTGGGTGGCAGAATAGCAGTATGTTTTTAGGCCAATCTGCCCTCAAGGGGGGCAGAAGCCACTAGACACCTGTTTTTTAAAAAACTTTTTGTGTTTGGGAGTGGCCTCAAGGGCAAGGGTTGCTCCCCTTTTACGGGGGTGAATATTTTATTTATACTCTGAGGCCCACCTACCCCTTAGCTTGGCTGGTGGATTGTGTGTGGACTGGTGCATTATTGCATATGTGATTGTTTTTTTCTCCTTTTTATTCTAGTGTAAAGTTTTTGATTACTGTTTGCGATTTCAACAGTGGTATTCTGCAGTTTTGCGTAGTTGCATTTTTTTGGTAAGAAAAACATTATTGTTATATATTCTCCAAATTAGTATTTTTGTCATGTATGAATGAATTTTTTTGTAAGTGGTGTCATAATGGCAGCTTAATTAGTTAGTGTTTTGTGCATGGAATTCTTTGCGATGTGTTTTGCATTGTCTTATGTGTAATTTTCTTTTCGCTTCCTTTTTTAGTGGGATATTGTTGATCCATACTGTGTCTGTGCAGTGTAGGTGGTGGTGAATTTAGCTGCTTCTCTCAAGTGAGTTGTATCATTTTGGAGTATATAGGTATTTCTGATAAAGGTGCATTTTGTTTATTACTTATTTTACAAAGTGTTTATTGTTGTTGACTTGTTTGACAAGTTACTTTTATTAGTAAGCAGTATGGCTAGCAGTAGAATGACTGCTCAGCAGGTGGGTGGTATGCTTCTTGAATCTTCCTCTGAGCAGGATTATGAGACTGACAGTGCGTCTGAGGGAGAGGAGGGAGGGGAAGATTCAGGCAGTGAGTTTTCTCTCCACATGGAATCATCGGATGATGAAGGTACTCTCAGTGCAGATGAAGCTACTCTTGGTGTCGATGAAGCTACTCTCAATGCGGATGAAGTGCCTGTTATAGAGGAGGATACTGCTGTGCCGATGGTGCAAGAGGCATCTGGATTGCAGCCTGAGGCTGCTAGGCTTCCTACTGGAAGTGCTGGACTCTGGGTTGATCCAAACATGGTGCAGTCGGTGTTGCCTGCCTTTAGTGGTGATGCAGGGTGTAGAGTGGATTGTGAATATTTTTTGCCTATACAGTCTTTTAAGTTGTTTAGGGATGATGTATTTTTGGGTGAGATGGTTGAGCAGACTAATTTGTATGCTGAACAGTTTTTGAGGGACAACAGTGACAAACTTAGGCCCCACTCTAGAGTTACCCGGTGGACTCCCACAAATTTGGAAGAGATGAAGAAGTTTTTTGGGTTTGATAAGGAAGCCGTCCATGGTTTCATATTGGTCTACCAGTCCCTTGATGGCAACGGCCATATTTCCTGCAGTTATGACTCGTGATTGTTATTTACTTTTGCTACGGATGCTGCATTTTGTTGATAATTCTTTGGCGTTGTCACAAGATCACCCTGAATGTGACCGTCTTTTTAAGATTCGGCCTGTTCTTGATCACTTTGTAGATCGATTTTCAGAGATCTATACTCCAGGGAAAGAAATATCTATTGATGAGTCTTTGGTCTTATTCAAGAACCGTTTGGTTTTTAGGCAGTACATCCCTAGCAAGAGGGCATGCTATGGAATTAAGCTGTATATGTTGTCTGAGAGTAGGACAGGATATGTTTTTAATTTCCGTGTGTACACTGGTAGGGATTCCACTATTGACCCCCCCTAGTTGTCCGTCCACTTTTGGAGTTTCTGAGAAAATTGTGTGGGATCTTGCTAGAGGACTGTTTAACAGAGGCCACCATTTGTACCTTAATAACTTCTACACTGCTGTGCAATTGTTTAAGGAATTGTTCAAAGTAGACACTTTTGCTTGTGGCACAATCCGCTCTAACCGTAAAGGTTATCCAAAAGAGCTTGTTTGCAGAAAACTTCAGAGGGGACAGTGCAGTTCCTTGTGTAGTGATGAACTTCTAGCTGTAAAATTTGTGGACAGGAGGGATGTGTACATGCTGACTACCATCCATGATTAGAGTACTTCACCTGTGGCTGTTTGGGGTCAGATTTCTGAAGTGCGCAAACCTGTGTGCATTTTAGACTACAATAAGCACATGGGTGGTGTTGATAGAGTAGATCAGAGGTTGGAACCTTACACTGCTATTCGTAAGGCTTACGTATGGTATATGAATTTGGCCATCCATCTCTTTAATTTAGCAACTTTCAATGCTTTTGTTGTGTTCAAGGAGTGTTCTCCTGCAACAAAGTTGGCTTTTGTTCAGTTTCAGCAATCTGTGATAGGCAGCCTTGTTGTTGTGGAACAGGCAAGTGTTCCTAGAGTTGGAGTGGTGGAGGATGTGGCTCGATTGAAAGATCGCCACTTTCCTGATTGCATTCCTCCCACATCCTCAAAAGACTTTCCCACTAGGAGATGTAGAGTCTGTTGGCAAAGAGGTACGCGGAAGGAGACTCGTATGTACTGCCCCGAGTGTCCTTCTAACCCTGGGCTGTGTGTCCCTGCTTGTTTTAGAGCGTACCACACGCAAAATAATTTTTGGGAGCATCCATGAGAGGTAAACTGAACTGCCTGGTCTGTGTTCTTTAAAAAATTTGATTCTGTTTCAAGGTTGGCATTAGTGCAATTTATTTAGTTTCAGATTTTGAATTAGTAGATTTGTATCTATTTGCAATTTGTTTGTGGTTTTATTTTTGTCTAAAAAAAATCCTAAATGTGATGGCGGTGTGTGTAGGCTGGCGCTTGGCTGGTGGTGTGCGTGGACTGGTGATTGGCTGGCGGTGTGCGTGGACTGGCGCTTTTCTGGCGGTGTGCGTGGACTTGTGCTTGGCTGGTGGTGTGCCTGGACTGGCGCTTGACTGGTGGTGTGTGTGGACTGGCACTTGGCTGGTTGTGTGCGTGGTTTGGCGCTTGGATTGCGGTGTGCGTGGATTGGCACTTGACTGGCAGTGTGCATGGATTGGCGCTTGGCTGACGGTGTGCGTGGATGGGCGCTTGGCTGGCGGTGTGCGTGGATTGGCGCTTGGCTGGCGGTGTACGTGGACTGGTGTTTGGCTAGCGGTGTGCTTGGACTGGCGCTCGGCTGGGGGTGTGTTAGTAGTGACTTGCTGCTGGTCACTTCACACACTGCTAGCTGAGTGCCACTCCACGCAATCCATCAGCTTGTGTTGTTGCTGTGTCAGAAGTGTGGGTGTGTGAAAGTGATGGGCCCTTGAATGGCGCTGTCTGCTGGTGTGAGTGTTGTAATGTGATGGGCCCCCGGCTGGCGGTGTGAATGGCTTTGTATGTGTCACACGTATGAAAGGTGTATGAATGGCCTGTAAAGAGGTTGGTGCCTTGTCGTGGCTTTACAGCTCACGAGCTGTGAGTCAATGGTTCAGTTTCTTGCCCTTTCAATTATTAACAGTGCATTTCATTTTTGTGAAATCACTTGCTAATACAATTGTATATACTGAACAATCACTCACCCTCGTGCCAAATCCAACCAGTATGTGTGTGTGCTTGAGGATTAGATGGCTGTGCAGTAATATTTGTCTTTCTGAAGTAGGGTGTACCTTGTCCCTTTTTGTGAATGTTGTAATATGTTGTTTTTGTGCCTGGTGGTGTGAATGGTCTTGTGTGTATCACGTATGAAAGGTGTGTGAATGGCCTGTAAAACGGTTGGTGCCTTGCTGTGGCTTTACAGCTCACGAGCTGTGAGTCACTGGTTCGGTTTTTTGTCCATTTAATTATTGACAGTGCATTTCATTTTTGTGAAATCTTTTGTTAATAAAATTTTATATACTGAACCATCACTCATCCTCGTGCCAAATCCAACCAGTATGTGTGTGTGTTTGAGGAATAGATGGCTGTGCAGGAATCTTTGTTTTTTTAGTCTCTCTGCCAAGGTGTACATTCCATCTAAGAATAACCTACCAACTTTAGATATTGTCGTAAACCCATGGGAGTTCATGGTGATGTCTCTCTTGTGAATTCCAACAAGTTATTTTATCCACAATGTCCTGCAAACCTCAAAATGTCTGTCACATTTTCCTTGCAATATTGTGCCGAAATTCTCACGCTGTAAAAATAAACAAATAATTATGTCAAAACGATCTGGTTTTGCAAGGGAGCGTCACCTGTGTTTTTGGCCCCGTGCTCGGCTGCCATCTAAGGAAACCTACTAAACCCACACATTTTTGAAAAGTAGACACCGGGGGCTTCCAGGGAGGTATGGCTTGCGTGGATCCCCCAACGTTTCCTTTTTAGGTTTGCAAGGGATTCTGGGTAACAGAACCTGGTGGGAGGCAGTCAAGTCACCCCATCCTGGATTCCCCTGGGTGTCTAGTTTTCAAAAATGTATAGGTTTGCTAGGTTTCCCTAGGTCCCGGCAGACCTATGGTTCAAAAACGACAGCTAGGCACTTTGCCAAAAAAGGGCCACTTTTCACTGCGAAATTGAGGTGTGACCACGATGCGTTTTGCGCCGTTTCCTGTCGCGGACAATAGGCCGACCCACACAAGTGAGGCACCATTTTTCTCGTAAGACTTTGGGGAACGCGGGGTGTGTGGAAATTTGTGGCTCCATGCAGATTCCTGAACTTTCCACCACAGAAATGTGGGGAAAATGTGTTTATTTTGACACTTTTTTAGGTTTGCAATGGATTCTGGGTAACAGAACCTGGTGGGAGGCAGTCAAGTCACTCCCTCCTGGATTCCCCTCGGCGTCTAGTTTTAAAAAATGTATAGGTTTGCTACGTTTCCCTAGGTGCCGGCAGAGCTAGTGTTAAAAAACTACAGCTAGACACTTCGCAAAAATGTGGTGTGTTCACGTTGGGTTTTGAGCCATTTCCTGTCGTGGGTACTATGCCTACCCACACAAGTGAGGTACCATTTTTATCGGGAGACTTAGAGTAATTTAGATTTGTAAAGCAACTTTTATTAACTATTGAACTTCGATGCATTTCTGCCTTCCAAATGAAAGACATTGTGTGAAAAAGAAGTCAGTTTGAAAAATGACCGATAATTCTCATGCTAGTATAAGTATTCCCAATTTCGAAAATGTGCTGATATGTACTGTTTCTAAACTCTATAACTTGTTCCCATTTCAGAAATACATAGGTGTCTTTCATACCGATTTTTCCATGTATACATTTTCCCACAATAATTGCTATATACCCGGAACATAATAAAAACCATTGCAAATTGCTGGTCAGTTTTTGACTCTGTTTTCGTCAGGTTCTTGGTGAACCTACAAGTCCTATATATCCCCACAACCAGGAAGGTCCAGCGGATGTACCGGTATATTGCTTTCAAAGAGTTGTCATAATTAGAAGAAGTTACAGGTGAAAACGTTGACACAAAAGGCTGTTTTTTTCAACTAATTTTCAATTTTTCCTATATTTAACTGTTAGTTTCTATAAAGAAATCTTGATGGATCTACACAAATGACCACTTACTGAATTCAGAATTTTATCTACTTTTCTAAAATGTATAGCTTTCCAGGATCCATTATTGCTTACACACCCATTTCTACCATTGACTGGAAGGTGGTTGAAAGCACAAAAAATAGCAAAAATAGGCTATGTCCCAGAAAAATGCCAAAACTGTATAAAAAATGTTGTTTTTTTGACAAAAGTCTGTCATTCCCTAAAAGCTGGGAAAATTGTGATTTCAGCCCCACAAACCCTTTTTTCATACCATTTGCAGAGAAAAACCCAGACGCTTTCATTTGCAGCCCGTTTTTCCAATTTTCCCCCAAAAAAACAAAAATTGGCTGTATTTTGGCTAATATCTGGGACCCCTCCAAGGGAATATACAAACCCTTGGTACCCTCAGATTCCCCATGATGTTGGAAGAAAAGGACGCAAATTTGGCATGGATACCTTATGTGGTCAAAAAGTTACAGGGGCCTAAGCGCGCACTACCCCAAATAGCCCAAAAAAGGCTTAGCACGGGGGAGGCCTAGCAGCGAAGGGGTTAAAAGTCTTTTATGTGTGCCACTGAGAACATCAAACATGGCGGTTCATGAAGAGCTGGGGGCGCCCTATCCTTCCGATCTGTTGGCCCTTCACCCCCTAACATTATGGTTGAAGCTCTGGTTGAATCATGGATCAACCCTAAGTAAATTGATTCTGAAGGAGTGTATGGCCCTTGACTATGCCCATCAAATTCCTTGGCCTGATCACATAAAGAGTTTTTTGGGGAGATTGGGAAGAGCTGATCTATTCACCAACCCAGATTCAGTGAATAAGAAAGACCTGGGCTTGTCCTGGAAAACCTTTTACAGTGAGAGGACAATAGATAGGGAAGAGTGTGAGCTGCAGAAACCTAGGTGCCGATTCCGATCCGTTAAAAATATTCCCCGTACGAATCGTATCCGGATTTTTTTACATACGAATCGTACAAGTCCCGTACAAACTGGCAAGTACGATTCGTATGTAAAAAGATCCATACGAATCGCAGTGGGAAAACTCCCCGACACGTCCTCGGGTCGCAAAAAGTGTCCGACACGTCCCCGGCCAGTTTTACGTACGAGTTGGGAAACTGAAGTCCGAGCGTGCAAGTACGATCCGTCCCGTCCGTCCGAATGCACAACCGTATGGAAAAAACACCATACAGTGCGAACTCCCATAGCAACCATGGAGACGTCCAAACATGTGCCCGCATACGCGCCGTACCCCCAGCCCACCCCTGTAGGTACGCGCCGTACCCCTAGCCCACCCCCGTAGGTACCCGCCGTACCCCCAGCCCAACCCCCATGTACGCGTCGTACCCCCAGCCCCCCCATGTACGCGCCGTACCCCCACCCCACCCCCGTAGGTACGGTGCGGACCCGCACCGTACCTACGGGGGTGGGGGTCCGCACCGTACCTACGGGGGTGGGGGTCTGCACCGTACCTACGTGCTTTTTGCGGTGTTTTAGAGTGATCCGGTTCTCCTACATTACATTTTATTTTAGGAGTAGTGTCTACACAATGTTTGGCATGTTTGACACCACTACATCCTTTTTTTCAGAGCGGGCCCTCTTCCCTGAGCTGTAGCCAGGTTGAGATGAGGCCACTTATCCATACACATTGGGTAAGTGAACATACTGATTAGAATGTACACAGTTTGCATTATAGAGATGGGATAAAAGTGTTTCACTTTATCCTGTCGTGTTTCACTGTGATCATGGTTTGAGTGACAGATTGATATGTTCTATTTGTTTTGTCCCCCCCTTTTTTAATCTCTCATCTATTAGGTACAACCAGTAGAATCTGAAAAATGAAAATGGCAGGATTACTGGTTTGATATTCTAGCACTTATCACTTTAACGAAGCATTGGCAGCAGCTTATTTTAGGTCCTGACCAAAGCCTTGACACCGGTTGGGTCGACTTGGCTGAAACATGTAGACCGTTTTTTTCGTCTAATACCAAGTAGTTTAAATCCATACTACTTTTTCCACTGTCATTTAACCCTGTCAGTAGAAGCAAGTTATTAAAGATTGTTTTGTTCCTCCTATATAGTTTTAACTTCACCACCTTCACAGTTTGATATATGTGTGTTGCTCTGCACCCTCACCACTATCTTCCTATTACCTCTCATCTGGTGGATTTAGTATATCCTCAATAGAGTAGCAATACCAAAAACATCCCAGAGCTCCTTCCTCGTAGAGAGGAAGTTGTAGCCTTTTGTGGGACTAGGCTCTCTTACCAAGAGGAGAATCCTAGATGATGAAGCATGCCACCTTTGGTGGGTGAGGCATTTCTTCCTGAAAGGGATTTCTCCCACAGTTAGATTGTGTGAGACTTTGGTCTGTCACTCCCCATGCTCACCTTACAATTGTAGACCCAAGGAATAGTTCATGTTGTTTCTAAAAGGTTTATTTTGCCAGGTCAAAATGCAGGTTAAAACTGCACACACAGGGTGCACTGGCATGCGTGGGTCATGTTTGAAAGGCTACCTAAGTGGATAGCAAAATCAGTGTTGCCGGCGGACAAGTAGCATGTCATTTACAAGCCCTGGGAACCTGTTGTACCACTTCACTAGCGACTTACAGATACATTAAATGTGCTAATTTCACCATGATTAAAGGAGTGAGCAAAATCACTTTAGCATTGGTTAGCAGTGGTAGAGTGCACAGTCTTGAAAGCCAACAAAATGGGTTAAAAAACAGGAGGTTTGATGTCAAATGGTTTGGGGGGACCCTGTAGAGAGGGCCAAATCCAACAATTATGGAATATTATCATGACCTTCCGCTTTGCCCAACAGTGGGCCACTGGGCTATTGGGGAATTTAAGAGATGCCCTTGTTTCCTTTGAACCATGCAGCATTGCCTAAGCCTTCCCTAAGTATCGGGAGGGTATTCGATAACCTCCTATCACACTGTCTTGCCTAAGGACTTTGGTGGTGCAGTTTTAATGGGGAAGCTAAGAGCTGCAATGTATTTTTTAATCTTCCTGACCTTCCTGAGATTCCCTGTTACATGCTAATACTCCCAGCCCGGCCTCAGGGACAGTCCATGTCTTGATTAAGGTTGGGCGGTGCCTTCTGAAAGTGTTGGTCGAGTTTTCTGCACACCACCCACTTTGCTTGACTAGTTTGTCTCTCACCTTTGTCTAAGAGATGCAAGGGCCTGTGTCCCGAACCACACCTAAAGGTACCAACGTATTTCTCTTTCAATAAAAACAGTACAAAATACCTTACCCATGGGTAGCTGCCAGAGATCTTAGTGCCCTGTTCGCAGTTGCGAACAGGGCACCAGGCCTATGACTTTTATCACTTTTGTGACGGTGAAGGACAAACAGAACCACTAATGACTGACCTGAATCTCCATTCAGAATTGTTCATTTGCAGAGCCAATGCAGCGCAATAGCAAAAAGTCCAAGCTTGTCCGCGTGCCAGGCATGTGTTCAAGGTTTTGTATGTAAATAGTATTGCACAGCGAGTATAGGCCAACACATAGTGGTATACATGTCAAAGACACATTTACAAAGGATGTATGACCCACTAAAAGAAAGCAACGCCTGCTGTCAGTAAACCAGAATTGCAGTACCTGAGTCAGGTCAATACTTTTGGGCTCTATGGTCGAATTTTAATCATCTCTTGTGTCAATGGATTGGTGGTTGCATAGAAGGTACTGTGCTTGCTCTACAGCATTACACCCAGACTGTGTGCATCTCCAGTTTTCATTATTTGCATTGTCTCCTGAAAGCTACTACCAACAGGAAGGTGTGCATGGTAGGCAAGTATAGCATACACTATCTCCCTGCAGTACCTATGATTATCCCACCTCACAGAGGGGACCTGGCCTGGATTGTTATTATTGGAGCAGGAACATGCCTGATTTGCGAATAACTGGTTCCTGTCTGAGGTAGCACAGTGTGCACAAATATGGACTGGGATCTGGCCCTGAGTAATGACCAGTGGCAGAGATTAATTCAAGCATTCCACCAATCACTTTATTGCATTTCTGTGACACCATACTCCAACTGAGCTACATCCCACTGATGAAGCACACATATGAAAAAAGAGTCTGGGGCTGCTTGTGTTCTGGTTCAAGGGAGGCCTTGATTCTTACTTTTGCAGCAAGGCCAAGGTTGATTTGCATATGGCTGTATTCAGTCTGAGGTGGTATGATGGGCATGAAACCAATGGACTGGTCTGTACATTTGAGTAATTACCAGTGGCTGATATTCATTCAAGCATTTCACCCATCACTTTCCTCTATTCCTCCCTCATTCTACACAGCACTTGAGTGGAACATTGAAATATTTGACAAATCGCCGATGTCTGCCTAGTTGTCTGGACACCTTTATTTGAAGTTTGTGCTGGAGCAAAACCCGACCAGCGCAGCGGGGAAACCGCCTCTGAATAACAGCCCAGCACGGAATGCTGGGCTCGGTAACAAAGTGTGCAGCCCGTCCACAAGCCCAGGCAGTCCGCGAGCCACAATGGAGAGAGAGCAGGGACATGCATGTATTACACATCCCCCTTCTTACCAACAACAACGGAAGGGAAGGTGGAGAGATCACCCAGCAAAGGCTTAAGTAAAAACACAGAATAGAAGTGAAGATAATGCAAAATTACAATAAAGACTGTAGGATATACAGGTTTAACCTTAAGGCAATTGAAATTAAGACAGTAAATAATGCAAATTTAACATTAAGGCAATGAACACCATGACCCCACTCCGTGCCTGTAGAAGAGCATAAAACAGGAGAAATCACACAAAATCTTTCAGATAAGCAGGTACTCTGCATTTTTGAACTGGCCTGGCATCACCACCACGAGGGAGGGCATCCACAGAAGCATGCATTGCCTGCGATACAGATTTGTCTTTCTTCTGGTATAAAGCTACCCTTCTGAGGTTCCATGTTTGGCCATTCTGTAGCGTGACAAAATTTTCACCAACAGACTCCACATGGAAAGGCCCTCTGAATTTGTTAAAGCCTCGGTGTACACCACCATGTTTGACCTTTACCAAGTCACCTGGAACACACACATCTGTTACTCTTGACAATGTCAGGGACATGCCCAGAGGGAGAGATATCTAAGTGACGCTTAAGTAGCCAAGTAGGAACCAACTTTGTACCAGCTAGTCTACCCCTCATCAGTTCAAAAGAAGATTTTGCCATCTCCTGATGCACTGTGGTGCAGTAGGACCATAACATTTCTTTTATCTCATGTTGCACAGAAGACTTGGCTGTCACAGCCAACTGCATTGTGCCATTTACGAGTCTGTTGACTCTCTCACATAACCCATTTCCCAGGGGATTGTACAATGATGTACTTAAGTGCTTTAAGCCAATACTCTCAAAGTAGTGCTCCATTTCCTTTGATGTAAGTTGCGTGCCATTATCCGACAGAAGAAACGCTGGTACGCCCTCCCTACAAAATACCTCACTGAGGACTTTGATGGTGGATTCCGCATTAATGTTCCTCCTAAAGGCAACCTCCACCCACCTAGAATCAGAATCCACCAGCACCAACGCAAATATCTCATTGTCATGCAGTTCATTAAAAGGACCAATGAAGTCCATACAAACCTTTTGCCAAACATCCTCCTCACCCACAACATGTTGAGGTGAAGTAGGTTTGTCTAACACCACACGCAGACATTTTTCGGACTCCTTACAGGGTTCACATTTCTCTATCCACACCTTCACTTGAGCATCCATCCCTGGCCACCAAAATCTATCCTTAAGTCATCTGGCAGTTAAAGTTTGGCCTAGGTGGCCCTCGTGGGCCAATGCATTTACCAGAGTCCTCAATGACTCCGGAGGAATGTACTTCTCACCCCTCAACACCAGGTGGTCACGCAGTGTGGAGATTTGGTCCTGCAATTGTACGAAAGGTCTAAGACTAGGTGACACTGTACTCTCTCTAGATACACCGTCACTGCCCATCCTAACCAAACCATCCAGGGTTTTATCATTGCACATGCCTTCCAACCAGTCCTCTCTGGAAATTGCCCTACCTAGGTCTTTGGTGAGGTCTTCCAAACTGGCAACAACACTTTCTGTGAAGAGGTCAGTACAAACTACTTTCACGTCTGTCAGCCGGGACCCGCACCATGCAACATTGTTGCTCTACCCAGGCACATATTCAACTTTGCATACAAGATCTTGCACACTGACAACCAAATGAGCAAGTCTGCCGGAACAGTTATTTATGCCATTCAGGCCTAAAATTTTCAATAACGGCTTATGATCTGTTATAAGCGTGAAAATAACCCCCCACAAAAAGACCCTGAAATATCTAGTAGCCCATGCAGCTGCCAATGCCTTACGCTTGATAACCGAGTAGTTTCTTTCGGTATCAGTCAGCGAGCGAGATGCAAAGGCAACTGTCTTTTCTTGTCCAGCATGTTTTTGGGTTAGTACAGCACCAATGCCCACCGCACTGGCATCCACTGTCAGTACGGTAAGTAAGTGTGGAAGAAAACCCGTCAGAAGGCCAGGATTGACAATATCATCCTTAACCGCATCAAAGGCTCTTTGTTGGTCAACACCCCACAGAAACGTTTTCCCCTTTCTCAACAGTTCCCTCAATGGTTCCACCTTATGCGCAAAATCTTTGACAAATTTGGCATAGTATTCAACCATGCCCATGAAAGATCTTAGTTTGTCTCTGTCGTCTGGTACTTTTACATTCACTATGGCACTGATGAGATCATGTTTGGGACGAATACCCTCTTTGGTGACATGATAATCAAGGTAATCGACTTCTTCGACAGCAAAAACACACTTGTTCTTTCGTAGTGTCAGACCAGCCGAAGACAAACAAGATAAAACTTGGTCCAGGATTGAGTTGTGACCTTTCACGTTCAAGCCGAGAATCAAAATGTCATTCTGAAATACTACAATTCGATCAATGCCCTTCAGGATCTCCGTCATGATGCGTTGGAAAGCGCTGGCAGCAGAGAACAGCCCAAACGTCTCTTAAATTGATATGTACCATCAGTTGTTATGAAAGAGGTGTACTTCTTGGAGTTGGGGTGCAATCTAACCTGATGGTATGCACTGCGTTAGTCCAGCTGGGAGAATAGTTTGCCTCCTGCCAGCTCAACATAATCTTCTTGGTGTTTGGGAGTGGAAAACTATCCATGACGACAGCCTTGTTCAGACTCCTCAAGTCCACACAGAAACAAAGGGAGCCATCTTGTTTCTGCGAGATAACCACTGGAGATAACCACTCCGCAACCTCCACTGGTTCTATGATGTCCTCCTCAAGCATTTGCTTAATAATGTCTTTGACATGAGGGCTTGCCGCTAAAGGTATCCTCCTAGCAACATGTTTAATAGGAATCACATCTTTTAAAAGTATTATTTGATGTTGAAAGCCCATAGCCTCCCCCAAAGCAGTGTCAAAAACTTTGGCATGTTTTAAAAAAATATTTTGGACAACATCATCATCTATGTACATTACAGGTTGTTCAGCCCTGGGGTCTACTCTGGAATTGAGATCATACTGGTGAAGCCACCCTAGAATGGCCGGACCCTCAGGTGCTACATATACTTTTCCATCAGTGGATCTGCTCTCAAAGGTAAGGCATGCCTCAAAATAACCCAAAACGCCAATGTTGGCACCCTGGTAGCCCTTCAAAATGACATCTGACGGTATCAAATTGGCATCTTGACAGAGTCATATAGTATCTTGGGTATAATGGTGTAAATTGAGCCAGTATCCACCATTAACGACAAAAGTTGATCATTGGTGCCAAAATCAGCTTTTGGGCGAGTCAAACCCCTCCCCTTATCCATGGGAGCTTCCTCATCGGCATTGACCACCATAACCGAGACATCATTTTCATCTTCCTGATCTATCACTGCAACAGTCTTGCTAGTGGTTTTACACATTCGGGTGTAATGTCCCTTTTTACCGCACTTAAGGCACTCTTTGCCTAATGCAAAACAACTCTTTGAGTCCGCTAAATGGAAAGTGCTACCACACCTAGGGCACATACGGGCGCTACTTTTGTGTGAGGAGGGAGTGGGGTTGTAAGGTTTAGATGGATTTGTCTTTCCTGCAAGAGCCGTTCCCTTAACCTGTCTAAACTGTTTACCCCGTATGGCATTCACCTCTTCCTCTTGTAACAGCGCTACTTCAGAGTCCCTATCCTGTTGAATAGTTTTTAAATCCCTCATATACTCTGATTCCTCCACCACTTTGGCAATAGTTGTGGGCTCTTTTAAGGTACGATTGCTTGCTGCCCATAGCCTCTTTTGGGCCTTCTTGCTGTTACACTGTAATATCAGTTGATCCCTATTCATATCCTCCTGCATGGGACCAAATTGACATTTAGTAGACAACTCTCTTAGTCTTGAGACAAATTCATCAACAGTTTCATTTGACTTTTGGGATTGAGTATAACATCTTTGTCTGCACATGACTACATTCTCATGTTTTGCAAATCTAATGCACATTCTAATCAAAGCATCTTTGTACACATCATCAACCTCATCTGCTAAAGAAGGGAGGTACTTAAAAATATGTTGCGCCTCCTTCCCCAACGCACCCAACAGCAATGCCTTTTTCCGAACTTCAGAAAACTTAGAACCATCCAGTGCCAACAAATAATTTTCAAAACAATCGCACCAATCCTCCCATTCCATGGAAGGTTCACCTGGAGACATTAGGAATGGGGGTGGTGCAGCTACAGCATTAGAAATATTAATTTTAAATGACAAGAAACAATACCAAATACATAACTGAAATAATTAATTAGCAGTCGATATGAATGGTGGTAAGATGGTACTGTGATACACCGTGTAAATGGTGAGGTGTGTGTATCACCGGTTGTACAAATGAGGCAAGCACAGTAACACTCGACCAATGTGTGTGTATCGCAGTGTAGTAGTGCGGAAACAATGAGTGGATTTGGTGTTTGTATCACCGAAACGTTAATATAGGATCTCAACAGCTTGTAGTTGTGCAAAATGTAACACATTCTGAAGTGATGAGGTGTGCGTGCCACCCTAGTTTAAGTGAGTCTTGCAATGTTAAGAAGTGAGACACAGAATTTCCGTTGACGCTTTAACAAAATCAAGTACTTTAAGAATGGCTGAAGGTGGGACCCATGGTTAATGTAGCTAGTTTAAATGGATGAGCTATTTTCTTCTTGTTGCAACAAACCGCTATGCAAGGAAGTGTGCTCTTCCTGTGTGAAGTGCCAATTGAACTCAATGATATAAACATCAATGTTCCCCCGGAAGACTTGGGATCGTCCAGTTACCTTGAGATAAAAGTGCCCTTGCCGCTTTAAGAAAAGTCTGTCTTTCTCTTTAAATGAAAGCGCCCTTGCCGCTTTAAGAGGGCCCGTCCCTGCTAATCAATGCATTGGGAACATTTCAACAGAAGTGCACAGTCGAGGCGGATATCAATGCAGGGGGAGGGCTCGTCACGTACCTTCTCCGTGTGAAGAGTTGGTAGATGTACGTACGTCTCGGTAGGCAAGGGTCGATCTTCTGTTGCGTGGCGTGGGTTCGTTTGCTGGCGGGTTGCTCTGTAGATAATGATCGTCGCCAAAATGAAATAATTGACAAATAGCCGATGTCTGTGTAGTTGTCCGGACACCTTTATTTGAAGTCTGTGGTGGTGCAAAACCCGACCAGCGCAGCCGGGGAAACCGCCTCTGAATAACTCGTGCAAAAACCACTCCACGCTGTTAGTTTAGCGTAAAAGGTCATTTATTAGGACAGGGTTGAACAACATACATAACATCAATAACCCCCAACAATCCCCAACTTCATGTCTCTCATTCCTCCATTCACTCCCACACTCCAATTACTCATTCCCACATCACCCAGCAACCTCTTCACTTATCTAATTCGCTTCCTCAATTCTCTTTCAACCACCTCCATCATTTCCAGCCATCGCACTCCTGCCTGACGCACCCCCTACCTTGCACCTGTATCCCCCTCCCCGGAAGGGTGAGTATGCCCGTCATGGACTCCCCCCCTCCCAAGTACCACCAAACCTCACCTCAACCCGTCCTAAACTGGCACGTTTTATTCAATAACACCCATTACCCCACCTAAAAACCAGTCGGGTGGGCGGGTGGACAACTTTTTAACTTCCCTAACCCTCCCTAAGGCGCTGGGGACAGGAAGAGGCAGAACTTCCTCTCCTGCCCCCTTTTAACCCTTCCTAAGACCCCACCCCTTAACCCCAACTAACCCCCCTGTCCTTGGTCTCGCGCGAATTCCCCAGGGGAAGACTGGTCTGCCGACCTTACTTCCCCTGGGGGCCGCATCACGCAATAACCACTCCACGCTGTTAGTTTAGCATAAAAGGCCATTTATTAGGACAGGGTTGAACAACATACATAACATCAATAACCCCCAAAAATCCCCAACTTCATGTCTCTCATTCCTCCATTCACTCCCACACTCCAATTACTCATTCCCACATCTGTGGAAATATGGATTTTTCTGATCAGTTATGTCCCCTATCTTGGACCCCAACGGTTCCATGTATGAATCACAAGTACATGTATGTTCCCTCCAGTTCCAGTTATGAAGACGCAAACACATGTGCGTCCACCGTCAACATGTCCTCTGTCGGATCCGCCATGAATAGGCCGGATATTCCATTCCTAAGTATGAAAGGCCACCGGTTTTATATGGTTCACTTATGCCATTTTTACAGTCCAGGCAAGTAGGCCCTGATTCTGTCATCGAACTCTTCTTGCCTTCTGCCTCTGAAAGCTCCAGTCTGAGCCTGCATCTGTGACCATGAACTTTGTCTCATTCTCTGCGCGGCTCACGAAGCCTGCTGCTTGCCAAAAACTGTATTTCACCTCCGAGTTATCTGTTTCGTTCCCTGCCCGATGCATTCCTGTCTAGCAGTTTAAGTAAACATTCTTCCAGCTACCGAGCCAAGGCTCGGCTTCTCTGTCTTTATGCAAGTAATTCATAGCCCTGTTACCATGGAATATTCCTACCCCCTCGCATCCAGTGTAGACACTTAGACGCTTGTACACGCACTAATGGTCAGTATAGTCAGTATAGAATAAGATTCTACTCGAAGAGACCTCTCTTTTGGATAACTTAGTTCTTTAAACATAGGATGTTAGATATGATTTGGGATTAGGTTGACTTGACCCTCCAGACTTCTGTCGCCACATGTAGAGCTAAATGTCAAGTCCCCTTCACCCCCTAGTTGCACGTCAATCACACGTCATGCTGCTGCGCGCGCATCTATGCCAAGTATAATCTTATAGATCCACCTATATATGACGTCATAACCAATTATGTTCCTTTTTACTCCTCATTACGCCCATTTTCGGTTACGCATGTGAATTATTATCTTCCTTATCAATTGTTACGCCTCCCGCATTTGTTTCATTGTAATGTATGTTCTATAAAAACGATTTCTTGTCAATAATGTATGTACTTCACTTCCTGAACCTTCGTGGTGACGGAACTTGGAGCAACCGATTATAATCGACCATTGGAATAAAGCCCATTCCGAACCTCTAATACCACGGATTCTGCCTCTTATTTACTGAGCTATTTTATTATGTTTCTGTATCAAATTAAGTCCCGGTAATTAAATTATTTACCACATGAATGGCGCCCGAACAGGGACACTTTCTCATCTCACGCGCCGGCGGTGAGTTGCAGGCCCGGTCTCCTGCCACAGCTGGACGGACAATAACGCGTACCAGCAGGATTTCCTGTATCTCCCTCCGGTCAAGCGGGGGTGACTGAGGCTGCGATCAACACCCAGACGAGGCGGTGAGAAGTGCGAAGTATCCCGACCAGAGCCTAGCTGAGAGAGCAAGATCCGAGGTATACAGAGGCCCACCAGTTTCCGAAGTCCCAAGTCGAGTCCAGTCTCCGCAGTGTTCGAGTCGAGTCCAGTCCGGTTCAAGTTCAGTTCAGTTTCCGAGGCCTTCCGTTTCCGAGCTACCCGGTGAGTACCATTACTGGGGAGGCATTCTGACGTGCACATAGGTTGTGCCGGTCAAGACGGGTTTGGGTACACAAATCCGGTCTGCACTGTTTTAGCAGTGTATCTGTACTGTTTAGCAGTATATCTAGTATATCAAGTATATAATTCAGAATGATTCAGTTAATGTCGAATATTATGTTTAGTGATTAAGTTTTCCTTAGATCGTCATCATTATTGATTGTTCAGGTAAATGTTAAATGTTAAATGTTTTAAGTACGTTCTGCATATTGTGGTATGAATGACTGTTCATTATCGTGTTTACTGTATTAAGTTTGTTTAGAATCAAGTATCAGATCAGTTTTCAATATGCCGCTCTTTTCAAAATTAAGACAGATCACAACAAGAAAAGGGGTACTCGAAGAAGCCGTTCCTATTCCTCCTAGGGACACTCCAGGGTACTTCATGTATCATAAACATGGCTTAGACGCTATATTATTTCTTGATTTATGGGTAGACTACACCAAGGAATTACCAGAAAGTCAGAGGTGGCCCACAGCGGGGACCTGGGATGCAGAGTGCATCATGAAAGTCGAGGAAGAGTTATGGAAAAGGAAAGTCAGACAGTCACAGAAAGACGCCGTTGAGTTATGGCGTAAAGAATCTCATAGACGTACAGAAAAAGCACTCCGACAGGAAGAGAGAAATAGAGAGAATTCAAATAAAGTTCGAGAAAATCTATTAATTGAAGAAGGTATCCGAGTGAAATCAGAACAAGTAGACAGACAAAGAAATACCCTTATGAATGGTATGTATCCCCTTCTGGCCGAAGGATTACCTAAGGCTACTCCAGAGATACCAAAAGACTTGCCAACCCCATTATTTCCAATAAAGGTACATCCTAAGGGGCATCCTAGAACCGCAGAAGATGTTTTTCTTTCCTCATATTTAGATGACGCAGCTCCCGAGTATGCTAATTCCGCCCCACATAGACCGCCTGTCAGGGAGGTTCAACGCCAAGATCCAGTACCCGTATCTCTACAGCAACAAATTCCGGCAAGCACATCTGTTTCTGCATCTGTTCCTACAGCTACTTCTATAGCTGTGTCCACACCTATAGTTGCTGTGTCGCGTTCAACGAATCCTTTCACGCCCGATACCCCAGACGGGGCTACGGGAGGTACTAGCAACATTTTTTCTACGCCACCCAGAATAAATAAACTTACCTTTCAAGAGTCAGCACATTCACGTACCCCCAAACTCATAAATGCCCGTACGCTTAAGGAACTTCTTGTAGATTGTAGATATGACCCTGTGCCCGGCAAAGAGGACGAAATGATCATGGCATCATTACGTATCAGACGAGCCGCAGTGTATTTAGGGAAGTTACCAGGAATGAATGCGCATCTAGATAATATATACCATTTTGTCCATACAGGGCGAGATTCTGAATGTATTAACAGAGCTATGGAATACCAGAAAGTGGAGATACAGGGGGAACTGTTACGTTTCCTCATAAATTGTGTGATCAGAAATCAAGACCGACCGGGGGTAGACCCGGAAGCAATGCAAATTCTTACTAGATGGAGCCAGAATATATCAGAAGGTAGACATGATAAGCAAAATTGTATAATAGCCATGTGCCGAAAGATCCGTAAAGAAATAGAACGTTCACATGAAGAAAGATTAGCGGTAGACCAGTTCGAACAAAACGAGGAAGAAGGATCAGGACTGTCCACAGGACAGTCAGACACCATAGCCTATGTGGGTAGAGGAAGATCTTGTAATAGTAATAGATGTCTTATTGACCCGATACGTCCGATATGTCCAGATAATAACAGGAATTTCCAAACACCTATAATTAATATAAGGTCTAACGAGCATTCATTCCAAGCAGCTGACAAATTACTCCGAGAACGAAGGGGTTATCATTTTCTCGATTCTATGGATGAACAAGAATTAGCCAGGTCAGCTGTCCATTGGGTTGACAGTCCCGGAAAGTACAGTGATGATACAGTAGCACGCACATTTTTGAATCTCACCCCAGATGAACAGCGTTTAGCTGGGATTTATATGATTCAACAACTCCTTATACTATATCAGAGTCAGCATTCGGACCCTGGTCCCTTACCTGACATATTGACTGAATTGCTCATGAATAGATGGAGAGGTTCAGGTACTAAATTAATTAAGGAAATTCTAGAATCAAGAAAGCAGTATATTCTTTTTGTATGTTCAGAACATGTCTCATTGCCCATCAAGGAAAGAACCACGTATTACATGGATAAACAGAATCCCTTACGAGAAGTGCACCCAATAAAAGGCGAGGACAATGAGTTTAAACGCGTATTTGTATATACGCCCATATCGAAAATAGAATTGTTAGAAATGAAGAAAGTGGTACCCAGTCATGACAAAGATCCAGCGGGTTTTCACCGAGAAATTAAAGACATGTTACTCATGGGAGAGTATACCTATCCCGACATTATGACAATATTAAAGGTATTAATGCCTGCTGGCATTTATGAGAAACTCAGGGAAAAAGAGTGGGAGGTAGGAGACCAAAAGATAGAATGGTCAGTATTAGAAGCAGAAGAAAAGGCCCGAACTGCAGGAGCAGGACTTGGGGATAAAACTAAAGCACTACCAGGTTTATTAGTACAGGTACTGCCACGTTTATTAACTACGAAAAAGGAAGACTGGGGTACAATTTCAGCCTGTAAACAGAAGCAAGATGAAGACACTAGCGATTACTATGCCCGATTTTAAAAATGTTTTGGTATAAATAGTGGCATAAAAGCAAGTAGCGAATCATACCCACATCTGTTTGTAACAAAATTAGTAGAAAATGCCCTGCCTCAAGTGAAGAACAGAGTATTAAAATTCGAGAGTACCTGGCAAGGTAACACTCCATCACAAATGTTACAAATGTTACAGTACCATCACAATAGAATTAGAGAGGAACAAGAACATGAACACAGACGCATGAAAGACACGAAAATGAAAATGCTAGTTTCCCAGACAGTTCCAGCTGAAGGACATAAAAAGGGTACGACACATTCCAGTGATCCAACAGGACCTGTAAAAGGGACATGCAATTATTGTAAAAAGCCAGGTCATTACGTACACGATTGTCCAGTTTTGAAACATAATATCGCCATAGGTAATACAAAAGAAAGATCACGGCCATCTAGACAGGATCAGAATGAACAAGGAGCCCCGCAGCATGCACAGTCCATGCCAGCTCCACCACAGTCTATACAGTTTGTGCCAGCTGCACCAGCGCTGCCCGTTGCTGCCACACAAACCACGACACGACAACTGTACCAGACCGCACAGTACGACTATCCTGATTACCAGCGATACGCATGAACCAGCCTAGAGAGGGAAGTTGACTTACCCCTTATCGAGATCCCTGTAGATCAAGAAGGACCTTATGTACATAGTGAATTATTAGGCCAAGACAGAAAATTTTTACTCGATACAGGGGCAAGTCGAACAACCATAAAACGTAGTGAAGTTCCAGGGGCACCCCTCTCAGGCTCTCAGAATATTTCCCTTGGTTTTTCAGGAAAACCTATTGTTAATGAAGTGTCACAGCCTCTTCCACTTACGATAGGACCTTTGACCCGAACTACAGATTTATTGCTTACTAAATCATGTCCAGAAAACTTGTTAGGAATAAAAACACTGAAAGCTCTAGGAGCTATAATATGTTGCTCTCCGGAAGGAGTAAGATTGTTTTTACGTGATTTTAAAGGTCACTATGTGTCTAGAGACATGGATCCCCGACTGCAGACTTTACCTGCACATCTATGGGCACAAGGCCCTACGGATGTTGGTTGCATGAATATTACACCATATCGAGTCACACTAAAGGCAGGAGTGGTACTACCACGAATGCGACAATACAAGTTACCACCAGATGCTGTAGTGGCTTTACTACAAATCATTGACGAGCTCATTGCCCAAGGAGTGGTTGTGGAAACAGACTCCAATGTATGTAATTCACCGATAATTCCGATTCTTAAACGAACAGATCCAAAGGCACCGCCAGTATATCGATTGGTTATTGATCTGCGCGAATTAAACAAATGCATTGTGCCACAATTCCCTGTGGTCCCAGATATCTCGTCATTACTGACAGCTATTGATTCCGAAGCAACATTCTTTACTGTAATTGATCTCAAGAATGCCTTTTTCAGCGTCCCAATAGATCCGGAAAGCCAATATTTGTTCGGATTTAGTTTAAATGGACGTAGCTTTAAATTCTCACGCGCACCTCAAGGATTTACAGAAAGCCCCAGCATCTATAGCCAAGCACTGAAACGAGAACTCGACAGTATCCACATGCCAGTTAACACTGCTCTGCTTCAATATGTCGATGATCTGCTGATCACCGCGAGAAGCGAACCTGAATGTGAGAAAGCATCACTGACAGTTTTACAATTTCTAGCCGAAAAGGGACACAAGGTGTCCCCTTCTAAGCTGCAATTCTGTGTCCAGCGAGTTGTTTATCTTGGACACTCGCTGTCCAAGGAGGGAAGGCAGCTTACACCTGACCGCATTCAGTTAATAGCTAACATGCCAATACCCAAGACACAAAAGGAGGTACGGGCTTTCATAGGCCTCACTTCATATTGTAGGCAGTGGATCCCTCAGTATGCATTTCTAGCAAAACCACTAATTCAGTTGACAACACAGGAGGCAGCCACATCGACTGTTCTCCCTTGGACTCAGGAACATACACAAGCTTTTGAAAGCTTAAAGAAAGCTTTATGTCAAGCACCTGTTTTAGCAACACCATGTTACAATAAACAGTTTACACTCTTTGTTACAGAACGCGAAGGTACTGCCTTGTCAGTACTCACACAAGAACAAGCAGGAGCACACAAACCATGTGCTTATTTTTCTAGTACATTAGATCCCGTAGCTCAGGCTTTGCCTGCGTGTCTGAAATCAGTGGCAGCGACAGCTTTAGCAATCAGACAAAGCGATGCCATAGTGTTAGGACATCCATTGACAGTTCAAGTACCACATGCAGTAGAGGTTCTTGTGAATAGAACACAAACACAACACTTGACTATTGCGCGACTCACTGGGTACGAACTGACATTGTTTCAGCCACATATAGAAATCAGACGTTGTAACACATTGAATCCTGCCACACTTTTACCTGTGATTGGAACAGACCCACTAGCACATGACTGTATTGAAGTTATTACAATAACGACGAAACCTAGACAAGACTTAACCGATGTCCCATTGTCAGACCCAGACCTGACGTTGTATGTAGATGGTTCATGTATGAGAACTAGTACAGGAGAGTTAGTGGCTGCTTACGCAGTCACAACAGACACTGAAATAATTGAAACTGATCGCATAAATACCTTGTCAGCTCAAGCCGCAGAGCTCATCGCTCTGACACAAGCCTGTATTCAAGCCACAAATAAAAAAGTCAACATATACACTGATTCACGTTATGCATTCGGAGTTGTACATGACTTCGGCGTGCTGTGGCGAGAGAGAGGTTATTTAACTTCCCACGGTGCCCACATTCAGCACGGACCCCTCATCCATGCCTTATTAGATGCAATACATCTACCCACTGCAATATCAATTATGAAATGTAAGGCTCATACGAAAGTTACTGATGTCATTTCTCAAGGCAATGATCTAGCCGACAGAACAGCTAAACAGACCGCTCAAACTCAAACATCCGACATGACAAAGACAATAGTTCCGACGCTGACACATTGTATGACAGTTAAAGATCCTACTCTTGACGTAATTGACATACAGACACATGCTACACCAGATGAAATAAAGAAATGGACCGAATTAGGAGGGATCCAAACGGACCAAGGATGGATGATGAAGGAAAAGTCTGTGTGGTTCCTTCCTGATTCAATGGTCCAAGTTATAATTAACACTATACATAGTCCAGCACATCTAGGAGAAAAAGCTATGCTAGACAGCATTCAACACATTTGGTTCAATAAACATTTGCGAGCAGCAGCCAAACAAAAAGTTCGTACCTGTATGATCTGTTGCCAGTTCAACCCAGGAAAAAGCGTTCCCGTAGAACAGGGTGGATTTCATCCTCCTGATCACCCTTTTGAAGTCCTACAGATGGATTATATCCAGATGGAACGATGTCGAGGATTCAAATATGTTCTCGTAGTTGTTTGTGCTCTTTCCCGTTGGACGGAGGCATACCCGGTTTCAGATTACACTGCCCCGACTACTGCCAAACAGTTGGTTCGAGAATTCTTCCCACGATACGGTTTACCACGTGTTGTTCACTCAGATAACGGCCAGCCGTTCTCATCCGAATTAATGAAACATGTTTCACTTCTGTTAGGATATCAGTGGAAATTCCACTGTGTCCGACACCCCGAGGCAGCAGGTCTCGTAGAAAGACATAATCAGATACTGAAAATCAGATTGTCCAAAATATGCAGAGAGAAAGGTGTCGACTGGGTAGTAGCATTACCAGTTGCACTCTTTTACATGAGAATGGTAGCACATTCTCGAACAGGGCTATCCCCGTATGAAGTGATCTTTGGCAGACCACCAAATATGTGGGGGACGCCTATACCACGCAAAATAACTGATGTTGACTGTAATATGCTGACAGATTACTTGGCTTCCTTGATGTCTGCACTACAATCTTGTCGTTCACAGGTAGCTGCAGCTTTTCCTGACAACACTGAGGTGAAACCCCATGACGTAGTTCCGGGAGACTTGGTCCTCGTGAGGAACTTTGATCGAAAGACTCAGCTGGAACCTAGGTGGAGGTCGCCTCAGTTGGTGTTGCTCACCACAAGGACAGCCGTGAAGATCGAGGGCAGAAAAGGATGGATTCATTCAAGTCATATCAAGAAATTTCATGGACTACCAGCAGATGTGAATACCACACCTTGTGTGACTTCACCCATTGACTCAAAACTTCCTTTTGTTGAACAAAGTAATTCTGAACACTATAAACTAAAGCTTAGGCCCAATCAGTCAAGCAATTTGATTGTTTAAGTCCTCTCCAAGGTGAAGCGGTTGAATTGTCTCTGACATGTATCCCTTGGACCTGAGTAGAGAAAACACCCGAAAAATGTTGAAACGACAGGCGTACTGTAAATCACTGCGTAGTCATTGCATAGTGACATTATTAATCTTGTTTTTCTTAAGTCTTTTAATAATTACTGCAAGTATATTGTTGCACATATATTACCCTATTTCTAGACACGTTTACAATGTTACTGCTGAACATTCTTTTAGTGAATTACCTCCGCTTGAGTTGTCTTATAGATTTGCGCTGCGCAATAACACGTTTATCAGTATGTTACATCATTCCCATCAGGTTAGCAATGCTACAAATTGTTGGATATGTGGCCGACTCCCTCCCTATCAGAATTATAAAGGAATTCTACCTCTCTTTCCATACCCGTTCACACACAACGGCTCCTGTGGAGCATGGTTTAGTTTAATTAATTCTCTAGATTCGAATTCTGCAGTTTACCAAGATAACTGGGTATGGGGAAATTTGAACCTAGTTTTGCTTAAGGTCTGCTACCCTAACAAGGAGGGACTTCTCCAGAGAACAGGAACTGATCTAGAAAACGAAGTGTATGGATTAGGTAATTTTACACTTAATCTTATGATCCTAAATGTCGAGTCCGAAGCTACTCCAATCTTGCCCGCCATGTCCGTATTCCCAGTAAAAGGGGAATTATGTATAAGAAAGAATGGTTCCATACATATGGGCCATAGTAGATGCACCACTGTAGTAGAATTTAGTGATCAAGGCAAGTCTACATTTAGAGCTTTCCGCCATTCTTATTTCATATGTGGTCAGACGGCATATGTACGTTTGCCTCTAGATTGGGATGGTACTTGCTATATTGGATTCCTTTTGCCACCTGTTTTTCTAGCTCCTCCTGATTATCACAGAAACACTCATTTAGTAAATAATAGAGTAAGGAGAGATCTCCCAATAGTCGATTACACTGAAACAGCATGGGAAAAATACACAGATTTCAATAAAGGTCTCTTTCCCTATATAGGTACCGTTACTAATAGTAAACTGATACGTAGATTAACTAGAACCCTTGAAGCAGTAGTGAATGAAACTATTTCCGCCTTAGGCAATTTAACAGAAGAGCAGTCTGCTATGCGGATTGTTGTGCTTCAAAATTGTCTTGTCCTTGACGTCATCTTGGCCGATAGGGGCGGAGCTTGTAGGGTCATCGGATCAAGCTGTTGCATTTTCATACCAGAAAATTCGCCATCTGTATATAAAGCCATAACTCGCCTTCATAAGATTGTAAGCCAGATACACCAGAACCCAGGCACCTGGACTTGGTCCGGTTGGTTTTGGAGTGTATTGTCTACCTTTGGATGGAAGGTCCTATCTTTCCTAGGTATTGGCCTTCTCATACTATTCAGTTGCTGTCTATGTCTACAATGTGGACCAGCGATCTGTGGTCTGTGTGCCACATCGTGTATTCCACCACCAAGATTTCATTCGTCACGGAAGAAGAAAGAAGAACAAATGATGTTATATGAACAGATCAATGGATTGATGAAGATTGATATCTCTTAACGGGCAAGTAGGGGACAAGGAGGGAATGTGGAAATATGGATTTTTCTGATCAGTTATGTCCCCTATCTTGGACCCCAACGGTTCCATGTATGAATCACAAGTACATGTATGTTCCCTCCAGTTCCAGTTATGAAGACGCAAACACATGTGCGTCCACCGTCAACATGTCCTCTGTCGGATCCGCCATGAATAGGCCGGATATTCCATTCCTAAGTATGAAAGGCCACCGGTTTTATATGGTTCACTTATGCCATTTTTACAGTCCAGGCAAGTAGGCCCTGATTCTGTCATCGAACTCTTCTTGCCTTCTGCCTCTGAAAGCTCCAGTCTGAGCCTGCATCTGTGACCATGAACTTTGTCTCATTCTCTGCGCGGCTCACGAAGCCTGCTGCTTGCCAAAAACTGTATTTCACCTCCGAGTTATCTGTTTCGTTCCCTGCCCGATGCATTCCTGTCTAGCAGTTTAAGTAAACATTCTTCCAGCTACCGAGCCAAGGCTCGGCTTCTCTGTCTTTATGCAAGTAATTCATAGCCCTGTTACCATGGAATATTCCTACCCCCTCGCATCCAGTGTAGACACTTAGACGCTTGTACACGCACTAATGGTCAGTATAGTCAGTATAGAATAAGATTCTACTCGAAGAGACCTCTCTTTTGGATAACTTAGTTCTTTAAACATAGGATGTTAGATATGATTTGGGATTAGGTTGACTTGACCCTCCAGACTTCTGTCGCCACATGTAGAGCTAAATGTCAAGTCCCCTTCACCCCCTAGTTGCACGTCAATCACACGTCATGCTGCTGCGCGCGCATCTATGCCAAGTATAATCTTATAGATCCACCTATATATGACGTCATAACCAATTATGTTCCTTTTTACTCCTCATTACGCCCATTTTCGGTTACGCATGTGAATTATTATCTTCCTTATCAATTGTTACGCCTCCCGCATTTGTTTCATTGTAATGTATGTTCTATAAAAACGATTTCTTGTCAATAATGTATGTACTTCACTTCCTGAACCTTCGTGGTGACGGAACTTGGAGCAACCGATTATAATCGACCATTGGAATAAAGCCCATTCCGAACCTCTAATACCACGGATTCTGCCTCTTATTTACTGAGCTATTTTATTATGTTTCTGTATCAAATTAAGTCCCGGTAATTAAATTATTTACCACACATCACCCAGCGACCTCTTCACTTATCCCATTCGCTTCCTCAATTCTCTTTCAACCACCTCCATCATTTCCAGCCATCGCACTCCTGCCTGACGCACCCTCACCTTGCACCTGTATCCCGCTGGCCGGAAGGGTGAGTATGCCCGTCATGGACTCCCCCCCTCCCAAGTACCGCCAACCAGGAAACCCCCAGAGGGCGGTTACCTGCCCCACGCTCCCCAAGTGCACCTTTTGTCCTCAAACCCATTGACACCAAATGGACTCATTCCACAATTTACTGATGACATCCCTCAATTCCATCACATAATATGCATTCCCAATGTACGAAAGGTGCACTCCGTCATCGCGAAAGAGAAGGGGCTCCTCGAGCCGTAAACCTGCATGAGCAATAACTTTGATATCATTGTGACAGCAACAAACTCTCATGGCCCTATTCAGCTTTCGCCGAGCTCTTTCAACCGCTGCAGGCTTCAACGCTCCCCACCATATCCGGCGTGGTACAAATTCAGTCCAAACAATACAGGCGCCAGCCAGATTGCTTCACATTGCTTTCAAGTCCCGTTGCATCAAGTGTAAAAGAGACACTCCCGATTGCTTCACCAATCATTTTCCCCCAGGTGGATAACAAGCATGTCCGGGCAACCCCTCTGTGACACCTTCTTGGTCAGCCAAGACAACAAGGCTCCCCAGCGCATCCCACTCTTGCCCCACCATGATGGCTGCTCCGCAGGCCAAGGTTACGACATACACCTGCCTGTCCGCGTATTTCGATGCCCAATGAACAAAGTAATGTCCGACAATCCAGGTAACCGTCTTAGCACCTGGACCCCCAACGCAACCTACGAAAGAAAGAGAAATTAGTACCAACGAAACAACCCCCAATGCACCAGCAACCCTGCGGCCCGCCCCAACGCGTGCAGCAGTCACTTACGCACATAACGCTCACAACAACGAGACCTCCACCTCCCAATCCGACTGATCTTATCCCAGGACCACCCCAGCCGTGCCACAGCCGTCGCCGCGCCAATCCGAAAGGAATGCGTCCCATACTTTGCCGGGTCCCTGCCGACTCATCTCAAAGCCATCTGCAACACCACCAGCAGCTGAAACGCCGTCACCCGCCTCCTCGAGGCATGGCAAAATATTTCCCTCACCGGCGCTTGTGCCTGCTGACAAAACACCTTCCACTCCCGAACTGGGCAGGCCCCCGCCCAGCCACTCTCACAGCCACGCCCATGTACCTCTCCCCCTCTGGTCTGTCTTGGAATGACCCAACCAAATACCTAAACGAAGCCCATCCAATCTCACATCCTTGAACCGCCTGCCAGCTGCACCCCTGGCCCCAAGCAACTCCGACACCCGAAAAGCCCCATAAAAAACCTCCAAATCATGCATAAGCAAAACAAAGCCAATTCAAAAACATCGTAGCAACACTGCGGCAACTCGGCCTACAATTCAACCAACAAATCAAACGTTATTGTCTCCCTCAGCATCCCCAACCTCGCCCCTCTCTTTCCCCCAGCCCTTTAATATTCTGCTCAACAACTCACTCTTGGCTGGGTCAAACCCCAAATACATCATGCTGTAAAAAGAAATCCCTGCCAGTTTCCCTGCAATCGCAACCTCCGAGAAACCTCTGTCCATACAGTCCAAAACAAAGCGCACCCCTCCTTGCTCACAACTCTGCCGGGGCATACGCCAGTTCCCTCTAGACCACCCCGGAAACGCACCGAACTCAGCCCATGCCAAACAGTAGGAGCGCCTTGTGGAATCAGCTATAGACTTCCCTACCAGACCCACTACTCTCACTCCCCCCAGGCCCAGATACCCTCCGGCACCTTGGTCTTGCAAGCCTCTGCTCCCGGTGCCAGGCTCCTGAAACGCTGCCACTGCGAACGAGATAATGCATCCACAATGTCATTGCTGGCACCTGGAACATGTCACGCGCGGAACAGCACATTGAATCGCAAACATAGCAGCATAAAACTTCGCAGCAAGCGCAGCACTCGCAGGTCCCTTGCTTTCTGGTGGTTCACTGTTAGATTTGGGGGTCTCTGGTTGGCACATGTAGGTACTTGTGACAAGCAGGGACCCTCTCCTCCAGTCAGGACAAGGGGATTACCCTCTTAAAATAACCCCTGCTCACCCTCTAGGTAGCTTGGCGCGAACAGTCAAGGCTTATTTCAGAGGGGTCGTAGGTTAAGCATTTGTGACCACATACAGTAACTTAGTGACAACACCACAAATGGACACCTAGCTTGTATTATCAAAAATAGTTTAGCTTTTTTGTAAGAGTTAGCACAAGACCATATAACGACAAGAACATTCCACAATACTGTCAGCAATAAAGAGTTCTGGTTTTAAGAATGCTTATCTTAGAATTCTATGTGCTTCGCACCCTTTGTCTGGCTCTCCCGGTGATGAAACGGCCCGGGTGAGTCTAACCGGCGCAGCGGACGCTTCGGTCCGATGTGCGCGCAAATGCGAGGCGAGTTGTTCACAGTACCTTAGCTTGGATGTGTCCGGCACGGACGGGACGATGTAAAAGAACGCGGTGTACGCGGCGATGTCCTCCTGTCATGGTGCGAGCTACGGCTCATAGATGTCCTCAGTGTGGGTCGTTTGGAACTCAGAGCCGCGTTGTGGGAGGAGACGGTGCCTGGTGCGATGCGATCTTGTTACGTTGCGGCGTACGAGCCATACCTTGGGAGGGATGCTGGTCAGTCCTTCGGCGCAGTGCGAGGCGGCCAGTTCGACGCGGACGGCGAAGCGTACTTCACCTGTCAGCGAGATTGTAGGCTTGGCATCAGCGGCAGGGTGTGCGGTGATCAGTGCGGCTCGAAGGGGTGAAACGAAGTGCGATGTGGTGTCCCTCTGTCACGGTGCGAGCTACGGCTCGTTGACGGCGCTGGTGCGGGTCGTTGGGCTCAGAGTCGCGTTGGTTGAGGCGGACGGCTTGGCACGGGGTTTCACAGAGTTCTAGCAGATCTTATGAGGCGCACACAGGTCCCTGCCTCAGCGCTACCCGGAAAACAGCATTTCCAGCAGCTCTCCTCAAGGCGGGTGAAGTCCACTGGTCCTGGGACTTCGTTCAGGGGGCAAGCTCACTCACAAGCCCTTGGAGATCTTTGGCACAAGTTCAAAATAAAGTCTTTAAGTCTTTCTCCTCTCCTTCAGCAGCAAGGCAACCACTGCAGGTCAATCCCCCAGGTCAGGGACAGTATTCCTCCTTCAGCTTTCCCAGTTCCTTCTTTTCAGGCAGAGGTTTCTTCTTGGCAAATCTGGATCTAATTTCTTGGGAGCAGCGTACCAATACTTATACCCCTAACTCCGTTGTTCCTCTGGGGTAGAGGGGCCTTTGCCCAGCCAGAACCAGTTCCTGAGCACTTTGTTGACATGTCTCTGATTTTGCATTCAGGGTGCAGGGCAGACACATCAGACGCTCCACAGGAGGTGGAGCCTGCATTGTGGTGGCAGAGCACAGCCCTATTCATTGTCCAGGTGCACTCCTCCCACCCATCTGGATGTAAATCTCTCTATTCACCACCAGGCTACCTAGCCCTGCCCTCTGGAATCCCCCAGCCCTGTCACTCACAGAAACCAGACAGCAGATACACATCATAGCAGAGGCGGGCTGAAATGGTTAGGCAAGCAAATACCAGCTTTCTAAAAGAGGTATTTGCAAACAAAGAATATTAAAATAAACTTTACTAAAAGATGTATTTTATTATTCTGAGTTCAGGCATACTAAACTCGAATTTCTACCATGTTCCCTGGGTCTGTTAGGATCATAGAATGTAACAATTCTAACAGCCCATTCTGGCCTATAAGAACAGGTAGCCTTGCAATAGTGGAAAACGAAATTGGCTGTAATTCACTATTAGGACATGCCACACACATCAGGGCTTGTCCTACCTTATGCTTACAATGCACCCTGCCCTTGGGCCTACCATAGAGGTGACTCATATGAAGTAAAGAGAAGGTTTAGGGACTGGCAAGTGGGGGCACTTGCCCAGTCAGCATGACAGTACCAGACTGCACGCAGGTTCTGCAATGGCAGACCTTATACACATCTTACAAGGCTGCTTCTGTGGGTGGCACAACCAGTGCTGCGAGCCCACTAGCAGCATTTGGATTTACCAGCCCTGGGCACTCCTGGTGCACTTTACTGGGGTCTGACAGTAAACCAAATAAGCCAATCATGGAATCCAATCAACATATATATTTTATACAGGGAGCACTTGCACTGTGGCACTGGTTGGCAGTGGCACAGGTCTAACATTCACCAAATCCACCACCGTCCTGTTGTCCACATGAAAAAAGACCGCTCTGTTCTGAAAACTGCCTGCCCCATACCTCAAGCGCAACCATCAAAGGAAAAAATTCAAGAAACGCTATGCTCCTACCCTGCCACAACCAGTTCTCAGGCCACTGCTCTGCACACCACCTGTCGTCCCAGAAAACACCAAACCCCTTATCCCCAGCCGCATCCGAAAAAATCTGCACCTGCCATACCATTTTGTCATCCATGAAGTCCAAAGTCACACCATTGAAATCGGTCAGAAAGCAATGCCAAATTCTCAAGTCCGCCTGCACCCCCATCGAGATCCTGACTCTGTGGTGGGGGAGCACCGCCCCAGACATAGCCATGTCCAGACAACGGCAAAAGGTCCTTCCGGCCCGCACTACTCGACAAGCAAAATTCAACAAACCTAGCAGCCGCTGAACCATCCGCAAGTCAATCCTCCGTTCCCCCATCACGTGCAGCAGACACTCCTGCATCTCTGCCACCTTCTGCTCCGGTAAACGTGCCGCCCATGCTACCGAGTCCAATTCGATTCCCAAGAATGTCAAACAACAACCGGGCCCAGCTGTCTTCTGTCAAAATCCAGGGCCAGTCGCTGAAACTGCCCCAGGGCCCTCTCGCGTTCCCCCATCTGCCCTTTTCCCACAAACAAAAAATCGTCCAAGTAGTGAGACACCAGCCGGTGTCCACTCCGGGCCTTGAAGGCCTGTTGGAGAAAGGAACTGAAGGTTTCAAATAGAGCACATGAGATCGCGCAACCCATGGGCAAGACCTTATACACAAAAATAGCCCCCCCAAATTGCATTCCCAACAAGGAGAAATCCGCCGGGTGAATAGGAAGGAGGCGAAATGCCGATTTGATGTCACACTTTGCCATCTCCGCCCCCCGGCCGCAAGCCTGCACCTAACCGATCGCATCGTCCACAGACACATACAGCACCTTTGAATCTTCCACCGCAATAAAATCATTCACTGACGTTCCCTCCGGCCAAGACAAATGATGGATCAATCTAAACTCCCCTCGCTCCTTCTTGGGCACCACCCCCAGCGGGGAGACAATTAGATCCGGCAGCGGCCATGTGTCAAAAGGACCCGCGATCCTACCCTCCAGTACCTCTTTCCTCAATTTGGCCTCCACCACCCCAGGCAATTCCTTCGCTAATCTCAAATTCTCCGCCCAACAACGCTCTTGAGGGCCCTGATAACCCACATGAAACCCTTCCGCAAAACCCCAATGAAGTTTCAACGCCGCCTCCCAATCAGGGTATCGAGAGAGCCAAGGACCCATCGCCTCCACATCAACCGGTGTAGGAGCCCTTGGGCCCAGCCTGTCCCTTCCCCTTGGTGATGCGCCACTGCTCAGAGGGTGTGGCCAGCGTGAAACATTGCGTGACCGGGTGGCGTCCACCGCACTTGGAGCACTCATGCTTGAATTTGCAAGGGTGCAGCGTGCAGAATCCTTTATTGACATTCCAGCAGGCCCCTGTGTTAACCCCCCCAGGTTTGGGCGACTGTCCTGTAGTTCCAGCGACACACTTTGCCCCTCAGCTCCAGACTGGGCGGGACTCGGCTGAAATGGCCAATAGGAAACCGGCAGCCCACTGGCTGACGATTGGGTGGAGGACATCAATTGAACCCACAACTCCTGATCCACCACCCCCCAAGGCTTGTCTGGATTAACGCTGATCCTAGCCCTGAACTCCTCGTCATAACTGAGCCATGCAAACCCACCGAAATGCATCTGGGCTTTGCGGATAATAGCCATATACTTCGGCAGCGCTATGGCCCTGTCCAGGTGTTTCTCACAATATATGCTAGCATAAATCAAAAACGCCGACGTCCAATTCTCCATGTTCACCGGCACTCTCGGCCGCCTAGTTACCTCCCATTCCTCCTCTTTCGAACCCTCCCTAGCCTGAATCTCCCGGTGCAGGAGCTTGAAAACATCCACGTATTCATGTTTCCAGGTCCTAGCCCTCGTTTTTTCCGATAAATGGGACCGCAACGGCATAGCCAAGCCCATGTATGGCAACTTCTTGCGATGCTTCTCCCCCGATTCCTCCTTCCCTTCCAGTTCCCCCAGCTTATCAGTCTGAACACCGGCCCCCACCAACTGTTTCGCCCCTCCTGCCATCTCTGCCACCTTAACTGGCGCTCCCACCTCCCTCACAGAACCATCCCCAACACCCACCAACCGGCAGGCCTTCTTCTGTACCCCTCTACCCCCGTCCTCCCACGCGTCCCACCAGGCACCCTCACCTGTAAGCTTCACTGGCACCGCACGCTCCTGTCCGGCTGTCACTGACGACTTCCGTGTCTCCTTCCACGTCCCACTACCGCTGGCTTTTGGTGCCTGCAAAACACCAATCTGTTCCGTTGCCGCCTTCTCTCATCCCCCGAACACCTCTCGCACCTCACCATCCTCCAACTCCTCACTGTCAGAATCATAGTCCAATTGCCCCTCATACATCTCCTCTACAGGCACCTTCCACACCTCACTCACCACTCTCTTTGCACCTTTCCCTTGCATGCCAGGCACAAACTCACACTCCGGCGCCGATGATGCCCGCTCCCTCACTGGAGGGCAGGCCACTGCGGACCCCCCTGCTGCTTTGCCCTGGCATTTTGAGGTAGTCTTGCGCCCCGCCGACCCACCCTTGCCTCTACCAGCTTCCACCGCTGGCCTACACCCCCCCCAGACCATCAAAGCCTGAGGGGGCCCCAGCACCATCAGGTCTCTGCATCGTCAAGGCAGTCCCTACCTCATCCACCCACACCCACTGGCCTTGTGCCCTAGGTTGCCCCCTGCCCTGGCCTTGCCCTGGTGATACGTCAACCTGCCGCACTGGGGGGCAGCCCCCCAGTGCAAGCCCCCCACCCGACTCTCTCACTGCGCACAGCACATGCCACCTAAGCTCAGTCTCCTCAATGATCCGCCTCTGGTCACGTATGCGCTCCTCCAACGTCAAGTGATCCCACCTCCTCCGCCTTAGAGCCTGGCCTGCCACCTGTAGAAGGGCCGGGGGCATCGCATCCCAGCGCCACCTTCGCCCCTTGTGCCAACGCAGCCCTCATCGGACCTTTCCCTTTGCCCCCCGGCCCCCGCTCCCACCTACTGCCCCCTTCGAGAAAACGATGGGCTGCTCCCCCAGCCCCCTTCATCCCCCCCCACAGAATCAATGTCAGAGAGCTCCAATATAAAATCATCCCCCACCTGGGCCTCACCATCACTCTCTCCCTCCCTCTCTGAGTCACTGACCTCCACGGTGGCAGCCTTGGGGAGATCCTACCCCACCATGTGCCCTGACACCTTCGCCCCCCGGTGCCTGCAGCTTCTCCCCCTGTGAGCCTGCCACCGCTTCAACCGTCGCGCTCCTCGTGCCGCGCGCCACCCCTCCCCCCACCCCCCGCCACCTCGCAAGCTCCTTCATTAGTTTGAAATCGCGCAGGGAGGCTCAGACACCGTCCCCCGCACTTCCCGGCCTTCACTTGCCTCCGCCCCCGCCTGCACGCAGCCATACCTGTTCTCGGCGGTGGTGGCTCGACCTTGCAAGCCACCACCGCCGCCGCCATACCTGCTGATGCCAACCGGGGCGTCCGGGTCATACAAACCCACGCCTGGTCGAGCACGCCGGGCCGCAGGAGATCGGTTCTCCTGGCCCGGCCTATCACCAGTAAAGCGGCGTGCATGCCCGCCGCATCAGGCTCCGCCATTCCCCCGCCGTACGCCGAAAAACAGCCTCCGCCGCCGCAGGTCCCTTCACCACGGCTGACACAACCTCCAGCCTAATGCTCACCGGGACTCCAGTGGCACAAAGATCGCGTCCCGTACCCAGCCGACAGACCAGGCCTAACCACAAACTTTTTAACTTCCCTAACCCTCCCTAAGGCGCTGGGGACAGGAAGAGGCAGAACTTCCTCTCCTGCCCCCTTTTAACCCTTCCTAAGACCCCACCCCTTAACCACAAATAACCCCCCTGTCCTTGGTCTCGCGCGAATTTCCCAGGGGAAGACTGGTCTGCCGACCTTACTTCCCCTGGGGGCCGCAGGCCCAGCACGAAATGCTGGGTTCGGGAACAAAGCGCGCAGCCCGTCCACGAGCCCAGGCAGTCCGCGAGCCACAATAGAGAGAGAGCAGGGACATGCATGTATTACACACAAATAAGACATTGTTTGGGTAATTGCAGGATCCTGCCTGCTATGCGTTATGAGTTTGAACTCCAGACGTGAAAGAGTAAGCCATCTATCACGTCAAATAGGAGCACTGCTAGTACAGGATGGCGATGTGTATCCGGAACTGACATCTTTGCTTCAGCCTTTCCACATTCTACACAAGTGCCACTCTTTGTGAAGAGCCTTGAACCAAGACTGAGCACTTGGATATGCTGTACACAACTGAGGAGAGAAGTTATACTTGGGGCTCGCACATTTGTGACATTCTATTTGTCTCTGTTTGATGACCGTGAGTTATAAATATGAAATGATGAAAACATTAACAGCGAATAGTGATGAGATTATGGACTCTGTGTTCGAAAAGGGCTGATACTATAGAAAATATGAATGATACATGCTGAGAGCAGATCCTATACGTGAGTAGTGTTGAGATTAGAGAAAAGAAAGTCACTAGCACTCCTTGTTAGGTACTTATGGGACACTTGCTGGTACATTCAAGTAAAGCAATAGTGTCCGAAGTGTGCTATTTATTTATTTATTAATACTTTATTCGGCATCAGAACACAATACCAGAAAAGCACAAGTTAATACAATAAAAACAATACATTAATAATTAATATTTTCCCAGTTAAAAATCATATAAAACACAAAATTAATAAATCATTTTCCACGGCCCGTTAAACTAATTCTATTCAAGACGTCCCTAAAGTGTTTCTAAGGCGTATCGCCAATCGAAGAAACTTTATAATGCAATGCATGGTGAATATCTCAGATGATATTTTAAGATACAAGAGGGCCACTTTTGCCTGCCTAAACCCTTGTTTTTTTTAAATGCTTTTCAAATAAAGCTTTCTTGGATGCCTATACAGAGGACATAACAATACGAAGTGAAGGGTATCCTGCGGAGATCGTAGATCGCAGCCGCAGGGACCCTTCAACTCCAAAGTCCTCGTAAAACCTGCTGGGACAGCCAAGCAATGGTGTACTAGATCCAACCTAAAACGTGTCATTCAAAACCTGTCTTGGGCATTATGAATGAGAGATAAATAAGGTTCTATGTGCAAAGCTGATCTGGTTAGCAAGTGGGCCCTCACTGTGGGTTTAATATTCTCATTGTCTTCTCTACAGGAGCCCAATTGATTCAGCATCTCTCCCATCACAAATTCCTTATCCCTCATCCGCAATTTTGTTGGGTGAAAAAAAAATTCTGAATGGCCCAACACCTCAAAGGACTCTTTGACATATTTTAGCCACGGGATAGCCAACCCTTTTTCCCTACTCAGACAATCATTAATAATCTCTCTAGATAGTGTTGCGTCTGGGTTCGTCCAAATTTTGACCCAGCAGCTAATAGGTTTTAATTTCACACTATCATTCAAGTACCTAGCACCTAATTCCTCATGAATGATGGTGGACGAGGTACTCTGTGGGACTTTTAGCAGTTTCCGAAAGAATTTATTCTCTTCTGTATTAAGCATCCTAGTATCGGCAAAACCCCATATCTCACTGCCATAAAGTATTTTTGCACAACAAACAGAGTTGTAAAGAATTAAAATCTACTCCGGGGACCAGCGTCCCAACCTATTTGCAAAATTCCTAATAGCACCTACACTTCTCGCGAAAGTGCGACACTTTTCCATCAACAAGGGTTTAAAATTTAGCTTTGAGTCAATTACCATGCCTAAATATGAGAAAGACTGGGTTTTTTCAATGCAGTGTGGTCCAATCATATAATTAAATTTCTTTTCGGGGGACCTTTCCCACCTCCATAATATATGATTTGGCGAGATTCGCCGACAGGTCCAGTCCATCCATAAACGATACAAACCCATCTAATAATTTTTGCAGGCCCCGTGGAGTTCGAGCTAAGAGCACTGCATCATCTGCATAAAGCAGAACCGGCACCCCTCTAGTTCCTATCCTGGGCGAGTTTACCCCTAATCTCACCAGGGCTTGTTCTAAACCATTGATGTAAAGGGTGAATAGAAAGGGTGCCAGGATGCATCCCTGTCTAACTCCTCTTGTGCATTTAAATTGATCAGTAGTGCTCCCATCATCATTGTACCTAATCTGCGCTACTGTGTTCCAGTGTAAAGATCTTAACACATTTACCAAAGCCTGGTCCACTCCCATCCCCTCCATAAGTTCCCAGAGTTTTTTCCTATTTACTCTATCAAATGCTGCTGTCAAGTCCATAAAGGCCAAGTACACGGTCCCCTGGGAAGCGACCGTGTACTTGGCAGTCAGCAAGCAAAGGTTAAGACACTGGTCCGTTCTGTAACGTCCAGTTCTAAACCAATACTGTGTGTCCGTGATAATTTTGTTGTCATCTGCCCAGTCTAGAAGGCGATTTAAAATTGCCCTACCCAGGACTTTCACGGATACATCAATGAGAGAAATGGGACGGTAACAGGATGGGCTATCCCTGTCACCCTTTTTAAAGATTGGCACAATTTTTGCGGAAGACCACGATAGTGGCATACCCGTATCCACCGCTTCATTTAGAACCCTTGTTAGTATAGGTGCCTACAGTGATACTTGGTTGAGAAACAGGGGGAACCCCGTCAGGGCCCGGAGCCTTATTTCGAGAGAGGCCCTCTATGCCCACTTTAATTTCAGCAAGGGAGAAAATAACTTTTCCTGCCTGAGGTTGATCCTTTGTCTCTTCTGGGCAGCTCTCATCGAGACAGTTGTTATAGAGGCCTTCAAAATGCGTCAACCATATTTCTGGCAGGATATGATTAACTACCTTGGGTTTATCCCTATCTTGGAAGTATGGTTCGTTAATAACCTTCCAGAATGCTGTCATGTTTTTAGTCTCTTGTGCTACCCTCAAATCCTCCCATGCCTGCTGTTGTAGGCCGTGTTTGCGTCTTTTTACTGCTTCTCTGTAAAGATCCCGACACTCCGCAACTAACTTCTTATCCCTCGGGTTTATTTTCAATGCAATTTTAAGATCTCTCAGGGCCCTGGTACAGGCATTGTCAAACCAACCATTTTCTTTTTGTCCTCTGTCCCTAGACTTCGATCGAAGAAAACTATCGATCTGCACAGTGACCCTTTCATAGGCCCTGACTAAGTCAGTACCTTCTACTTCCAGACTCAGGCACCTCCAGATGTTCTCCTGTTCATTTTTCATTAAATTTACATAGAAGACCTCTGCATTTTTCTGGGCCCATCTAATTCTTCTCCCTTGGTCGACTACTGTTAGTACCCCCTTATCACACCTATTCTCTCTATGTCTATTTCCACTGGGATCCCAAATGGTGATTACAAGGGGATTATGATCACTGAATATACTAGATTGAATAGTGAATCCCCTTACCGCCTGTTTCATTATATTTGACACAAAGATGAAATCTATAAAGGATTCACATCCTCTGCCTTTGAACGTGGGGGGAACCCTGCTATGTGACCCTTCCTGCACCAAATCTATAGTATGTTCCATGGCGTAATTTCCCAGCACCTTATTAATTTCGTGTCCCTCGGTCGTGTGATCTAGATGGGGACCACTAGTCACCGGGCAACTTGACCAATCACCGTTTACGTATCCTCTGGCATTTGGGCAGAGGTGACAGTTAAAATCTCCCACTAATACCATCAGATGCGTTTGACCTCCCTGCGCCATTACCAGCTCTAGTCTTGATTCTAGTTCTTTCAGACTGGCTAGTGGAGAAGACCCGGATCTGGCATTATAGAAATTTACCAGTAATATCTTGAGACCCCTGGTGCAAAACGTTAGTCCCTGTACAACATCCGAATCCCAACCCAGATCTTTCCACCTCCCTCTGAGTTTAAGATACACATAAATTGCAAGGCCTCCCTTTGCTCTGCCCATGGCCCCTTTCCTTGCTGGAACAAAGAACAGCTTATAGCCCTCCAAGGCCAAAGAATCCTTTTCCCACTCACAGGTCTCCTGCAAACATATTATATCAAAGGATTTAATATGGCTCAGCCACTCATTATTAGTTAATTTCGATGAGAGACCCGCAATGTTCCAGGATATAATCTTAAAAGTTATCTCCATTGGAGGGGTTAGAGTGTCCTTTAACTGATCACTTATCAGCACTGGCTCAAAAGATTGACACTGTGCCAGCTCATGTAGGCAGGGTCTCTCTCTCACTGTGGCCCCTAGCTTTAAATTTGAAAGGTCTTTATGCCCTACGGGAGAGATGTCGCCTTCCTCATGACCTAATGGTGCGATGGCCTCACCTTGGTCTATCCCCTTACACCTATTCCCCGTGTGTCAGTCGATCTCATTCAGACATTGGGAATCTGCCAGAACGTCAAAGCGATTGTATGACGCAAATGAGAGCCCTGCTCCTTTCTTTCCTTCCAAATCATTACATCTCCTCTCTCCTAGGCAGCCCTTCCTTAAGTCCCTTTAAAAAAAGGCCGGTGAAGGCAACTGAATGGACTCATTTCCCCACCCCAGTGATTGTCCCTAGATTGGGCCAGAAGATTCTGTACCAACCACGGGTATCTGAAATTCAAAATAACCGTGTCACCAGGGAAACATTTCCTACTAGCACCAATCCACAAGACCCTTCTCGCCATCAGCAGGTGCCTATGATCAATAGGCCTATAATCGGTGTTTCTGGTAAGCCAGTGGACTGCCTTATTGATAAGCATATGGGTGGTCTCAGGCCGAGGGTCAGTGGGGGCAGGAACTCCAGTCATGACTATGGTATATGGATTTGCCGCTGGTAATAGGTCCAATACGGGCAGGTCCCGAGAACTACGCACGCAGTCCACGCTATCTTGAGCTGCGGGTTGGATGCTGCCCATTTCATCCCCAACATCCGCCTCGTCTCTCAATCTCACTCACTTTACCGTTAATTTCTTGTCCTGCGCTATTTCTCTCCTGGCTATAATCTCCTGCTCCCTTCTTCCTATATTGTTGCTAACAGTCTTTGTCTTTGCCCTTCGCTGCTCTAAGGGAACATTATCTTTATCATTTGTCCCTGACCTAGAATGCCCATCTTGAGGTTCTTTTCCTTCCTGCCCTGCACTCGACCCGGCCAAAGATGCAATAATTGGCCTTTCTGATAATTCACTGCTACTAGGCATGCTGGGAATCGTTATACTGTTTTTCTGTGCTAGGAGTAGCAACACCTTCTCCCCGAGAGTGGTAATTTTTTCCCGGAATGGGGCTAGTTGACAAGAAATAGAGTGTCCAACCTCAACCAGAATGCAGCATCTATCCTCTCTCCAATCGCCCTCCCTCCACAGTTAACACAGTGAATAATCCCTTCTTCCTCAATACCTTTGATGCTACTTTCTTTATGTGGGATGGTTTTGTTAGATTTGCCAATGCCCTTATGGCGCCCCCCGTGTGCGCTTCACCACTGTTAGTGTCTCAGTGGTCAAACTAGTGGTCTTTCCAGTACTACCTTGATCTATGAGAGCCCTTTTGGATCGGGTCACCATCTCTCTAGATCCCTGTGTAATCAGGGCATTGCATCTAATATTACCTGCTTGCATCTGCCCTACTTCTAAGTCATCAGCCCCACCCGATGATAGTGAATCCCAAGTATCAAATGCCCCAGTCTTTCTTTTATCCTTAACCTGGTCAGATAGCCCCACCGATTTGGGCGCAAGCTCCCCAATAAATAATTCTGGTGGATTTGTCTCCTGTGCTGAGGCCTCCGAGACCACCTCCCTATGGTTGGCCCTCTCGGCTGCAAAACATAAACTATTTTCTCCTTCAATTACTCCACTATGCAGTACTTGCGGGGTTCTAATCTTTGGAATAGCCCCCAGAGACAGCCCCCTCTGGGCCTTCACCATGTCCAGGGAAAGTCTTTTTTCAACCCCCAATATTTCCTGTTCCAGAGCCGATTCTGCTCATACAAAAAAAGCGTCCAAAGTTCCTTTTAGCTTCCCACCCACTTTTTCGTCCGAGTGCTTGATAATTGTCTTGGAAGCCATTGGTTTTAATGCCCCAACCTTATCCGTTACAAGTGACAACTGTGGTACCTCGTTCATTTAGCAGTCTATATTAGGTTCAGGAACAGTGACGCGCTCACCTTCTTAAAGTTCGTGGCACTTCGTCAAATTAGAGCCCCGGGCAAAGAACCCGGTCGCAGATGGTAATCCCGTAGCCCTGCCCGGCCTTCTCCTGGCTACGACGGGATTAGACGGGTCCACCCTTGGTCCGGGCTTCGTCCGGCGCGTCCGCACGCGTACCGCGAGGCAGAATGCTCAGTTAATTATATGGGGCTTAGAGGTCACAGGCAAATTCAGGACAGCTGATGGGGCCCCGTGTGCTTCTGGGGCTTGCAGTCCTCTCTGGCAGGTCCCGCTGACTGTTTACGAAGCGTCTCCCGTGGAGCGGGAGGCGCAAGGGGTATTTCACCGGTCTCGGTCACGGGCAAATTCAGGACAGCTGCTGGAGCCCTGTGTGCTTCTGGGGCTTGCAATCCTCTCTGGCAGGTCCCGCTGACTGTTTACGAAGCGTCTCCCGCGGAGCGGGAGGCCCAAGGGGTATTTCACCGGTCTCGGTCACGGGCAAATTCAGGACAGCTGATGGAGCCCCGTGTGCTTCTGGGGCTTGCAGTCCTCTCTGGCAGGTCCTGCTGACTGTTTACGAAGCGTCTCCCGCGGAGCGGGAGGCGCAAGGGGAATTTCACCGGTCTCGGGCAAATTCAGGACAGCTGATGGAGCCCTGTGTGCTTCTGGGGCTTGCAGTCCTCTCTGGCAGGTCCCGCTGACTGTTTACGAAGCGTCTCCCGCGGAGCGGGAGGCGCAAGGGGTATTTCACCGGTCTCGGTCACGGGCAAATTCAGGACAGCTGATGGAGCCCGGTGTGCTTCTGGGGCTTGCAGTCCTCTCTGGCAGGTCCCGCTGACCGTTTACGAAGCGTCTCCCGCAGAGCGGGAGGCGCAAGGGGTATTTCATCGGTCTCGGTCATGGGCAAATTCAGGACAGCTGATGGAGCCCCGTGTGCTTCTGGGGCTTGCAGTCCTCTCTGGCAGGTCCCGCTGACTGTTTACGAAGTGTGCTATTAATTTGGGATGGACTTACAACCTGATTAAGTCTCAAATCAGTTATTTGCTTAACCCCTGGAACCTCTTTGCACACGCAGTAGGCAGTTGCCCAGGCAAATTAATTTTAATGTCAAGGAAACAATTCAATCAAATTTCCAAATCAATCTATACATTTAGAGAACATGTAAAATGAATGAAAAACACCAACATGATTAAAATCGCATTGGAGAACAAGATACATGATTTTTAAAGGTAAACATTCCAGATTTTTGCAATTTTCTGTTGCATGACGCCAGGTGAAATCCCAAAATGCCACATTTAGTACCATCATTTTACTGTGCTATCCCATCCCACCCCAAGCCCACCACCCACGTCTAATAAAAAAATCCCCTATACATTTACCACTTTTGACTCTTTCGGTCGATTTGGACCCATTGTTTCCCTCAGAAGGGGGAAATACATGCAGAATTTGATGGAATATTCTCATAGCCTAATGTTATTTCCCATTCTGGGGGAAGCACTCATAGGTCTCTTTAACTCATATAGAAATACATTCAGACTTGTTAATTCAAGCCATACATCTCCATTTAAATGGGGGACTTATAATAACAACCCTATGTATGTAAAGATAAAGGGGCTGATTTAGATTCTAAACGGCAGCCCTCAATTCGTCAAGGGGGTAAAGTTCATCTCCTCTGTTACCACATCCAAATTGCTGCCCACCATATTTCGAGATCACAGCCGGCCCAGGGGTGATCTCAGTTCCTTCACAGGAGCTGCTGCCATGGAGACTCTTGTGAAGGCGCAAAAAGTTTGATGCACAGCCACCATATTTCTGACAGAAAAGTGCCCTGCAGGGTAATGAATGTGCACCCCTGCCCTGAGTGCCCCAACTGGACTGATGTCTGGATCCTTAATGCTAATTGTTGTTGTCATAGGCAAACATGGATCATGCGTGTGCACCCTGACATAGGACTATTTCATGGATTGAGGACTAGTTGGTCCATGAAAGGTGTCCAACACACTACGCTAATGGTCATGGAAGGCTACTGCCTTTACCAGGAGTTGAGCAGCATGAGCGCGGTGGTGGCAGAATACAGTGTAGTGGTCAGTAGGAGTGAGCAGATCCTTTTTAGGTCTCGCCTATGCAGTGCGCATGCGTTGCATAGGAGAGACCTTTAGTCATCGGTACAGCTTTGCGGGCAAAAACGTGCATGCGTTGTATTGCTTCCAATGGCAACGCGTGCACATCTGGCGACTCCCTTGCAGGAGTGAGCGGTGCCATATGGTAGCAATTATAGCGCTCGCTCCCGCAAGGGAAACGCTGCCTGCTCTTGGCTGCACTCCCCTCACCCCCTACTTGCGCGAGGCGCGCATGTTTGTTTTTTAAGCAGAAGTTCTTGCAGCAGCTCATGCTGTTGGTGTGCTGTCGGGTAGTTCCCCCTCCACTTGTAGACCTTTGCTGTCCACCTCCGCATATTGCGCAACTTTATTTCTCAATTTTTTGAGTAGGGGTAATACTCGGACTTTTCTTGCCATGGCTTCTGCTCTTCTAGCGAGCAATAATGAAAGGTTTAAGGACTTGGCGAAGAGGCCCCAGGACATTCTAATGTCGATAGATTCATGTTAGTTTGTAAAGTGCTGTGTCAGACGTATTTTTCATATCTGAAGTCAGGGGCCTTTCTGAGCAACATTAAAGACTCAGTGACACTGCAGATGAGGTGTTCAGCCCCGACCTAGAGCTCCTCTCCCCTCATCTCAGGCCATGGTCATATTTATTAACCCTGTACCACGTGGTGCAGAAACAACCATCATTACAGAGGATTACATGGGGAAAACAAACCTACACCCCTGTTGTTTGAACTCAATGAATTAACCCATGAACAACCTTCTGCGGCAGTCCCAAACTGGGTTCCGCCCGGGCCACGGCACAGATACCGCCCTTCTCGCTGTCATCGAAGAGGCAAGGTGCATTCTGGATTCAGGAGGGTCAGTGGCAGTGATCCTCCTGGACCTCAGCGCAGCCTTTGACACGGTTAACCACCGTGTCCTTCTCCATCGGCTGGCCATGGCAGGGCTCGCAGGCTCCGCGATTACTTGGATAGAATCCTTCCTTTCAGGGCGCTCGTTCCAGGTATGGGATGGCAATTCACACTCTGCCTCCCTCCCCCTCCTGAGCGGAGTCCCCCAGGGGTCCTCATTAAGCCCCACTTTGTTTAATGCTTACATGGCCCCCCTTGAGGATGTCGTCGCCCCTTTCGGGATCAAGATAGTAAGTTATGCGGACGACACACAATTGGTCGTCTCTCTCTCACACCTTGACAAACACCCAGACAACCTACTGAATTGCCTCCAGGAAATTCACCACTGGATGTGCGAGTCATCGCTCAAGCTAAACGCCTCAAAGACAGAAGTCATGCTTCTGGGCAAGCAATGGACATCCATCCCCTCATCGGTCTGGCCAGATGTTTTCGGGGAAGTTCCGACCCCGAAACAAGAAATCAAGACCTTAGGAGTCTGGCTGGAACCCGAGCTGTCGCTGAAAACTCAAGCAGTCAAAACAGCAGGCATCTGTTTCGGGCTCATGCGCTCCATCCGCAAGATCCTTCCACTACTTCCGCCCCTATCTAGGGAACTCCTGGTCCAAGGTCTGATCCTGGCGCGGCTAGACTACAGTAACATGGTCTACCTAGGAGCTCCGGAAGCCACCATGGCAAAACTTCAGCGCACGCAAAATGCAGCTGCCCGGCTCCTTTTGAATCTCCCTTCCAGAGCCTCAGCCAGACCAGCGATCAAGGCCCTCCACTGGCTCCCTATTCGACAAAGGGTAGAATTTAAGGCCCTGTGCACTGCACACAAACTTCTCAATGGTCTTGGCCCTGCTATCCTGAGAGACCTGGTCACCCCTTACAAAGCCCCCAGATCCCTACACTCGGACAATGAGCGGCTGGCCAACGTCCCTAGATACAGGAAGGCACGCACCGGCGGCCGTCGCTTTTCTGTAAAAGTCTCCTCCGGATGGAATTCACTTCCTCGCCCTCTGAGGACGGAACCCAGCCATCTCCTGTTCCGGAAAAAATTAAAAACGTTGCTGTTCCCAAAATAAGGTCGCCTGTCCCCTCTGGTCTCTACAATGTTAAAGCGCGGGGATGCCCTCGGGTCACCAGGCGCTCTACAAATCGCTAAATAAATAAATAAATAATTATGAATTCTGTTACATCACAGGAGCGACACTACAGACATTACGAGGTACAAACGTATCTTTGTCCCACTAGCTCCATTAGGACTTTGGTTCATTTATGTTCCTCCACAGGTGTCGCGTATTCCTATACTACGTGCCAGATTCCTGCAGATGGGGCAATCCAAATTTACTGCGAGGTATATTTAATGAATTGTCCTTGGGGTCTTATATGCCCTGCATAGAAAATTACATTGGTCATATTTAAAATTAGCATTTCTCCACACCTTGTGCATTTAAATCAATATACGATTCCATTCAGCTTCTCTGAGCCCCCTTTTCCAAGTCTGTTTCCCTTGTATCCCTCACCCCCTGCAAGAGAACCCCCACGATCCCCAGTGGAGCTTTATGCTATGGGTGTATTAACTGAGGTGTCTGATGTTTGGTGTCTAAAACCCCCAGCAGGGAATCATTCAGCTATTGTGCCAGGATCGTCAATTGTGACCTGCAGGTATCGCGTGGATCACTTTAACAAGAGCATTAACCCACTGAGCTACCATGGATGAAGAACAAAGCTGTGGCCTACACATTATATGCTATGGTTAGAAACATTCTGTGCTGTGCTATTTTCTGAAAGCGAACCAATATGGCATGCATAACTGGTGGTTAATACACTGCTGTAGAGAGATCTACCCACTATTTAACCCTGAATCTTGCTGGACACACATTGATCTAAGCAGGTGCCCTAACTCTAGTGGTGTCAGTGGGAGGATCCTGCCACTGCCCTCACAACTAAAAAAGAACAAGCATTTGCAATGCAATAGGTCTCGCATTTGCGCGAGTTTGAGCTGTTGGCATTGTAAATAACAATGCCTTTTTTAAAGTTTTTGCTTTTAAAACATACATAAAAGGCATTGTCATTTACAATGCCAATAGCTTAAACTCGCATAAATGTGTGACCTATTGCATTGCAAATGCTTGTTAACTTTGTTACTGGAGGGAAGCCTATAGGCTCACCCATGTAAAGTTACTCTGCTGTGTGCTTAACTCACTCTTGGCCTTGGTGTATAGTGCTGCACAGTGCATGTGTGGTGTACATGTGCTGAATGTATGTGTGTCTGTTAATGGTACAATAAAGGAGTAATGCACATCTATGCAGTAGTGTATGTTATATGCATTTGCTGGGTGTATGTGTGCCCATGAGTGATACAATAAAATACATGTGTCTATGGTATGGAAGTGTGGAGAAGTGTGGCTCAATGATTAGAGTGGCAGACCCTGATGCAGAGGTCTAGCCCGGGACTAGGGTTCAATTCCCCGCCTCGGCGGGTCTTGGGCTAAAAATTTCCATGGACCTGATAATTCTTGCCTCGGTGCCATTCCAATTATGGAGTCCCACTCTGCAACTCTGGGCAATAGCTTGCTTAATCTCTACAATGCAAAGGATGCCTGGCCTCCACCTTGGGGGTGCCCAGGAGTGGATGTCTCACAGGGAAAGCCAGGAGGGGTTCCACAGTGGTATTCGTACAAGTGCCTTGAGACCCTTGCGGGTGAGTAGTGCGCTATACAAGTATCAATTTACCTTTATGGTATAAGTATGCTAGAGGAGGTCCGTCATGAAGTGATTCATGATAGTTGCTTTGCCGAACGGGTCATCGCCCATGTACTGTGAGGGACCGGTGTTGGACTCGGCCCTTTTTGCAGGGTCATCCCTAAACATTTTGCCTTTCTCCTAGCCTTTTTTCTGACATGGTGTTGGTGGTTTTAGGACTCTGGGTACTCTAGCACTGCTGTTCAGTGTAAAGTGCGTGTGCTCTCTGTGTTACGTTTGGTAAGATTGGTCTACACCTCTTTGGCCTTTTTAATTTACCTGTCAGTACCTTGTAAAGTGGTACATTAAACGCTACTCGTGGGCTTGCAACGCTGATTGCGCCATCCACCAAAGTAGCCTTGCAAACCTATCTCAGGCCTCTGCCATTGCAGGGCCCGTGCACGCAGTGTCACTGCCGCTGTGACGTGGCACCTAAAGTGTGTGCCATGTCTGTGACCCCCCCTTTTACTGCATGTCAGTCACCCCTAAGGTAGGTCCTAACTAGCCCTAAGGGCAGGGTGCATTGTAGGTAAAAGATAGGACATGTAATTTAAGTGTGTGACATGTCCTGGTAGTGACAAACAGCCATTGTGGTTTCTCACTACTGTGGGGCTGCCCTCCCATAGGAATGCATTGGGGATTCCCTGATAAGTGATTCAGTGCTAATTCCTGGTATGAGAGGAGCAGCGTGGTCAAGTTTGGGTTGTTTGAAATAGTAATAATACATGCTACGGGGACGCGATCCATTTTCACAAACCTACCTGGAACAGTGAAGAGGGGTGCTGGTGGCCTCAGGCACTTCAGTCCAGCCGCCGTGAGGGCAACGGCCAACACCTAAACATCCCGGTCTCTCTGCTGTGAGGGGAACAGCGATCGGAAACAGGAACTACGTATACCAGAAACCTTTGCCAGGCGCCTCCTCCTGACGCTCCGCACCACGCTGGGAGGCAGCTCATTTGCGGCCCCAGCCTCCCGCAACGCGGGACAAGATCCATTTGCACAAACCTACCTGAAACTGTTAAGAGGGGTGCTGGTGGCCTCAGGCACTTCAGTCCAGCCGCCGTGAGGGCAACGGCCAACGCCTAAACATACCGGTCTCTCAGCCGTGAGGGGAATGGCGATCGGAAACAGGAACTACGTATCCCAGCAACCTTTGCCAGGCGCCTCCTCCTGACGCTGTGCACCACCCCGGGAGGCAGCTTATTAGCGGCCCCAGCCTCCCGCAATGCAGGACGCGCGCGGGCGGCACCCGGGCCAAGGGCGGGCTCGTCCTTGCCCGTCATAGTCTGATAGAGGCCGGGCTGGGCCCCAGCTCTGAAATCCACGACCCAAGGTACTGGGACTTTGAATAACTCTTGCTAAAGGTATAATAACGCCTAAGGATTGGAACTTCATAGACATGTGACACAACTTTTGTTATGTTCAGGACTTTTGCCCTGTGGTTAAGTATTGGGTTCCTTTTCGTGTTTTGTCTTTTGTTCGCGACTTATTCATTATGGGGAAGAGGAAAATAATGTCCACTCAGAACAAGAAAGCAGCCAGTACAGGAGAGCATTCTCGCCAGTCTCTACTCAGTTATCTTACTGAAGCTGTAGGCGCCATAGAACGGCAGATTAACACGGTTGAGGAGGCCCTGAAACCTGGGGCTGACGAGACTACTTAAGCGAAAGTGAGCTCCGAATTAGTTGAGGAGCAGAGAAGTGATCTGGGGATTAATGGCTGTATGGTGAACACTTCTGATCATCTGTCAGGAAGTGAGCTGTAATCAGATGTGCAGCACCAGCCGCCAAATAAGCGTGCCAGGAGCCCGAGTAAATGTCATAGTATCTGCCCGAATATTAATGGAGGGGAAGCTATAGACTCTATTGTAGTAGAGAGGGTTTCCCCGAAAACCCGTAAAAGGGCTCAGAAAAGGACTAAGTCATTATTAGTAACTAAACCTGAAAATTGGGAAAAAACATTAATTAATACCAATTCACGTTTGCAAGATGAGGTAGAAAAATTAAAAACTAAACTGGATGCTCTAGATACATTGATTAGAGACAGCGTAGGCAATCTGATAACTAGAATTGGCGCAATCGAGGCATCTCTAGCTAAATGCTCAGACACTGTACAGCTCGCGGTATTAGGTAGAATGAATTCGGTTGACCATAACATTAAAAATTACCATTTAGATATCAGCTCACATATAAGACGTACTGCTCCTGATAGTACTAGTTGTAAGGCTCATGTAATTGCCCCTCCTCTTCTAACTCAAAATACATTAGCTGCTAATCCATCGGTACGTTTAGCAATTAGTACTCCAGCATCGCTGAAGTCAGCAATTATTCCTTCTTTAACAAATTCAAGCAATGTGAAACATAATCCGGGGGTAAACCATGTTACATGCTTAGATCTACCACCAGCAGCTACACCTTATGTAGTGATCCTAGTTAACGTCCCTGTATTAGATGATGAGATGGGAGAATCATGGGTGAACCTAAGGAATAAGTCCCTACAGTGGCTGGGTCGTGGGACAGGCCTAACTGGAAAACTATTCGATGAGTTCAAAATGGCTAGGAGGGTAGGCTGGTTAGGGAGAGGGCCGAAAAATTACCAAGGGGATTGCATTGTGTTGACATTTAAAACCCCAAATTCCATGAGATTAATTTTGAATACAATTGGAGATAACACTATGGAAAACTCACAGATTCGGGTCGTCCCTCTAGGATATTTTTATCTACCCCTACAACGGAATCTACATTGGCTAAATAGGGAGAACCATATGCCGTCTAATAGGAGTCAGGTTAATATTCCCACTCAAAATCGCTTTGACAGCCTTAATGAGTTTGAAAAAGTTGACTGACTGAGCGCTGGGGCATCTATGGAAGCAGTTACTATTAGCCCACTTGATGGTGTCCGCTATAAGGGCCCTTTATTAGTTAATCCTAGTTGTGCTAGAATAGCACCATTTCCCCAAGAAACAACAGCCACCATAGCGATCATCCATGAAGAGAAGGGGGATGATCATGTGAATACTTCCATCCTCCACAATGAAATTATTCCCACTTTTGCTGAGGGTACCGGTGACAATTTGGGCACTAGTATAAACAACACCAAATGTCAGATCAGGTTTTGGAACATGGCTGGTTTGAAATCAAAAGTGACTAATACTGTGTGGGTGGAGTATGTAAGCAAATATGAGATATGTTTACAAGAGACCTGGGCTGAGAAACCAATCCATCTACTGGGTTATAAAACATTGCATACCCCAGCAATTAGATCGACACATGGCAGAGCGAAAGGGGGTCTTTGTACTTACATCTCCAACTATATGAAAATCAGGAAAGTTGAGATGGTGGTTAATAATAGCTATTACCATATCATTAGGATGCATGTGGATAAGGTTTCCTGTGTGATTATCTTGAATTTTTATAATAATCCCCCCGCCGAAATGGCGGAGGAGGTACTGGGAAATTTATGTAGTGATGTGAAAGACTTATTCAATCAGACTTCCAAGGATGTTTTTTAGTTATTTGGGGAGTGATTTTAATTGTTCCCTATGTAGGAAGGGAGATAGGGGAGTGTGTGGGATCAGTTTTGGTAAAGATACTAGTTTCCCATACTTCTCACACTCAATGCAGGGGGATCTCCTGAACGACATTTTATTCTCTTGTGATATGGGGTTTGCAAATAGTCTATGTTCTCCTGAGGTCCCTTTTAGTCCAACTTTTAATGGGAGAGGTGTCTTCTCAACTATTGATTACATCCTGATATCTTGTAGATACTCAGGTCGTGTCAGGAATTGTATTACCCATGATAACGCCTTAAGCGATCATTTTCTGTTAAGTGTTGATATTTTGGTGTTTAATCAAGACTTTAATAGGAAAAATAGATCCACACAATTCCTTAATAATATCATCTTGAGCAGACAAAATGGATATGCATTGAAGTGGACAAAAGTGATACTGATGATGTGTAAAAATAATTTTTGTGTTTGTTTAGATGAAAACTCTTCTCATTCAGTAATAATAGAGAACTTTATCACTATTTCATCCCAAATTAAAAATGATCTTTGGGTAAATGCTAAAAGACGCGGCAATAACAGTGAAGGTTGGTTTGATTCTATCTGTTCTAAGGCTTACTCTAGACTTAAATATGCTTTAAAAGGACCTAATTAGAGAAGCCAGAAGGAACTATAAAAGGGCACTAACAAAAAGAAAAGATGAACTAAAAGAGGAAGCATGGACTGCCCTGCACGAGGCCTCGAAGAACCGCGATCCCGCTGCCTTTTGGAAGGCGGTTAATGCGCCTTTCCTTACTGATAAAACAAAAGCAGTTATTGAAATTGCCATCCCGGAGGAGGAGTGGGTATTACATTACTCTAAACTCTACACTAATTAATTATTAGATGATCAAGTGTCGGTGGAGATAGAGGTGGATTTAGAGCTCTTATCCTCCAGAAATAATTTTAGAATGGACTTCACTTTGAGTGAGGTCAACACAGCTATTATGGCCAGCATGGGTGGCAAGGCACCGGGCCCGGATGGTGTCCCGGTTGACCTGTTTAAAAACAATGTGACAATATGGGGACCACTGCTTACTCAAGTTTTTAGCGCATGTTGTTCAACGGGGCTGCTATCGACATGGTATGAATCCATTATCGTTCCTATTTTTAAAAAGGGCGATAGAACAAGTCCAGCCTGCTATCGCCCAATATCTTTATTGGATTCTACTGTCAAGATAATAGGTTGTGTGGTCTTAAATAGACTCCAAACATGTATGGAGGAACAATCAGCTATTAGTGATCGCCAGTATGGCTTTCGTAAAGGTTTGGGCACCATTGATCAGGGTCTAAACTCCACATTCTTTTAGATAAATATACGAAAGCTAAAAGGGAAAGGCTGTTTTTAACTTTTGTTGATTTGACATCAGCATTCGATTGCGTCGTTCACAAAAAGCTCTGGACAAAAATGGAAAGGCTGGGGGTAGATGATCATATAGTTTCCTTCCTTAGGCAGCTTTATTCAGGGGCGAAGGCGAGGGTTCACTTTGGACAGAAAGGGGATTGTACTAGGGACTTTCAAATCTCAAGAGGAGTGCGGCAGGGCTGTGTCCTTGCCCCATTCCTGTTTACTTTATATATCAATGGCTTAGAAGGTATCTTACTTAAGGAGTGCAGGGATCTGCCTTCTGCTTCTGCTCGCCGTATCCCTGTACTCCTTTACGCAGATGATGCGGTTTTGCTGGCCCGCATGCCCTTTGGTCTGCAAAGAGTTGTAACATCTTTCTCACAATTTATGATAAACTTGGGCCTGACAATTAACTGCTCCATAACATTCTCGATGAGATGTGGGCCTGGGGCAAATAAAAAGAAAACCCCAATTTTTATTAACTCAAAGGCTTTAGAGAATTCTAATACATTTTCCTATTTAGGAATTCTGTTTGATCAGTCTGGCTCTTGGAGTAGTGCAATTAAGACTAGAAGGCTCTTATTCTGTAAGTCATTGATGACATTAACAAATTTTAGCAAGAAAATGGGTAGACGTTTGCCAGAGGAATTACTATGCATTTATAGGTCAACATGTGTAGCGATTGCTACCTATGGCGCAGGCATATGGGGGTATGCTAATGTTAATCCGCTACAAAAAGCTGAAAATATTTTCCTTAGGTATCTTCTGGCAGTACCAGACAGCACGTCTACACTTATCTGTCACACAGAACTTGGTTTACCTTACCTCGAGGACGTGATTAAAATACAACCTGTCCTTTTGTGGCACAGGGTTTGGACCAATGAAGAATCCGCATTTAATCGCCTAATTTTAAAGGATGCATTGGGGGATTGATGGGGTTAACAAGATCAGATGGCTACATTACGTTAGGATTTTTTTTAACTCAAATAGGTCATAGGGAATATTTTAACAAACCTTTTTCTTATTGTCAGGTACCCAGAAAGGATTTAAAGGATTATTTGAGTGAATTCAGAATTACTAGCGAAATGACTAAATCCACGGTGGTGGCACATCACCTTACATTGATTACTGTAAATATACAGCCTTACATCTTGCTAAATACTAAGGATTTTGACAGGTACCTGCTAACGCGTTTTAGACTTAACATCTTGCACAGAACCCTGAGCTTCCCCGAGGCAAATGACTGGTCTAGATCACTTTGTAATTGCCCCTGTGATGATATATCAGTCCAGTCATCCATACATATCTTGTATTTCTGTAAAAAAAATTCCGTACCAACGAAAAGATGGATAGTCCCAGTACTAAAGAGAATGGAACTGAGACACTGCCGCCCGGCATTTTTGGCGTTACAGAATCTAGATAATGTATTCAATTGTGACATGAATTTTTATTTCTTTGTTTTTAACTAAGTTGTCTGTGATTTATTAATTGTACTTTTATGGTTATTTGCACTATTCAATAACCTAATAAAGTTCTTTGATTGATTGATTGACATGCTACGCAATGGTGTGAGCAGATTTGTTATAACTATTTTAGAAATGCCACTTTTAAAAGTTGGAATTTCTGTGTGCTATGTGTCTGCCTGCCTGATCTGAATTGCATGACTGGTTTTTGAGTGACAGGGGCTGGGAGGTGTGTGTGGCTCCAGGAGGGGCAGGGTGAGTCAGCACTAGGCTGAATAGGACATCTACATTTGGAGTAGTGGGAGGAGTAGTCCCCTGACCCTGAATAGGATTGTGCCTGCCCTGTGCAATGCTGGCTCCACCCCCTGTGCTGTGTCTGATCACCGAGCCCCCACCTGACAAAGGGGAAGAGGTACTTGGTAAACAGAGTGCTCCAATTACCCCCGGAACCAGTTTTGTCTGGTTCCCCAAGCCCCTGTGCCAGCGCAGACAAAGGAGGAATGTAATATAAATTTAGGGGCTGCGACCCCATGTGTTATGCTGTTTCTAGACTTACTGGGGGCTTGCTGCTGCTGGGGGACCCAGGAGGAACCGCCACGAGGGCTTGCCTCCCTGCTGGAGGGCCCTGTGTGCTGGCCTCCCTGGGCCTATCTATGCCCCTTGGAATTTTTCAGGACTTTAGCGCCTCGTGAGCGCTTTATTTTCTCTCCCAGGATGGGGGGAGTGCTGGGGCCCTGCAGCACTGAGCTGCAATGTCTGGTAAGGGAATCCTGATGTAGGGATTCCCCCGCAGTGCTGTGGGAAAGAGCGGGTGCCCACCCCACATTTTGTGCATCGGAATGATGGGAGCCTACCCCGCAGTTTGCCAACAGGAACAGCTGCCCACCCCGTCTCAATGCTTATTTTTATAACGGGAGCCTACCCCGCAGCTTGTCACGAGGAGTGGGAGCCCATTCCACCTCGATGCTTATTTTTAATAACAGGTGCCCACCCCGTTTCTGCTTTTATGTTGCTGGCGGGTGCCCACTCCACATTGCCACATCACTCTGAAAGCGCCAAAGTAAATCACCGCCGTGACCCGCGAGAGGAGTGCTGAAGAAATCCGGAGATCCGGCACCCGTGCCTGACTGTGGACGGGCTGACCAGAAGCTGACGGGGCCACCCAATCACAGCGCGGCTGCCATGGAAGTCAGGCAAGTCTGTGCCAGGGCGTGGGCGGGGTTCTCGTGTTGCTGGTGGGAGCCCCGCTGGCTGAGCCTGTCTGTAGGAGGATCCCCTAACGTGAGGAGTGCAGGAGGCAGCCAAGCCTCGCGGCCTCCCAGCAGCTGGGGGCCGCCAGAGATCCACCACAAAGAAGTGGAGAGGCAGAGACTTTGCTCTGTGCCTTTCCGCCTAGAGGGACCTGCCTGGAGGACAACGGTGGCCACTTATCCTGCTCAGCCCCGAGGAGTGGTGAGTTGGGCTGAGCCTTGTTCTTTTTATTATGTGGGTGTTACTTTCAACCGGGCCAAGGTGGTGACGGGACCCGTAATTCGAGCCTTTTGCAGCTACGCTGCAGTGTCACGGGCAGTTGCCCCCTTACCGGGTAGGGGAAGCATCACTGCATCAGCAGCTGGGGGCCAATTTGGAAGCCGGGCCACCAGAGAAGACCAGAGGGGTCCAGAAGAACAGCCCGGTGAGGCAAGGCCCTAATGTGATACCATTGCATAATGTGTTTATGCCCAGTTTTTAGGCCTACTATGTTTGCCTAACAGGTTCAGGCAAGATGCAATGTTACCAGTCATGACTGGTTGTTTTACTGGAATGTGATGTGACGTATGTCCAGTGTTTAGGCATATTGTGTTTCGGCCTAATGTGATGTTGCATAATGTATCTATGGTGATACCTATGACATAATGTGTTTATGTTTAGGATGTTGATGCATGATATGTTTATGCTCATTATTTATGCCTAATGCTTTTCCCTTAGGTGTGCCCACTGAGAGTGGGTATGATGGGGCACTGTTGCCAATGAGGTTTGGGCCTAATGTTTTTTATGCCTAATGGTATGTTTATGAGGTTCATGCATAATGTGTTCTATGCCTAATGCGTAGTGTGGTTTAGGCATAATGTGAGTTATGCGTATTGTGACTTAGGCCTAACGTGATGCAGACATACTGTGTTTATGTGGCAGGTGATGATGCTAAGTACCTTATTGTACCAACAGTTACTGGTTGTATTTTAGATTTACTTAACTGATCTGATGGTTCTGACCGTGGCCCGATTGGCCTGGTCCTGTATATAATCCCCTGTGACTATTGCCTAGTGCCAGTTGACACAGTGTATATGTGTGATTATGATTCTAATGTGTTTATGATAATACAAAGGCTATGTTTTATATAACCTTGTGTGGAGTTTCTTTTGTAGAGTGCCTAGTGTGTTGCTGCTGTGTGTGTGTGTTGCGCGAACGCTTTACACATTACCTCTGAGAGATAAGCCTGACTGCTCGTGCCAAGCTACCAAGGGGGTGAGCAGGGTTTATCTTCAGCGTGTAACTCCCTTGCACTGACTAGAGTGGTGGTTTCTGCCTTGCTTTGGCGCAAACCTTAGCCAACCAGAAATCCCATTTCTAACAACCGGCAACCCCATATTCCAGGAGGGGCCATCATGGACAGATTGCTGTGCTCAGTGAGTCATAGCCCATATGTGGTGGTGATCCAGAACCCCAGTATGCCAGGAGGGGGCCCTGTGAAGGAATCTCAAATGATGACCAGTCCCAGTACAGTGGTGAGATGATGCCCCCATATACCAGAGTGGGTCTCCAGAACCGAGCAAGACAAGTGACCTCGTCATGAACATCACCGGAGCTGAAGGGCCACCATGGGGGCACCTGTGGACCTGCACCCTAACAGAGGATCATTGCTAGGACCTTCACACTCAGAAAAAATATACCCAGCTTGGAGGAGACAGGAAGAACATCTTGTTGCAATGGTTGCACTACCACGTGTGAGGAACTCTACGACCACCAACACGCTGCCTAGCCCGTGTGTAGTGAACTCATTTGAACCAGCCACTCCAGCGCCTGCAAAGACTACGGATACACTCATCCTGCAAGTGCGGGTAAGACTGTTTTCAGGGAAGTCGACCTGATGGGAACTTGCTTTCTAGCTAGCGCTTCGGAACTTGAACCCTTTTGATTTTAAGACAGATTCCGAGTGAAACTCTTGAAACTCGGACTACTAGTGGTGCCTACTCTTCATTTTTCCTATAGTGAATGGGGAATAACCACTATCTCTAGAGTGGGGAGGGAGTGGGGTACAGGGAACTGCCTACGACACACTAGAGCCCTGACCTTAGGATGAATGTGGAAGTTGTGTGTGAATGTCCCTTATTTTTTGGTAAAAGTGATAATTTGGCCGGACAAAAATGTATTGCTGCTGCACATACTTTGAGTTGTGGGCATGTGCTCCCCCCAGGTCTATCATCTACTCTCCTACCAAGGGAACCTTGGATTGTTGAAAGAATATATTACTGAGAGTCAAGCGCTCAGGAAGTTTTTTCAGAAAAGTAAAAGGAATTATGGGACCCACAGCTTGGGTGTAGGAGTCAATTTATTTCTTTATTTGGGACAGCCAGGCTTTACCTAGTGATGATGAAGAGAAAGCAAAAGACATTATATCATCTGCACTAAAAACGGCGGGTGATGTGAATAGCCTTATTCTTTTGGTCCTTACTCCATCAAGTCATTGGAGGAATTTTTCCAATGGTGTAGCCAACAGAGGGCACTGCCATTGGAACATTGATGGTCTGCCCCATTCATAATTGAGTAGGCAGGCCAACGGTTGGACTGACAGGGTACTCTATCTCATTTGTGTCCACCAAACTCCAAATCAGGGCTCCTTGGATAGGGTTTAATAGGTTCTATTCCTGTTTTGTAGTATATTTTGCAATAAATAGCAACTAGAATAATGGATGTGTTTGAGTTGGGGTAATTTTAGGGGCCTTTCTTGAAGAGTGGAATTATAATACTCTTCAGCCATGAGAGAAGCCATGTACAGTGTGAAGAGATCTCTGTAAAAAGTAGTGCAAATATTGAGGCCCAGAATTGGGATGTGTTTAGAGCAGTGCTTCATTTATAAAAAAAATAAGTTGCAGGGCTCTCGCCATGAGGCCACTGCAGCTTGCACCACACATTACCCTTACCACGCTGTGAATGATAGTACCAACATAACTACTAACCATCACACTCCTACACGTGTGACATTTCGGACTATTTCAGGCCCCCAAAGCAATACGAATGGCTTGGGCTGCAGGTAATAGTCCTTTTTTATGTATATTAAATTACTAAGGGCCAGATGTAGGTGGCTAAATACTGGTCGGTAACGCAGAAAATCTGCGAATTTCTGCGTTGCGGACCGGTATTTAGCCATGTATAATGTAGGTAACTCCAAACGCCATCGCAAATAAGGAATCGGTAAAAATAAGGGAAACCAGTTACCGATTCCTTAATTTGCGATTAGCAGATACTGAAACCCCCAAATACTGATTTGCTAAATAAGAAATTCTTAAAAACTCGCAAATCGATGTACCAAAAATTGGTAATACCGATTTTTGATTCAGTATTTAGGAGTCGCTAATTACCACTGACTCAAAGCAGGTGGTAATCGGGTGCACTGCATTTAAACAGCCCCAAAATGCAACAGTGTGAACACAATGGCGGCCCTCTACGTCATTGCAAGGCAGCTACGTGTGCAAGCAGCAGGACTGAGGATCTGGAGACGGGAGGTGTACAGACTGCGCGTTACACTGTTCCAACTGACTGAGGCTGAAATCCATGAGAGGTACAGGCTAGACCCCCAAACTATCCTAGACCTGATGCGGGACTTGCACCCACTCCTGGAGCATTATACACCAAGGGCGCACGCTATACCAACACATGTTCAGGTGCTCTGTAGCCTGCACCTACTTGCATCAGGTAGTTACCAGGGGGGGTGATAGCTGTGGCAGGTGGTGTGTCACAGAGTTGACTGTCCTGTTTCTTCAACACTTTCCTGGATGCCATGATGCTAAGAATGCATCACTATATACACTTCCCCAGCACACAGGCGGAACTGCAGAAAACAAAGATGGATTTTTACCAAAAGGCACAGTTCCCACATGTAATAGGGTGCTTTGATGGGACACACATACCAATCTGCCCACCTGCAGCTACAGAGTACATATATCGGAACCGCAAATCTACACATTTCATAAACGTGCGGGTAATATGCGATGCAGACCACATCATCACTGACATTGTAGCCAAATTTCCAGGGAGTAACCATGACTCCTACATATTCAGTAACAGTGGGATCTACACACGTCTGGCTGGGGGCGAATTTGGAGAACGATACCTGCTAGGTAAACCAATGTGACACACCCTGATGTATACCTAGGATGAATGTGTTGGTGACTGTTGTTAATGGCACTTCCTTTCTCCCTCAGTTGAAAGCACATATGCCGTGTGGGCATTTATCCTTACTCCATACCTCAACCCATCCACCCCAAGTGAGAGAAGATACAATGTGACACATAGAACTACGCGCAACGTTGTGGAGCGCACATTTGGACACTTAAAAAGCAGGTTCCGCTGCGTCCACAAAAGTGGACGTGCACATCCGTACCGCCCCATCGTCTGCTGTAAAATAATAACAACATGTGCCATGCTGCATAACGTTGCCACAAAGAAAGGAACAGCAGTGGAACTAACTGACTCCGAGGACGAGGGTGAGGATTGTCCACAGCCAGAGCACAGCGCAGCAGGTGAGGCAGCAGCACCAGATGGGAGACACAGACGGGCTGAGATCACACGCAACTATTTCTGAGTAAGTAAGGATACACAGCCAGTTACTGTAATTGTGTGAAGGTGTTTTATTAGCATAGCACACCGCCACAACATGAAGGGCTTAACATGCCCGGCCAATATGCAATGCAGATTACAAAGGCGAAATGGGTTATATCACCCATTTCGCTATACCATGTGATGGCTGGCATTACTTCCTGCGCCCACGTGCAGCACTGCTGCGTTCCCTGGGCACACTGTCCTCACTGGCAGTCTGTCCTGTGGCAGCGCTGTGCCGTTCGCTGCGCCTCCTGGACTCGGTTACAGGGTGCGTGATGCTATTGTGGCTAGTTGCCTCTTCACTATCCCCTCCATCACCTGCACCTGTAGTGGCTACCTGGTTTGTCTGTAGCACTTCCAGTGCACTGGTCACTGTGACCAGCCCCCTTGGCACGTCACGGCTGCAGTGGGCCATCTCCTCCTGCATGGCCACTTAGCACCTGCAGAGCAGAGAGGTGGCAGTGGAGAGGCGGTTCACCGCCTTAGTGTAGTTGTCAAGTTTCTGCCTCTCCCTGCGCCTCGCCAAACGGTCCTCATCCATTTTGCTGCACAGCAGCCTCACTGCCTCGGACATGTCCCTCATGCCCTCAGCCACAGTATTGTTCATGCTGCTGATGCCCTTCTCGATTTGCAGCATGTGCCTATTCATGTGTACCATCTGACGTTGGACTGATCTTATTGCTTTGCCTTGCAGGCGCTGCACCTTGAGCATGTTCCCCTAAAGACTGGCAAATACACTTTGATCCTCGCCCTGTGAAACTGGACTGGCTGCCCTTGCTCTGCAGCATCTGGCACCTGTGTGGGCGCGCTCGGCGGGGAACTGTGTGCCTGCACTGTTGGCATCCTCTGCCACCATGGACTGTTGGCCTTCCATGCTGTCCTCCTCGGACACCTCCATCTGCTGGAGGCTAGCCACAGTATGCCTCCTGGCTCTCGATGGTGGTAACGGTGATGGTGGCGGTGGTGATGGTGGTGGTGGTGATGGTGGTGGTGTGTTGGTTCTGCAGGTAACACAACCTCCTCATCCTGTGTTCTCTCTCCCCTGGGTGCCTTTCCCGTGTCCCCTGCTGCAACCCTGCATGGTGGCTCGCCTGTGGAGACAGAAGGTACATTTGCTCACTTGTCTGGCAGCATTTGCATAATAATTTCATGACTGCCAATCAAACTGACAGTCCTCTGTTTGCTAATTGCGGATGTGTGTCACATGCCTTTGGGTTCTGTTGACTGACTGTTATGATATGTGTTACTTCTGACTACATCTCCCATAATGCATTGCAGGTTTGTAGTAAAACATGTACTGGAGTGGGATTCATAGTGCCTCATTGTGGATTGGGGATTGGGGTTAGGGAGTGGGGGGCACAGCATGCTGCGCATGCATCTTCTTACCTTGCCTGTTGCCAGCTCTGGATGAGCTGTCTGCATCCTCAATTCCACTCACACTCTCCGGCTGGAGGGTGGACTCCACCAGGAGATCCAGGGCAGTTGGTGCGGGTGCTGTGTTTCTCCCTCCACCTGTCTGGTTGGCTTGCTTCCTTCTCTCTGCCAGCCTCTCCTTTGCACGCTTCCTGAGGTCATACCAGAGTTTTTTAAGTTCTTCAATGGAGCGCTGGGTTTCCTGGATGATCAGCCATATCTGCCTCTTCTGAGATTCAGGCACTTCTAACACCAATACTCCGAGAACAATCAGTGGCAAAGCGGGGCAAAATTAGGCCCATGTCAGAATACAGTTGAAAGAGCATTTTATCTTTTCAAATCCAAATGAGGTTCTCTAGCAATATATAACTAGCATTGGCTTGTGTTGTGCTTCAGATCATAACTTCATGAAAACAGGTACACATAAATCCAATCTACACAAAGACAGCAGTGGTGGCTGCTCCCAGGCAGCAGTAGTAGAGCCTGGAAGTAGGGGGGTGTTTAAAACAAAATCACTTAGTATGTCGATAATAATGTCATAGGACGACATTCATTGCGTTTATCAATGCTTCCATTCTCACTAACAATGGTTTCAACGCTTATGGTGGTTAAGGCCTTCTCTTAGGGACCCTTCACTAGTGGCTTAAGCTTAAGCATGCAAGGGGAACATTTCAGAGTCCCCTGCGCCATCGGAGCATTACTTTTGTCTGCCAAGATTCCAAAATCATATGTATGAGGCTGTGCATGGTTTTGAATAGTCTCATAGAAATGGAGAAATGCAAGGCAGTGCAAACCGCTGCTTATTCTGCTCTCGGGAGGCATTCCATGGGCCTTGTGATGGGCTTTCCCACACAACACCCAGGGATTTTGATGCTGCCCCAGATTTACAAGATCATGTAAACCTGGGGAAGCGTCAAATCCTTACGCTTCTCGAGGTGCGGCGTAACGAGGAGAAATATCTTGATTCCTCATAGTTATTTCCTATTTCTATGTGAGCTGCATTCTGCAGCACATTTAGAAAGATGAAAACACCTCTTAGGATTGTTTCTGTGCAAAAAGGTGTCCCTTCCTGCAGAAAACCAATCCTTCAAGCAACACAGGTACGCTTGCAAGGATGCCTACGTTGGTGCTAGGCAGCCGTAACTGTGCCAGCATGGGGTGAAAGGATAGTTATGCGCCCTATTGCATAAATATGGTGCATTCCTGCCCTTTCACCTTGCATAGGGCAACGCAGCAAGGTGACTTGCTGTGCTGCTTCACGCCAAATTCCCGTTAATGAAGGCCCAAGTGTTATATTCTGTTTTGGACATTCAATGATATACATGTATTCACACTGTTTATTGATGACATTAGCAATGTGCATTTTTCATAGTGTCTTAGCTTACATTCCACTGGTTGCCTCAGTTGTTGTTGGAGAGCAACCAGAAAGGATGTAAGCCGTGCTGCCAATAAATCATCTTTAAATTATTTGGATTCATGGCATCTTTACAATGGCGATGATGGGAAGACGACTCTACACTCCTGTCTTAACCGCAGCACGGGAACGGAGTGCATGCAGTGGCTACGCTGGATCAAATTTATTATTGTGGTAATTATTCCTCTTGGTATTTGATGGAACGGATTCTACATTGTTTTTGAAAAGAGTGACCTTACATCCATTTTTGCGCTATTTCAAGAATTTTCCCGAATTGGATTTACTACAATCTACTTAAAAAATAATCTTAACTGCCGTCTACCTTCTGGAAACGTCTGCCGTCACTGCGGCCATCAGGATTCCATTTCGACGCCGGCATTGAGAAGTCACGAAAGCAACACGTAACAGCGTCACTAACTAATAGTCTTCACGCTGCAAAGTGCGTATGATGTACATCCGGGCAAACATTTCAGACGCAACATGTGTGCAACGTAAATCTGAGTTAGCGCTTCACCCGTTACCATGACAATGTATCGGAGTCACGGACTGTAGGAAGTAAGCCTTCTCTTGTGCATATCGGTACGTGTCCTCGGATTGAAGCGCTATTTCTGGGCAAGCATTTTTTAACTTGAAATTAGTATAACTTGACTGTTCTCACGAGGCTGTTGATTTTCACTAAAGGAAACATTGACATTACAGGTACAGACTCGTTTTATTTTCATCATTACTCAGAGAGGTACAGTACATTCAGTGCATGTTAATTCATTTCAAAATTATTAATTTAAAAGATTTTTTTTTTTTTTTAAAGGGGAGAATTTCTAATATATTTGGATATAGCATATTATTATCTTTTGGATCATAATGCAATTTGATCCACCAGCCAAATTTTTACAAAATAAAGGAGACCCACCCATTCCGTGGTCAAGATGGAAAGAGGAATTTATAAACTATATGAAGGCCATTGATGGTGAACGTATGGGTGCGGAGAGGAAAAAGAGCATTTTTTTACATTGCCTAGGGTCAGAAGGACAAGACATATTTAGAGTACTACCTCAAGTCACGACAGTGAATGGCAGTGGAGACAATATGAATGTTTATGCTGAAGCTTTAGCTAGGATGGAAAAGAGATTCAAAAAAGTCAGTAATATTGCTTTGAACAGATTTAAATTTTATACAAGAGAACAAAAGGAGGAAGAATCGTTCGACGATTTCTTAACTGCACTTAGATCCTTGAGTTTACATTGCAATTTCGGTGGCATTACGGACAAAATGATCCGTGATCAAATCATTGTTCACGTCAAAAATAAAAAAACTCAAGAAAAACTATGGGTGATGGGAGATCCGAATTTAGAAGAAGCAATTGCCACAGCAAAATCTACTGAGCAATCCGAAAAATGGATGGATATAGTTAACAAAAAGTCTAATACAACAACCAAAGAAGAGGAAATTTGTATCACTAAGTCAAAAATTGAACCAAAAAATGATAACTCACATGGAAGCACATCGAAACCGACTTATAGTCATACTAACAGGAAATTAGACACAAACAGTCACACTTTTTGTTATAGATGTGGAAGTAGATTTCACGTTGTATCATTTTCAGGCTGTCCTGCTATTAATAAGGAATGCAGAGTTTGTGGTAGGTTGGGTCATTTCAGTAATGTTTGTAGGGATGTGAAACGTTATTCCAATCGTACACGTAATGTCTCAAGTAATTTGGAAGCCTACAAAGTCACCAGTATCAAGAAGTTCCAGAACAAGACACAGGGTTTGTAGTTTCAATTTTAAATAAAGACCCTGAGGCTAATCTGAAATCACCAATATGCACCTTCAGCATTATGGAGACTGACATAGATCTTATGGTAGACTCCGGATCACCTTGGACAATTATCACTATGAAATATTTCAATGAGAAGTTAAGTGATGTTTGTGATTTTAACAACCTACAACCGTCAGATATTTGTGCAGAAAATTTTAACGGTTCAAAGATTGATATAGAAGGTTTTCTACATGTAACGTTTGGTTTTAAAGGAAGGTTTGTTCACATTAAACTATACATTGCCATCAAAGGAGTAAATGTGTTAGGGTGGCGTGACCAATGGAGGTTAGGTATTATCCTAAATCCACGATCCAACGAACCTGTTTCCTTAAGTGAGGAATATAGTAAAAATATAGCTATAGTCAATCAAAATGATAGTTTGATTTGCAAAGAAACAAAACTAATTGAAAATTATGATAAGGTGTTTTGCGACAAACTGGGGAAGTTGAAAAATTTACTCATAAAATTGTTCTAAAGGCAAATGCCATACCTGTTAAACAAAAATTAAGAGGTGTACCCATAAACATATGGGAAGAATTGAGGGATATGCTGAAAGACTTAGCAGATGAATGTATCATAGAACCCATTGAGTCCTCTGAGTGGATTTCGCCCATTGTTTTGGTGCGCAAGCCTGATCAAAAACTCAGAATATGTGTGGATTTGAGAGTCTTAAATGCAAATATTGTTATAGATTGTCATCCACTCCCGAACATCAACGAAGTAGTGTCTATGTTAGATGGTGCAAAAAAAAATTCCACATTAGATTTAAGATCTGCATACCACCAAATAGAGCTCACATAGGAGTCAAAGAAATTAACTGCATTCATCACACCACAAGGATTATTTCAATACACTAGAATGCCTTTCGGCTTGGCATCTGCAGCATCTGTGTTCCAAAGAGTTATGTTCCAAATTTTCAGAGACATAGATGGGTATGTAAAGTGCTTTCAAGATGACATTTTAATTTTCTCGAAGAATGTTGAGGAACACGAGTTACATTTGAATGAAGTATGTAAAAGACTAGATAGTCATGGGCTTACATTGAAAGCTCATAAGTGTAAACTATTTAAACAATCTGTGGAGTACTTAGGACATACTCTATCTGGAGATAGCGTTGTACCAAAAAAGTCTAATGTTGATGCCATAATTAATGCTCCCACTCCTGAAAACAAAGATCAGCTATTATCATTCGCAGGAATGTGCGAGTACTATAGTAAGTTCATTGAAAATTTTGCAACAAAGATGGAACCATTACGAAAGTTGTTGAGGCAAAATGTTACATTTTCTTGGGAGAATGAACAACAAAATGCTTTTGAAAGCATAAAAAGAGATGTTGTGAGTGCACCCACCTTGAAACCGTTCAGAATGAGGAAAGAGTGCATTATTACAGTGGATGCTAGTCTATATGGTTTGGGTAGCGTACTATCTCAGAGGGAAGGTATGCACGAATGGAATGTGGCTTTTGCATCAAGGACTTTGAATGATACGGAACGTAAATATGCTGTCATTGAAAAGGAATTACTTGCGTGTGTATGGGCAGTAGAACACTATAGAATTTATGTGTGGGGAAGTAAATTTACACTCAGAACAGATCACAAACCTTTAGTTACTATTTTATCTACAGGTGGAGGGTGGAATTTCACTGCCAGAATTTCTAGGTTAGTATCAAGACTTCAAGAGTACAATTTTAAAACTGAGTATGTACCAGGGAAGAAAAATGTCACTGCAGATTGCTTATCATGATTACCATGTGACTATGGCGATGTTAATGTTGTTAGAGAGACAGACTTTGTGGTAAGCATTAATGATATTTGTTCCCCAGATTTCCAAGACATTACAGAAAAATTTTGGTCTGAATGTGAAAGAGAAGATGACGTATGGAGTAACCTAAAATATTTTATCTTAAATGGGTGGCCAAACAAACACCAAGTAAGGTCAGAATTAACACCATTTCTAAATATTTCTGATCAACTAGAACTAGAAGGTGATCTAATTTTAAAAGCGGGCAAGTGCGTTACACCTAGAAGAGTTCAGGAAATGATCCTTAAATTAGCCCACAGAACTCATTAAGGAATTTAAGCGATGAAAAGGTTGATTAGAAATTACTTTTGGTGGCCAGGTATGGATAGATTTCTTGATCGGGTCGTCAGGGAGTGTGATGAATGTATTTCCAGTGAAAGGATGTTGAAGTTAAATGTTCCACCCATGAAAATTGTCCCTTGGCCCAAGGAGCCATGGCAGAAAGTAGCATTTGATATTTCAGGACCATTTAGTAATTTACCCGAGAATTCTAGATTTGCATTGGTCATCATTGACTATCATTCAAAATGGCCTGAGGTTAAATTTGTGTCGAAAGCTACCACCAGTGCTGTAATTAGTTTCTTCCAAGAAATTTTTGCTCGTGAAGGATGTCCTGCCACTCTGGTGTCTGATAATGGTGTGCAGCTCACATCACATGAAATGAAGGTATTTCTTAATAATTGTGGAATCAAGCACATGTTGACATCTCTTTATGAACCACACGAAAATGGGCAGGTAGAAAGGTTCCACAGAGTACTTAAAACTTTCATCTCAGACTCTGTAAAATATAGTAATGATTGGTTGAGTGCTTTGAGAGGGCGCCTTTGGGTTTATAGAATAACCCCACACACCACTACTGGCATCAGTCCGTTCAAGTTACTGAAAGGGAGAGATCCTGCATCTAGTATATATCCATGGTGGTTCAAGGATAAATGTAAGGTTCTTGCTAATGACAAAGAATGTGTGCATGTTACTGCTAAGAGAGTAGGGTTTAAACAACTCAAGACCAAAGATTGGTATGACAACAAGTGGAAAGCAAAGGTGCATAATTTTAGAATCCGAGACTGGGTGAGAGTTCTTAAACCCGGTATACTTACCAAAGGTACTGGGAAATTTGGCAAGGCCATACAAATAAAAAAAATCTTTTGCAACAGTGTTATTACACAAGATGGGAAGGTGTGGAATGTCAGGAGATTGGCTAAATGTCCTGTCAAAAATGCCGGTCCAAGTCCCTGTCAACAATTTGGTGTTAGGAATAATGATCACAATTCTATAAATTCACCCTCAGTACATCTCAAAGATACAGTAGCTTCAAGAGTTAAAAGCAATAGCTGTATAAGAAATGCCCCCCAAAAAATGTATGATTTTGTTTAGTGGAGAAGTGTGGCTCAATGATTAGAGCAGCAGACTCTGATGCAGAAATCTAGCCCGGGACCAGGGTTCAATTCCCTGCCTCAGTGGGTCTTGGGCTCAAATATTCCACAGACCTGATAATTCTCGCCTTGGTGCCATTCAAATCATGGAGTCCCACTCTGCAATTCTGGGCAATAGCTTGCTTAATCTCCACAACGGCCCCCACAATGCTAAGGATGCCTGGCCTCCACCTTGGGGGTGCCCAGGAGTGGACGCCTCACAGGGAAAGCCAGGATGGGTTCCACAGTGGTATTCGTACAAGCACCTTGAGACCCTTGCGGGTGAGTAGTGCGCTATACAAGTATCAATTTACATTTACATTTTAGTTTACGTGTTACGCTCAATTTATGTTCATGATATTTAGGTAATTTATTGTATCTATATTACTTGTTGTTGATAAGGGAGATATGTTATATTCTGTTTTGGACATTCAATTATATACATGTATTCACACTGTTTATTGATGACATTAGCAATGTGCATTTTTCATAAGACATTCTATGTTCTATTTGCAGTTTCTTAGCTTACATTCCACTGGTTGCCTCAGTTGTTGTTGGAGAGCAACCGGAAAGGATGTAAGCCGTGCTGCCAATAAATCATCTTTAAATGTTTTGGATTCATGGCATCTTTACACCAAGTGTACAGACTTTGAACACTATTTACACTATTTACAGGTGAGGGAACTGTATGGTTTCTGGTTGTGAACCCTCAGCCACCTTTGTTGTCAGATATCCTTGATAAGGAGGTCTGTCCACCACAGAATTGCTTATCATTAACTCGTTGCTCAATGTGGTTTCAATGGCGAATGCTTAATGATACAACCTTAATTTAGAGTGGGTCAATATTACATGAATTCCATGCCAGGGAGTAATATGCAAGGCAGGTAAACAATCATTGGTGCTGATGCACAGAGAGAAAACTCCTTACATGTCAGAAACATTAATTGTATGGGCGATTCTCTGCCAGCGGGACAGAGGAGAGGCATTAGGTTCTCGAACTTGGTGGTTTTGCAGGTCACCCAGCAGGGGCTAAATGACCTTGTTTGTCCCACAGGTCAGTCCATCATTTCTGGATGTAAATTATTTTATGTGTAACAGCGATTACAGATTTCATTTCACCAACAATTACAGTCCATGTTGCCCTCATCTGATTCAGGCAGGTGATCTGCAACTTTGCCCTAAATAATTATGGTTCCATCTTGAATGTCATGACCTTTTCTATAGTGTCATGTAACCTGGATTCTCTGGCAATCCGGGATATGTTGCCTCTCTATTGTGAGAGCCGCAGTCCAACAGGTAGCTACAAGCGAGAACATAACTCTTTTATTCATAATCATGGTGTAATGCAAGGGTTTGCAAGCTGCCACATAGCAGTCCAGAGACATCACTGCTAGTAGAAGACATTCTATCCCAGCAAAGGAAATGAAGGAGTAACACTGTGCCATGCAAGCAATAAAGGCAATTGCCTTAACCTGCGACAAAAAGTAAGCAAGCATTTTGGGAACTGTAGTTGATGTGATGCAGATATGTTATTGTCACTATGATCCGCATGTTTGCAAGGAGGTTTATAGCATAATGAAAGAGAAACAACACGAAGAGTGGGATCTGGTGCTGAGGGTCACTGCTGAGTCCAACTAGGATGAAGTCTTTCACTCTGGTGTAGTTCTGGATATCTCTGCTTTCTATCAGTTTGGTCTACAAGGAAAAGAGCGGCCCAAGTAAGTCAGGGATGATGAACACAATGAGACAGGTCAAATCCAAACATACCATCACAAATATAGGCCTGGAATATATCTCTAAATACCACTGATAATGATTTTAATTTAGCAAAGGTCAAAATCCGTGGAGAAAATATAATAAAAAGCGATTCTACATTATATATTTAGGCCCAGATTTATGAAGGATGACATAAGGTGATGCAAGGGCCACACAATCCTTAAGTGATATTTACCAAGCCCCTCAAGACCACCTTGTGTGGCCCTGCAATGGTTGGTAAATCTGGTGTAACGCCAGGCAGCCAAGTCCAGTGATGGCCAGCACATGTAAGAGCATTGGAGGCAGTGGGGTGGGGCATGGGGGGAGAGTTAACAGACGATGGGATAGGTCAAACTAAATTTAAAAAAACACTTACATCGCTTGAGCCGCATCACCGACTGGGCGATGCGGTGAGCACAAGTTTTTATTTATTATTTCATTTAAATTTACCTATCCCAACGTCAGTTAACTACCCCCCACCCTGCCCTCCCCTTCCTCGCCGCCTTTATCTGTGCCAGCCGCCACTGCCCAAGTCGCTGCTTTGCATTACTCTGCGCTAGGAAGGGTGTTACAGGGCTGCATCAACCTATGCATTTTGGTGCATCTCAGATTTACCAAGACTTATAAACCTGGAAATGCGTCAAAATTGTATGCCTTCCTGATAGAGGTGCAACTTTATTTCTCCTCTTTGTTTCACTTTTTTAAGAATGATGCACTCTGCAGGACACTTAGAAAGAGGAAAACAACTCTGAGGATTGTTTTTGTGCAGGAAGCTGTTCCTTCCTGCACAAAAACAATGCTGGCTGCAACCAGGCACCCTTGCTCCATGGTGCAAGGGTGCCTTCAGTAGTGCTAGGCTGGTCACAGTGCACTTGTGTACCAGCACAGGGATAGGGCATGAATGTGCCATGTCTTGACAGATATGGTTTATTCCTGCCCTCTTCATTTGAAGCAGCTCAGCAAGTTGTATCGCTGCATTGTGCTGCACCAAATAATGATAAGTCTGGGCCTTAGTGCAGAAGTATTTAAACAAATGTCATTCAAAATAACTTACCCCCTACTTTTTATATATAGTTCAATGTTTAGAAAGGAAAGATTTATTTTTTAAATATGGTTTCTAATTCCTGATAATCTTCTTCTGGGGCTGCTTTGGCTCACTTGTCAGGGGTGGAGCCTTCCTACAGACAACTCACATCTGAAACTTCTTGTGATGTTTCCTATACCTTAGCCCCTTTTTTGATTACACAAATCTCAAATTAAGTCATTTCTGTTCAGTGCTACAATTGTCAAGACTCTCCGTTCATCTTCAACGTATCTAGGCCTATGAATGGTAGTGTCTCTGATGCCTCAGGTCCACTTTTCATCAGCTCTCTATTAGGCATCTTGAAACAGGTGTCTCTGCATCCTTAATCAACGCTTCTCCTCTGGCTTCTTTCTATGCTTTTATGATAGTGTCTATGTGAGTCTCTCACATTTCTCTACTCAACCTCCTATTGTGAGCTCATAGCACATATGCACCTCCCTGGCTAAATGGATGTTAGCTCATTTAGGTCTCTCCTGAAGTGTGCTCAGGATTGACTGATTTAGAGAAGGTCATGTCTCTGCCCACAGTGCCCATTATCTGGCTGAGACTTCACCTTTTCTATTGTGAATTAAAATTGAAATTTTTAGGGATTTTTTTCTGTAGGTGAAGGAATATAAATAACAGCATCATACGATTCATAAGATCTGTTGGTGATTTTAAAATAACATTGTTGTAGAAAATTGCCATCTTTTGCATGATACACTCCCAGATTTTTGCCCTATGAATTGGCATATTTAACTTACCTATAAGTCCCTAGTATATGATGCATAGTGTTCCCAGGGCCAGGGAGTTAAATGCCACTAGCGGACTACAGTACTACAGTACCTATTGTACCATCCACTACAGTGTCATGCAAACCTAGCTTCAGAACTATCAATCTAGCCTGACTGAAGCAACTGTTAAACTATAATTTGTCCTGTCAAAATAAACCCTTTGGCAAGTCTAAATTTACCTTTTGAATATTAATAAGTCACTTCTAAATAGTCCTATAACCCATAAAGCAGGGTACATGGTATTAGAAATATAGTCCATGTAGAAAGTTAATGCTAAATATGTCCTTATAGTGACTAGTACCTAAAAGCTATTTGCACTGTAGCAATGCTGGCTGTTCCATAGAGAAACATTGGGATGCATGTTAGATTTAAAACTGCAATCTTCAACTAGGAAAACATTTAGAAATGTCATTTGTGGAACCCAATAGCCATGCCCCTAAGGAGAGTGACTGTTCTTGTGGTGGCCAGAGCATTGATGGAGATATTTACCCAAGTGGGATAAATAGTCCTATAACCCATAAAGCAGGGTACATGGTATTAGAAATATAGTCCATGTAGAAAGTTAATGCTAAACATGTCCTTATAGTGACTAGTACCTAAAAGCTATTTGCACTGTAGCAATGCTGGCTGTTCCATAGAGAAACATTGGGATGCATGTTAGATTTAAAACTGCAATCTTCAACTAGGAAACATTTAGAAATGTCATTTGTGGAACCCAATAGCCATGCCCCTAAGTAGAGTGACTGTTCTTGTGGTGGCCAGAGCATTGATGGAGATATTTACCCAAGTGGGATTCCCTAGGAGGTTATGTCTGATAGAAGCACCATCTTGATGTCAGAGTACATGAAAGACATGTGGGATGAGTGTGGCGTAACCTATATGTTCTCCAAACCACACGATCCCCAGACCAATGGGCATGTTGAGAGATTCAGCAATACCCTGAAGAGCATGGTTGTAGACCTGTGTGACCCTTTAAGACATAAGTGGGTTCTCTTCTTATGATGCTTGTTTATTGCTTACAGTGAGGTACTCAAGAAAGGAGTGGGCTTTGAGTTACTGTTTGGGCACCCTGTAAGAAGACCTCTTAATCTTGTGAAGGAGAGGTGGGCAAAATCTCCCAGGAAACCCCCACAATTGATTACATGTTATCCCTCAGAGCCCCAACAAAAATGTAGGGGCCAGCCAGGAAAGGACAAAGCAGTGGTATGACCAGAAAGCCACTCTGGTTAAATACCATTTAGCGGGCCACAGGGCAAGCATGAGCTACTCGGCCCAACCATGGGGATTGAGGCCTTCTATTCCACATGTCCCAGTCCCCAGACTCTCAGTGGTAGTGCTGGTCACGAATTCCAAGGCTTTGCGGGGTGAAGATAAGAACAAGTGGATGAACACAGGCACATAACTACAAATATATTCAACAGCAGCAATACATGATTGTCCAGCAAAAAACTTGTTTTCATGAAAAAAGGAATATTTTTATACGAACATAAAGTAAAATACGACATTCACAAACAGTTACCTGAGGTCAGTGCTCTAGTGTTTTATAGGATTGTCCATGAGTCCTAATCCCCTCTCGATAGCTGTGGTGGTTATTGCCCATTCACTAAAGGCAACGTTCAGGTTAAGCTCCACTAGTAATCCAAGCCTCACGAGTCCCACTCTGTTAGACCTGTCATCCTTAAGGTGGTATTCCCACTGGCCTTTGATCTTTTGCTTCCCATTTTTGCGATTCTTTTTGTTGTCCTTAGGACTCTGAGCACTTTACCACTGTTGACCAGTGCTAAAGTGCAGGTGCTTCCCCCTAAAAACATGATGACGTTGATGTATACCAGTTTGGCTTATTTGTTGTACTGATAAGTCCCTTGTAAAGTGGTATACCATATACCCAGGGCCTCTACTTCAAATGCTACCAGTGGGCCTACAGCACTGATTGTGCCACCCACAGAAGTACACTTTCAAACTTGTCTCAGGCCTGCCACTGCATTGTCTGTGTGCAGTTTACTGCCATGCCGACTTGGCATTTAAAATGAACTATCAGACCTTATATCCCCTTTTATTACATATAAGTCACCTCTAAAGTATGCCCTAAGTAACCCTAAAGGCAAGGTGCCATGTGAGTAAAAGTTAGAACATGTACTTTAATTTTTTGCATGTCCTGGTAGTTACAAACAGCCTATTTTGTTTTACACCACTGTGAGTTTCACCCCTCTCATAGGCCAGCTTTGGGAACTCCTCAATACACTTTTAAGCTGTCATTCCTGACCAGAGAGGAGTAGCTTTTTCATGTTTCATATCTTTGAAATGTTAATAATAAATCCGCCTTACTAGAAAAGTTGGATTTAACATTGCTGTTTTAGAAAGTGGGCATTTCTCTGCGCTTACCGCAACGGACCAAGCACGAAACCTCAGCTTGATAGTTGACTCATCTCTCATGATGAATCACCAGTTCAACGCCTTCTCCTCGGCCTACTTAAACACCCTCTGCATAGTCCGAGAAACGTTCAGATGGATCCCATCCCAATCCATAAAAACGGTCATGCACACCCCCATCAGCAGTATACTGGACTGGTTATTTATGCTGGAATTAACTAGAAACTGCTTCACAAACTCCAGACCATCTAGAACACCACAGACAGACTGATCCTAGGCATCCCCCATCACAACCACATCACCTAACACCTCTGCGATCTCCACTGGCTCACCATCAAAAGTAGAATAACCTTCATGCTCCTCACTCATGCATACATGTCCCTCCACAACATTGGACCATCATACCTAAACAACTGCCTCTCCTTCTACGCACCCAAGAGATACCTCAGATCAGCTGACCTCTTTCTAGCCACTATCCCACGCATCTACAAGATCAGAACGGGAGGAAAGTCCTTCTCTTACCTCACAGCCAAGGCCTGGAACAACCTCCCTCCGGCAAATCCCTACTCTGCCCCAGTTCAGGAAGGACCTCAAGACCCTGCTCTTTGGATGACTTCAGCACTCAACGGAGCTGCCCCCCCACCTTCCCCAGTGCCCTGATACCCCTTCGGGTGAGTAGCTGAACTTTACCACCCCTGTTTGATTGATATACTGCTCTATGTGCCTGACAGCCTGTCTCCAATACACGTCTGGGGTGAGTGGAAGCTACACTTTGTGCATTCCCTCGAAACAGCCGCAAACACAGAAAGGTGAGGCTCATTTGCATTCTGCATGCTCACCTGCATTCATCTGCATTCTGATGGGTCTTACAGGCCAGGTGTTAGATAAATATGTTAATTTGCAACTCTCACAATATCTGGAGGAGAATATTATTTTGCACCCAAATCAATCAGGTTACAGACCTCAATTTGGCACTGGGACAGCTCTGTTGAACTTAGCGGATCACATGAGGTGCCCCCTAGACAATGGTGGGGGAGGCTGTCCTGATTATGTTAACCTTATCAATGGCCTTCAATACTGTCCCCCATCGCAGTTACCTCGACCGCCTCCAAGCTATTAGGATCAAGGGCCTAGCCCTGAAGTGACTCACCTCCTACTTGGATAAAAGAAGGCAAGAGGTTTGTATGCCCCCTTTTTCCTCTAAGGCTCGTGAATTAATGGTTGGAGTGCCTCAAGGATGGGCACTCAGCCTTACCTTGTTCAATATATATCTCACACCCGTAGCCGTGGTAGCTGAGACCTTATGGGCTTAGGTAATCTGTTACATTGATGATACCCAGCTTCTCTTCTGTTGTGGAAAGGGAGAAGTGCTCACTGGTGAGGTCATCAAAAATTGCCTCTATAAGATCTTATTACTGTTTGTCTATCAACCAATTCAAATTCAATCCAGATTAAACAGAGATTGTGTTTTTGTCCCAACATCACCAGATATTTGGAGGACCTTCTGGCTGAAGAAAGCCCCCTCCGTGGCTCTTTGTACTGTAAAGACGTAATACGTATGGGGGTGCGAGGAGGAGGACAACGGAAAGAAGAAGACACTGCAGCGAGGAGGAGGGTTCCCCACAGAGAAGCTAAGTGTTTTTTTAAAGAAAAATGTAAAAACTTTCCGTCGGCCTGGGGCGGAGCGGAGCTCTGCGTAGTTCCACTGAGTTTTTTTAAAACTATGTGGAACTACCTGGAGCACCACTCCCCATACTCCACTCAGGTTTAATTTCTACAGCTCACTCTGGCTATGTGCTCCACTAAAAAGTCTAACTCTTGCTGAGAAATTGACACTTCTCAGTCCATATCAATTTCCTAGGCTGCTTCTTGGAAGTCAAAGCAGTCAATCGGGCAACTATATTTCCCTAGTTTTCTGCAATTTTCCTATAATACCTGGTGAGTTCTAAGAAGGTCCTCACCTCAGTCTGGGTGTAGGCACCTCCCATTCCACCACAGGCTGAATTTTGGCATCCAATGGGCAAATCTTCCTAATCCCCACCTCATGCCCAAGGTAGACTATAGTGGACTGGCCCACCTGACACTCGGTCACCTTGATGGCAATTTCTGCCTTCTATATCCTACCCAGCACAAGTTCTAGGTGTCTCAGGTGGTTCTGCCATACATTTCTGAACACTACAATGTCATCTAGGTAGGCCACACCAAATTCATTCAGCCCTGCAACAATATGGTTCACCAGGTGCTGAAAAGTGTCAGGAGTATTCTTCAAACCAAAGGCATCACCTTGAAGTGATATTAAGTATTCAGGTGTCAAAAATGCAGTCTCCTCTTGGCAGCTGGTGCCAAAGCAATCTGCCAATATACACTTGTCAGATCCAAGAAGCTTGAATACTTTGCAGCACCTAATGGATCCAGAAGCTCATCTGCTCTTTGGATTGGATAGGTATCTGTCTGGGTTACTTCATTGAGGGCTTGGTAGTCCACACAGAATTGCAATTCAGTAGGCCCTTGCTTTGATACTCATACCACAAGACTAGACTGTGGACTATGAGATCTCTGAATGACCCCCTGAAGGTTTGACTCCATTTTAATTAGTCCCCGAATCCATCTTAGGTAATAGAAGTCACCATCTAAAGTGATGGAAAGTGATGGAAGTAGCTATCTTAGCTAATAGGGGTTGCCATCTTAGGTAATGGATGTCACGATTCTTCCTCAAATTATGCAGAATCACTGTCATGTCTGCCATGTGAAGCTGATGTTGTATGACCTTATCTTTTTAAGAACTGTGATAGTGTCAAGTCATTTAGCTAATGACATAGATATAACACTGGATGCACCATCAGTTTGGGACAAGTGTCTACTTATCACCATTTCAAGGTCAAATTAAAACAAATACAGACATATACCCAAAGTAGTATAGACTTCTTTTTGCCTTATGTGTTCATAGGGAAAGGTCTGGGATGCACACTGTGAGGCACATTATGTATGTCAGACATTCTAATTTCTGATAAGATTTAGTATATAAGGGCTGTCACTTAACCACTGTCTAAACGCACAGATCCTATATAGGTTTATAGGAACTACACAACATTATCACAGTTTCAGCATCCTCAAGAACCTCTCACCCCACCTGCAACCACCTCACCCAGCGACACCGGACCAAAAGCAGACCCTGCTCAGTTGAACTCCCCTCACCACTGACGACACCCTCAAGATCATGAAGGCTGTCCCCACATGGATGAAGGACAGCTGCCTCAAGCTCGATTCAGAGAAGACCGAAGTCCTCATCCTGGGCTCCACCCCCACCACCTGGGATGACTCCTGGTGGCCCGCAGATCTTGGATTCCCCCCACACCCACACACCATGCACAAAACCTTGGCATCATCCTGGACTTCTCGCTCACCATGAACCGCCAGATCAACTCCATTTTATCATCGTGCTTCCACATGCTACGCCTGTTCCAAAAGATCTTCAAGTAGATCCCCCCCTGAGTCCAGAAAGACGGTCACCCATGTACTCATCTGCAGCAGACTCAACTACGGCAAAGCACTCTATGCCGGCATCACTGAGAAATTCCTCAAGAAACTGCATAACATTCAGAATGCCTCTGCCAGGCTCATTCTCAACATTCCTTGACAGTCACATCACTGGTCACATGAGAGACCTCCACTGGCCCCCAGTCAACAACAGAATCACCTTCAAGCTCCTCACACATGCCTACAAAGCCCTACATGACACGGGACCTGTGTACCATAACCACCATCTTGCATTCCACTCACCCAGTAGAGGTCTTGCTTCGCCCAACTGGCCCTGGCCACCTTCTCACGTATCTGCAAGATCACGACTGGAGGAGTATCCTTCTCCTACCACGAGGAAAAGACCTGGAACACCCTGCCTCTCCACCTCAGACAATCACCGTCACTGCCTCAATTCAGGAAGGACCTCAAGACCTTGCTCTTTGACTGAACCACAGTGCCTTTGACGGATCAGTAGCCCCCCCCGAGCTCCCTGAGACCCTCACAGGTGAGTAGCCATGCTGTTCAAGTCACCTGATTGATAGCGTCCAGGAAGAACTGCCAAAGAACTAAATGGTAGACATAATATGGATCATCAGAAGGATCAGGCAGAAAACAGAAAAAGAGGTTCCACCCTCCCTAACAGGGAACCACATCAGGCTGCCACAGTTTAAGGGGGAGGAGGGTTGGCCCCATTGTGCACAGGTAGTGTTTCAAATAAACTTCAGTCCAAGGTGGTTCCTCGGCAAAGCATTCTCCAGACACTAAAACAGTGAGGGGAGATCTACCTATAAAAAATGGCACCAGACTCAGGCAATAGTCTTCTTTCTGTTGCTGTTTATCTCCCAGTCCTCAGTAGAAGGAGCGTTTAAGAGAAAAAATAGGTAGGCTGGTTATGATGAGATTTTCTACAAACGCTTACCTCTCATCTGCAACAAGGGGCTACAATGGGCCGCATCTGCCCATGGCACAGGCCAGAGATCACCAGGCCGGTGGTGAAGCTGTGAGGGCGGAATATCATACTTCCCAGGAGATATGCAGCAATGCTATGGACAGTTGGTAGTAGGGAGAGAGAAGGTCCCTGCTCTCAGTGGTATGATCCTGCAGCATGTGCTCAGCGATCAGAAGGAGTCCATGAGCCAATGGCAGCAGGGGATAGTGCTGTTGAAGGGAAAAAGGAATAGGCAGATGAGTAAGTCAGGGTGTAGTAACATGGCAAAGAACGTGCGGGTGCCTCCTCCTGCTGGACAGAGTAATGGAAGACCTGTTTCGGCTCCAGGAGCTTCACTTAACTGCCGCCATGATTTTTGGCACCAAGCCCCACCTCCGTGGCTGACCTTTTTCACTTCAGCATATGAGAGACCCAGCATATAAAAAAATATCATTTTTGGTAGCTCACTTTATTATCGGGCAGCACATGAAAGCCTGTGCAGTGCATCTCATGGCCAAAGCAGACAGCACAAAGCCACAAAGGCTCAAACAACTTACAACTGTGCCCAAAGACCTTTGGTCCATGATATGAATAGGCTTTATTAAGGATATGCTACTCTTCAATTGTTTTACCAGGATCGTGGTGATTAACCATTACTTCCACATCCAGGGTCCTCTTCCCCTTCGTCAATCAATAAATCAATCAGGGAGTTTTAAGCGTGCTACTCACCCGTGAACATCTCGAGGCACTAAGGGGGAGGGGAAAGCAGCTCCTTTCAATCGAAGAGCCAGGTCTTGAGGGTCTTCCTGAAGATGTGCAGGGTGGTGGCGCACCTCGTGTCGCTCAGCAGCTCGTTCAAGGTCTTGGCCACAATGTAGGAGAAGGTTCTTCCACCTGTTATTGCTTTGTGGATGCATGGGGGATCAGTGAGGTGGGCGGATCGGAGGTTCCTCTTGGGTATGTGGTTGAAGATTCTGTCATGAGATATTGGGGTCCAGTATGTGGAGGCTTTTGTAGGCATCGGTGAGTATCTTGAAGGGTACTCTTTTTTTGATGGTGAGCCAGTGGAGGTTACTCAGGTGCTGGGTGATATGTTTGTGTCAGGGGATGCCGAGGACGAGTCTGGCTGCGGTGTTCTGTATGGGCTTGAGTCTGCGGAGCAGAGACTTCTTGATCCCGGCGTAGAGGGCGTTTCCATAGTCCAGTATGCTGGTTATGAGTGCAATGGTGATGGTCTTCCTTGATTCAGGGGGGATCTATTTGAAGGTCTTTCGGAGGATGCGGAGGGTGTTGTAGCAGATGGAAGAGACTACGTTGACCTGTCAGGTCAGTGGGGGCAGAGGTGCTGCTGAGGGCAGTGGGCCACCAGGAGTTGTCCCATTCAAAGGGTCCAAAAATGAGGACCTCTGTCTTCTCTGAATTGAGCTTCAGGCAGCTGCTGCTCATCCAGGATGCAACGTCCTTCATTCCTTCCTGGCAGTTGAGTCTGGTGGTTATGGGGTCCTTGGTGAGGGAGAGGATGAGCTGGGTGTCGTAGGTGTAGGATACTATGCTGAGTCCGTGCTGTCTGACGATGGTGGCGAGTGGGTCCATATAGATGTTGAAGAGCGTGGATCTGAGCGACGATCCTTAAGGTACTCCGCAGTTGATTTCCGTGGGTTCGGAGAGCAAGGGTGGAAGTCTGATTCTTTGTTTTTTGCTGGCGATGAAAGAGCAGAGCCAGTTGAGGGCCGTTCCCCGTATGCCAGCTTAGTGGAGTCTTGTGGTGAGTGTGCGGTGGGAGACGGTATCGAAGGCTGCAGAGGGGTCGAGTAGGATCAGGGCTGTGGTGCGCCCTTGGTTGAGCAGGCGATTTACCTCGCCATACAGAAAGGCAAATAGGAAATGCTGTGTAACTGGTCCCTACCCACCTATTGGATATCATAAGGCCTGACCTACCCAGCATTCCTCCTGTGTTTTTTTTCCTGTCCATGGAACTTTTGGAAATTGCTGCATTGGGTTCCTGCTAAAAATAAAACTTAATGTTATGTATTTCCTCCTGCTGGACTTTCGATGGGTTTGAGGGAATAAATGGTCAACAAATTTCAGGAACTTACTGGGCCGCAATCAGTGCCTTACAGGATTGACTCAACTGCTTTTTGGATTTATCTGCTTCCTCGCTTGCAGTGCGAATGCACAGAAGTCTGCTGTCTGAGCATGTGTGAAGTTTCAATTTCTCCGCCAAGCTGGAAAGGTAATCAAGTTCCTGCCTGAGCTCACTGGTCATCGTCTCCAGGAACCAACAATACCCTCCCACAACCAAGGGTTTAGTAATTGCTTTGGGAGCAATTTTCATACCTAATCTAGGTGGCTATTCAGATGCTATTTGACAGTTGGAACAAATGCAAATGGCCCTCCGGAGGATTTAAGGCAGGGAATAGGTAACTTTCTAAAAATTCCATTTACTTGACCATGAAATTGGATTTTCAATAACTATTTAAAGGACTCTTTAAATTATATTTCTAGCTGTTTCCTAACCATGTGTAACATTGCATTTTTACATATCCTACTTCTAAATACCATAGTTTGGGCAAAAAAGGACATTTAGGGGGTGAATTATTAATATTCAAAAGGAAGGCCTTCCCCTGTCAAAAAAGAATATTTTGACAGGTTGAATTGCACTGTCACAGTCAGGCTACAATTGTAGTTCTGAAGTCATGTTTTACATTGTGACTGTAGTGTATGGCATAATAGGTGCCGCAATCCACTAGTGACATTCAACTTTCAGGCCCTGGGTACACTTTGTACGATATAGTAGGGAATTATAAGTAAGTTAAATATGCCAATCAGGTTTATATAACAATTTCAACTTGTTGAAAGGGGATGTTAGAAACTGGGTCTCAAGTTGACAGAGGTATGCACTCTGTCCAAGTAGGGACCACAATCCTAGTCAGGGTAAGTCTGAGTGCTCACCCTCTGGTAGCTTGACACAGAGCAGTCAGGCTTAACTTAAGAGGCAATGTGTAAAGAATTTGTGCAACACTTAATACATTAAAACAGTGACAACACCACACAATAATAATCCACACCATGGTAGAACAATAGAGCTGAATTTAATGAACAAAGCAGGAACAAAAAGGCAAAAATTCAATAAGTAGAACCTGAGTTATGACTTTTAAAACAATATCTTGAAATACAGTGCTTAGGAACATAAAGCGTGAACTAGGCTATCTGGTCACGCTTGACAGGATCAAATCTGAAAGTTCAGGCTGACCGCAATGGAGCGCAGGTCCGATACAGAGAGGTTTATCTTGGGGGCATGGAAGGAGATTCTATCGTTGAGGTATTGGGGTCGGTGTTGTGGAGGGCTTTGTAGGCGAGTGTGAGCAGCTTGAAGGTCACTCTTTTTCTGATGGGGAGCCAGTATAGGTCTCACAAGTGCTGGGTGATGTAGTTGTGTCGTGGGAGGCTGAGGAAGAGTCTGGCTGCAGCATTCTGGACCGTCTGAGGTTTGTGAAGGAGAGATTTGTTGATTCCAGCATAGAGAGCATTCCAGTAGGCCCGCCTGCTTGTAAAGTGTGTGGGTGATGATTTTCCTGGATTGGGGGGATCCATTTGTAAGGTCTTGCTGAGTACGCGGAGGGTGTTGAAGCATGTGGAGGATACAGCGTTGATCTGTTGGTTCATGGTGAGAGAGGAGTTAAGTATGATGCGGAGGTTGCCACCAGTTGTCATCCCAAGTGGGTGGAGTGGATCAGAGAGTGAGGACTACTGTTTTCTCTGAGTTGAGCTTCAAGCGGCTGCTGCCCATCCAGGATGCGACGTCCTTCATTCCTTCTTGGAAACTTTGCCTGGTGATGTCGGGTTCTTTAGTGAGGAAGAGGATAAGCTGAGTGTTGTCAGTGTAGGATACCATGCTGAGTCTGTGTTTTCTGACGATGGCTGTGAGGGGGCCATGTAGATATTGAAAAGCGTGGGGCTGAGGGAGGATCCTTGGGGTACTCCACAACTGCTCTCTATGGGTTTGAAGAGGATGGGCGGGAGTCTTATCCTTTGTGCTCTGCCGGAGAAGAAAGAGCGGATCCAGTCTAAGGCAGTTCCCTGTATTCCGGAGTTGTGGAATCTGGTGGCTAGTGTGCAGTGGGAGACGGTGTCGAAGGCTGATGAAAGGTCTAGTAGGATGAGTATTACAGTGTGGCCTTGATCAAGGACTGCGCGGATGTCGTCCGTGGCTGCTAGGAGGGCTGTCTCGTGCTGTGGTTGCTGCGGAATCCGGAATGAGATGAGTCGAGGATGTTGTTGGATTCTACGAAATGCGTCAGCTGGGTGTTGACGAATTTCTCGGTGACTTTGGTGTTGAAGGAGAGGATAGAGATGGGCCTGTAGTTATTGAGGTCCGTCAGGTCTGCTGTGGGCTTCTTGAGGAGGGGTTTGACTTCGGCATGTTTCCTGTCATCGGGGAACGTGACTGTTTCGAGGGTGCAGTTGATTGTCCACTGTAGTCCTGGCGCAATGGCGGAAGTGGCTCCGTGGATGATGTGTGGCAGGCAGGGGTCAGTGGGTGCGCCGAAGTGGATGCTCCTCATTCTCAATGCGGTGACAGGGGTCCAAGTGATGAGGGTCAGCTGGGTAGCATTGTTGGTGGATGGTGTTGGGTCGGTGCCTTGGTCTTGGTCGTCATGTTTTCGTAGAGTGTCCTGATCTTGTGTGGAAGAAGGAGCTGAGTTTGTTGCAGAGGTCCTGTGAAGGAGGGATGTCGGAGGTTTCGGTCTGGTGAATTCTTGCATGATTTTGAAGAGTTCCTTGGAGTTGTGGGAGTTGGAGAGGATTCTGTCCTGAATGAAGTTTCTCTTCGTAGATCTGATGAGTTGGTGGTGTGTTGTCATTGTGGCTCTATAAGCGGTGCGGTGCTTGCTTCTGGGGATTTGCTATGCCTCCATGCTTTCTTCAGTCGTTGACATGAGCGCTTGGATTCTAGAAAGTCAGCGGTGAACCAGGTGGCTTTAGTGTTGTGTCGTCTGTCAGAGTTCTGGAAGGGGTTGAGTGCGTTTCCGCAGTCGGCAATCTATTGGTGGAGGTTGTGGGCTGCAGAGTTGGCATCTGTGGTGGTGGGGGAGGAATGTGTCTGAGGGCGGAGGTGAATTGCTTGCGGGAGGCATGGCGTTGGCTTGTGTGCGGTGGGTTTCGAGAAGGAGAAGTGGGCGCAATGGTGGTCCCTCCAGAGAGGTTGCGTGGTGTGACTGAAGTGAATGTTGCTTCCTCCGGCAAATACGGAGTCGAGAGTGTGTCCAACTGTTAGACCCGGGATCCCTGGTTGGCTGAGGTAGGTACCTTAGGCCAGATAGGGACCCTCGTTTCCTCGTCAGAGAAAGGAAGGACACCTTCTCAGATAGCCCCCGCTCACCCCCTTGGTAGCTTGGCACGAGCAGCCAGGCTCATCTTCAAGGCAAATGTGTAAAGTATTTGCAACCATGTTCACAGCAACCCAATGATGACACCACAAATGATGGACTCCACGCGAGTTTCATAAAAACGAGTATAAATGTATATAAAAAGATATACGAAAAGACCACAAAATATAAATCCAGCATATGCGTATTTGTAATATTCCTCCTGGCCGGTTGTTAGGCCAGCCAGCCCTTGTAAGTTCTGGCGATATTAATAAGTACTTCTAAATGTTCCACTGCAGTCCTACTGTAATGCTATGCAGTTCGTAATGCTAGCATCAGGCACTTTGTAATGTAAAAATAATGCAAATCGTAACGCAACGATCTGGTACTTCGTTATGCAGAAATAATGTAATGCGTAATACACTAATCAGGTTGTTCATTATGCAGGAATAATGCAATGCTTAATACACTAATCAGGTAGTTTGTTATGCAGAAACAATGCAATGTGTAAAACGACAATCAGGTAGTTCGTTATGCAGAAATAATGCAATGTGTAATACACTTTTTTTCAAGAAAAGAGAGAGGGACCCAAACACCAAAGGAGAAGGGTACCAGAATAGACCTTAGTCACAAAACACCCCCTTTGGGTAAATACACATACACCAATCCACACTCACAATACGAACTTTAAAATCCCTTCAACTGAGGTGTATACCCCGTGTTGTCCCCAGCAGAATACAGATATCTGAACGGGAGTGTTATGATTAAACTGCCCATGTGACTTTGTTGATTGGAAGTGGGTGCGGTATTAAAGATCTCCAAAGATTTAAAGGTATTTAGATGTACTGGATCTTTAGAAAAGAAACTATCCGTAACTGCCTCTTACTTATGCTGAAGATTTGGAGGCATTGGAGATATATTTCTTACCGCGAACCAGATTGTGCCTGTTTTTATGTATCAACCTGGGACAAGCTATGGTCTAGGATCAGTGGTGATAGAATAGGTGAGATACTTGTAGGAGCAAGAATAAGAGAATTGCCCTCGCTGGTTTTAAATTGAGGCTGATTTAGTCCAATTTCGTTGATACTACTTAACAATTTGTTTCTTACTGGGAGCTATCGTGTTTTTCCTGATGAAGGTGATGGCCAAAATATAGCGCCCACCGAAATGTGTCGATACTCTGACAAGGAAGGCCTGCTATAAATCTATGTGGAGAACTGCTAGTGAGGATATAATAAGACAAATCATTTTCTTTCTCAAAATATAACAATTGATCTATGCAAGAACTAGTGGTCCTTTCCATGATTAGGAATTATTTTCCTGCTTGTCCTCCCAATTCCTATTGCTGCTGCTGCTATTAGATATAATTTGTCTTTTTTTAAATTTAGTAGACCATATTCCTGATAGGGTTGTTTTAATACTGTTTTTTAACTGTCCTTCTATGATGTATTTAGATAGGTACTGTGATTTTTAACATATGTTTTTTTAAAACTGTTTTTGTATACTGTACCGTATATGCTTATATGGGATAAATTAGAACTGTCCATTTGATGACTTGATCTCTTGTTTCCTATGTTCGTTGTCTTCATATTGGTGACATAAGGTTCCTATTGTGTGTTGATTGTTGTATGTGTATTTACCCAAAGGCGGTTTTTTGTGACTGATGCTGTCAGAACTCCTAAGGATCAGAATCATTCAGTCTGTTTAACACATCAAGAACAGACAATTTCAAGCACCCGGAAGGTAAAGGCTATTACCTGGAAGGAAGCATGGAGATTGAATAACTCCAAGATGGCCGACGAAATGCTGAAGTTGTTGCTCTAGTCTTTCTTCACTTTACAGAGCTCTACTTGTGGCGCTAACGATAGAACGTTGACGCACTTCACCGAGATTCTTGACAGAAGCGCATGCATTCTCCATATCTCCTAGTCAGTTAGTTAGTTAGTTAGTTAGGGTTTCGTCGATAACCGTCGGTTATCTATTCTCACTGTTGAAGGACTAGTTCCTGAGAGTATTGCCGAGTCCGCGATACTCCGGTTCCTTCCCTCGTCATTGAATCTTCGTTGGAACTCTTGCGCAGGTTTCCTGAAGAGACACTATCCTGTGAGACTTGCGCACAGAATCCAGAGACACTTGTTCGTCTTGGGAGCAGCGTCCTCTGTCAGAATCCAGCGCTTGCTACTTAACAAGTCCTGCACATTGAATTTGGGACTTCTTCTCAGAAGCTGTATTCGTGGCTGAGGGCAACTCTGGAACTAAGACGCTAACTCGTCGAGTTAACAGCGAATTTATCCACAGAGCTAAGTACCCAAGAGTAAATAATTGTATATGACTGTACATAATTGTTAACTCGATCTCCTGGTTGCCCAGAGGAGGCGACAGTTGGGAGGTTAACCAACTATCCTGACATGGCAATTACTCACCATTTGTTTACCAGAAAGAACTAGGAAAGAAATATAAATTAATGTGGAATAAGAACTTAGGTATGTACAATGTTTAGTTATGGCAATAAGATAAATAGAAAGGAATAACTGATTAATTACTGAATTATATATTAATATCTCATCTTGCTAGACAGAACACGTCTAATCCTTAAATAGCAGGAAGATTATGAAGACTTACTGAGGAGAGGCAAAGGTCAAGGTTATTCTGGTATGTAAGTTAGAGAAAAGAGATAAGAGAATAATTTAGGAGTATTATTAATAATAGAACTAAGTATTAATGTGTTCAGATTCTAGAATCAACTGCCAGGAAAAGACAACAAGTGAGAAGAAGAAGCAGAAGGTTGGAAGCAGATAACCGCAGGCAGTCTCCTTGTCTTCTTTATTATTTTATCCACTCCCCTTTCCCGCCTTGGGAGATTCCACTGGGTGCTAGCAATATTGGTGCCAGAGGGTCTCCTGGACGGGGCATTGGGAACAGGCATCTCTGCTCCTGCGCAAGTATTGGAATCCAAGATTTGACAGAGTGAAGTGCCCAAGTGTTGAAACTTGCGCCTGAGCAGAAATGGCTGAAGGTTTAGGGTCAAAAAACTTGGGAGAAGTTTTAGGTCTAATCCAAAAGGAGTTAACAGCAGTCAGAGAAGAGAATAAGGGATTGAGACAAGAAATAATGGACGCTAGAAGGGAAACTGTAGAGTTAGCAGCTAGATTAACTGAAACGTCTAGATTTCCTGACACAGAAAGGGAAAACTTGGGTTCCACTTCCAGATTAGCAACTCACGTGGTGCATTCCCTGTCCCCAGTGATACCTTTAGCACCACCAGAAATATTTAGTGGGGATCCACAGAAGGCCCAAATGTTTTTGACACAATGCTCCTTGCATTTTATGTGTCGTCCTACGATTTTTCCGGATGCACAGACCCGCGTGATGCCGCCAGTTGGTCCATGCCATTGATCTCTAGAGATGATGCTCTACTATACGATTTTGAGAACTTTAAAAATAATTTCTTTGGATTTTTGATCGACGGAAAATATCACAGGCCACAGATAACGAATTATTAGAACTGAAACAGGGTAAGAAGGACCTTGTGGCATATCTGGCCCAATTCAACAAGCTGGTAGTTGAAACAGACTGGCCAGACAGAAAGTAAAAGAGCTGCTGTCTTTTATAGAGGGCTTAAGGACGAGTTGAAAGACATTCTAGCCCAAATTATAAATCGACCCACTGACGTATCGGCCTTGATAGACTTAGTTTTGGAGATTGACTTTAGACAAAGTGAGAGGAGAGGTGAAAAGAAGAAGGAATTCAGATTTAACACTCCAAGATTTGACAGAGCTAAAATAGAATCAACGAGAATAACTGAAGGTCAACCTGGGGTGGAGCCAATGCAGATTGGAACAGTTTGTGGGCCTTTAACTAAGGAAGAGAAGGAAAAAAGACGACAGAATAATTTATGCATGTATTGCGGAAATAGTGGGCATTTTGTGAGAATGTGACCAAAGAAACCAAAGATGTTTTCTAAGGAGAAGGAAAACTCCAAGCACCACCAGTAAAGGGAGTTGGACTGGTGGTTGCAGAAAATAAAACAACTCCAGAGGAACATCATTTGGCAAATACCTTACAGTCATCGTACCCTCACCTAGTGATTTCTATGACATTGAAATTCAGAAACATTGCCTTGACAGAAGTTTCGGTCATGTTAGACTCAAGAGCGACAGGAAACTTCTGTGATATAAAATATGCCATGAAGATTGGTTTGAGGGCAATACAAAAGTCAAAGAGCGAACCTGTAAGAGCGGTGGATGGGACTAATCTCTCTTCCGGGCCCATCACCAGTCACACAGAACAAGTGGAAATGAGCTTTCAAGAAGGTCATTGAGAAATTATACAATTTAATTTAATTGATGCTCCTCAATTCCAGATTATACTGGGCTTGCCATGGCTCACAGAGCACAACCCGAGCATAAATTGGGAAACGAGAACTGCGAAGATGGACTCCGACTTTTGCAAAGAAAATTGTTTTAATTTAACAGACAGAATCAGAGAACCTGGACCGGCCACACTTTTGAGCAAACAAGATGTATCAGTTTGTGTGATTCACACAAGTGAAATTCCACCAGAATACAAGGAGTTTCAAGATGTTTTTGATGAAGTTGAAGCTGAGAGACTGCCTCCTCATCGACCATTTGATTGCCGAATTGAGTTGGAGCCAGGTGTGAATCTACCATGTAGCAGAGTCTATGCCTTGACAGAAAAGGAGAATGAACATCTGAAAAGGTATATAGAGAAATATCTGGCAAATGGGTTCATACGCCCCTCTCCCAATCCCCAGACTCCTCGCCTCTCTTTTTCGTCCCGAAGAAAGAAGGTGATCTCAGAATGTGTATTGATTATCGAGCTATAAATAAGGTCACCATCAAGAACAGATATCCTTTACCACTCATATCAGTACTCTTAGACCAGGTGAAGGAAGCACAGATATACACTAAGTTAGATCTTCGTGGTGCTTACCATTTGATTAGAGTTAAGGAGGGCGATGAGTGGAAGACGGCTTTCAGAACAAATTTGGGATTGTACGAATATCAAGTAATGCCTTTTCGGATTATGCAATGCTCCAGCCGCCTTTCAGCACTTCATAAATAGTGTGCTGGAAGAATTCATAGACCAATCCATTATTGTATACATCGACGACATTTTGATCTATTCAAAGTCAGAAAAAGAACACCCAGATCAAGTAAAGAAAGTTTTGCAAAAGTTGAGAGAAAACAATCTGTATGTCAAATTAGAAAAATGTGAGTTCAATACAAAAGAAGTGGAGTTTCTTGGATTTGTTCTCATGCCATCCGGAATAACTATGGATACTAAAAAGGTGATGGCTGTTTTAGAATGGAAATCTCCAAGGAATGTAAAGGAGTTACAAAGCTTCATAGGCTTTGCCAATTTCTATAGAAGATTTGTAAATGAATTCTCACATAAACTCATTCCACTTACTCGACTTCTGAAGAAGGGTGTTCCTTTTGATTGGACAGAAGAAGCTGAAAGGGCCTTTCAACAATTGAAACTAGAATTCACCACCGCACCAGTCTTACTGCATGCCGACCCCACTGAACCTTTTTATCTGGAGACTGATGCTTCAGATTTGGCAATTGGTGGAGTTCTTTCTCAAAGAAATAAAAAGACTGGACAACTACATCCGGTTGCTTATAGGTCTAGAAAATTAACTTCGTCAGAAATTAATTACACAATTACTGAAAAGGAGCTACTAGCCATCAAGGATGCGTTTAAGGAATGGAGGCACTACTTGATGGGAGCAAGACATATCGTGACGGTGTTCACAGATCATCGAAATCTGAAGTTCTTGAAATCTGCAAAAACACTTACTCCACGTCAACTTAGGTGGTCACTGTATTTCGCAGATTATGATTTTGTAATCACATACAGACCCGGAACTAAGAATGGGAAGGCTGACGCCTTGTCTAGATTGGACACAGACAGTGTGGAGAAACACCAAGAACAACAAACGATTATTCCAGAAGATAAGATTGTGGCAGTAGTAAATCAAGAGACTGTAGAGGAGAAAATAATGAAAGCTATGACATCTGAAGAAATGAAAAAATGGACTGAACAAGAAGCTGAAAGAGAAATTCGGCACGGCTTACCATTTCACAAAGGGAAATTGTTTCTACAAAACCAGGAGCTGCGACAATTAGCCCTTGAAGAAAACCATGACCACAGACTAGCTGGTCACAAAGGAATACAGAAAACTGAAGAAATGGTTAAGAGAAACTTTTGGTGGCCACAAATGTCTAAGGATATTGATTCCTATGTAAGGTCATGTGAGGTCTGTGCTCGGGGAAAATCGGAGAGACAATCCCCTAAAGGGTTACTCCAACCGATGCCCACTCCCCCACATCCATGGCATACAATTACTTTGGATCTAATAGTGGACTTACCTTCAGACCAAGGTTACAACACCATATTGGTGTTTGTAGATGCCTTCACCAAGATGGCCCATTTTGTGGCTCTGAAGAAAATTCCAACAGCCAAAGAATTAGCCATACTCTTTAGCACTCACGTCGTGCGAGCTCATGGTATTCCAAGGGTTGTGGTCTCAGACAGGGGTTCCCAATTCTTATCCCATTTTTGGAAGACATTCATGGAAGGGTTGGGTGTAGAAACTAGATACTCCACAAGTTTTCATCCAGAGACAGATGGGCAAACGGAGAGGGTGAACCAAGAATTGGAACAGTATTTGAGACTGTACTTACTTGTTCAAGAAGGAGACTGGCCAGAGTATATTTGGGCAGCAGAATTCGCATATAATAACGCAAAAAATGTCTCCACAGGTTTCACACCATTCTATTTAAATTATGGAAGACACCCTAATTCCTCTACACATTTTAGAGAAGTTTCAGTCCCAGCAGTCCAAGACATGATTAAAAATCTAACGCACGTCCATCAGGCAGCAATAGAAAATTTGATTAGAGCTAAAGAAAGTTATAAGAAATATGCAGATAAAAAAGAAGAGAAGGTCCAACCCTAAAAATTGGAGATCAGGTGTGGTTAAACACCAAAAACCTTAGGTTAAAGGGAACTCGCAAATTTCAACCAAAGTTTATAGGGCCTTATCTGATCGAAAAAATAGTTAACCCTGTAACTTATCGATTGAAATTACCTAAAAAGATGAAGATCCACCCAGTATTTCATGTCTCTCTGTTAAAGAAAACCTCACCACACCTAAGAGAGACACTTCCTCCAAAAACTGTACAATTAGAATCTGGAGAAGAATTTGAGGTTAAAAGAATACTGGACTCTACAAGACGTAAGGGAAAAATCTATTACTTGGTTGACTGGAAGGGTTGTGGTCCTGAGGAGAGATCCTGGTAACTAAATTCTGATGTTCATGCTCCTCGTTTGGTGAAAGCCTTCCACCGAAAATTTCCAAGAAAACCTCAACCGGAAGGGCCTACCTTGCGAGAGGGTACTGTCAGAACTCCTAAGGATCAGAATCATTCAGTCTGTTTAACACATCAAGAACAGACAATTTCAAGCACGTGGAAGGTAAAGGCTATTACCTGGAAGGAAGCATGGAGATTGAATAACTCCAAGATGGCTGACGAAATGCTGAAGTTGTTGCTCTAGTCTTTCTCCACTTTACAGAGCTCTACTTGTGGCGCTCACAATAGAACGTTGACGCACTTCACCGAGATTCTTGACAGAAGCGCATGCATTCTCCATATCTCCTAGTAAGTTAGTTAGTTAGTTAGGGTTTCGTCGATAACCGTCGGTTATCTAGTCTCGCTGTTGAAGGACTAGTTCCTGAGAGTATTGCCGAGTCCGCGATACTCCGGTTCCCTCGTCATTGAATCTTCGTTGGAACTCTTGCGCAGGTTTCCTGAAGAGACACTATCCTGTGAGACTTGCGCACAGAATCCGGAGACACTTGTTCGTCTTGGGAGCAGCGTCCTCTGTCAGAATCCAGCGCTTGCTACTTAACAAGTCCTGCGCATTGAATTTGGGACTTCTTCTCAGAAGCTGTATTCGTGGCTGAGGGCAACTCTGGAACTAAGACGCTAACTCGTCGAGTTAACGGCGAATTTACCCACAGAGCTAAGTACCCAAGAGTAAATATTTGTATATGACTGTACATAATTGTTAACTCGATCTCCTGGTTGCCCAGAGGAGGCGACAGTTGGGAGGTTAACCAACTATCCTGACATGGCAATTACTCACCATTTGTTTACCAGAATTATAAGAAATATAAATTAATGTGGAATAAGAACTTAGGTATGCACAATGTTTAGTTATGGCAATAAGATAAATAGAAAGGAATATCTGATGAATTACTGAATTATATATTCATATCTCATCTTGCTAGACAGAACAAGTCTAATTCTTAAATAGTAGGAAGATTATGAAGGCAAAGGTCAAGGTTATTCTGGTATGTAAGTTAGAAAAAAGAGATAAGAGAATAATTTAGGAGTATTATTAATAATAGAACTAAGTATTAATGTGTTTAGTTTCTAGAATCAACTGCCAGGAAAAGACAACAAGTGAGAAGAAGAAGCAGAAGGTTGGAAGCAGATAACCGCAGGCAGTCTCCTTGTCTTCTTTATTATTTTATCCACTCCCCTTTCCCCCCTTGGGAGATTCCACTGGGTGATAGCAATATTGGTGCCAGAGGGTCTCCTGGACGGGGCAATGGGAACAGGCATCTCTGCTCCTGCGCAAGTATTGGAATCCAAGATTTGACAGATGCGTAATACACTCCAGCACCGATCACGGTGCCTTCGGTGGTCTCTCCGCCAGTCGTACTGACTCGCAGTCAGCCTCTGTCAACAGTTGCCCCCACACGGGTATGGTGTAAACAAAAAGTGCAGCTCCGCACTCCGGCCCCTGTACTGCCACTCCTTGACAAGTACAGGCCATGATATGAACCGAAACAGAGACTCGCCCTGCAGGAATGGGAGAGGCCGAGAGCATCTCCCTCCGAGTCTGCACCCAGCCACAGGCGCCGACACATGTTACCTTGGGGGGTGCGACCTCGATCTCCTCTTCCAGCGACTTGGGCCTCCGATGCAATCTTTGTGAATTCCGGGCAGTGGGACTTGGGCTCTCCCTTGACGCCGTTGGTTTGAGGTCCCACTCTGGCAACGGCGGGCTCAGGCCACCAGCTCAGCTCCTCCGGGGTTGCCGGTCCGGGCCGCTGATGCTACGAAGATCCCAGGCTGCCACAGAGCACACGCACACAGCGTTGCTGAGACTCACTTGAGCTTTGGGTGCACGATAACAAGGCAATCCTCAAGAAGATCACAGGCTGCACAAAGCACATGCACACAGCGTCGCTGAGACTCACTTGGACTCCTGTGCACACGATAACAGGACAATCCTCACGAAGGGCTCAGGCTGTAAAAAGCACACACATGCAGCGTCGCTGAGACTCGCTTGGACACCAGGTGCCCACAATCACAGGGCTCTTCTTACGAGGGTCCCAGGCTGCAAAAAGCACATGCAAACAGCGTCGCTGAGACTCTCCTGGAAACTTTTGTGTTCCTGAGTTTCCGCAACAGGGAGCCAGCTCACCTCGGGCCCTTGGGGGTAAGTTACTTCCGGACACATCAAAGTCCTTTCAAGCAGGGGGACACAGCACACAGCAAAGCCCCTTTAGCCTCTCCTTGGTTAAAACCGCAAACTGCAGGCAAGCCCAAGAACACACAGCAATGGTCAGTCCTTTCATTCAGTCTTTTCCGTTGTTTCTTCCTTGGCAAAGGTTCCTCTTGACCACAAAGTAGCTTCAGTCTTGTTCAAACTTGATCAATCCATTTCTCCCAAGTTCAGGGGCTTCAGCTCTCATAGTTATACCCCTAAATGTCTTTGAAGTCTTTGTGTTCTGAGGGGCACTGACCCCTGTTCAAACCAGTTTTGGGTGCCTCCCTGCCAGTGAAACCTTCCTTTGATTAGTGGGGGTCTGGATTCTCAATCACTCAGCAGGAGATGGGACCATTGTTTTAGGGCAGCAACCCAGGCCTCTTCACCTCTAGGGGCTACTCCTCCCCCTCACTCCAGATGCAAGCCAGCCTATTGCAGTCTCACCTCCTCCCCTGGGTCAAGACATTCCCCAGATCCTATCACTTTCAAATCCAGACAGCCAATCCACAACCAAGCAGAGATACACAGAAATGTTAGAGCACAAAAACCCAGACACTTCTAAAAGAGTGGCTTATAAACACACAATGCAAAAACCACCTTCATAAAAAGATATTTGATTACATTGTGAGTTCGGGCATGCTAAACTTCACCTCTCCATCTTAAGCCTTTGGGAAGATAGGCTGGAAACATATTACACAGCTTCCTCATTCTGTGCTATGGGCAAGATGGCCTTTCAACAGTGAAAAACGAAATAGAGATTATTTCACTGTCAGGACATGGTACTCACCTTAGTACATGTTCTACCTTTCACATGCAATGCAACCTGCCCAGGGGGTACCTTGGACCTACTGTAGGCTCCGTGACTCTCTAGCCTCCTCCTCTAATTAATCAGGTCAATAATCCGAAGCACGAAACAGCACAGGGCTGTATCGCCCTGGAGACTACAGTGGCATACTTAACCATGCGACTAGCAGCAGGAGGGCGATCTGAGGCCTGTGGATGATTCAGAGCCATTGGCTCGATTAGTCGACCGGCCTGCGATTCGGCAGAAACGGGAGTCGACCTGCATGGGCTGCAGGTGGGTGCTGGCTCTGCCACTTGCATCGCTCAAGGCGCCCATGCTGAATCCCTGAAATAAGGGAGCAGGAGCTGGTAGAGCACGTTCCTGGAGGAGTTTGTGTGTGGGCGCCACACACCTGGGGTGGAGGTGGCGAGACGCCGTCTTGACCTCGGCTGCATATCAGCAAGACCAGCCGCAGGACGGGGGAGTGCGGGCCTGAATCGGCACCTACCGTGAAGATGTTTCTGTGCGAGGGGCCTGATGCAATAGGCCATGCAACCAGAATTTTAAAGCACCTCAGGAGCTGAAGAGTGACTGGCACAGACTTGCTACTGGAGACCCATGGCAGGGGGTGGCAGATAGACCTGGACGAGGTCTGGAGCCGTTCCCTTGCCGCCGCCTGTTAGAAATGGGATTTCTGGTTGGCTAAGGCTTGCTCCAAAGCCAGGCAGAAACCGCCACTCTAGTCAGGGCAAGGGAGTTACACGCCAAAGATAACCCCTGCTCACCCCCTTGGTAGCTTGGCACGAGCAGTCAGGCTTATCCCGGAGGCAATGAGTAAAGCGTTTGCGCAACACCCACACAGCAGAAACACACTAGGCACATCACCAAAGGAAATCCTCACAAGGTTATATCAAAAATAGCCTTTGTATTGTCATAAACACATTAGATCAAAATCACACAATGTACACTGTGCCAACTGGCACTAGGCAATATTTACAGGGGACTATATGCACCTGACAGGGCCAATTGGGCCACTGTCAGGACCATCACAAAGTGGAAAGAGTAAATGTAAAAATTATAATAAAAGTAGATCACAAACAGTAACTATTGGTATAATACTGCACTGAGAACTAGATCCGGTAGCATAAAACACCTTGCGCATGAATCACATTAGGCGTAAACTACATTAAGCCCAAACCTCATTAGCATAACACATTATGCAATAGGCATCACAGTAGGCATCACAAGCATCAGTATATTATGCCATACCTGTAAGCATGAGCACCATCATATAAACACATTGGGCATTACATTAGCATAAACACAGTGTGCCCCAATCGGGGGCACCACACACTCGTACTGGCCCCAGGCCAACTGGCCTCTCTCAGGGGTACAAATGCCCTATGTCCAACAATGTCAGGGCCTGGCTGCAAATGTAGCAACCTCCGAAAAGTGCGCAATGCACTGGCCTAAACATAGCAGCTGTCCTCTAATTTCTGGGCATCTGTGAACATCACAGAATGCATGGGCACCCCCTCGGTGTCCTCTCTGGGGCTACCAATATACTAATTGCCCAAGTCGCCCTCTGGGACTGTAAACAACCCAAGGAAATGCCCCACGCCTTGCAGCTGCCCGCTCTGGTGCAGCGCAGCTGGAGAGAAACCAAGAGGCCCTGCTCGGGGCTATCTCAACTGACCTGCCCCCTCGTAGCATCTGCCCACTGTTGCGGGGCAGCTGAGGATGCCAACATAAACAAGCACTGGCCCCACGGGCCTCAGGGAGCACTCCCAAGTATCAGGAATCAGCCCCACTCCGTCTCTCCCGTCTGGGAAAACCCCTTGCTGACAAAGTTGGGACTCTGCCGACCGGCACACTGAGACCTTGAGGCTCCGGACGGGCCCCTCCTCCGTGACCCCACTCACCGGGACTCTTCTGATGCTGTGAGGCAGGGACTGCCAATGTGCCTCGACCGGCACTGTCCCCGCTGCAGGGCCGATGCGCAGGTTCTCCCAGACTTCACCCAAGCCCCCTCCTGGGACACAGGACTTTGCTGGGGAGCCCGCGAGGCTCCAGGCGGCTTTACTGGCGGCGGGCGGGACTTCCTGTGCGTGTCCCGCCCAAGGCCAGGCAACTTGGCTTGACTTCCCCTTTTTGCCCGGGCCGCAGCGGTTGACCTCAATTTGGTCTTAAATAATCAAGGCGGGGTAGGCACCCACCAGAATCCAGCATAAGCGGGGTGGGCACCCGAAAAATAAATAATAAAGCGGGGAGGGCTCCCGCTCAACAGCACGTCATTGCGCCGAGCAATAACGCAGGGTGGGCACCGGCTCGAGTGCACACAAATGCGGGGTGGGCTCCCGCTTCAATAAGGAGCTCAGGGGGAATCCCACACACTGGGATTTCCTCACAGCCTTGCGCTGCAGCAGGGCCAGCTCCTCTCTTCTCCTCCAGGGAAATTAGAAAATAGCGCTTACGAGGCGCTGGGGAGTCATAAAATCCTAAAAAGGGCAGGAATAAAACAGTCCTTGGTGCTGGGGAGACCCCAGCAAGGCGCAGCCAGGCAGGCCAGCATGCATGGACCCCCAGGAAGCAGCAGCTGGGTCCCGCGGCGGTTCCTCCTGGCAGAGTGTCCCTTCAAAGTCAGCACAAGCACAACAACAGACATGGGGTCACAGCCCCTATATTTATATCAACAGTTCCTTTGTGTTTAGACACAGGGCTGGGGGGAAACCCAGATGCAACTGGTTCAGGCGGGATTTGGAGCAGTCTGTTTACCCAGCTCCCCTTCCCCTTTGTCCGGTGGGGGCTCCCCATCAGACACACCACAGGGGGGCGGAGCCAGCATTCACTAGGCAGGCACAATCCTATTCAGGGATCAGGGACTTCCCCTCCCACTACTCAGGATGCAGATGTCCCTATTCAGCCTAGCGCTGACTCACCCTGCCCCTCCTGGAGCCACCCACACCTCACCAGCCCCTGTCAATCACAAGCCAGACATGCAATTCACATCAGGCAGGCAGACACATAGCACACAGAAATGCCAACTTCTCAAAGTGGCATATCTCCACCAGTCACCATAAATCTGCGCACACCATTGTGCAGCATTTATTTTCACGAGTTCATACATACTAAACTCGCCCCTGCACTCCTCTCATACCAGGAATTACCATGGACACACTTCCCCCGTGCTTTTCTATGGGAGGGCAAGCTAATCTCACCACACTCACTCAGAGAGCGCACGCACTTTACACTGAGCCACAGTGCTAAAGTGCCCAGAGGCCTAAAACCACCAACACTACACAGGGAAAAGGCTAGGAGACAGGCAAAAAGTTTAGGGGTGAACCTGCCAAAAGGGCCAAGTCCAACACTGCCCCCCCTCGAAGCAACAAGTAGATCGCAAAGTGAGGCCTGGCACCCAAATGCGGTGTGATCAGAGATGTTGCATTGAGACTTTATTGCCTGCAAAGCAGCAGACCGTGCCCTGAGCCTGGCACTGGGCATGGGGAAAGTGTGAGGATTCAGCGGTGGTTGAGAGAGGGGACCCTGTGAGCGTAATTAAAGCCCAACACCTGCCCCCCAAGAGAACCCCGACAGGGAGAGTGGGGAGAAAGCATTTCACGCCCTAAGGACAGGCGTCGGCCAGGACCAGGGGGGATCAGGGCTGGCTGTCAGGGGTATCCTCCCTTGCCCCCCACTGCATCTGAACCAGTAAAGATGTCTGGGGTCAATGGTCAAAAAGCCACCTACTAAACTAAGCTGGACAAGTATACAATGCACAAATCTACTGACACAGAGGCGGCGACCAAAGCAGACCATGGCGGCTGGAACGTCAGGAGGGCGGGAATTCCACCCTGCAATACATCCTGGAAGTGATCAATGGAGTGTGAACGTCGCTCGAACGCACAATGGACCCGATCACAACAGAGGTAATGCTCATCATAGCTGACCTTCAGAAAATGAGTGACAACGACGGTGAGTGCGTGTGTGTGTGTGCGGCGGTTTGCAGCTGCTGCTGTGACCGCCAGAGGCTGGGGCTTGTGAAGGCTGCCGGCATTAGGCTTTGAGGTATTGGACGCATCAAGTCAGGGTGCACAGTTACATCTACTCAGCCTTGACTGTTGAGTGCTCCTAACCTCACGTGGCACATGCAGTAGCCCCCTCCTCCCGCCCAAGAGTGGAGAGGGTTCTTGCACTGCTGACAAACCTTTTTCATCAGTTTAGTTAGTACTGGCACATTGGATTAGGTTCGGAAAATAGAGGGAGTCCTTTGTGGCCATTGTACCTGCCAGGGAGAGCAGAGAGCCAGCGCGCCTGCCACCGCAGCCCACGGCCATCACTTTTGTTGATGGGAGGTAGATTACACCTCCCAGCATGCTTAGTGGCAGGGATGCCGCGAGGGAGTCAAGGACGCACCAGGAGGCGCTTGAAAAGACATGCAGGGCTCCCGCAGCCCAGCCGGGCTGGGCCATCCATCTTTGAAGCAGCATACGGAAATAGTGACTAGGCGGGTGGGTGCCCCACTGCTAAACATTAACTTTATTAAGAGTACTCTTGTCCTGTCACCCACGCAATTTTACCACAAACAGTAATTATGGGAAAACGCACTATTTTTCCACCAGTACACCCCTTAACTGTTAGTATCGACAGCATGCTTGAGAGTGCGGTCAGTATTGTCTCAGGCGAAATATAACTCGCAGAGCGGCGCCTGTCTCTGGATATTGAGGGGCGTGCGGCTATTTCAAATCTTAGAGGCGCCCTAGCAGACTGTACCCCAGAAACACTTCTGTCCCAACCAAATGGTTGCGATATTGATAAACCCCCCATTGTAAATGGGAGCAACAGAGGGCCGGTTGCAACTGGGTCAGCTGAGCCGCACCCGGCTAACAACACTGCTATGCCTGTAGGAATCCCTGCGGCTAAACTGAAGAGAAAGGCTGGGAACACTATCCGCAACAAAAGGAAGCAGCCCCCTTGTGTCACTTGTGCACAAACCTGTCTCACTGCCTGGTTACAACCACCGTTAACCAATGACACTGATAGCCCGAAGTATATGAATCTCCGGAGACAACACTGACGACAAAGCTGTGCTGTTCAACTAGCACTCAGACCGAGGAAACACCGTGGGGGTGATATCGTTGCACTAGTCAATGACCTTTTGGAGAAAAGACTTGCTCGGCTTAAAACCTATATAGATAATTTAGCATTAATAATTGGGGGGCTGCCCTTCCACCAAGGAATGCACAATTGTACACAATTACTAAGGGAGGCGAAGGGGGCACTAAGGGTGTAACAACGAGTAAAACTGGTATATTGATCCATGTTCCACCTGGAATTCAACCCCCTACTGTTAGAGCTACCACTTCTGTAAGTAATTCACATGTGTCACGAGATCAAACCTTGCCCTGTTCTTTATTTAACTCGGGTTGTCAAGGCATTGTACCCACCGGTAATCATCCCATCACCACACGCACCCATACCACCCAAGAGAACGTGGTGGTGCAGTTGAGAACACACCGACTGGCAATTTTAGTAGTAACATTCTATTCGCCGCCAATAGCAAGCCCCGATAGACAATCAAGATATTCTGTGTCTGCCGCCTGCTGCAGGTCCCTATGTGCTGGCCTTGGCAGGGGTACCAACTCTAAAAAAGGACCAGTTCGAGTCATGGGACCAACTACGCAATAAATGTGTAGACTGGTTATCAACGAATAAGAGGTTCTAGAGATCGGACATGAGGGATATTATCATGGTACGTAGAGTTGGGTGGGTTGGCACATCTATAAAGAATATCAAGGGGGACTGCATTGTAATTAATTTTCGCAGGCCAGCTCTGGTGAGACATCTGTTAAGAGCCTGTGAGCATGAATTATTTAAGAGCTCTAACATATGCTCACTTCCACTTGGCTACTTCTATAAACCAAACCACAGGCTTTGTCCCAACGTGACTCTTCCAACCCACACTTTTAATAGATTCCATGCGCTCTCTGGGCTGGACTTGCAGGACTGACTACCTTCTCCTGTCGCTGTTGCACCTGTCCCCGCAGACAGCTGTTTTATTTCCGCGACTGTGGAAGCACCTGTCTTTGATGTCAGTCCCACCAATATGAATGACGTTAGTCCCCCCAATTCTAATGTATCCTGCCCTTTAACTCAACTACTGCATGCGAATTTAGTTAACTCTAGTCACACTCTGACCACCACCACTACTGAAGATGCTATGACGGAGGTTCCTTCCTGGAACATTGCAGGCCTAAGGTAAAAAAAGGGGGACACTTCTTGGGAGCACTATCTTGCCACACACCACATTATTGCTCTACAAGAAACATGGGAGCCCACTGATTATTTTTATTTGGTCAAATTTATGTCAGTTAGCAAACTTTCCATTTCGTCAAATACGGGTAGAGCCCTGGGGGGTCTTCTTTTGATGATTAGTCTTAAACTTACCTATATTGCCAAGCCGATTGACTCTTGTTCGCCTCATGTTCTAGCTGTGGAACTGTCAGGGAAGAATCAGCCAACCTTATTAGTGGTAAATTTCTATAATTCCTTTACAAGAATCCACGAGAACAAGCTTTTAATGATACTAGAGGGCTTTCTGTCAAGCTATGGCAAAGGAACAGAAGCCTATTATGATCTACTAATCCTTGTAGACATCTGTGTCTGCCCTTAATTGTTTACCATTATTGGAGGAGGAAGAAGGCCATCAGGGGCAAAATCACTTTGAGCTTACTCCATCTGGCACCTTTCTAGAAAGTATCCTGTCAGCCTATAACCTGAATTGTTTACAACAATCAGATAGGTCGGCATTGGTTTAGACTTACGTGGGGCACGGTAGACATAGTATAATTGATCATATTTTGCTATCCTCCCCGTACATATCGGCCGTTAGGAACCTAAGTGTCACTCAGAACTGTTTTAGTGACCATAACCCATTAGCTTTGGTCCTTCACCTTCAGGCTGCCCGTAAGGATAGGGTTGCGAGCAAAGTCACTAATAAAACCATTAGTCTTGAAGCTCAATCACGCAGATTGAAGCTGGAAAGGATCATCCCAGAAAGCTTTATTGATAACTTGTATACAACTTGTGCCACAGAGCCCAAAGTGTGTCTTGGTCAGGAATCCCATGCTAGATCCATCCTAGATGCCTTTGAACAAATCACTAAACAGGTTGCCTCTAATTTATCCACCACGGCTAGAGCAAGGTCCCCAAAACCAAAAAGGTGGTTTGATGATACCTGCGTGGCTACCCATAAGGAGCTTATGAAGGCCCTTAAACAACATTTGTTAGGAATAGTAGGAAGGCCTATAAACTTGCAGTCCAGAGGAGGAAAAAACAGTTAAGAGAGATGGCCTGGGAGGAGCTTAGCCAAGCCAGCGTGCTAGCCAACAGCTCTAAATTCTGGTCTGTTGTTAATAGCTCGCTTTTTACCGACACACCATATTCTAGTAGAGATTGCTTAGTCCCCGAAGATAAATGGGTCCAGCATTTTGGTAAAATCTATAGCGATGACAATTTAGGGGACTCTGTGGGACAAACCGTTCCCGGAGTATCAGGTTCCCCTCTTGTTTTTAATGAGGATGAAGTCTATAAAGCCATTATTTTAACCTCAGGGGGAAAAGCACCTGGCCCTGACGGATCTTAACACTTGTTTTTAATGCAGCCTGTGTGTCCTGCTATCCCCCATCATGGGCAAAGGCGGTTATTATCCCCTTCTTTAAAAAGAGTGCAAGGGATGACCGGGCGTGTTATAGACCCATCTCGCTCCTTGATTCTGCAGCTAAAATCATGGGGAAAGCAGTTTTGGAGTGTATAACAGCCTGGCTTGATCATGTTAAAATCATCTCTGACCTCCAATATGGCTTTAGGCAGGGGAAAAGGACATTGGATCAATGCCTCAACCTCCACTTGGTGATTAGGAAGTACACTGTCGCTAAGGGAGGGGATTTACATCTGGCTTTTATGGCCCTGACCTCAGCCTTCGATCTTGTTAATAGGTCTAAGCTGTGGTTGATCCTTCGTGATATGGGGCTAGATGCTGACTTGATCTCTTTTCTGGCTACTGCCCATGATAACACAACGGCTGCAGTACGTTTTAATGTAGAGGTGAGCCTGACTGATTCGTGGACTGTAAGAAGAGGAGTCAGGCAGGGTTGTATATTGGCTCCTTTGCTGTTCACCCTCTATATTAACAAACTGGGGGATGCCTTAACATCTTGCTGTAAGGACATGCCAAGAGCAGGTACCAAAATGATTCCCGCACTTTTATACGCAGATGATGCGGTTTTAGTTTCCAGAATGGCCAGGGGGTGCAACTACTTTTACACTGTTTTATTGATTTAATGGACTCATTGGACTTAATTACTAATTTTAAAAAATCACATGCCATGACCATAGGCTCCCTGAAGGTGGCTAAGGACAAATTCTATTGTAAGGGGGCGGAGTTAGTAAAGGTGTCCACGTTCCCATACCTAGGGGTCCTATTCGATTGACAACGCTCATGGTGCGCGCAACGCACACAAAAAAAGAATGTTTTCACTAGAGGTGCAGGGGCTGTATTAGATTTTTCAAAAAGAATAGGCTCAAAGCCACTCCCTGCGCTCCTGAAGGTCTACAATGCAAAGTGTATCCCAATGGCCACCTATGGCAGTGATATCTGGGGCTAAAAGGATGTGAAAGATATACAAGGGGCTTAAAATAATTTTATGCGTAAACTTCTTTCAGTCCCTGTAGCCACACCGATTTTTTATTTACATCAAGAATTGGGAGTGGGTTATATCTCAGACCAGATTGCGGCTGCACTGCTCCTACGCTGGCTGAGAATTTGGGCCCAACCAACTCTAAATCAACTTATTATCCTTGATTGTAAAGCCCTAGAAAAGGCTCTGCACATTCCCTGGCTGAAATATATTAAGGATCAGACTGAGATTCTTGGTTGCCCCGGTCTGTTTTTGACCCCCACGCCCTTAGGCAAGACTGCTATTGGAGCTTTCAAACAGCAGTTTATAGACAGACGCCAAGGTCTAAGGGAGGAGAAAGAACTAATCAAACCCTCAGTAAGAAGGTTCGCTACTCTCAGTCTGGGCCAGGAGATGCAACCATACTTGTCATATGTAAATAAAGCCTATCATGTTTTTGTCTTGACGAGATTCAGACTTAATATGGTTCCCTGGCTATTGGCTCTTCGTAAAGGCTACTCCAAACCTGAATCATTAAAGCCCTGTCCTTGCGACAACATCTCTGAGCAAGATACTCTTCATTTAATGTTTTTCTGCACTTATTACGATTCCCTGCGCAGGAAGTTCATTCTCCCCTTGCTCAGAGGCTGCAATTTTGTTCAAGTAAGGCCGGTGCTGATCTATTTACAAATGTTAGCTTCACCAATAGTCTGTGCCAGGGTGGCAAGCTTGTTAATTGGGGCTATTAGACTCAGGAATAGGCTGCTGTCGAATTAGCTACTTTGGACACTGTAGTTTTGTATATATGTCTCCTTGTCCTATAGTGCAATACAATTATGAAGAGATAACATGTTGACTCTCGAGATGCTGTTTTAGCACTATTGTCATCATCTTTTTAACTTGCGGCCACCATGGAAAGCGAATATAGGTCTATTTTTATGTTGTCATTTTTTATTTGTACTATTAGGATGAATTGTGTTTGGCTGATTTGATCATTATCGCATATTCCTTTTATGAATTTTATGATGACTCTAGATTTAAACTGTTGGTATTTTATGATGGCCAGTACTTAAGAGGTGTGTTGTTTATGAATTTCGTGTCAATTTGACCTTTGGATTGATTATTCTTTGTTACCATGATGAAATTGTTATTTAATTTTTGCGTATGCTTGCACTTATCCGTCAAATGGGGGAAGATTGTTGTTTATGTTTAAATCCTTAAGACTTTTCTAACATTACGGGTATATGACCTTTTTAATAGGCTTTTGTGCTGTTTTTATAGAATGTTTTGCAGTACACTTTTATGGCTTTTATCAGTTGAATAAAGTTGATTTTGACTTGACTTGAGTGACAAAGTCAAAGCCATGGAAGTGGTCACCTCTGACCTTCACCAAGGCACAAAAACAATGCAACAGCAATTCAAGGACCTGCAGGCCGCCAGCAGAAACATGGAGAGTAAACTGGATGACTATGAGGGCAGATGACATCGCAATAATGTTAGAATCCTAGAGGTCCCTGAACCAGCAGAGGGGCCCTCAGTTGACCTCTTCGTAGAAGGGCTAATCACTAGGGGTGGGCGGAATTTGCATAGTCGTGCTACGCAAAGCTCTGCAAAATGGTAAAAAATCTCCGCGAGCACGCAAAAGTTCAGCAAACACACGGAATTGCTTGTTCCGCCCGTTCCCGATGCTTTTTTCCTGTTCGCGAACGCTGTTTGCGTGCTCGGGGAAAAATATCTTGCGAACACGCATTTTGAAAGCGGGAACAAACAAAAAATTCCGCGAAGGCAAGGATCATGGAATTTTGGGCAATTCCGCGTTCTCCGCGGAACTCGAAATTACCCAAATACCGCAAATTCCGCAAGTGGAATGGAATTTACTGCCCAAGCCTACTAATCACTAACTATCTACAACCGAAGGGCCTCTCCTATTTCTTCTCAGTTGAAAGAGCCCACAGGATACCCGGTGGCAGGCCAAAAGCAGGGACTCACCCAGACCACGGTTGGCTAGACCATTTAATTTTAGAGATCGAGACATTGTATTGCAAACTGCCCATAGAACCCAACAGGTCACATAGGACCAGCAACAACAGTGAGATAACCTTCTTTCCCGATTTCAAAGTAAATCTGCAGAATCAGAGATGCTCCCTTCTGGGCATCAAGAAAGTGCTTAGAGACAAAAGCATGAAATACTCAATGCCGTTCCCAGTGAAATTGCGAATTGAGGCAGAGGAAAATACATGGTTCTTTGATACCCCAGAGACGGTGGAAGGATGGCTGGAAAGAAGGTGACGGGTAAAGGGAAACAATATCAGACAGTGGCAGGAGAAACCTCCCAAAAGACCAACAGGCTCAGAAGAACGAGGAGTAACGACAACAAGTCTTGAGAACCTGGAGGGATCGGGTAGCTGAGGCGACTTTGACTCAACAGATCTGCATAGTCCACAACAAGGACATTCAGCGGAAAACCAACTCCGTCTGAACACCAAATGAAGAGGCTGGAGACCGGCTAAGTGACATTATCCTTTAATGTTTAAAGTAATTACACCTAGAGGGTGAGCTGAGAGGGGACACTTCTGGAGTGGTCAAGCACGAGTTAGACAAGAAAGAGAAAGAATATAAAACCTGGTCACATATACAGCAAAAGTAGTTAACAGAGCTACACTTAACAAGATTTACGAGGTTGGGGACAAAGCAGGAAAACTACTGGCATGGCTTGACAAGCGCGACCAAGCGAATTGACTAGTAACGCAGCTTACAACAGAGGGAGGAAAAATACTACATGATCGGCAATTGATAGCGAACAAGTTCGCAACACGCTATACGCACATTTACGCATTCATCAATACCGTGGTCGAATAGGAATTGAGAAACTTATTGGCAGATATGCCCCTCCCATCCCTTGCAGCTGACGATCTAACTCTACTCAAAAGTGACCTAACGAATGAAGAAGTAGCACAGGTCATTAGGGGCCTTCAATCTGGAAAGGCGATGAGACCCAACGGCCTACCAATAGAAAATAAAAAAATTGTCGCCCAATAAAATTGCCCCCTACCTGAGAGATATATACCTAGAGAGTCAGGAAGTAGGCAGACTTCCAGCAGGCCAGAGACTAGCCACAATAGTGGGTGTTCAAAAAGAAGGTAAACTCAGAAACAAATGCTCCTCATATCGTCCCATATAATTGCTCGCAGAAGTCAATATCTTTGCAAAATTGCTGGCCACACTCCTGATACAGGTTATCTCAAAACTGGTACACCCTGATCAATCAGGCTTCATGCTGGAAAGAAACACATCACTCAACCTTAGACGACTGCATGGAGTGTTAAGAAGAGTACATACGCTAAGAGAAAATGCAGTGGTGATGTCCCTAAATTCTAAAATGGCATTAAACACAATCGAATTGCCCTATTTATTTGCAGTCCTGAGTGAAATGGGATTTGGTCCCAACTTTGTGGGCTGGATTAGACTCCTATATAATGACCCATCGGCACAGGTGGTAGTAAATAATAAAAAGTCCCCAGTCTTCGCTCTAAGAAGAGACGACATTGAAGATCTGGAGGAGGACGGCTAGCAGGAGGCACTGTCCTGCCCGAAAGAGGTGACAATTTCTTCTAGGTTCAAGTTAATACAACTCAAGATTCTACACAGAATGTACCTCTCAAGCCCCACACTGGTTAAGATGGGGTGCAGGGCAGATCCCAAGTGCAGGAGGCAGTGTAACCAGGAGGGTACATTTATCCACATAATTTGGGAAGGTGCACACGTTAAAAGACATTGGGTAGAAGTGCTCCACTGCATGGAAGAGATGCTGGGAACAAATATGGAACCAGAGGCTAGAAGGTACCTTCTAAATGTTTGGGAACCCACAGATTTGAATAGCAAAGAAAAAACCTGGGCAATTCTGGGAATGGTGGTAGCTAAGCGAAATATAGCAAAAGCATGGGGGGCCCCTGATGTACCAACAGTGGATGTTTGGATGAAAGACATGGACTGGTGCATGTTAACAGAAAATACAGTATATGAGAATTGGGGTTGTCCTAGAGAATGGGAACAAATATAGAAAAAGTGGAACATTTGCACAGCTTCCCGTCCCACTCCCTCCCTTTAGTTAGTGAGTAGCAGTTTAGGATAGGAGAGGAGAGATATGCACAACAGGATGCTATGTGAAGCGGCAAATGGAGTGTCTATTGACTATGTGGTCAATCAATGTGCTCTACCAATTGAACCTGTAATGTGATTTCTCATGCCATCAATAAAAGAATTATAGAAAAAATATTGTGAATGTATAATATATGTTTAAAAAAGAATAAAAAGACCATGCAAAGATTAAGTACAGGATAGCGATGCATCCAGGGACACATCTCAATCAACCCTTGTATATCTCAGATGGTTAATCGCAAATGGCTCGTACCCTAACTACAGACTTAAACAAAATAAGGACCTAAAAAACAGTATTGCCATAAAATAATTGTATAAAAGTAAAAGCGGGGCGGCCCTGACTGAACTTAAACTTTTTCAAGAAGGGTATACTAAAAGTCTTCAGGGGTACCTCATAATAATAAAAGTAAAAGCGGGGCGGCCCTGACTGAACTTAAACTTTTTCAAGAAGGGTATACTAAAAGTCTTCAGGGGTACCTCATAATAATCTCAAAAGAACATTGTAAAATGGAGCATGTACTGTGGAGACTTACCGTTGAAGCCACAGGACATTAGGCTCTGACCCATACTACACCCATGTGGCTGCGCCAACAGAAGATAAAAGAGATCAAAACGAAACCTAGACAGTAAAAAGCGATCATAACCACTTAGAGGTCCCAGGAGATATGGTTCAGTAGTTTGCATAGTTTTCAAGATGACAAATCTGCGTATGCCAGGCTTCCTTAGCACCTGGTCTTCCCTATCTAAGGTCCGCTGACAAAAATAAGACACCTTTGCCCACCCCAGAACCTTCCTGTTCAACGATTCTGGGTTGGAAAATAAGTCAGTTCTTCCCAATCTTGAGAATCATTCCTCAATATAATTAAGCCAATGGGATATGGTGGGCATGGTCAAGGGCCATACAATCCTTGAGGACAAATGTATTTAAAGTTATACCCTGACTAAGCCAGATGTTTAGCCACAGGAAAAGTGGGCGAAAGGCCAGCAAGTCGGAAGGGTAAGCCAAACCCAGCTCTTCGTGTACCACTAGGGTTGAGGTTCCCTGAGGCACACTTAAGAGACATCTCAAAAAACTACTTTCAACTGTTTGTATTTCCTCGTGGACAGTGTATCCCCAGATTTCACTATCATAAGACACCTTGGCAATGTACTTTTCCCAGTATATCTGCAAGAGAGCCCCAATCGGTCTCTTTCCTAGTCTCGAGGCAAGGTTAAAATTGGCAGCATTGGCACAAAATCTCCTTTCTTTCTATATTTTAATGGTTCCCTTTTATCTTATCGTCTAACAAGACCCCCCAGATTAGAAAAGACGTCTGTGCGCAGGACCTGAACACATCCAACCTGAAAGGGAAAAGGCTTTCTTGAACGAGATCCCACATGTATCACATAAGATTTTGAATTATTTATCAGCAGGTCCTGTTCCTCCATAAATAAGGCAAAGGATTTAAGCAGTGTTGGCAGCCCTCTTGCGGTCCAGGCCATAAGGACTGCATCGTCTGCGTACAATAAAACAACCACGCCGACCCACCTGAGAATAATCCACCTTTGACTCCTGTTAGAAATTGGGGTTCTCTAGTTGGCAATGGTTTGCACCTTTGTCCAAGTGGGGACCCTTCTTCCTAGTCAGGGTAAGGGAGTTACACTCCTGAAATAACCCCTGCTCACCCCCTTGGTGGCTTGGCACGAGCAGTAAGGCTTATCTCAGAAACAGTGTATAAATCTTTTGCACATAACCAACCGTAATACAGTGAAAACACTACAAAGGGACACAACACCAGTTTGGAAAATTTCCAATACTTTATATATTTTAAAACAAGACCAAAACGATGAAAATCCAACATAAAGTTACGTAAAAATATTCACTTTGCAAGAATACTTAAAAAATGCAGTTCCTTGAAGTCGGTAGCTCCGTCCAAGCTACTACGTTACAGAAACTAACAGAATCCAGCAGTTCCATTTGATCGCGTCAGTCGGGGGTATCGGCAGACTCACAAACAGTACCTTTTGTGTTGCGGCCGACATGTAGGTGCGGACCAGTTGTGGCAACTATTGCGGTTGCGGTGTGAAGTGGAGCGGTGCAGTGCCCTCAAGGCGTGGTGCAGGCAGCGGCTCAGTAACTGTTATACACCTACGTTGGTGAGAACAGGGCTGTGGTGCAGAGTGAAGGCGGTGCTCGATGCAGAGTTGACAGATCACTGTGCAGGTGACAGAGCCAGTTGTGGAGAGCCGGAGTTGGTCGGTCTGGGCTGCGGTGTGGGATGGGGCAGTGCATCATGAGACTAATGAGCGGTGACCTCATGACATGATGCAGTCACGAAAGTCGTGATTAGCGTGCAGTGACGGCGTCAGTGAGACCATGGTGGCAGAGTGAAGTGAGGAGGTGCGGAGTGCAGTGTCCAAAGGTCATGGTGCAAGCAGCAGCTCGGTGGCAGCGGCGGTCATCGTCATTGCTGAGATCAGGGTTGCGGTGAAAGATGGGGATGGTGCCCTCTGCGGTGCCTACAGGACATGGAGCCAGCAAAGGACTCAGTGACGGAGTCGGCGGCTTTACCCCCTCTGTGGCATTTGAAACCACGGTTTCAGAGGCGGTACCAAGAGGTTGGTGAAGTCTTTGTAGTCCCTGAGACTTCAGAACAGGAGGCAAGCTCTACTTCAAGCCTTTGCAGATAGTCTGCACAAGTAAAGAAAGTTCAGTGCAGTCCTTTCACTGCCCAAGGCAGAAGCAGCAACTGCTGGCCAACCCAACAAAACAACAACACAGCAAAGGGTCCATACTCCTGCTGGCAGTTCTTCCAGCTCTTCTTCTTGGCAGGTTCCTTGATTCCAGTGAGTTCTAAAGTTCTGGGGTCTGAGCCCCATATTTATTCTCAGTTTCTCTTTGTTCTCTTAGGCAGAGAGTGTTTGTACTTGTCCAAACCAGTTCGGTCCTCACTGGCCTTCCTTCCTTTCAGGAGGTGAAAACAGCATTGTCTAAAGGAGATCAGGCCCATTCAGGTGCAAGGAAATTTCTTTCCGCTACTCTAAATGCAGCCCAGGTCTATTCAGCACAGCAGTGATTCACCCTGGAAAGGCAGGACACACCTCACCCCCTCAGTGGCTGTCTGAAGAGAATGCACATCCCCAGCCCCTGTCATTCCAAAGCCAGATAGTCAATCCACAAACCCAGCAGGGGATGGCTAAGCAAGAAAATACCTACTTTCTAAAAGTGGTATTTTCAAACACAGAACATAAAAATCATCTTTACTAAAATATGCATTTTTACTTTCTATTCCAGGCATACTAAACTCCGTTTCCCTATCTGGTCCCAATGGGAAGTTATGGGAAGTTATACTTATAAGATCTTATAAGCAAACTTCCCATTCTATCTTATGGGACAGATAGCCTTTCCATAGTGAAAACCGGAAAAGACTGTAAATCACCACCAGGACATGTCACACACACCAGTACATGTCCTACCTTCAACATACACAGCACCCTGCCCACAGGGGTACCTTGGGCCTACCTTAGGGGTGACTTATATAAAAGAAAAGCGAAGATTAGGACCTGGCAAGTATGTGCACTTGCCAGGTTGACATGGCAGTAAAAACTGTGCACAGACACTGCAGTGGCAGGTCTGAGAACACTTCACAGGGCTGCTTGTGTGGGTGGCACAATCCAGTGCTGCAGGCTCATGAGCAGCATTTGATTTACAGGTCCCGCACTCTCAGTGCACTTTACTAGGAACTTACTAGTAAAGCAAATATTCCAATCATGGAATCACCATTCCATAAACACAATTTACAGGAAGAGCATATTCACTTTAGCACTGAATACCAGTGTTAAATTGACCAGAATCCTAAAACCAACAAAAACAGGGCCAAAAAGCAAAAGGTCTGGGGGTAAACCAGCTGAAAATGCCAAGTCTAACAACTCCACTAAAACCTTCTCGAAGTTATTAATATATAGGTTAAACAACAAAGGGGCCAAAATACACCCTTGTTGGACTCCTAGCTGTATTGAAAACTGGCGGGTAAACTTGAGATCTTGAGAGTATCAAACCTCAGCCTTTGTGTATCCATGGAGGTCCTTCAGGAAATAGACAATATCACAATACACCCCGATGGACAACATGGTCTGCCAGAGCTTTGTTCTATTGACCCAATCAAATTTAGATGACAGGTCCATAAAGGCCAGGTGGATGGTACCAGGGCGAGCAACCGTGTACTTGTTTAGGATCATAAATAGGTTTAAAAATTGGTCCATGTTCGACCGTCCAGGGCATCTGCTAGAATGTTATTATCTTCTGCCCAGCAGGCCAACCTATCTAATAGGATGCGTCCAACCACCTTGACCACGAGTCTAACAGGGAGATTGGCCTATACCAGTGGGTACTGTCTATATTTCCCTTTCTAAATACTGGGATTATAGAAATTATGGTCCAGGAACCAGGGGGACCAGTCCTTACCGCAGCATTAATGACAGACTAGAGAGGATAGCTGTCATTTATAAAAAGGAATCCACTAATTTCACAGTGGGAGGTCAGGATGTTTTTGGGAATGGTGGGTTACTGGTTGACAGTGGATAGACAGTGGTTACTCAACTTATCCTTAGAGGCCAAACCTCTACACAGGTTGATGCACATGGATGTGCCTGAGCTGCTACCATGGGACAACAACTGCTTAATTACATTCCTAGAGCTGAGAAAAAGTCTCTTTTGTGACCTGGCACTAGGAATGCTAGATTATAATGAAGCTTTTATACTCTTTTGCAGTAAGAGGAAAGGCTGCACTCTGTCAGTGCTTACTTAAATGCATGGAGATGCTGCTCAAAGACCTGTGGCATATTTGTCTAACACCCTTTATCCTGTTGCTGCAAGACTTCCTGGCTGTTTTACAGCTGTCATGGTAGTAGGTGTCAGCATTGCAATGAGAGCATAGGCATTGGAAACATCCTCTCACAGTGATGGTCCTTCGTTCAGGACAGGTCTTACTGACCAGCACCCAAACACAGCATCTGAAAATCAGCTGATTAACAAAGTACAAGCAAGACATAATAGTAGTCTGTTGCCCTAATGAAAAGGTTGTTTAGACAGAATTGGTTCAATACCCGGTTCAGGTTGTTGGCTGAGATTTAATGCCATCAATGTGTTTTGTGAAAGCAGATGAATGTAGGAAGAAGGACCCTCTTGATGATGAGTTACCTATGGAGATCAGGAGGCCCTTAAACAGGATGAAACTGGATTCTACCGAAATACCTGTGTATAACCAGCTGAGATATGTGCTCGTTATTGTGTGCATTTTCTCCAGATGAGTTGAGGCCTATCTGGCTAAGAGGAATCTCACCATAGCAAAGATGTTATTGACAAAGTTGATACCCCTCTTCAGGCTCCTGACTTCTCAGGATTCAGACTGAGTTTCACATTTTAATAATGAGTTCCTGAAACTGTTATGTGCAGCATTACAGGCGGAACAGAGATTCCACTGTAATTATCGACTTGAGGCTTTTGGAATAGTGGAACAGGTCAATGGAACGTTGAAGTCTTGATTAGGGAAAGTGCATGGGTTCACCTATCTAAAGTGACATGATGCTTTGCCTTTGGTGCTGATGAGTCTCTATAGAACTCCTGATTGGAGCACAGGGGTGTCAGCCCATGTAATCATCATGCCTGCTGTGCCTGCAAATGCACTCAGAAATATTACAGATGATATGCTTGTTGACTGCTGCAAGGGAATGGCTGATGTGGTGCATTCTGTGTCTCACCAGTTTGGAGCTGATACTGCCTTCACGCACCAGGAGTAGTGTCATGACCTTAGCCCTGGAGACCGGGTATTCATGAAGAAGCACGTCCCAAAAACATGTCTGGAACCTCATTGGAAAGGCCCTTTAAAAGCCATCCTAGTGACCAGAACAGCTGTTAAGTATGGGGGGCAACCTAACTGGGTTCATGCATCACATACCACGCGGGTGGAGTGTACCCTCAATGATGTGACAGTGCCAACTGTCTCTCCACAAACCCTCGTGCCATGAGAAATTGACGAATTGTAGGTCCGCAACTCCACCGTGGACTACACCCTGAAAATGACCATCACCTGACAACGCTTGCGAGGGTAGGGGATAGGTTAGTTCCTGAAGAACCCTGCAAGCGGACACATGCCTAAGATGTGAAGCAACCACTAAACAAAGGCACCGCGAGAGTTCAGTAAGAAGCAACTCAGACAAAAGTGCCGAACAGGAAGTACCCTGATGTCGAAATCGGGTCAGTAGTTTTTGTTGACAGTGCTGTCATTAGGATGGGAAACCGCAAAGAGCCTTAAGAGAGAAGAGCAAGATAGCCCGTGAAGGCGGCCCTCGAAGCCATCCTTAACAGTCAGAGGAGCAGTATGGCCATTATATTGAGCTAGTGTTAATCTTCCTAACGAAGGACAGACAATATTACAATTGTCCAGTAAACAGACTGCTTCCGATTTCTACAGCGTGTCCAATGACACACATTTTTGTTCATGTTTTGCATTGTGTTTCTTTAGGCTCACATTCTTCCAATATTCATATGCATAACGTGTTTACTGGAAAGATACAATGCTCCCGGGTATGGTGCCAAACAAGAACGTATTGCTTGTAAACTAATACATTTTTTTTTTTTTTTTTTTTTTTTTATAAAAACCTTTATTTCTTCAAGAATCTGGACACAGCTATTCAGCCGACAACCCGGAGGTTCGGCAGCTTCATTAGGAGAGTATAGAGAATCGTCCACAGTACATTGAAGGAGCAGTGAGAAGGTTCCATTTTTAATAATTACAAACACACAACAAACCCCAGCAAGGCAACAACACTGAATGCCCACGGTGGTAGCCCCCCAGGGGGAGCCGGACCCCAATCATCTAACGGTCACAGTACTATGATAAGAGGAAAAGGGGGGAAAAGCAGAGGCCCAAGAGGTCAATTAACCATCACATCTACATACGGAGCTGGAATGAAGGTCAAGAAGAAAGCTGTTCCTCGGGGGGATCCAGATCAGGGGCAAGACATATTCCCCCCCTGTATTGGTTCCACCGCCCCCAGATGGCATGCCACCTCCGAGGGCGGCCTCTGGCGCAATATACTGTCTTCTCCCTGAGCATACTCCAGTCCATATTTTCTTTCCACGCAGTTAACGTGGGGGGGCCCCCCGGAACCCCACAAGCGCGCGATGTCCCTCTTAGCAACCATGTTACCCAGGGTCACCCACTGGGTCTGTGCCTCATCATGGTCAGTGGGCCCCCAGACATTCAGGAGACAACACCGCGCCTCCGGCTGCATGGCAATGCCCGTCACCTCCCCCATCACCGCATGAACTCGCCTCCAAAATTCCGTGATGACACCACATTCCCAGATGATATGTAGGAAAGTACCCACCATACCGCATCCCCTCCTACATAGGCCTTCCTCAGAGAATCCCATATGAACCAGTCGCGGCCCCGTCACATACACTCGATGCAGGATCTTAAGCTGCACCAGCCTCAGACGCGACGGGATCGCAACCTCCTTAGGAGAGGAAACAGCAGACTGCCAGTCCTCATCGTCCAACTCGAGTCCGTCCCTAGTCCACTGGTCCCGCAGCCCCAGTAGCACATCAGCCCGAACATTTATCAGTTTCTTGTAGATGAGCGAGATCGTGCTCTCCGGCATATGACCATCAAGGATCCGGTCCTCCAAAGGAGAGGACTCAGGCACCTTCTCACCCTCCACAAGGACTGACCGCAGGGCATGATGCACCTGAACATATCGGAAAAACTCAGACGCCCCCAACTCATACTCCTTCTGCAACTCTTCAAAGGACTTCACCCTACCCTTAATCAGCATATCTCCAACCCTGGAAATGCCGATCAAATCCCATTTATCAAACCCTTTCGTATGCCAAAGCCTACCCAACCTTTCAGATTCAAACAACGGGGCAGCTAAGGTGAGCCTATCCTTCCAGCCCAGAGAGTCAGTCGCCATCTTCCATACACGCACCGCCACCCCAGTGGGCCCCATGAGGGATGAGTCGAGGGACCGCGAGTACAACGCCCTAAGATAGTTCCCACCGCGCAACAACCATCTGTCCATGGCATAACCAGGGCTGAGGGCCGGGCCATAGAAACCGTGGTTAATCGCGGACAACTGGGTGGCCCAGTAATAGCGTCGGATGTCTGGAAGCGCGATACCCCCGTCATACCATGGAAGCGTCAATTTAGCAATCGCTATCCGCGGCCTCCCATCCCACAACAGCGTCCGTTGGAGGCTTTCGACCTCCCGAAAGTACTTGGCCGGCACCCAATCTAGAGTGTTTTGCAATGCGTAGAGGAACCGAGGAAGGGACATAATTTTGAACAAGGCAGCGCGCCCGACGAGGGAGAGCGGCAGCCTCCGCCAGCCCTCAACATCCCGCCGCTGGCGCGCCAGGGGGGGGAGCAGGTTTCTCTCATACCGCAAAGCGGGGTCCATGGAGATAAAGATCCCCAGATACACGAAGCCCTGCTGAGCAATCTGGATCGAGCAAGTTCGCGGGACCGGCGGAACCTCACCACTCAGGACGTATAAATACGATTTACTCCAGTTGATGACGAGACCCGAATTCCTACCGAAGGATGTAAGAACGTCACAGACCACTATGAGTGAGTTCTTGGGCGAGGCAAGATACAACAAGATGTCATCAGCGTATAGCGAAATGCGGTCCTCGTGGTCGGGCGACCACCGAAGGCCACGTATATCCGGGTGCCAGCGTATCCACGCCGCCAGAGGTTCAAGAGCAAGGGCGAACAACAGAGGCGACAGAGGGCAGCCCTGCCGAGTCCCCCTCCCAAGCCGGAACGGAGTCGATACCCGGCCATTTACCACCACGCTCGCAAGGGGTCCCTCGTACAGCAACCTCACCCAGCTCACAAAACCAGGGCCAAAGCCGAACTTGGCCAGCACAGCCCACAAATACTCCCATTCCACCGTATCGAAGGCCATCGTGGCATCAAGAGACGCCACAATAGCCGGTTCTCGCAGCGTGCCAGCCCTGGCGATCACCCCATGAAGGCGCCGAAGGTTCAACGCGGTGTTGCGATGCGGAATAAAACCGGATTGATCCGGGTGAATCAAGTCTCCAAGTACCCTGACCAATCTGCCCGCCAGGATTTTAGCCAGGATCTTCGGCTCGGCGTTGAGGAGTGATATGGGCCTATATGAGGCACACTTATCTCGGGGTTTACCATCTTTATGTATCACAACAATTGCCGCCAGCCTCTGGTCCAACGGGAGGGTCCCACTCCCCCGCGCCTCCACAAACATGGCGCGCAGGTGAGGGGCTACCCTATCCGGGAACAATTTATACAGGTCAATCGGCAAGCCATTCGGGCCCGAGGCCTTGCCCGAGTTCAGCGCGCGAATAGCTCCCGCCACCTCATCGACCGTTAAGTCTCCATCAAGATCATCTCTATCTACATCAGAAAGACAGGGCAGAGCGATATCCCGCAAGAGGTCACGCGAGTCCCCGGGCGGCCTATCCGACACTGAGGCATAAACCTTACGAAAATAGTCCGAGAAACACTGGACAATCCCCTCAGGTTCCACAATCACCTCTCCCCCCTCACCCGTCAGCTCCGGCACTACTCTATTAACCCGTTCTTTTTTATCCAGCCAAGCTAGGAGCTTCCCGGCCTTGTCACCAACATCATACAGGCGGCCCTGCTGCTCCCTACTGAGGGTCTTAGCGGCATTTGTCACAAGGTCCTTATACTCGGCTTGCTTCAAGCTCAGCTCATGCAGTGAGGCCGCTGTTACCTCCTCCTCTAGCGCTCCTAACAAAGCCATGATCTCCTCCTCCACCTGCATAACCTCGCCATCTCTCCGCCGCTTGGCCGCCACTACAAGTGAGAGGGCCTCCCCTCGCAGAACGGTCTTAAATGCTTCCCAGAGCGACACTGCCGAGTCCACGGACCCCTGATTATCCTTGAAAAAATTATCAACTGTCTTCACCAGTGCGCTGCGCATCTTGGAATCTCGAAAGTACCAGGGGTTAATAGGAGCCACCCTTCCCCCTCCCTCTCGGCCGACATCCAACCTGACCCACACTGGCGAATGGTCCGATATGCCACGCGCCATGTGCCTGGCCTCAGAAACCAAAGGGGCGTGCACAGCCAAAGTGAGCAGATAGTCAATCCTAGAAAGGCTACCATGCGCCCCGGAGTGGAGGGGGTATTGACGCTGTGTGGGGTGTCGGAGCCTCCAGCAGTCTATCAGGCCGAGTGTGTCTAGGAAGTCTGGAAGCCACTTCTGAGCCCCCCCTGTGTCTCTGGGCGGGTGCCTATCCAGCAGCCCAGAGCCGACAGCATTGAAGTCCCCCCCTACCACTAACATACCCCCCGGGAGATCCAGCAAGGCCCTACCCAGATCCACAAACGTGGAGGCCTGCAGGGCTGGAGGGACATAAACCGAAACTAAAACCAAAGTTCTACCTTCCCACCTCCCCGCCACCGCCACAAACCTCCCCCTATCGTCAACAACGGTGGAGTCCACCTCAAATGGCAGCGAGGCCCTGACAAGGATGCCCACACCCCTAGACCCGGAGGAGAATCCCGAATGAGCTATGAATTTATAACCCTTCCTATTAAGAGCATAGCACGTGTTACCTATAAGGTGTGTCTCCTGCAGTAGGGCAACATCTGGCATTGACCGTTTCAAGTGTTGCAAAACTATCCCGCGCTTAATGCGATCCCCCAAACCATTAACATTCCAGCTAATAACACTTAAACCTCTACCCCCCATCCCCAAACACAAAGAGGCCCACCCCCCCCCCCGAAGAGCCACCATGGGACAATACCGAAGATGATCACTACGCCTTGCAGAAACAGACCCCCCAACAACAACTCCAAAATCCCAACCATCCCCCCCACCCTGCACCCCTGCTGCAGCTTACAAAGCCCCCCCAACTTGCAGTGTGCCTGTCGCCCTACAAAACCCAACATCTACAAAAAGCACCCTAAGGGAGGAAAGAGCTCCCCTCGTCCTCCCGCAACCCTCCGCATTTACTGCACTCTAATCAAGTCATCAAATAAAGTCAAATCGAGTCAGACCGGCTCCGAGAAATCAGCCCTGCCCATCCCGGCCACTGTCCCCATCCGCGGCAGTATCCTCTCCCGTCCGCCGCCGGGGCAAAGCGTCCAGCCATTCATCGGCCATAACAGGAGATTCAAAGAAGAATGTCCGATCTTCATACACCACACGTAGTCTGGCAGGGAAGAGCATGGCATACTTCAGATCCCTCTCCCGAAGTCGCCTCTTCACCCCCAGAAAGCCCTGTCTCTGCCTCTGCACCTGCTGGGTGAAGTCCGGATAGAAATTCACCAACGCGTTCTGGAAGGGGACCGGGCCCGTCACCCTCGATGCTTGCAGGATAGCGTCCCGATCTCGAAAATGAAAGAGCCGGGCGACAATCGGCCTCGGTGGGGCTCCCACCTTGGGCCTCCCACCCGGCACTCTATGGGCCCTTTCAACCGCAAAGAACTTCCCGAGACCCTTAGGCTGCAGATGGTTAAGCACCAAGTCCTCGACGAGCAGGTCAACCGAAGCCTCATCCGAGGACTCCGGGACCCCGATAACGCGCACGTTGTTGCGCCTGGCCCGGCTCTCAAAGTCCTCCAGCCTGCGGGCGGCGAGATCACTCTCGGTCCTCAGCTTACGAACCTCGGTCTGCAGTTCCGCGACATCATCAGCGAGGCCCGTGGTCTTGAGGTCCAGGGTTTTAACCCGTTCATTCGTTTTGCCCAAGTCCGCACGGATCAGGTTGACATCCACCAAGATGGCATCCACCTTATGCGCCAGGGCATCAAACTGCCTCCCAATCGAAGTCTGCATCCCTTCAAGCGCGCCCATGACATCCTGCAGCGAGAGCTCCGGGGCCAAGGGCGAGGCCTCCTTCTGGGTATCTGGCGACTGGCTCAACCCACTCGGTGATCCCTTCTGCAGAGCATAGCGGTCCATATTATTGACCTGAGTATAGGCACCCCGCCTGGTAGATTTAGGCTTCAGCCGATCCACCTCTGCTTTGCCCAACATGGTTGGTACCAAGCAGGTCGGTTCAGATAAGACGGCCCTCCCCCAGCGAGAGAAATCAGGAGTGATCAGTTCTGCAATGGGCCGCCAGAGTAGCATGTAGAGCGTCCAAAGGAGAATGAAGCCACCAAGAGCTCTCCAGGGGCAGGGCAGACAAAGGGAGAGAAAGCGAAAGTGAAAGGACGGGGACCTCCATCCGACAGTTCACACCTCGCCTGGCCGTTGTTGTTCAACTAGAAGTCGGGCGTCCTGCCAACTCTAGCCCCTGGCATTCCTCGGAGATAGGCCGCAATCTTCCGCCATGCATAACTCCAGTTCCCGGTGGGCGATCCGACCGCGGGTAGCATCAATCGCCTCCCTGGCAGGTCATCTACACGATGCCATGCATACAGACAGGATTAGAGACAGGATAGTCGACGGAGGGCGCGAGGGTCTCGGGAGCTCAGAGCTCACGCGGCCATCTTGGTCAAGCGCTAGGCTCCTCCCCCCAACTAATACATTTTTTAAACCATTTTATAAACAATGTGCTGTAAAATGCATTGTTTGAACAAGTTCATAAATTTAGTTTTCGATTGGAAAATTCATTAAATTCTCGGGCATAGAATTGTCCTGTATTAGTTTGCCTGGTTGGTCCAATAATGAGCTAGTAGTAACACTTTTTCTAGAGCACGTTTATCATCCGTCGTAGTATCAAAACCATGGGGCAGATTTACGTTCCCTGGCGCATCCCTGCAAATCAGCAGGGATGCGCGAGGGAAGATGCGTCACGCAAGTTTGCCCTTGCGCCACTGCAGATGCGCCGCATTTACAATGCGGTGCATCGTGGCGTAAGGACAAGCAGATGCGTGACGCATCTGCTGGCGTAAGGTTGGCGCAGTGCTGAAGTTGTGTCGCAAGCGCGACGCTACTCCAGCACTGTTCCAACCTGCCCTATCCCTAACATGGTGCGTCACGCCTTACGCCTGCTTGAAGCAGGCGTAAGGATTTGACGCACCAGCGTCAGAAAAGTTACTGCGTGAAATCTCGTAGATTTCACTGCGTCACTTTTCCGAGGCTTTTTCCGCCGTAACGCCCACCCTGCATACATTAAATCTGACGCAGGTTTAATGTGGCGCAGGGCTTTACAACGTGACGCATCTCCCTAGATGCGTCACATGGTAAATCTGTCGCAGCATGGCGCTAGCTTTGCGCCGCCGCTGCGTCACAAAAGTGACGCACAGGGCTTGTAAATCTGCCCCAATATATTTGCTCCTTCTGATTCCCCAGACCCCGCTCCCATACACACACTCACACGCACACACGCGCACATACACACACACACACACACGCGCGCTTTGAGGATCACATATCCTCAGGTGTGATTTTCAGGTCTCACGAGCCATTAGAACAGCTATAATAACCGTCTTTTGGCTTCTGCATTTGGCTCATTTGTTGCCAGGCCTCTGTCACAGAATCTCTGTGTGAACCAGGGTCAGCCTTTGTACTCTTTGGGCCTTATTCATGAGACCTTGCGTCACTTTTACGCCGCCTGTGCGTCACTTTTCGTGATGCACCAGTGGTGTAAAAAAATGAGCCATGTTGCGTCATATTTACAAAGTGATGCATCTAGGCAGATGCGTCACTTTGTAAACACCTGTGCCACATTATACCTGCGCCAGGTATAATGTATGCAGGGGGGGTGTTCCGATGCAAGAAAGGGTCGTAGAAGTGACGCAGTGAAATCTATGAGATTTCACTGCGCCACTTCTAGGACGCAAATGCGTCAATATCTTACGCCTGCCTAATGGCAGACGTAAGTCTTACGCAGGCACATTTAACATGGAACTTGCCCATGTGTAATGACCCATTGCTGGAGTTGCGTCACTTTTGGGACACACTCCAGCTATGCGTCATTTTTGCACCTACAGATACGTCAGAAATACTGACGGATCTGTAATTCCTTGCGACATGATGCGTCATACTGTAAATATGACGCATCATTGGTGTCGCAAGGAGGGCGCAATGAGAAGTGACGGATCGCTGTTTTCTCGCTGTGATGTGTCACTTTTCATAAATGAGGCCCTTTGTGTTTTGATGTTTGTCCTTAAAGTGGATATATCCTCAAGTTAAGTCTTACAAAGATGTGGTCTGAGATTTATGATATATTTTTTTCAGATTTCAGTAAGTTTATGCTTACCTAAATTTCAAAATGGTTTCACGCTTTGGTTAAAAGCTGTTACCATTTTACCAGGACTATCTGCCTTCATGGACCAGCCTCAAGCCCCGCTCCTGTTGGTATTGCTCACTGCAAGAGGTCCTGGGAGGCCATGTCATATATCCAAAGTGAAAGAGACAAATGCTCATTCGCAGTAGTTGATAAAGACGAATTTGTACTATGTCCTTAAGGCACTAAGATAAACATTGGGGGATGTTCATAACACATCATTTCAACGGTTCAGTTGATTATTTTCTATGTTTGGATAAGTTGTATTTTTCACCTTCACCTTGTTCCTTGATTGCTTCTTATATTTAAACGCAGAAGGAGTACTACAATTTGCCAGATGATGTCTTTATTCGACGCTAGCTCCGAAGACCTCTATGGTACAACCACCATACACAACAGCCATACTGTATGTAACTGAGGGGAAGACATACATTGTCTTTGATGCATGTAAGCAGAAACATTAGCAATGCTAGACTTAACGGGTTCAAAGGGTTGGATTCTTCACATTGTATCAATGTTTTGCAATTTCGCGCCAACATCTGCACTGACTGGGTCCTTATTTCACTCCACTAACGCTGCCGGTACCTTAGCCTTTCTTTCAGCCGCTATTTCATGCGCGATGCTGTGCCTTGCCAATCTGAGCACTTTCTTGCAGGCATGATCTTTGTGACTGTGTGTACAGGAATCTCTATTGTCAGCCAGAGAAGATGGCAGTGCCCAGGCCACAGATGCCCAAGAATACAGGGCAGTCTGTTGGGAGACACACTGCGCCCGGGTTTGGCTAAAGTGCAGGTCTGGATCAGATTTATGATCTTACTCCTTACCTTCAAGTGTCCCCACCATCAGGCTCCAACGCACTTTTCAACAAAAATCACTGTTCAACCATCAGCCTGAGAACTATGCAGCAAGGGGCAGCTAAACTGACTCATCTTTAAGTGTAACTAGGCTTCACGTACAGGTCGCTCAGTCTTCCTAAAGGCAGCCACGTCATGGAATGCAGTCTTTAGAGATAAAACTCTCATCCAATCTGCTGACCTTCAGGAGAAAAGCAGAAGATCCATTTCTGTGGTAGAACACTATGTAAACCAGCGTCACAAGCCCGTCATACAGCGCTAGGCGCTACATGAATACAGTAAGCCACGTTCTTTCGTTGAAAAATATACATAGCAGTGTTTGTGGAATATTAGACACGTGATAATCCTATGCTTTTTATAATCTGGTACAGCTGTTTTGCAGGCTTGAATTTCAAAGGCTTGAATTTGCTTTATTTCATAACACTATTACTACAACCCGTGTGACTAATTTCTTTAATTGAGTGGGCACATAATTAGGTAGGGATTTGGGTTTTGTGGGTTATTCACACAGCCATTCTCATTCTTGTACTTTCTTTGTCATCCTATTTTATTCCAGGACAACAGTCCTAGAAAACAACAGTAATCGACAGGTTTACGATTCCATAGTCACGTTTCTCAGTGTAAACCTCAGCTGGTGTTTGCTCCTATATTCTCTAGTATCACAAACGATACAGTGAAAGTGTGCGTAGCCTGCATTGGCAAAGGCTTGTTGCAGGTCTTTTGCGTTAGGTACAGAAAATACATTCTACCTCCAGTGATACTGCAGGTGGAAGCTGATTCTTGGATCATCGTATGATGCACATCATCTTAAGTAACTTCATTCTCATATGCACCATAAGGTGTTCATCTTAAGTAACTTCATTCTCATGTGCAGCATAAGGTGTTCATCTTAAGTAACTTCATTCTCATGTGCAACATAAAGTGTTCATCTTAAGTAACTTTATTCTCATGTGCAGCATAAGGTGTTTATCTTAAGTAACTTAATTATCATGTGCAGCATAAAGTGTTCATCTTAAGTAACTCCATTCTCATGTGCAGCATGAGGTGTTCATTTTAAGAAACTTAATTCTCATGTGCAGCATGAGGTGTTCATCTTAAGTAACTTAATTCTCATGTGCAGCATGAGGTGTTCATCTTAAGTAACTTCATTCTCATGTGCAGCATGAGGTGTTCATCTTAAGTAACGTCATTCTCATGTGCAGCATGAGGTGTTCATCTTAAGTAACTTCATTCTCATGTGCAGCATAAAGTGTTCATCTTAATTAACTTCATTCTCATGTGCAGCATGAGGTGTTCATCTTAAGTAACTTCATTCTCATGTGAAGCATGAGGTGTTCATCTTAAGTAACTTCATTCTCATGTGCAGCATAAAGTGTTCATCTTAAGTAACTTCATTCTCATGTGCAGCATGAGGTGTTCATTTTAAGAAACTTCATTCTCATGTGCAGCATGAGGTGTTCATCTTAAGTAACTTAATTCTCATGTGCAGCATGAGGTGTTCATCTTAATTAACTTCATTCTCATGTGCAGCATAAAGTGTTCATCTTAAGTAACTTCATTCTCATGTGCAGCATGAGGTGTTCATTTTAAGTAACTTCATTCTCATGTGCAGCATGAGGTGTTCATCTTAAGTACCTTCATTCTCATGTGCAGCATAAAGTGTTCATCTTAAGTAACTTCATTCTCATGTGCAGCATGAGGTGTTCATCTTAAGTAACTTCATTCTCATGTGCAGCATAAAGTGCAGCATAAAGTGTTCATCTCAAGTAACTTAATTCTCATATGCACTGTAAGGTGTTCATCTTAAGTAACTTCATTCTCATGTGCAGCATAAGGTGTTCATCTTAAGTAACTTCATTCTCATATGCAGCATAACGTGCTTGGCCAGTGACACAAACTCTTTTCTGTAACCTTGAAGAAAACGTGCAAATATTCCCGAAGCAAACTAGACAGATTTTGATGCTGGTTCTTGACAGTGACTGAGAGCACAGAACCAAAGCTATAATGACTGTAGCCTGGCCCCATGTCTGTTTGAGGTGGAGAAGCATTCTTTAGGCAAAATAATCTCTTTGTTTTAGCAGCTAGGCAAGGAGAGAAGAACTTACAATCATATGACTTGGAAGTGATAAAGGAAAGTTGGCTTCACACGGGAGATGGCACGGGAACCAAGGATAAATTGCTGCAATGGATGTACATGGAGAACACAGTGGAAAAGTATGCTCATGGCTGTACCCATTGTGGAGTATGTGCGAGAGTTACACCATGGGAACTCGACCTGTGGATATCTGATCGTTGGGAGTAGGTATAGTACCCACATCTTCCTTGCCTTTGGAGAGAGAGCATCACAGAACAAGGTCTTCCTCTTACGATAGTGGCTTTATGCTGCTAGACCCATTTCAACGGTGGATAAACTTCTTAGGAGACTCCACAACTGACACCTTTCCTCTTAATTTGAAATGCTTACCCATTAACGTAGGGATGAAGCTATAGCGATAGAGTGGGGATAGATTTACATGCTCTTCATTCACCAACCCTCGATGCAGGGTAATTTGGACTCTTGCTTATTGATTGCTTGTATCCTCCTTCTCAAGTTAATAGTTTTGTTCACGTTTCACCGTCTGAACTGGGTGCATAGATTTGGCTCCATTCTGTTTCCTTTCTATTTCTATACCCTTGTGTTGAGGTGTGTTTATGCTCAGTTATTTTTGGCTTTGAAACAAACCTAGCTAACCTTTCTCAATTGTCCTTTGGTTATTAATGCATCAGGAAGTGGTGTTCCTAAATTGACACTATATATTAATGATTTTCTCCCCGTCACTCTTTCAGGCTGTTTAAAAGACCCATAGGCGTGTATCTCTAGAAACGTTCCAGAGCGATTGGAAAAGGCCCTTTCAAGCTGATCTGAAAAACATTTCTGGTACAGAGCCCCCACAGTCTGGAGCTTGCTGCTTCTCAAGCACCATGTGAGCTATATATATTGAATTGCAGCTCTGCAAATGAACCGTTGCAAGAAGCTCCGGTAATGACTGAAATCGAAATGGGCGGAAATATGTGTGAAGTTTGTTTTCTATCTATGTTGCATTCCTCAGTGGATTTTGCCAATTTAGCATTCATTGTTTTCGATACACAGAATGTTCCACATGAAAACCTAAATAGCTAGGCTCCAGTTTTACCAAGGAAAGTACACTCCGCATGGAGCTCTGGTTCTGTAGGGCGTAATATGTAGCATGTATGATTTTTTCTGCCTGCGGTGTGGTTCTGTAGCTTGTTATGTGTCACTTGCACCTTGTATGGCTCATGTGAAGGGTGTAGTCTGCTGGGAGGTTTGTCTATTCAGCTCATGATGCTTCCAGTGAAAGTTCAGTTTGTAGGGAGGTCTAGCACAGCAACAGGATGCAGTGTGCAGGGATGTCTGTTTCTACAACCTCAAGTACATTCAGTGGAAGCTCAGAACCTCAAATCATTGGGATCTTCCATTGAATTCTGCTGACGGTTCAAAAGAAGGGCCTTATTAATGATCGGACGCATGGTTAGGGATGGTTACGCTAAAGATAATTCATCCAATGGAATGAAGGCACCCGTAACCCGCATTTATTTTATTTATAATGTTTTATATAGCGCAAACATGATCCCAAGGGATATCAGAGTGCTTCACAATTACGGATGGTCAAGGTTAGGCAGGCATCAAATACATATCACAGGAAACAATTACAAAGGGTGCAAACACATCATCACAGTAAGTACAATGAATAAGGGAGTAAGTCCAGTATCTTCAAACAAAAGATTGGAGCCCAACTAAGGTAAGAACTTGCACATAAAGAATCATTTTACTTCAATTTTGAAGGCAACCCTGGAGGTGAAACTGCGAATTTCAGGAGGGAGAGAGTTCCAGATCTGTGGAGCAGAGCCAGATAAAGCTCTTTGACAAGTTCTCTTTTTTCGAAATATTTGTGGTTTCAGAAGGAAGGAGTTAGCGCTTCTTGAAGGTCTACCACCTCCAGATAGTTCTAGCTTTTGGCATAGGTACTTGGGGGTTTTGAGATGGAGAGTTTTGTGAGTCAGGCAGTAGATCTTTAGCTGGATTCTTGCTGCAAAAGGCAGCCAATTTAGAGATTTTAGGACTGGGGAAATGTGCACAGATCATTACCTTAGTGGTACATGTCAAATACCACTAAGGTAATGACATTTCCCCCCTTGACAGTGCTACTGTAAGCCAGCGTGCTATTCAGACTTGGCAGATCATACCTTAGGGCACCGCTTTTCTGTCCTAGACTTTCATTAACGAATCAGTGCTTCCCTGAAGTCGTCGTCTTGTCTTGTTTCAATTGAGCCAATTGGGCGTGCATGCCTGATCGCAAGGAGTTGGAAAAGAAAAGTAGTGGAAAATTAATACCGTCTTGTCCAATATTTTCAGATAATCTCACAGATATCAGTTCCCCATTAGAAGTTCAGTGCTGGTGATTTGAAACTAAGCTTTGAGAGTTTGTAATAGGTATACAGAGACCAAATGTCTGCGTTGGTGATACAATGGCGTTTGAGGCTAAACTTGCCCTGGGTATTAGTGACCATTATGAACATGGAGTTATTACAATGCAGAGTATAAACTGTACATGAGGATGATAGGCTGTGTCTTTCAGGCAAGATCTGAACCTGTAGTGGGGCACTCATCAGTTGAGGAAATGCTTCTTCATGGATAGGTTGCACTAGGCTACTACATAAGGCCACACCTAAGCCTAATGAGAAGGTGATGGGTCTATGTGACTGTACTGGGCTGTTTAGCACATATGAGTCTGCACAATACATGTGCTACTACACATATTAATAGAAGTATGTAGTACTGTGTTTGCCGTTTGTGCATCAGAATATGACTATGCACTCTGCTATTTCACTGATATGCTCCTACATGATCATGGCAGTATTCTGGTTAATATGTAGCTGATAAAAATGAACATCTACTTGCTCTCCTAACAATTTTGTGTTTTTCTCAAACCTGCACTTGTTAATTTTGCTTCACTCATGTTACTTCCAGTGAAATCATCAGTCCTAAATGTCAAAGGGCTTCTTGTAAAGTCTTCAGGTCAAAGGTATGTTATGTCACTTGTTGTCAGGTTATGGGAGAGCAATGTAACTTTTGCTTAAGCCTGGGCAAAGCACTACGCTACGCTCGCGTAGTTTGAGAAGTTCGCGCTACTTCGCACTACGCGAACTGCACGTAGCACAGTGCGAACACGCGTAGCATAGTGTTGCGTAGTGCTGCGGTCATTTTTTGCTTGCTCGCGGTCCTCAACGTCAAGTTGGCGACCGCGAGCAAGCAAAATGACATCCCTGCGAGACTTTTTCCTTGTTCGCGATCAGCAACATCAAGTTGGCGATCGCGAGCATGGAAAATAAACCTCCCGGCGAGATTCCCAACGCGAGGAGGTCAGGTTTCTCATTGCGAGTGGTCGCGTATGCTCGCGACCGCTCACGATGAGAAACTACCAGTTCGCGTTGAGAAAGCTGCAGCTCGAGTAAAAATCTACTCGAGCAACAGAAAACTATAGCTCGCACTGTGCAAGATGCCATTTTCAATGATTGCACAGTGCCGGTTGCTTGTCCGCACTGTGCAATCATTGAAAACGACATCTGACACAGTGCGAACAAGGTACTACGCAGTTCGCGAAGTGCTACGCGTAGCTCGCGTAGTGCGAACTGCACTTTGCGTAGCTTCGCGAAGTGCTACTTCGCGAACTACGCCCAGAGTTACTTTTGCTAGTCTTGTCACTTTGGTGAATTGACTTCCACAACCAAATGAGCATAATATGGTTTTTAACATATCTCAAATTATTCTTAACAAGGCATATTAATTTACGTCCACAAATTATTATAACATATTGTACAAATTCAGCTATTCCTAAATGTATCCTGTATAACCCTGGGCGTAGGACTACGCTATGCTTGTGTAGTTTATGCAACTACACGCTACGCAAATTGCACGTAGCACAGTGCAAAAAAACCTAGCGGGCATTTTTTGCTTGCTCGCGGCCCTCAACGTCAAGTTGGCGACCGCGAGCGAGCAAAATAAACCTCGCGGCGAGATTCTCAACGTGGGAAGGTCAGGTTTCTCATTGCAAGTGGTCGCGTATGCTCGTGATGAGAAACTACCAGTCGGCGTTGAGAAAGCTGCCGCTCGAGTACAAATCTACTCGAGCGGCAGAAAACGACCGCTTGCACTGTGCAAGATGCCGTTTGCAATGATTGCACAGTGCGGACGAGCATTCGGCACTGTGCAATCAGTGCGAACAGCATTTTGCAAAGTGCACTACGCAGTTTGCGTAGCTACACGTACCTTGCGAAGTGCACTTCGCGTAGCTACGCATAGCACTACTACGCGAACTACGCCCAGGGTTAGTCCTGTCCTTAACCTCTCACATCCCAGGTATCACCTCTGTAATAAGAAGATCTGATATATGTAACATCACCCAGCATAACATGCAAAAAAGGCCTGTGCTCCACATGAATAATGTTATTATATAAGTCCATCAGGGTAGAGTGAAGACTGGCAATTTCCACATATAAAGCCCCTGTATCAATTTCCTTTGTTTTTTTAAATTACTTTTTACTTACTGACCTATGCCTACTGCCCCCCCATGGGTATAGTCCATCAACCAGGACTCTCCAGCCACCTCTGTTCTGGGCTTTTCTGTCAATCTTCCTCCAGCTCCTTCCAGTCAGCCTCGAGGCCTCTGCACCAGGTGTTTCCTGGGCTTCCTCTTCTCAATTTCTCTTGAGGATTCTAGGTGAGGGCGTGCCTGGTAGTGTTTGATACATGCTTGCTGATGTTGTGACCTATCCAGCCCCAGCATCTTTTCATGATTTCTTCATGAGCAGGGACTTGGAATATCTGTTGCTATAGGTCGTTGATGCTGATGGTGTTTCGCCAAAGGATTTCGAGGATTTTCCTCAGACAGGTGTTGATGAAGGTCTGGACTCTGTTGGTGGAGGACACTGTTGTCCTCCAAGTTTCTTTTCCATAGCAAATCCTGATCTTGGTTGCATTGTTAGGACCTTGGAGCAGCACATCTTCATTAGCTGAATGACCGAAGCCCTTGCTTTGCCAGTTTTTACCTTGATGTTGGTGTCTGTGCTGCCCTGCCTGTCTATAACACTGCCCAGGCCGGAAAATGCCTTAACCTCTTCCAGTGCATTGCCTGCAAGAGTGACTGTAGTTGTTCTGGCCATGTTAGCATTCCGGATTTTGTTTTTTTCCTTGTGGATGTTGAGGCCCAGGTGTGCTGATGTGGCTGCCACTTTGTCTGTCTTCTCGTTTCTGCAAATGAATACTGGCGAGTAGGGCCAGGTCATCTGAAAAGTCCAGGTCATTGAGCTGTGTCCAAGGTGTCCACTGAATCCCATTTCTTCATCTTGCTGTGGATGTCTTCATGGTCCATTCTATGACCAACAGGAAGAGAAAAGGCGAGAGCGAACAACCCTGACAGACTCCTGTCCTAGCTTCCGCGAGTTGTCCTCCATGGATTACCTTGCAGGTCATTCCCTCATGAGAGTTCCTGATGATTCCTACAAGTTTATCTGGCACACTATAGTGACAGAGGATTTCCAAAGGATCGCTCTGTCCATGCTGTTGAATGCCTACTCATAGTCAATGAAGTTGACATGGAGGGGGAAGTTCCATTCCATTGGCTGCTGAATGATGATGTGCAGTGTGGAAATCCGGTCTTTGCAAGATCTACCTTTGTAGAAGCCACCTTGCTGGTCTTGCAACTGAGTGTTGACTTGTTCCTTTATTCTGTACAGGATCCCTCTCTTGAACACTTTTTCTGGTGCTGAGAGAAGAGTTATCCCTCTGTAGTTTGCACAGTTACTAAGGTCACCTTTCTTGGGGATCTTGATCAGACATCCTTCCTTCCGATCTGATGGCACCTTTCCTCTTCTCAGATCATTTCCAAACATGGGGTAGAACATTTCTGCTGATGTTCCAATGTCTACCTTCTGTACATCTGAAGAAAGGTTGTCAGGTGCTGCTACCTTCCCACTTCTCAGATATTTGATGTCTTGTCATATGTATTCCTTGGTGGGCCTGCTACAGTTGATTGGCAAGTCCTTTTAAGCTGGCTGTATGTCTGGTGGAGACTGCGGCTCAGGCTGGTTCAGCAGTTGAGGGTTAAGGGTGGGCAACTTAGTACCGGCACGATTGGGGTGTTGTTGTGGGAGGGGGTGGAACTGTTGTTAGCTAGTCGCTCCAATGCCGGCACTCTAGGGGAATTGTTGGGGGGAGGGGATGGGCTGGGAATGTGATACATTGCATTTACATATTTGAGACTAAAGTAGATCGACATGTTAGCAAATGTTGGCATACACACATAATTTACAAGCACTGTCACATTCACTATAGAGCTGCATTACATTCGAAATGACACTACATACTGAGCAGCTACGAGTTAAATTGATCACATGGAATATCTGAGGCCTTGGTGACCCTCAAACGTAGACAAGTACTGGCGTATCTCGATAGACATCACATACAAGTTGCAATGCTTCAAGAGATCCACATTGACCCCGACGCCCTAACTGTTTTGGCAGCAAATGGGTCTCTGCCCGAGTGTTCTCCTGATATTCTACATACTCACGCGGCACACTTATCTTAGTAAAGAAAAACACACCCTTCATACTAGTAGGCACATTTAGTGACCCCTCAGGTCGGAGTTGTATGCTCTGGGGTACGCTGGGCAGACAATCAGCCACTCTCGCTTGTTCTTATGGCCCCAACACAGACAACCCAGACTACTTCACTACCCTATGGAGTCAGATAATTAAGGTGGGATCCACTCATGTTATATGGGGCGGAGATTTTAACACTGCCCTGCGCTCATCCATGGATAGATCCAACCCACTTCCACATCATTACACCAACACTCAGGATGCCCTTTCTTGTTTACTTCTAGACCATGGGCTTATAGATGCATGGCCTTATGTCCATTCAGCAGACAAAGAGGGCAGCTTTTATATGGCTGGACACTCAACCTGGTCGCGCCTGGATTACTGGGTCTGCTCCTGGGGGGTGAGTCCTTGGATTCACTCGGTAGAACACATGGCCAGAACATATTCGGACCATGCGTCGGTATGCCTGGAGATAGTATCCCCTAATTTAATCGGCACCCCATGATGTTGGAGACGTGTGCCTGAAGCACTGTTGGATACTGTTTATCAGGCAGAAATTGGTGAGGAAATTGCTTATTTTTTTGCCAGAAATAAATGCTCCATTACACACGTGGGCACGATCTGGAAGGCCTTTAAAGTTACTATACGTGGCACGTGCATGTCTAAAAGCTTTGGGGTTCTCAGAGAAATTCGGAGAAATTTGCAGCGTCTCAAAAATGAGCTAAAGCAACTTTAATTGGACATGTGGGATAGGGTGCCCAGAGGGCCTTACTCAAGGAAAAACTAACAGACTATACTGCCACAGCGGAACGGAAGTCAAATTCAGAGACAAATACGTTATTACCCGTCGGTATGGAGAAGGCGAGAGACCCGGCCGGGCACTGGTGAATGAAATTAGACAGCCCCGCTTCTCCAATTATATATTGGACGTGGTTGATGGAGATGGGGTGCGTTATAGGGATAGTCTTGAAATTTTAAATACACTTTCTGAATTCTCTGCAGATTTCTATAGCTCAAGCCACACTTCTCCCACCGATATTTCTCACTATCTTAAAGATATAGCGTAGGTATTCCGAGAAGCTCAGGAAACTCAGATCCTGCCCGCATCGATGAGAGAGGCAATCATTACATCATTACTTAAGTCAGGTAAACCTGCGGACCGTTGTGAGTCCTATCGTCCCCTCTCGCTCATCAACTCGGACGCCAAAATACTCGCCAAATTACTGGCAAATCGGCTCAGTCTCCTGATGGAGAACCTAGTCTTACCGGATCAAGCTGGGTTCATCCATGGCAGGGCGACCTCTCACAACCTTAGGACGCTCTTCTCTATTCTACAAAATGTAGACCCACAGCTGGCACTAGTGGAGGCCTTTTTGGATGACAACGAAGGCTTTTGACTCCGTGGAATGGGACTACCTCTTTACTATACTTCAATATATGGGGCTTCCCATGGGTTTCTTGGCTTGGATCCGGCTCTTATATACCTCCCCGAAAGCGAAAGTCCTGATCAATGGACATGTCTCTCCCTCGATCTTACTCTCTCGTGGCACCCGGAAGGGGTGTCCGCTATCTCCCCTTGTATTCGCCCTTGCCATGGAGCCTCTAGCGGCTAAGGTCTGGCAGCATCACCAAGAAAAAGGCCTCCGTTGCGTTCTCTGCCCAATCCTCATTTCATTGTATGCCGATGATGTTACCCTATATATTAAGGAGGTACACCAAAACCTTAATCCGCTCCTCCGGGAATTTGTCAGATTTGGTGGCCACTCCGGCATCCATATCAACTGGGCCAAATCCCAAATATTTCCGTTGACTGCTACAGCCACACCATTCGATACAGACTTCCCCATTGAATGGTGCTCTGATGAAGTGAAATACTTAGGGATACATATCACAACAAATTGCGAGGAACTGATGAGGCTCAACTATGGGCATGCATTGGACCATGTTACTGGCTGCATCACTAGATGGAATGCACTTCCCACGACTATGGTGGGCCGCATTTCCCTCATTAAAATGGTGGTCCTCCCTAACTTTTTGTATCTGTTCTCAAACATTCCATACGACCCAGGACGTCATTTCTTTTCCTCTCTCCAGGCAGAGCTGTTTAGATTAGTGTGGGGGGGGGCAAACAACCACGCATACAATGGGACACACTCATGCGACCATACTTGCAGGGGGGCTTTGATATTCCTAATTTTGAATTGTATTACATAAGTGCCCAACACCCTTCCCAATAAGGTGCGCGTGTGTACGCGCGCACACCTCTCTTTCCGTGAGCGCGCACTCCTGTGTGTAGAAAGCAAAAGACACACAATTGATGGATGGAATTCAGAACAAATCAAAACGTTCACCCCCAGTCAATAGATCTGGGTTATATCCATCATTCTTTTGCTCACCATGCCACCCCAGTTTAGACCTGGCTATATGCAAATCAATCTTGACCCTGTGCCTCATGGGAATAGTCCAGCCCGAAATGCCAAGCCAGGTTCTCCATGGACTGGAAACAAGCATCCTAGGACCGGTTTCGGGGTTTCACACCTCTTCAGCCAGGATAGCTTGATTCCAGTGGCACAATAAGCCCAGGACTCACGTCTGAGCATACCTGGCGCACTTAGGGCGAGAAAGCAAAAGACACACAATTGATGGACGGAATGCAGAACAAATCAAAACATTCACCCCCAGTCAATAGATCTGGGTTATATCCATCATTCTTTTGCTCACCATGCCACCCCAGTTTAGACCTGGCTATATGCAAATCAATCTTGACCCTGTGCCTCATGGGAATAGTCCAGCCCGAAATGCCAAGCCAGGTTCTCCATGGACTGGAAACAAGCATCCTAGGACCGGTTTCGGGGTTTCACACCTCTTCAGCCAGGTAAGCTTGATTCCAGTGACACAGTGAGCCCAGGACTCACGTCTGAGCATACCCGGCGCACTTAGGGCGAGAAAGCAAAAGACAATGTGAATGTATGACATTGTTCTGCATTCTGTCCATCAACTGTTGTTTATGCATTTGTCACCCCGAGTGGGAAGGGTATGCTCAGACGTGGGTCCCGTGCTCTCCATGCCACTGGAATCAAGCTATCCTGGCTGAAGAGGGGTGAAACCCCGAAACCAGTCCTAGGATGCCTGTTTCCAGTCCAGGGAGGACCTGGCTTGGCAGTTCGGGCTGGACTGTACCCATGAGGCACAGGGTCAAGACTGATCTCTGTACTGAGGTGAATGTATGACATTGTTCTGCATTCTGTCCATCAACTGTTGCTTTTGGTCCTGTGTGTATCGCGCGCACACACGCAGGACATCCAGCAAGTGAGTTCGTGCTGCCGCTTTCAAAAGCGAGCGGTGCGAAAAACAGGCACTTCCTGAGGTTTGGCCAGCGTGAGTCAGGAGTGCTGGTATGGCTGGCTTGGGGCTTTAGGCTTGAGGCACTTGTATTTTGTCGTGCGGGGCAGATTGTGTGCTTTTGTGTAAGTATTCATGTTAATCACAGCTCCTTCACAAGCTGTGATTAACATGAATACTTAAACAAAAGTTTTTTAAACTTGCTCTACTCTTTTGTTAGTAAAGCACGTCTGCGAGCGACATTGTGTGCTTTTGTTTAAGGATTCATGTTAATCACAGCTCATAAAGGTTCTGTGATTAACATGAATAATTAACCAAAAGCCCACAATCTGACTGGCGGGAAAGGTTACCCAGTCATTCTCAGCGATCTTAGCGCTTCCCAGGCCGTGGTTTACATTGTATTGTTTGTAGACTGCAGTGTGCAGGGTGTCTAGGCGCTATACACTGCCAGGTATAATGCATAACCTGGTATTGTACAGCACTGTTCTTTACTGTGCTCTGTTATGTATTTGCAGAGCACAGCTCATGGACTGCAGTATGCAGGGTGTCTTGGCGCTTTTTACTGACAAAGACAACACATATGACAAGTTGTACGGTGGCATAGTTTGCTGTCCTTTGTTATCCTAGTTGCAGAAAGCAGCTTGTGGATTGCACAGCGCAGGATCTCTTGGCGCTATTCACTGGCAGACGGAATGCATAACCAGATGTGGCACAGAGGTGTGCTTTGCTTTCATATCTTACACTATCTGTTGAGCGCAGCTCGTAGACTGCAATTTACCGGGTGTCTTGGAGCTATAGACTGCCAGGCACATTACATAACCAGGTATTGTACAGAGGTGTGCTTTCCTGTGCTCTGATATGTATTTGCGTAGCATAGCTTGTAGACTGCACTATGCAGGGTGTCTAGGCGCTATACACAGACAGGCATAATACATAACCCGGTATTATAGAGCACTGTGCTTTGCTGTGCTCTGCTATGTTATTTGCGGAACATAGCTCGTAGACTACAACATGCAGGGTGTCTTGGCACTGATGGGCGGCAGACACCATACACAACCAGGTGTTGTGCAGTAGTGAGCTCTGCTGTGCTGTTTGCAAAGTACAGAATGTAGACCTCAGCGCTCTGGGTCTCTAGGCGCTATAGGCCAGCAGACAAAAACATAGCTAGGTGTAGTACAGTGGTGTGCTTTGCTGAGCTATGTTATAGTGTTTGTAAACAGTAGTCTGCAGCGCTTGAGGACTCCAGGTGCTATAGGCCGACAGTCTAGGGTAAGGGTTTTGTTTTCAGAGATCTCCCAATCTGAGCTCTCTGGTCGCCTCTGCGCCCTCGCAGCTGAGCCTGGCCCAATGTAATCTTGCGCGAGTGCATCATGGGGCAGAGGGGCACAGATGGCACAATATAGGAGCTGTTTGCCAACAGGAAGATGCCAGCCCCTCAAACACCAATCACACCCAGAGGACACGTATACGGCTGCCCCCGGACTGATACAATGATACATAGATTAATAACAGCTGGTGCCAGCCTCCCTGGCACCGGAGAGGAGCACAGCTGATATTTGTAACAGCTCGGGGTCTGTGAGCTGTGAGGCTCTGACAAGGATGGCTCCAGGCTGTTACCTTTATAAGGAGAGGTCCTTTTACGCTCCATCCAAAACTCTGCTGGCAACTCCTGCTTTCTCGCAGTGCTTGTTGCTACGGTAATGGACCAGTGCGTTACAGAACAGCTGAATGGTACTCAAATTCACACTTTTGTTAGTTTAACAAAGAACCAGTGATGTGGATAAAACATAGTTGCACGCAATGAGCAGTTCTCCAATGCATAACATTGCAGATCAGAAATGTAAACAAGCATTGGCAAAGCCAGAAGGTTTCCTCGGATTTGAGACTATTGCCTTTTGTTCATGCTGTACAGCATGGGCACTGCTGACTGTGCCGATGGTTTGCAGCCATGCAGTAAAGCAGCGTGACTGCTCCTCAGCATTGTGAGAAGTACATAGCTGCCAAGGTTTCAGGTTGCCTATGTGTGACATTTTCATAATTTCAGTGAAATTATGAGTGACATTCAATGACTATGAGTGACACATTCTCAGGAGCAAAATCGAGCAATGAAGATGAAGGAAACATCAGAAATCGCACCCATTTCAATGGTAGATTGTGAATTTTTAAACCTAGCTTTGAAGGAACAGCATGTTTTTTTAATTTCAGAGCAGGGTCAGGATTTTCTACATCTGTTTCAATGTCTAGTGCATTCCCAGTTAAGCATTACTCTACCTGTTTGGATCAGAGTAATTAGGGAGAATGGTACACTACCTCACAGCTTATTTTGCCCCATGCTTGCTGTGCTTCTTCTAGTGTTCAACTTTTTTTTATATCTGCATACCGGAACAACCTCGGATCTCAGTCGACCAGATCTTATTTTCTAATAACTATAAGCAGGTAATTAAAGCTCCTTTATGCCCTGTAACGGGAAGCGATGGTGCTAACTGGGAATACATGGTCTGATCCTTTAGGAGAATCTCCCTCATCGACTGCTTTGTTTAAACCAGAATCCCATTTTGGCACAGTCTAGGACATTTTGCAGCTGCTTCTGTACAGAATTCCCCACACCCTTTGAACAAGAGTGGGGGACACACTTTGTGTTTGCGGAGGCAGTTTAGCGGCTAGTGCCCTACCCTGTGGCGCTTCCGTTGTTCCACTCCTACTGACTTGCTTAGAAGCTACCCTAACATTTTGTGAAATTTCCCTCTAGTTGTTTCTTAGTGGATTTATACCAGATAAACCAGGCTCTTGGCTCTCTGTATTTCATCTTTCACAGCTGATTTTATTCATAGTTACTGCCACGCTGTGGTTGCAATAAAAAATATATTATTTTGATGTAATCAGCACCACAAAGAATTGCTTGAAATGACAGTTTACAGTGGTAAAGTAAGAGCCCCACAGGCACCGTTCTGCAAGGAGGTAAGAGAACGCCCGGAACAGTCATCTGGTAGTAAACAAGAGATGACTGTGGGCCCCTCATGCCCCTGGGCTAAGGGGCCACTAACCCTTAAATCTTTCCCTAGCCAGGTCTTTGCAGGTCTTGCTTATAGACAGCCTTTAGCTGTTGTCGAAGACGTATTGTGGACACAGGGGTAGCCTAAAAGCAAACTATATTACACCCCCCAATTCGATTGGTACATCAAATGCCATCAGGAGAGTGAAGCTAGTAATGCCTGTCCTCCCTAGAAGAGGTCAGTTCATTCCTCCTATCTATTTATCTATCCACCCTTTAAGCCTTTCATCCAGCGCACATTTCACCTGTCTCTTCATGCTCCTATCCATCTGTCTTTTCATCTAATCCATCCCTGCTTTCTTTACCATTCCATCTATCCATCCACCCACCCAGCCATCATCTCGCCCACCTTTTATCAATCACTCATGCTTTCACCCTTCCATCCAGGTTTGCATCCATCTATCCAAACATTCATCCTTCAATCTATTCTTACTTGCACCCACCCATGCAAATATAAATTTACTCTTCCATCTCTCAAACTTTTCACCTTTGTATTCATCCTTTTATTGACCTCTCCTTGTCGTGGTTTCTTCATTCTTTTAATATTTCAATCTTCCTTGCTGCCCTCCTTTTCTCTTTCCCTCATTCTTTCTCCATCTTTTATGGTTTCTACCCCGCATTTAGAAAAGAAATGCAGCAAGTTTTTATAATCCGCGAACACAGCCCAAAGTTTTGGAGCGCTTTACATGATTCATTATTATTTTTATTTTTTTTGGTATGCATGGGGAGATTAATCGTTTTGCCCAGACTCACAGGATGTTAAGCTGACCCGAGACTCAAAGCCCATCTCCTAAATCGACAGCTCGAGCATTAAGCCACAACCTCAATCACAAGAGCGGAAGCTCTTTCAATATTATATACAACTTGATGCAATGGCTTCTTGTAGGTGATATGTTACTTGTATTATATATCTGGATGCAATGAAAGAAGCAGCAAAATATCAGTCAGGTGGCACACAATGGATGCACATACTTTTAGCTCATTTGCTTTTAAGCCACACCCTTGATTGCATCGGTTACGCCCCTTTGAAAGACCCCCTAGTTTTTTCATCCCACTCAAAGCCCTGGTCTATACGCGCGGGCGGGGTCTTGGCGCACATAGCCTTGGCTGCCGCGCACAGAGACCTTACTCTGCCGCACACAGAGGAAAATATTTAGAGGGAACAGTGGTGCCCAAGCGCATTATGCCCACTTTTGGTTTCACCCTCCTCGGTATACACCTCATGTTGCTACCGAACATTGGCTCGCAGATCCTATTCCGCTGGAGGGTGTTATGTTGTCAGTGGACGCGCCGCGTGAGCCTCGCCCTTCCACTATGGACTGCATGATCAAAGCTTGGCACCGCATTGCTGACCACCTACAGACACCCTGTCTATACTCCCCATTACTTCCGCTTGCATACCATCCACAGATGCCATTATTGCAGGAAGGTGTATTTAAGAGGGTTGCAAATACGTGACAAATCCGCTGCTGGGGCGATCTGTACCTGAATGGCAAATTTTGCACTCTCCAACAATTCTATCCTGACCCCCCACCTTCTGATATGGAAATATTTCTGTATGCCCGACTAAGACACAGGATCAAAGACTGCACCCCTGCATTCCCATTGGAGCCCTGAGTAGTAGCCCCTTTGCATCATGTCCTACGTGCACCCACTTCTCATTTAGTGTCTACATTGTATCACAGTTTATACGTTGATGTCTTATACCCTCACTGCGCAGCTCGGGATAAATGGTCGACTGAACTGGAATACGACATCTCTGATACACAATGGACGTTTTGTTGTAAACAAATGGAACAGGTCTCCTCCAAAAGCCGACTACGCATTACTCACTACAAATTCCTCCACCGTAGTTTCTATACCCCAGTTAAACTTCACAAATTTGGATTGCGCGACACAAACAGATGTGATAGATGTAAGACGGAGGATGCTGACTTCCTTTATCTTGCTTGGGGGTGTCCAGCCGTTCACACAAACTGGCAACAGGTCTTCACAGCGTTAGACTGTATGACTTCTATATCCCTCTTGAGGTCTCCTCTAGTGGCCTTACTCGGCTATACTGAGCAGATTCCGGCAAAACATCCTAAATTTGTGTCCTTTAGGATAGGATAGGATAGGATAGGATAACCACTTATAAAGCGTGAACAAATGCCGAGGCGTCTAGCCTAGTTTTAGCCAAACGGCGAGTGGCCTGTAGGTGGGGTCGGGTTAGGGCACCCAAATTCAAGGAATGACTTGGAGACATGGCAGGATCAAACATGTACGTATGCTGAACTTCTCCCTGTTTCCTCACGCCCTCGGGACATCTGGGCCCACTTCAGACATACCTACTGGAACAACCAGATGTCATTGAACAAGAGTCCTGATGCTTACTCTAATCATTATACGAATAGGCCTAAACGCTACATGATATGGTCTTTCCTTACACAACCCCCTGTGTATGTTACCTGTCTTCTTTAACTGTACAAGGTTATATGATGGTGCCAACATGTGATATTCCTGTAAGATACCACTGCAGTGAACCTTGGCGTGGATATTTGTCCTATGTGCATGAATGGATTTGAATCATATTACGCTACATGTCGTTTGCTCTGCCTTGTTTTGTTTAGTTTTTTTTAGAAAAAAATGCTGATTGTCTACTACATATGCTATATTTTTGTTGATGTACAATATCAATAAAACTTAAATAAAAAAAAATAAAAATTAAAAAAAGTCCTATTCACCCCAAAAATTACAATTCAGATCCAGGGAGCACTTAATCAATTCCATGCTTATTCAGACGTATGGCTGAACCTCTTACTGTTTGAAACCAGTTTGAAAGAATCTATTTTACTGTCTCATAAGAGACAAGTTGGGCCACGTTTTGCCAATTCTGTTGCAGTATAGTTTGATACCCTAATCTATGAAGAAATCATTAAAAGGCCTCACTCTCCAATATAATTCTAATTTATCTGGCATGAAGCACCAATAGTCCACATAGTTTAAACCTATTTTTCCCTTAAATATTATATAATACTACTGGGTTTAAGTAGATTGGCTCCATTTGCGCCCAAGAAACAGCGAATAGCAGTCAATTGCTGTACAGGTGTATGTCAGTATATGTTTACTGTTCATTTACAAGACATGAAATGAAGGAAATGTTTACGAGGTCCACCCAACCTGTCCATGCCAGGGGAAGTAAAGTAAAAGCTGAGGCAGATCATCATAACAGCACGCAGGTAAGAGGGTGTGAAAGTAACAGAGACATTGTTTATTCACTGCAATTTAATTCACGGTGGGGGAGTGGTGTAAGTCAAGTAAAGCATAGTCCTGCATTTTCTTGCTTATGGGGCCCTTTGAAATATAACTTATCATTTACTATCATGCACATCCTGCTCATTAACTCCTTAATTGTCAGAGTCTGAGAACTCACAGGAGTTAATTGATCCCTCATGGTCTTATGTAGTTTCCTTCCCCAACTCACACCTTGGCTAGCAGCGACTATACAGTACAGAACAAAGGTTTTGAAGCCTTTAATATTTCACAATTGTGAAGACACAGGAACACATAGTTACAATCTATACTCAAAACATCACAAGTACATGAGAAATAGTGACCCATGCCAGAATATCATTACCGTATAGTCTTTGGGTATTGCCTTGAACATATGTCCTTTGAATTTATGGCAAAATGAAATGGAGATGGGTGGCATGCTTGAATTATTCTCAGCCACTGGTAATTACTCAGGGCCCTTTTCCAGCACAGCCTTTTTTGTCAGATATGTCACTCTAGACAGAGACCAGCCATATGCTAATCATTCTAGGTCCTGCTCAGATAGGAACAGTCCAGCCCAACCTGACAGCCGAGGTCCCCACTGAACTGGGACACTCAGACCAGTTTCATCCATTGCTTAGAGTCTAAGTCACTGCAAGCTTAAGTCCAGTGGCACAGTGACCACTGGACCCAAGTTTGGGCATACCCATCACTTAGAGAAACAAAAGCGTGAGAGGTGGAATGCATGAATTAATGTAAACCACTGGTGATTGCTCTAGGTTACATTCCAGCCCACCCTTTTTGCCCACAGTACCACTCTAGAGAGAGACCTGCTCCCAGAGAAACAGTCTAGCTCCAATTACAAAGTAAGGTCCCCTTCAGACTGGAACACAAGTAACCCTAGACCAGTTTCATCCATTTGGGCGAAACTCTACATCACACAGTCAGGATATGCATAGTCAAGGTGACTGTCTCTTCAGAACAAAATAGCAGTGCATTCTCCAGGACATCTTCTTTGCTACTAGTTGTGTAAACACTATCATGGATATACCTAATGCCATTGTTAACTAACCCCCATCCCATTACTGTATTTGTAAATAATGAATTATAAATATTCTTTGAAGGGAATCATGCTTTCTAAGTCATGTCACTGTGTTTGTAAGCCACCATGGCCTCAGTTTCACCAGTAAAAGTTCTTCAGTGCGGCATGAGGTAAAATTCTGCCATGCCATAGGTTTTCAGTGGTAGGGAGGCCCAAATGCTGATTTTCAAGTTTGCCAACTAATCTCTTGAAAACTTGAAGAACACAAAGGGAATGTAGATGGCAGAGTGACAATTAAAGAAAGGAAACTGTTGAATGCTGTCCTTTTTGCAGGGCCATCGCCAAATATTTTGCCGCCTTTCTCCTGCTTTCTGAAACTGTTTGTGTTGGCTTTTAGGACTCAGCACACTATACCATTGCTAACCAGCACTAAAGTGCTTGTGCTCTCTCCTTAAAACATGGTAGAATTGGCTTGTACCCCATAACCATATTTAATTTACTTGTAAGTCCCTAGTAATGTGGCACTACCCGTGCCCTGGGCTTTTAAATTAAATGCTACTAATGGTCCTGCAGCACCGATTGCATGACCTGCTTTAGTAGCAATTTAGACATGTTTGAGGTCTGCCATTGCAACATGTGTGTGCAGATTTAAACTGCTATTTCAACCTTTTCCTAGGTCCAAACCTTCCTTTTCCATACATGTAAGTCACCCCTAGGGTAGGCCATGGACAGCCCAGAAGGCAGGGTGCAGTGTATTTAAAAAGTTGGAAATGCACGTTACATGTCCTGGTCGTGTAATTCTTTTTTCACTATTGCAAGACTTGTCTCTCCCATAGGATAACATAGATGTTACCACATTACATTTATCAAGTGATCATTTCCAAATAGAATAAGGTAGCCTGTTCATATTTTGTGTCTTTGGAATTGTAATGAAAAATCCTCTCTCACAGTGAAGTCGGATTTTAATTTGAAAATGTAGCTTTAAGAAAGTTGACATTTTTCTGCCCTTGTCATTTAGTGCCTGCAGCCTGTCTCTGGGTCACATGGTCTTTGATGTGCATGGATGGGCCATCACTGGCAGGATGGGAGGGCGGAGCTGGGCACAGCCCTACTTACACTTGAATAGGCAGCCTCTACACAAAGGGCTTCATAGTCTAGAGCCATGAAAGGGAAACAGGATGCCTGGAAACTTCAAAGGGAAACCTCTAGAAGCTTCACCTACTTCAAAGGAAGGCCCAGGTAAAAAATATTAGACACCAGACAACAACTGTTCCACACACTTCTGGAGCTTTGGATACTCTGCTTGGAAAAAGGACTGCTATGTTGCTGAAAGACCATTCTGCTGGACTACTGTTCTGAAGGGCTACTGCCCTGCTGTGGTGCCTGCCGCCCTTTTGCCAGGTGAGAAGGACTGAACCTGCATCTCTTGAACCCTAGAACCCAAAGTAACTCCAAGGGCTAGTTGGCTGGCCTCCTGAGTAAGGCACCAACAACTGTTATCTCAGCACCTGGACTCTGCCATCTATGGGTCTTACCTTGCCAAGTGGTGCTACCTCAGTCCTGGACTTTTGGAAGTTGGCCTGAAGGTGATCTGCTAGCTCATCTGGGGACCCAGCAGAGCTGACATGTCACCTCTGCTGCACGGCACAATCCCAAGCAGAACTGACATATAGCCTCTGCTGCAAGGGTTGTTAAAACGCAAAGACTCCACATCAACTTCACAGTGAGCATCAGAACCACCACTGCATGAAGCTTCACCAACACAGGCCTTCTCAGAGCACATCTCTAAAGGGCGGCAGACTCGACAACAATGCAGGTTCTAGCATCACAGACTTTCGGCTCTTCAGAACCAGCGCATTGCCTCGACTGCGTGACACATCCTTGATGCCGGACTTTGCATCACAAGTCCTCGTCGATGAGCTCCTCATCAATGATGCAGGACCCCTCGTCTCAGCTCAGCAGCCCATTAACTCCTCGGAACTGACACATCTACTCAGCTGCCCGACGCATCTTTGAGCCGAAACCTCGCACCACTTCGCAACCGGAATTTGAGGTACTCTTGTTCAGTGGGCCTGACTGGGTCCCTGTAGCCAGCCAACACTCGATCCCAGTTGGCATGAACTTGTGATTTTGTCCTGTCCTGGACAACCAGATATCCACAGCTGCTCTTTATGCTTTTTGGTGCAGTTTTCACCTAAATTTTTGAAATTTCATATTTCCAGTTCTACTGATTGGATGTTTGTCGTTTTGGTTTTGATTAATTTATTAAAATATGCTCTATTTTTGTAAGTTGGTGAGGAATTTTCCTTTTGTTGTTGTTTTCACTTTATTACGATTTAAAGTGCTGCATAATACATTGTCTATATGTTAAACCTGACTCCTCTCTGCTAAGCTACCAGAGAGTACAGCACAGGTTAATATTGGTTTTGCTTGAGAATTACCCTGACAAGGATTGTGGTGGCTGCTTGAGTAGGGTTTAAACCCCTGAACCAGCAACCCAATTTCTTACATTGGTGTTCAGTGGTGAGGATTTGAACTTGTGTTTTTGCAGTGCCTTACAGTGGTTTGGTGGTACACTGAAAATCCCAGATAAATAATCTAAGACCAATTTGAGTTTTAAATGTTTCCTCGATTGGCCTTTTTACTTTTTCCAAATTCCCTCTCATTCTTCTTAACTGTTGTACCTGAAACCATACCTGCAAGGAAGGCTTTTTAGCTGGCCAACATGGAGGCCTACACTGTGGCCCAGCTTAAGGAGTTTTGCAAAGGAAAGGACTTCCAACCAAGAGCAACACCATGAAAGTGAAGTTCAAAAAGGTGCTGAAGGCCTGGGCAGAAGTCCACCAGTCACTGGTTACAGCAACAGAAGGAGATGATCACGTGGAAAGGCAAAAAGTGCACCTTGATGCCAGTCCTAAGAAGCAGTAGTCAGCTGAGGGGGGCAACTTGTTTCCTGAGTTGGAGCTCCCTACAAGGGCAGAGAGCAATGTTTGTGGTCTAGTGCCTGGCTTTGTTGTCGGGATGACATTGACAAGTGGTTTAAAGCTTATGAGGTGGCATTACAGTTTCATAGGATCCCTATGGAGGATTTGGGAGCTCGCCTCTTGTAGAATATTCCTAGCGAGGGGGATGCCCTACTGGCTCTAGAAAAGAGGGCTGGGATGAGGTATCTCCCCATGAAGGAAAATATGGTCTCACCCTTGAAAAGTACAGACAGACATTTAGGGCAGACAGAAACTTCCCCAGCAGTCCTGGGTGGATTGTGTGGATTCTTTTTGTAAGGCACTGGATGGTTAGGTGAAGGGTAGGGAAGTAAAATATTGCCATGGGCTGTATGATTTGGTTGCAAGAAGGCACATGTTCAGTCTTTGTTTTGCAGATCTGTATCAACATCTTATTCATACTAAGCTCATTGGTCCTAGGGAGCTTGCTAATGAGGCTCAGCACTAGGGTCCATAAGAAGGTACCTGGGAGTGACCTAGAGAAGAGTAGTTCAGGCTCCCTTCAGCAGAGTAAGGGGGAGGTTGGTCAAGAAAGACACAGGCAAGTCCCAGGATAAGGGGGGAGGAAAGGTTTCCCAATGCTCTTCTGGGAAACAGGGATGAGGTTTGGGTGGGTAGTGGCCCAGGGTGGCCCATTTCCAACCCCGCTCCTTTGATTGTTCTCAGCTAGGGCACAAGCAGGGGGACTCTGTCCTAAGAAACCACCTACTGATGGGACCTCTACAGGGGCGGCCAATTTGGTCTTAGGGGTAAATAGTCACCAGGGGCAGGAGGTAGATCATGCCCTAATCTCCTGTAGTTGGGAGGTGAACCGAGAGGGTAGACTGGTGATCCCTGAGGGTGAGAGTCGTCATTTCCTCCAGGTCAAGGCGAATGGGGTCCCTGTCACTGCTCCGAGGGACATCAGGGCCAGCCAGACCATGATATTGGAAAGCCTGGTTTCCTCTGAGCAGTATACCGGCCAGGTGTGCAGGATAACTTAGGGGTGTGTTCTTGTCCGTCCCATGGCCCTGGTATCCCTGGAATGGGGTGGGATGGTGACCCAGAGGAGGGTCATGGTTAGTCCCCAGATACTCATAGACTGCATTTTAGTCTTGTGTTGGAAGAGCTGGGAGGAATGGCAGCCTGAGGCACAATGACAGTTCTATTTTCTGTGGGTACCACTACCAAACAGAGGGCATGGGAGTCCAGATGGGAACACAGGGTGAGTGAGGATTCACCCCTGTCCCGTATTCAGCATCAGGATACAGACCCTGGGCTGAGTAGCCAGTCTCAAGATACCACCCTTGAACTGGGGGGAGGTAGAGAGGTAGTAGGGTGCCTAACATCTGGGGATATTGCCCCCCCACTCTGAGAAACCACAGAGGTAAGAGAACCCTGGATGGCCTGGGCCCTGGCTATTAACACTGACAGTAGTCAGTGGCCTCTGTTGGTTACTGTCCTTATGGGCAGAGTTTTCCTTTGGTTGGGACAGGAGTCTGATCCAAGCAGTAGAATGAGCCACAACACTTTGTTGTCCATGGTGGTATTATCTGCCTACCAGGATGCATCAGTGAGTAAGTTATAGTTAGGTGCTTCACAGATAGGATCCACAAGTGAGTAGAAGGGTTCCCCACGGGTCAGTCTAGTGTCTCATGAAAGTGTAGACCGAGGTATCCAACTAAGTTCAGACAGACATAGAACTGACAAGTGCCCTACATAACAGGGCCTTCAACCATGTTCTATTAACTAAGCAAGGATGCCTATCAAGGTATTGATTAGTCTACACTGGCTTTTGGCTGGATGGGGGGTCGTGTTGGAATTTGTCCTTTCAGCCTGGTAATCCTCATACATTTTGCCTTCACCCTCTTGTTTTCTGAACCCGTTTTTGTTGGCTGTTGGGACTCTGTGTACTTTACCACTGCTAACCAGCACTAAAGTGCTTGTGTTCTCTCATTAAATCTTGGTAGGATTGGCATATACCCAATTGGCCCAGTTAATTGACTTATTTGTACCTGGTAAATTTGCACAACACGCAACCACGACCTGAAAATTAAAAGCTACTACTGAGCCTGCAGCACTTATTGTGCCACACACTTAAGTAGCCTTTTAAAACATGTCTCTGGACTACCATTGCAGCCTGTGTGCAGTTTTAAACTGCCAATTCGACCTGCCAAAATAAACCTTTTACCAGGCCTAATACATATAAGCCTTAAATAATCCATACGTCCGGATGCATTTATGTGAAAATGTGGACATGCACATTCAAGGTTTACATGTCCTGGTCGTGAAAATAAATGTTTCACTATTGTGAGGCATACATCTCTCATGGGATAACATTAGGGTACCTTGTTTAATTTAAAAAGTGATGACGTTTGATTAGGAACAGGCAGAAATGTCATGTTTGGTCTCAAAAGAATTGTAATCCTCATTAAGGGGAAAGTCGCAATTCTGAAAATGCCTGCAGCCAGTGTCCTGGGTCACATGACTGTGATCATCATGGCAGTTTCCCTTTGTGTATTCCTTCCAGATAGTGAGACAAAGGGGAACTAACTGTTGACATGATGGGCAACCCTCAGCAAACTTTTGAAATACCATTCTTTGACCCCCCTAGACCACATGTAATCTAGGCAGTGAGGTTGGAAATTCGAACCATGTGTGGCGAGAAAACTCTAGAAGTGTCTTCCACTTCAAATCTATAAAAGTCGAACTCTCAGACCAACTCTTCACTACAATCCTGGCTCTGCGGGGGATACTCAGAAGGCCTGCCTTGTACATCAGAATACTGCCTTGCTGCTTGAGACCTACTTTGTACCTTAGAGGAATGCCCTGCCGTGCCAGACATATGCCCTTCTGCTTGAAGCCTGTCTTCTACCCTCAGAGGACTGCCCTGCTGCTTTATGACTGTCTTGCTTTTAAAACCCAGGATTTTCAGAGTGACTCCAAGGGCTAGTTGGCTGGCCTCCTGTTCTAAAGTACAGGTTCACAAAAAGATCCAACAACTTGAACCCTGCACCTGCACCCTGCTTGTAGTTAATCCTACTCTCCAAGCAGTGCCCACCCAGTCCTGGACCCTTGTAAATAGTGCTAAAGGTGTCTAAACAGTCAATTAACAAAACATGGGATGTAGAAAAATGTCAGCCAAAACATGGCCAGAGAACCAACATGAGACCAGGACCTACCAGTTCACCAATCCGTCCAAAGTGCATTGTCGGTTGGCCTGACTTCATGGTAGCTTTACTATGTTTTTCTCCACAGCAACACATCCTGATCAGTGTCTCCTTGCTGAAGGGGTCTGGCATCCTGGAGCTCACATCACATACAGCCTGCTGCTTAGTCCCACTTGAGATTTTTGTCTTACTAAAAAGTCCAAACATAGAAATCTTCACTGCAGCTTTGTTCAACGGCTTCCAGATGACAATGCCTCCTCCCCTGACACCGTCGGATGCCTTGTCCACTGAAATTTACTTTCACAGATATTTACCTTCAAACTTTCTTCTAAGTCCGAAGTTAAGTTGAGACTAGGTCCGATGCAACTGGTGTGTCTGGACCATACTCCATCGTGGTTGGTCATATCTTTCGACTTTGCTCCGGTCTTGCATGACGAGATGTCTATGGTTGGCGCTTTGAGATTTCAGGTGCTAGTTTTTACTGGAAACTTGAAACATTCATAACTCAGGATCTACTGACTGGATTTTTGTGTCAAATAATACACTACTTTCTTTATGTTTCTAAATTGGTGTGGTAGTTTTCTTGTGTTTTGCTTTTACTGTTTCATTGTTTGAGTGCTGCATGAATATGTAACACAGTGTCTCTAAGTTAGGACAGACTGCTTTTGTGCCAAGCTACCAGATGGTTGAGCACAGGTTAATTTAGTGACATTTGTGGTTCACCCTGACAAGGATTGTGATTGTTGCTTGACAAGGGGTTTCACCCCCCCTTCAATCAAAAACCCAGTTTCTAACAGGCCCTCTCACCATACCTTGCAGGGGTGAGACCTCAGCAATTTAAATGTCACTGAGTTACTGACCTCTTTCTGATGAGAATTTGTTAAACCTGAACTCTGGTCCTTGCAGTCAAATTGACCAGAGCTTCAGCCACAGTCTCCGGGCCTGATTTAGATTTTGTAGGGAACAGAGGTTATGGTGTACAATCCACCGGCTATCCATATGATGCAGGAAATTCAGTCAGTGAATTTTACCGCATATTTTGAGCAAACTCCACATACTGGGAGATTTTAGTTTCACCAAAGTTCTAAAGAAGACCCTTGACAGGCAAACAGTGACAGTACATCATCTTAGGAACACAAACAAGATAATGTGCAGGTTCTGGAGTACATATGTACTACAAAATACTCTAGGACACTAACATTGTATTTCTGCTACACTATAATGCTGCATATAGGCATACTGATACCATTTCATTGTGTATCATTGTTGTCCTGTCCTTGTTCACCAGTTTCAAATGGATCTGACTTGGACCCTTATAGTGGCTTCTCCGGACCAAGTTCTGACCCCCCACGTCATGTTCCTGAGGTCCAGGGACTTCTGGCTGGTGTCAGAGTGAACTTCTCCTGCCTAAGCCTAAAACATGGCACTTGGAAACGTTTTAAAAAATGTTTGTCTGTAGAACCAACAGAAGACTGGGTCAAAACTTGCAGGTTAATTCAACAATTGTGAGTTTCTGCTACGTCAAAGATTCAGGTTGCTCCCACTCTGAGCTTTTCCACTGCAGTCATTTCAGCTGGATGTTGTGAGGAAGGATTCCGCCCTTGTGGAGACCTCTACTGCTACAGCTTGCAGTCTTGTCCCGCTGGAGGAATCTGAGCTCCAAAAATGTAACTATGTCTGAATGTAAAGATCTTCATTGGATGAAGGTATCCGATTGGCAAGGGACCTTCCTTTGACAGAACTTTTTTATTTCTCTAACTCTCAGTTTTCCCACCATCAATCAAAAGCTTCACATGGACTTCGCCCAATGGCTATTCTTTCTCGTGGAACCCATCTCAGCCACAGTCTGCTGTGTTGCCCAGCTAAGGATTATTGAATTTCATTTCAGAGTCTAAGTTAGAAGGTAATACACTTGGTCTCTGTATCAGACCCGCCTCCCCTTGCATTTGGCTTTAAATCTTATGTTTGTCCCAGTCTTCCATGTGGTCAGTGCTTTGTGCTTTTTAACACTATTTTTTTTTTTAAATTGAATTCATATTGCCGATTCTCTTATTAGATTTTTATAATTTTGGTGCAATTTTGCTCATTTAAATTTTCTTTAATTTTATAAATAAAAGTGGTATTTTTATTGTGTTGTGATTTTGACTTTTGAACTGTTTTGGCACTTCTAAAAGCTTTACACATGTAGTTAAGTTAAGCCTGTCTGCTGTGTGCTATAACTCCCAGGGGTTGAACTCCGGTTTAAATCACAGGTTTAAATCACTGAAATCTTTACTGGCCCTAACAAGAATAGTGCTAATATTACTTTTGGTGGACTACCATCCGCCCCAACTAATAATTCTCACATATCCAATGTAAGGACATGCTAACATTAAATTTCTTAATGTCCCACTTTTAAATAACATGCATCTGACTTGAGGGTTTCAAGGGCTACATAGAGGTGACAAGTTATTATTATTTGAAAGGGAGCGTTTGACATTTCAAAATGGTTTATATTGACAGGTCGATTGCATTTTTTACACTGAAACAGTCAAGCTGTAAGGGTAGACCAGAAGCCATATATGCACTGCCACTGAAGTGGGCAGCACAATAGGTGCTGCAGACCTATGACATTTAACTTCCAGGCCCTGGGTACACTTTGTACCATATACTAGGGTCTAATAGTAAAGTTAAATATACCAATTAGGACTATGCCAATTTGGCAATGTTAAAAGGAGGAGCACAGGCTCTTTACTACTGGTTAGCAAGGGTGAAGTGTGCAGATTTCTTGAGCCAGCAAAACTAGAGGATCCAGCAAATGGTAAACAAATCTGGGTTGATACACACAGAAAAGACAGATTTACTATACATGGGATCAATCTAAATACAACACTTTAATAAAGCATACTAGCCTATAGAAGAGCTACACGAAGAAGATTTGCAATGGTGCCAGGATGACATATCTGTGGCTTGCAATTTCAGCAAGCAAAATACCCACATATATGTGGTTTTCCCGCAACTCATCACCCCGCATACCATCACCCCGCATTATTTACAACGCAAGTGATGTTACAACACGATACAATCACCCCACAATCTTTCACTCCGCATATGCCTTTACCACGCATGCCATTACAATGCAAAGGCAATCATGGTAAAGGCATCAACTGTAAAAGTGGTTAAGGTAAATATATATATATATATCCAGCTCAAAACTCCATTTCACCGTGCAAATGAAGGTACCGCACTCAATCAGGGTTCTCGGTTAAGTTTATTCACCGAGAATGTTTCACAGGACGCGTTTCGGCTTTCGCGCTTTTTTCGACTGTTTAGAAAGTGCATCATGTATGACAGAATTATATCCTGTTTACCTTCTGGTTTCCGGTTCAAACTAAATAAACATAGTAGACAGACTCCAGAACATTATCTCGATGGAGGCGCCAACGCAATGCAACTGATAATATAATTATAATACAGTTCATTAATCAATCTTCCAAATAATCAAAACAACTATGTTTAGCAATTCATTGTGCGAGCGTTCATTTTTGACTATTCATTAACTAATCAAGGTCATGATTCCAAACCCTGAATTCTAAACACTGAATTACAAAATGTAGCCCTGAATGGGCTTAAAGTGCATTAAATGTCATGGCAACCTCAGAGGGGACAAGCATTCAATAGATTTCCTTTGCAGATATTTGCATTTACCTGGTGTGCATTAACATATATTTTATGTGTGTATGTATATATTTATATATATATATTACCTACTGGCGGTCGCCAGTAGGTAGTTATAGTTAGGACCGTGTTTCCATAGGAAATCTCAAAATTCTATTTTGAATAACTTTGGCGCCGGTTGACGAATCCTCGCGAAATTTTCAAAACTAATGGGGCGCTCCGCTCAGCTCCTACCCTGAAAGTCTCGGGGTGATTCGTCAAGCAGGGGCTGAGAAAAAAGGGGGGTCCCAAAGCGCGTTTTCACCATGTATTTTTCCATAGGGACTTTAGTCGCAGCTACAGCCCGAACGGCTGAACAGAATTATGTGAAATTTGGCAGAGAGGTAGCCATAAGGTCCAAGAAGTGCCTTTTGCAGGTTTGGTGTAAATCTGTTCAGTATTTCCTGAGAAATTAGCATTTAAACCAATATATATATCTGTAAGCGCACAGCGTGCGCGCACTGAGCAAGTACTGTGCGCGCACCTTGCCGATCGCGAGCGCACTTCTGATTGGTTGTTAGATGTCAGTAAACATTCGAATCGGTGGAAATCAGGAAGCGGCGGCCGCCATTTTGTCTCTCGCATAAAGAGGGGGTGATAAACAAAGGGGGAGAACTTGAAAAGGGGGCAGAGTGGGGAGATATTGACCCACTAGGCATTGTAAGGGGGTCACAGTAGGACCTTGTAGGGCAAAAAAAAAGATTTATATTTTGAAAAAAAATATCGCCGAGTGCGCGCACCCGAAAAAAAACTTTTAAAAAAAAATAATAAAAAATCGCACTTAAGTGTTTAGATATAAGGTGGCTCTAAAAAGAGCCCTTGTGTTTATTGTTTGTTTTTTGGTACCTACAAGTAAGTACCGATGCAGAGTCTAAAGTTCAAGAGGAAGACTCTGTTGCCTTCATCAGTGAAGTGTACACCGTCTCCTCTATAAATGTCTTGCATGTTGTAACGCAAGTTGTTGTGGTATATAGAACCCATACCATAGTCTCTGAGGAAAGCAGAAATAGATTTGTTGACGTGCTTCCTTGCTTTGTCAATCTGCGGACAAAATTGGTTGGACCAGTTCCACTTTTGCCTTTGGCATATGTTAGAATATACGAAGGCAGTTTGTGGAAAAAGTGACATCAATTGCACAAAGGTGTCCTTAATAAGCATTTCCAGACCTACCCCAGTAAAAGTGCCTAGGTCATTTCCACCACAGTGCACAATAATAAGGTTAGGCTGTGGGAGATGCAGAAAGGTTTTCACCAAAGGCATTAATTGGTGCCACTTTAACCCTCTCTGACCAATCCATTTGATGTCTACATTTGGCAAATCAAGGTCTCTCACCATACCTCTTTTTTCTGCAAATTTTTCACTCCAGAAGACATAGCTGTGACCTACAATCCACACTGTGAACATCTTCAAAGGAGATCTGGATGCACTCAGGAGGTGTCTTTCAGTAGAAAGGCAAAAAGAAATGAAAGACAGTTGAAAAATGGGGGCACACATACTTTTTTTTATAAAAAGAACTCATTGGCTGTTTCAAACCATTCTACACTAAAAACTAGGCTGTATGTTTAAATTTTAAAAAGCATGTATTGTATTGGTTCAGAAAAATGTGTGAACAAAGAACATTAGTTTGGATTTGCTGTTAGGTTTGAAAAGTCAAGCACTCTTGCTCTTTGGAAATGAAACATTGTCTGTTGAACTTCTGCTCACACCTGTGTTCCATGACCTGTTGCTATGGTAGCAGGCAGAAGTCAAGTTGGGGGAAGGGTACATTTAGAAAGGGGTTGAAGTTTTCAACCAATAGAAATGTGTGATTTCATTAGAAAAAATGTGGGAAGCACTGAGATTTGAAATTAACATGTATATGTGTGAAAAAAGAGAGGGAAACTGTGCCATTAACTGGTTCTGCTGAGAGGAGAGAGGTGTTCAGCTCAGAGATTCTGGTCTGATAAACTGCTGTGTGACTGCCACATTTCTTTCACAACTAACTAATTTTAAAGGTGAGTTATGAGTTTGAGAGGGGGTGTTTGTGGTTAATTTTGATATAAATAAAAGAATTATGATTATTTGTTTAAAGTTGTGATTTACATTTTCTGTTTTGCGAGATATTTAACTGTTTTGAATATGTAAAATATTATGGAGTATGTTTTCACCATAAGTTAATGTGTACTGGTAACAATGAGGAATACTGTTTTGTGCCTACCATCAAACCATGAGTCTGTGTGCAGAGAAGAATTGTTGACAGAGATTTAATTTGTGTTGCTGTTGAAAAGTAAGACTTGCAGTTGAAAGAAAAGGACAGCTTCTTTTTAATTGTGATTGTTAGCATTTAGCAGAAATCACTTTGAAAGAAAAGAGAGGAAAATGGCAGCACATTTGAAAAAAGCATTAGTTCTGTTAGAATTGATAACCCAGGAAAGGGGCAGCCTGTGTTTTGTGCCTACCAACACAGCATGAGTCTGTGTGTATATAGGAATTGTTGTCTGAGATTTAATTTGTGAAGTTGTTGTTCAGTAAGAAATTCAGTCCTAGGAAAGGGGCAGCCTGTGTTATGTGCTTAAAATGATGACATGAGTCTGTGTGCACACAGGAATTGTGGGCAGAGATTTAATTTGTGAAGATGTTGTTCAGTAAGAAATGCAGTTCCAGGAAAGGGGCAGCCTGTGTTATGTGCCTAAAATGATGGCATGACTCTGTGTGCACACAGGAATTGTGGGCAGAGATTTAATTTGTGAAGATGTTGTTCAGTAAGAAAGGCAGTCCCACGAAAGGGGCAGCCTGTTGTGTTTACACAAATTATCCCTTAGCACACATGCACTATTACATACATCCCTGCAGTCTTCATGCAGTTCTGGAAGTCTCTTTGCTCATCTGTCTTGCACCAGACAATACACAGTGTTCAGAAACACACTCTTGGCACACACGCAGCAGCTTCTCCAACACTCTCATGTGTAGTACTCAGCTCTGTGTGCTGTTTCAGATAGCACTGTGTAATGCAAACACATTCAACGTCAGCAAGGCCTCATTTAAATTGATCTAGTCTAATCACTCACCCTGTAACACATGGTCATTGTCTTAAGGAGCTGTTAGGACATGTGCTGTTTTCTGCTTCTGTAAATGATAAGGGAAATGTATCAGGCTGTAACAGTAATTTGGTACTATTCAGGGACACTGTTTTGTTCCAAAAAACATAGCATGAGTCTGTGATCGCACAGGAATTGTGGGCAGAGATTTAATTTGTGAAGATGTTGTTCAGTAAGAAATGCAGTCCCAGGAAAGGGGCAGCCTGTGTTATGTGCGTAAAAAGATAGCATGAGTCTGTGTGCACACAGGAATTGTGGGCAGAGATTTAATTTGTGAAGATGTTGTTCAGTAAGAAATGCAGTCCCTGGAAAAGGGCAGCCTGTTGTGTTTACACAAATTATCCCTTAGCACACATGCACTGTTACGTACATCCCTGTAGTCTTCATGCAGTTCTGGAAATCTCCTTGCTCATGTCTCTTGCAGCTGACAATACATAGTCTGCAGAAACACACTCTTGGGACACACGCAGCAGCTTCTCCAACACTCCCATGCGTACTACTCAGGTCTGTGTGTAATGCAAACACATTCAACGTCACCAAGGCCTCTTTTTCTTTGCTCTACTCTAAACACTCAGCCAGGTTGCAGATACTTATGGTATGAAGTAGCTGTTAGGAAATGTGCTCTTTTCTGCCTGTGTGATTTTTCAGGTAAAATGTGTAAGGCTGTAACAGCAATTATCACTTGATCTACCAGAGTAGTAAATGTGCTTTGAATTTGCAAATCAAATTCTGTTTTCTGCTTAGAAGCACACCATGAGGCTGTGTGTGCACACAAATTGTGGCCACAGATATAATTTGTGTTGCAGTTGTTCTGTTAAAAAATGCACTTGCAGGAAAGGGGCAGCTTGTTTTTTTTCAACTGTGGTGGTTAGTACTGTGCACAAATTAGTAAATCACAAATGAGAGACAAATGGAAAAACATTTGAAATAAATGAAAAGTAAAAAAAAATATTTAAATGAATTATAATTACAAAAATGATTTTTTTATAGTTCCTTGCAGGTATTGCTGAGCAACAGTGAAAAAAAAATGCCTTTAAGGACAAGAAAAAGGAAAGAAAAGCAACAACAAGTATATCTGGACAAAACAGGGAAAAAAAAATAGCAGGAGAAGCTGGTGATGGCAAAAAGAAAAAGTCTACTGGTAAGCAGAGCAGAGATTTCTTAAAAAAGATTTTCAAAAAACAAAAAAATGGCAAAAATAACTGTAAAACAAAGAGAGTTTTATGTACAAAGCAACAACACAGTCAACAGCAAAAAAAAAAAAGCTAATGTACAATCAGAAGTATGTCAAACAGATTTAACACGAAAATTAGATTTTAAAAACATTAGTCGAAAAATGTTTCAGAGAAGAGTGATGTTAAATTTGCTAAAGGATGTGAAAAAATATAAGAAAAAATCTAAATTTATTAAGAAAAAAAAATTATAGAAAATATTGTAAGTAAGGCTTTGGAACTAAAAAGAAAACTTTTTATTCTAATTTTGAATAGGATGCGTAGATTAGAAAAATTAGTGAATGCAATGAAGTCACAAAGCAAAAGGAAAAGAGAAGTGAAAAAAAGTAACTTTTGTAAAGTGTTCTTGGGAGAATGGAAACACAGTTCAAGTACTGAACCATTTTTTAATGAAGAGAGTTATCTTCAAAGTAATAGTTTGTTGCATGCAGTTGACACTAATGGTAGAGCATATGAAGTTAAGGATGGTTGTGTGATGCAAAAAGAGAAAATGGTCCCTAGAAATGAGGAAGAAGTAATGGCTGCTGAGGCTATGGGGAGACGTCCAAAAGCCCCAGTGTACACTTGGAACTGTAGTAGTATTTGTACTGTGCGTCTGGAATCTATTGATAAATTACGTGACTTTCTAAGAGAATATAGTAAAAAGAGTGTAAAACAGAAGATGAAGGTGCTTCAAACACTAGATCCATGGAGAGTGAGTGAAAATACTCGTTGGCAGGGACATTCTCTGGCTTGTCTATCTAGAAAAGTGTGTAAAAGTGTTTTTCATCATTTTAGGATGCTGGCTGTTCATCATACTGAAATGAGAAAGTTTGTGAGAACATTGTATTTTGCTAAAAGTCCAGCAGTAAAGTTGAATGAGTTGAATAATGCTCTGTTCCTTGGATCTGTATCAGATGTAGTGAAGGTTACTGATGAGATTCAGTTTTGTTACTTTGGTCCAGAACAAGAAAGTGCAGAAAAGGACACAGTAAATGAGGAAAATGAGGAACAGAATGTAGAACTCATTATTACTAAAAATTTTGAGGATGAAATGACAAAATTTACTATCACCTCTAATGAAACACCAAATATTACTTGTATTTGTTGCCGCAGAAGTCATTATAAAATTCAAACAAGGAGTGTTGATCTGTATAAAAAAAGTGAAAATGAAGATAATTATAAGTGGAAGGATTTTGCAACATATATATTTCTTGAAAATTGTTTTGAATTGGGTGAAGATCAGCGTATTTGTAAATACTGTTATAATAAGTTAGAAGAAAATAGAATGCCGACCAGAGCTGTACATAATAATTTAGAATTGGATGCTATTCCTACCGAACTTTCTGAATTAAATACATATGAGTCTATACTTATTCAATGTGTTCATCCGTTCCAGACCATAGTACGTATGGAGCCCAAAACTGGTAAATTACCTCCTTCTGATTTACTGAGAGGTTTAAAAGGAAGAGTGGTGTATTTGCCCTTGGATTTGAAAAAAAATATGGAAACTATTGATGCAGATACTTTGGAAACTGAACCATTAGTAATTCTGGTTAATGGTGTACCTACAAAGAATAAGAAGATTTGGCAAGAGCTGGTGGATGTACGAAAAGTACAAAGAGCAAATTTGTATTTGAAAAAAAATAATAAATGGTATGAATCAATTTATATAGAAGAAGAAGAAGAAGATTTACAAGAAGACACAGAAACACCAACTGGTCAAATTGAAAAAGAGGACAAGTCAAAGGAAGACGAAATTTATGAACATGTTAGCATACATCCTCTTCATTCAAAAGAAGTTATGGGAGACACTATTGATCTGTTTCAGATGAAGAAAGCAAAAGGAACTCCCGTGAGTGTATGGGAGGAGAGCTTGGAAGCTCGATGCTTTCCCCAGCTGTTTCCTACAGGAAAAGGAGGACGATACGATGAACGTCCAGAACAGATTCCAGCTTCTGAGTATCGGACTACAAGACTATATGCAGAAGATCCAAGATTTCGTCCAAGTATTCCTTATTTGTTCCATCTTTTATTTGAAAGCGACTTGTCTGCATTATCTTATGCAGTAAATCACATTTTAAAAAGTGGAGTACATTTACAAAATGTGTCTGCTAAGGATTTTATGGAGAAAGTGCAGCACCGAGATGATCATTTGGAAACACAACTGATCAATCTGATGGCTTGTCAGCGTGGGACAAATGAATATTGGTACCGACGCCATGGTGAATTAAAATGCATGTTACGGAATTTAGGAACTCCAACATGGTTCCTTACCCTGAGCTGTGCCGAGTACGCTTGGGATGATTTACTGGATTTTCTAAGAGAGGCAAGTTCAAACATTAAAAACATTGAATACAAGACAGCTGGAGAATTGTGCTCTTTGGATCCAGTTAATGTTTGCAGATATTTCAATCATAGATTTTCAGGCTATGATGTCCTTTATCTGCAATAAAAAAAATCCACCTCTTGGAGAAGTAGTGGATTTCTTTTGGAGAAAAGAGTACCAGGCAAGAGGTGCTCCTCATATTCATATGCTGTTGTGGATCAAGGATGCCCCAAAGTTTGGAACAGATACTGATGAAGCAGTGTTATCTTTCATTGAAGAATATGCAACATGTGCTATACCTAAAAGCACAGAAGAGAAAAAGTTAAAAGAGCAAGTTTTACGTTTCCAAAGTCATCGGTGTGGAAAATACTGTCGACGGAAGTACAAGACGAAAGATAAATTCTACACAAAGTGTCGATTTGGATTTCCTAGACCTGTTCTTTCAAAAGGAAGAGTCAACAGTTTTATGTCAGCTGTGCGACATACTATAACCAGAAAATCTCCCAAAAATACCTACAACCTAAAAAGAAATGAAGAGTCAAAATTTATAAATGACTTCAACCCAGTGATTTTATCCATGTGGAATGCTAACATGGATATTCAGTATGTGGCAGACAATTCTATTGCTGTTGCTCGGTATGTGACATCTTACATCACTAAATCTGAGAAAACAGAATTGAAGGAAATGTGGGAAGAGATTTCTCACGAGAAGACTGTCAGTAAGAAGCTGTACAGTTTCAGTTTAAAGATGTTATCGCATCGAGAAATTGGATCCTACGAATGCTCAGATAGGTTATCATCTGCAAGTCTTTACTCGAAATCCAGAAGAATAATTTGGGTAAGCTTAGGCCTTGCAGGAATGAGAAATCGGGTACTGAAATCTGTTGGAGGAATTGAATATTTGGCCGAGAATGACCCAGAAAGTACAGATATTTTGAAATCAAACATGTTGGACACATATTACCCAAAGAGAAGTCATCATCTTGAGAACATGTGTCTCTATGAAGTGCTGCAGAACTACATTTATTCACGGAAAGCCACAGAAGACATCAACAATGGAAAATATAAAGTCATTGGTGAGGAAGGATGTTTGGTGAAGCAAACAAAAGGAAGTTTGATAAATCACAGGAAGCTCAGTTGCGAAACTACTGACAAAAAGGAATTTTACTACTTGGCTCTTTTACAGCTGTTTAAACCATGGCGTTCATTCTTTTAATGCTAGCAAAGTCAGCATAGAATGCAGTACTTTCACAACTTATGTCCAAATGTTAAATGAAGAAAATGAACAGGAAGCAAAAATTGCAGCTGAAGTAGCTAGAGACAGTTCTCAAGACAGCCAAAGTTCAGTAACACTTAGTCAAGATCCCCTAGGACAACCGATCATAGAAAATGAAGCTGCAGTAGCCATGACTGAAGTAGAAACGGCTATGAATCAAGCACAGGAAGATTCAATGGACTTACTAAATCTGGAAGAACAACTGAATGAAGAACAAAAAGAAATTTATGAAGAAGTCATCAAAAAAATTGATCATGGATTACTACATGAAAAGAAAGAGTGCTCATGCACATCATTTGAACCAATCAGGATGTATGTGAGTGGACAAGCTGGAACTGGTAAAAGTTTCTTAATAAAAGTCATCAGAAGCTACCTACAGCAAAAAACAGCTTCAAATTTGTCTTGTGTGGTAACTGCTCCAACTGGGTTAGCAGCCTATAACATAAAAGGAATTACCTTACATCGCTTGCTAATGTTACCAGTGGAGCATGAGAACAAAATAGAATACCACAAGCTAACTGGAGAAGCATGCCTCGAAGTTTCAAGAGTGTTGAAGAAGATGAAAGTTCTCATTATTGATGAGGTGAGCATGGTTTCAAATTTAATGCTTGCCTTTGTGCATTTAAGAATGCAACAAATACTTAAGAGAGACTATGACGTGTTATTTGGAGGTAAACACGTCATAGTTTTTGGGGATCTTCTGCAGCTCACTCCAGTTAAAGGACAACCAGTGTTTAATACTGTGACACATGAAGACACGAAGAAGTCATTAGGAAGCATTGGTAATGCGAATATTTGGTCGTTCTTTGAGTACAAAGAACTCACTACCAATATGAGACAAGCAAACGACGAAGATTATACAAGTATTCTGAAAGATATCAGAATTGGACTACTCACAGAAGTTGGCAAAAAAGCATTACAGAGTCGGTTGCTACATAACTTATTTCCAAATGAAGAAATAGTTGCAGAGAAAATATACCAGAACATTGCAGAAAAAAATACTGTAATCTGCTTAATGCCAACACAACGTGAGTGCTCAATATTCAATGAGGAACTTTTGAAATTGGAAAACGAAGAGATTAAGAAAATGGAAGCAGAGGACAAAATTCAGCATGAAAGAATTACTTTTACATTAACAGGCAAACTGAAAAATAAATTGGATTCACTAGAGAAGAATATTTCCAAAACAGCTGGATTAGAAAAAAATCTATATGTTTGCATGAATTGTCGAGTGATTTTAAGGAGAAATTTGGATGTAGAAAAAGGTTTAGTGAATGGAGCTATGGGAAGAGTTGTGGGTTTTATTAATTACCAGAAAAAAGATGGAATTGAATGTTTAAAAATAAAATTTGATCAGATAGAAGAAGTTAAAGACATTTGTCGTTGTTCAGTTCGTTTCATGCTTGTGAAAGACTTATATGTACGTAGGAAGCATTTTCCATTTTCTCTAGCATATTCTGTAACTATTCACAAGTCTCAAGGATTGACTGTAGATAGTGCTTTTCTAAACATTGGTTCTACTGTGTTCAAAGAAGGTATGGCATATGTTGCTTTGTCAAGAGTGAAAACATTATCTGGTTTATTTATGATAGACTTTGATGACTCAAAAGTTAGTGCTGATACAAACTGTGTAAAGGAGTATAACAGATTAAGAAGAACCTATGCTCCTCATTTAGGTCAGTATCCTGTGATTGAAAAACATGTTGTTTGTCGGAAAAGGAGATTTGAGAATATCTGTAATGTGGATGAACAGAACAAAAAAAAAAAGGACAGTGATGTGATAGCAAGGAAAAAGAAAAAGGACAGTGTTGAAGAGGTTGTTGGTTGTCATTTTGAAAATAGCTCTGGTGTCAACTGCTATGCAAATGTAGTGCTGAATGTTGTATTTTATCTTGAAAAGTTGCTAGAACAGATAATAGTAAATCATGGAAAAAGATTGTGTTCTCTGCTGAGTCTCCTTTTTGAGAAGCTGAGTACTGATAAAACTGAAATAGAAAGTGCTACTGATGTTAGAAATCTTTTAGATGTATGTTCTGGATCTACACAGTTTAAAGAAAATGTCCAGCAAGATGCACAGGAATTCTTAATATATATTTTGAGTGTACTAGAAGATGAAGGAGTAGAAGTAGAAAACTTATTTGGTGTCTCTTACAAATGGGAACATTGCTGTGAAAACTGTATGAACACGTAGTAGTAATGTTGATTCAGAAAGGTTCATATTTTTACCATTACCACAAAGTAAATCAGTAACTTTTAGTAAATTAGTTAAAGATGCCAATCACAACATGGAATGTTCTGAATGTAAATCTGACATGTTTTCCACGTTATTTTTACAGAAATATGGTCAGTATGTAATTTTAATGATGCAACGTTGTAGAGCTGATGGTTCAAAATTGGATACTTTAATAAAGAAGTTTACAGGACAGCAATTATCAATTTCTGGAAAAACTTTTGTTACAGTTGCAATAATTTTTCATGAAGGACCTACTGTAACTTCTGGACATTACACAGTTTTTCTTAAATGTGAAAAAGGCTGGACACTGTGTAATGATTCCCAATTGATTTTCAAGCAACGTTTGCCTTATGATTTACCCAATTCTTACTTAATTTTTCTGAAACCTAAATTTTGAAAACTAAAAACTGCATCTGAAGGAAGCATTTTTTGTAATTTTAAAGGATTATAATTGAAGATATCACTTAAAAAGGATTTTGAAATTACTATTTGGCCTAAAGGAAAAGTAATAAAAACAATTGTGGACTCCTTTGACAGAAATTATTTTGGCATGTGTGCTTTTGTGACAAGGTTTAAAGACGGTTTGTCTAGAAATGTTTTATTCATCTAGAGAAGTAGTTGTAATATATATGTAATATTTCTAACAAGGTATATTTTAGTGAGGATAGTTTTGGGGCTTTTTTTAAACAATCTTTCAGATTGTTTTTTTTTTGCCCACTGTTAAATGATGAATACAATTGTTTTCACTATTTTAAGTGAAAATTAAAAAATTCTGAAAACAGCAAAAAAAGGGCAAACAATTGCTTTGTAAAATATGTAAAAACATGTAATGCTTTTTGTAATGTATGATTGAATATTAATACTTTTTTCTTTTTTTGCAGAACTGGAAAGAAAAAATCAACAAAAAAAATCTGTTCCCTTGCAAAATACTTAAAAAAAAAATTTTTGGGAAAAATTTTATTTTAAAAAAAAACATAAGTGAAAAATATTAGTATTACTCAATCCTCCCTTTTCATGCTTCCATTTCTTCACCTCTTTTTGTACATTAAATTTTATTTAAAAAAAAAAATTTTTTTTTAAAAAAACCTTGGGTGCGCGCAGGGTGCGCGCACCTCAAAAAAAAAATTAAAAAAAATCCCTCCCAAAAAATTTTTGGGGTTAAGTTTATAAGTGGCTCTTAAAAGAGCCCTTGAGTTAATGGAGGGAAACAGGAAGAGAAAAACGAAAAGAAAGAAAAAACATCTATGGCCTACTGCACTCATGGGCATCAAATTTTCTCTGAATGAGATCAAGACTGGTCTCACACACAGAAATAAGTTTACCGCAATCAGGGCAGCGTGTGGACAACCTAGCAAAACAAGGTGGTCCAAAACGAGGTGTGGAAGAAGGCAAAGGCACCACTGCAGAAGAAGTGCTCGGCTGAGCTGCCGAAGATGTGCTCGGCTGAGCTGCTGCAGATGACGTCGGTAGAGCAGGTGGAGGGTTTGCTCCAGAAGCTCGACGAAAAGTTACTGGATGCATTTTGTTAACATGTCTCAACATAGTGTGAATGCTAAAAGAATATTTCTTGTTAGGATTCCCACGAGATAAGACATTATCACAAAGTACACATGTAACTTTAGGTGCATTTACCTTTTTTTGTCCCTCTGGAAAAGTGAAAAACTGCCATATAAAGCTGTCTTTCTGCTTCCTGCTCCTCTGCCTCTCAAGAGTGTCCAGATCACTGTCTGAAGATGGTTGCTGTTCAGCCATTGTCTCTCAACAACAGAATAACTCCTTCTCCAAAGGAATCAGAACTAATAATGAGGGGAGTAGGTGTGGTTTGGGAAGAATCTGGAACTGAAAGTACTTCAAACCAATCAAAAGTGATGATTCTTGATCACATGACTTGCCATGAGGGGATTGGGTGTGGTATTGAAACAATTAGAAACTGAAAGTAATGATAACCAATAAGAAGTGCTGTTTTATCATGCATAAACCCGAGGTGCACTCACTGCGCAAGCTCCGAGCGCGCACCTCGTGATTACGTATGCGCGAACGCGTAGGAGCGCATGTGCATACGTCATATGCACGTACCTAGCGCGCATACGTTGAACACGCGTATACGCGACCGTTATTGCGCGTAATTTTAGCGTATGCGGAAGTAAACCGCGTGGAGCACGTAGGACGCACGCACGCATGCGTACGTACGTACGCATACGTACTGGGTGCGCGCTCCCAGCGCGCACTATGACGTATATTTGCGTACGTAAATAACGTACGACGGTATTCATAAAAAACTTACGAAATTGTACTAGGAGCGCGCTCAGAGCGCGCACCCCAAGAATTTATATATAAAAAAAAAAAAGTGGAGAAAAATTAATTGCAAAAATTTAAAAAACTGTTCAACTTTATCCTAATTGAAATAAAAATAAAAAAAAAGATACAGATAATATATAAATGAATACATAGGAATTTTATTTTTAATAAAAAAAATTGTTTTTAATTAAATAATACAAAAATTAGCATTTAAAAAACCGTACAAATTCACTGAAAAAACCAAAGGTTTCACACACGTTATAGTTAGGAATTAGCATTTAAAAAACCTTGCAAATTCACTAAAAAAAACATAGGTTTCACACATGTTATAGTTAGCTGGACATTTCACTCGTGAAAAACCAATGAAATTCCCCCGTTATAGTTAGTTCAGCTAACTATAACTCGCGCCCCTGCAATGCACTGCTGATGGCGTCCCATATTACATCACTCATGACATGGTCAGTGACATCACTCATGACATCACTGATGACATCTCAAATGACATCACTGATGACATCATCCTTGTGATTGAGTAGCAGACCTCCTCTCACCCTAATATAACCTTTGATACACACATTCAAAAATAGAGACTAAAATTTTCAAAACAATGAACATACCAATACCAGTTACAACAACCTCTTCAGTAATTCTAAGATCCACATACAAATCCACTCATTCACCAACAGTCCTATACAGTCACTTATACATGTACTCACTCATCATATGTACTCATACACCTATACATCCTGGTACACAATGCCACTCATCCATAGAGTTACTCACACACATAGTCACTCATGCTAATAAAGAATCAAACATACATTTACTTGCATATACAGTTATACACACACCACCACACTTACTTCTATGGAAACTTACACATACTTAGTCTTTTAAACAATCACTTATAGAAATACATACTTATTCATACATGAACTCTTTCAATCTCTCACTCTCACATATACTCACTTATATACACCAATAGTCACATATACTAGTTTAAAACATATGAAGTTACTCATAGAGACACTATTGAGACAGTCATTCACTCACTAACACACCCATACACACACTCATCCACCCATACAGTCCTGCACACATGCAGTGTTCAACACATACAAACAGTGAGTCACTCATTCATGCACCTATGCACTACGTAATACCCCCCACCGAACCATGCAGACACTCAGACACTCATACTGATACTCAAAAAACCAACTAATAACCTATATAGACACTCATGTAGCTACTCACGAACCCATGCAGCCACTTATACACAAAGTGAGAGACTGATACAGATATTTACATATTTAAACATTACTCACTAAGCCATGTATTCACTAAGATACACTTAATCAGTCAGTTATACAGTCAATTTTCAAAAACAAATCATCCATTTAGACACTTATATACCCATTTATACTTCCATCGACCTTGAGATATACATATATAAAACATATGTAATTTTCAGCAAAAACACACATTCAATGGATGATGTCATCAGTGATGTCATCAGTGATGTCATTTGAGATGTCATCAGTGATGTCATGAGTGATGTCACTGACCATGTCATGAGTGATGTAATATGTGACGTCATCAGCAGTGCATTGCAGGGGCGCGTGTTATAGTTAGCTGAACTAACTATAACGGGGGAATTTCATTGGTTTTTCACGAGTGAAATGTCCAGCTAACTATAACATGTGTGAAACCTATGGTTTTTTCAGTGAATATATATATATATATATGTATATATATATATATATATGTTTTTGTCAGCAAAGTGATCCTTCACTTCCACGCGCTCAGTTACGGGTGCTCGGCGTTGGGGCCGGATCCTGGCCCATTATTTTCAGAGCAAGAGACGCGGCACTCAAGACTTGAATTTTTAGCTTTCAATATAGTATTTATTTACCACTCAGACCAACGCGTTTCAGCCTACTCTCGGGTTTGTATCTATTTGACAATTATATGGTATAGTACCAAAGTTAAAATAAAAAAAATATATATATAGATATATATATGTATATATTTTAATATATTTATAAATATATATATTATTTATTTATATAAATATTTGATTGATATATATATATATATGTGTATATATATATATATATTTAATTACTTTAAAATACCCCCTAATTCCAACCCATAAATGTCTATTTGTATCCCAATGACTAAACTCCCTCAAAATGTTTAAATTACCCATACCACCCCAATAGCCATACCCACTAAAATCTTAAATTACCCTTGGCACCCCAAAACCACCCTGTACCCTAAATTTACCCAGTGCACCCCAAAACCCAAACCCACCCTGATCCCTACAAATACCTCAAAACCCTAACCCACCCTGACCCCTCAAAATACCCCTGCACTCCAAAACCCAAATAAAACCCTGAACCCTAAAAATTACCCCAAAACCTAAACCCACCCTGTACCCTTAAATTACCCTGTGCACCCCAAAACCACCCTGACCACAAAAAATACCCCAGAACCCCAAAACCTAAACCCACCCTGAACCCTAAAAATACCCCAGTACCCCAAAATCTAAACCCACCCTGATTCCTAAAAATACCCCCTGCACCCCAAAACCCAAACCCACCTGTTGTGTGCAGATTTATATTCCGTATATAGGTTTCCCGATTTATGCCCTTATATAGGTACAATTCACATTGCCCTTATTTGGACATAGAAATCCGGCCCTTATTCAGACATTGTCCGTACAAACCAAATACAGGCATGGCCACCTACATCCGTCCATCCACGTCACAACGAATTCTTGGAAGACCAGACCCTCAAGCCTTTAGGAATTTCCCTCAGCTTGATTATTGATTTCTCCAAGAACTCATTAAGTATGCATGAACATCTATTCCTTAGGGGTTCATTCATGACGTTCCTCTGCCCGACTTTTACGTCAATACTGGTATTCCTAGACACTTTCAAGGTATAAATATGCCAGCACTTGCCCTGGCAAATTGCGGCTTCCGGAGGATTCGATCCAACCCAGACTACGCAGTTTGCCAAAGCAAGTTCGGAAGGAGATTGAGTTCCAGCCTGATGCACTGACCTGACGCTGCCATCCTCCTCGCAGAGAATCCAGCTCCAGTGCTCTCTGACTTCCCTTGCGGGGGGTTAGACTATCGAGTCCAGAAAAGAGATTCCAACCTCTCTCATTCTAAGGTATGGAGCTGACTAGAACTTAGAGAAACTTTTGGCAACTCTTGGCTAAACTAAAATATAGCTAGCTATACTTTAGAAATGGCACCTACTTCAAACCTCGTACTACACTTAGGTTAGGTACACTGGGGTAGAACAATTTAGAAGCATCAGATGAGTATCACATTTTAGCGTATGTTAATTATGTATGTATTTTGATTAATATATGTCATAGCTTCAAACCATGCTATTGCAGTATTATTTTTTCTTACTGCTAACCTTGTACATATTGTACTTTGCAGTCTGTCTTACGATAGTAGCAATTCATATCTCTTGCATGAGAAATAAGACTGTTCAATAAACACTTTTATTGAAAAAGGTCATCTCCCTATTTCTGTGTAACTCTGTAGAAACGAAGCATGCACGATTGACTGTTATCACTTGTTTCCACAATTCTGAGACTGTTCCGATTCTAAAAGGAAACAAAATTGTCTTGTTTATGCGGTTGTCAGAGACTAATCCCTTCTTGTATATTCGAGAAGTTTCTAGTGACCTCTGAGTTAGCTGGCACACACAAGTAATTAAGTTTAATATATTCGATAGAGACATACTGACCTGAGTCCTATGTCTAATCTATAGTGTATGTTATTCCAATGCGCAGAGCCTATCAGGGATATAGGAACTACACTACATGGCGCCCAACGGTTTGGTAAGGTACTAATTTAACGCTAGATACTGAAGTAACTCAGTTGTGCTTTTCTCAGAGACCATCTACTCATAAAACTCCATAAGACGTCTGGAGTGGGTAGGGATAATATCCGCCATAGCTGAGTGGGACGAAAGTCCTATGTATTAGCTGTTTGGTTTTGTTCAACGTTGAAGGATACAGTGTTCCAAAATATTGTGCACCTTATCTTTGTTTCCTTGATACTTGCTCTACAACTTTCATTAAACAATGTCGGAGAACGCTGATGCTATTCTCAACAACGGTCAAGCTGCGGCTGATGTCACAGGTTTTAATGAAGACGAGGTTAGTGTTGTACACATCCCACCAAATCTAAGGAGAGCCATCACTCTAAAACTTATAAAACATGGCCTGACACCAAGAGGTGGTAGAGCAGTTTTCGTGATAGAGGCACATGAATCTCACCAGACAGAGATATTCTATTCATGGATAGTATTCCCAGAATCAAATCCAGTAACACATATGTTTCACTTCCTCAAAGAAGATGAACCACCTGAGGAATATATTCCTTTCGAGGATATTGAAATTCCACTCACATACCAGGAGCATGAGCTCTGGTTTAAAGGCACCCTAAAACATTACAATCACATTACTAGGCTCGGTCCACTAGGTAGACCAGGAGCAACATGGCCGATTTTAGCCGGCTACACACCTGACCCTGACATTGAACCAATTTCGGACGAGGAATTACTTAATAACATACAAAAGCTAATAGAAATATACAGTTAAACCACAACTGTCTGAAAGTCTTGATAAGGTCTTTCTTAAAAACACTCCTACCTCTTCTAAAAAGAAGTGGGAAAATAACAAACAGAATTCCAAAGAGAAGTGTTCTCATTCGAGAGGAAGGTCTCCTCCACAGAAGGAGCCCTCTGAAAGGAGGTACAGCCTAAGGAATAGGGATAATTTGAGAAAACCTGACAGATATCAAGATAATGATACACGTCCCTCTCGTACCTTTCAGATATCGTCACAGACATCCGAAAGAAGAGGACGCCCAGAAAACAAGGAAGAAAATGCATGAAGTCCAAAGACAATCAACACGTTCAGAAAAATAAAGCAAAACCTCAATTTTCCAAGAAAAAGTTAGCAGGTCTGAAGATCTGACATACCGAGAATACTGAGAACCCAACTCAAGAATGGACAATGAGCTCAGACCATGCTGGACAGTGCAGCAGAAGTTACAATAGCTCGCCAGAACCTGAAGGGACTTCTGGGGACAGTGGACTTGAATGAAGACATACAAGTTGAGACTGTAGACATCAGGGTTAGTTCTCCACACAGGTTATATGAAATAACACTCCGGATGGAGGGAGACATACCAAGAAGAGTGAAAGAGCTCTTTTGGGAGCATCTTTCAAAGGGTTATGATATACTTCTAGCAGAACAGGACTGGCCACCAGAATTTGGCAGGGAGTGCCCACATGGCGAGGACATCATTATGCCTGCCTTCTCCAACCATGATCCAGTTCATTTAAAATATACATTAGCCAGGAAATGGGTAGTAGCCCAAGCCCCAGCACTGTATAAAAATCATGTAGGATGGGATGAGGACTCACCTCACCTCACCTCACCCAAAAAAATCCAGTTAAAAAATCAACCGACTGCACAAAGGCAGTACCCAGTAAGCAAGAAGCTAAAAAACAGGTCAGGGAGATTTTAGATCAACTTGAATATCAGGGGGTGATTGAAACATGCACCTCATCAATGAACAATCCTTTGTTTCCTGTCTTCAAACCAGGCAATACATATCGTCTAGTTTTGGATTGCAGACACTTAAATTCTTGTTGCAAAATATTTGCAGTGCAAAATGCACATGGTACAGCATTAATGAATAACATTGTGCGTAAAAAATATAAAACCACATTAGACATTTCAAATGGTTTCTTTTGTCAAAATATTGAACAAGAAAGCAGATATTTGACCGCTTTCTCAATAATGGGGACTCAGGGTCAATTTTGTCGACTGCCCCAGGGATTCAAAAACAGCCCGGGGTTATTCTCAGCAAGGGTAACAGAGTTACTACAAACTTAGGATGATGTCGATGATATATATCTGACAGACGATGACCTGGATAGGCACTTGAACAGGGTGAGCACCATAATATTGGGCTTCGCCTCAGAGGGTTACAAATTCAACTTTAAAAAGTCAAGAATTGCCCACCTCAACGTCTTTTTCCTAGGATATGAACTATCAAGTGAAGGCAAAAGCCTGGCAGCCAACTTTTTAGAAAAGTGTGCGCTGCTCCAACCCCCAAAAACGCTGAAAAATCTACAGTCGATTCTAGGTTTCCTGAATTTTGGAATAACTTACATTTTAAATTATGCAGAAAGGGATAAACCTCTCTACGAATTAATCAAACCTGATTTTAAAATCACACATTGGACACAGGAACACACAGATATTCTGCGTTCACTTCAAGCTGACATGTTAGCAACTAAATACTTGCAAACACGCGTAAACGTACGCAACTTAGTGATCCAAAAAATTCCGGTTCAATGCGTATTCACCTAATTAACTTTTAACGAAAGTGAAAAAGTACCAATTGCATACAAATCCCACTTGTATACACAAGCAGAAATGAAATTCACTTCTACAGAAAAAATTCTGATAGTAGTTCAAACCGCTGTAGCAAAAGAAAGAGCCCTAGCACAGGGGAAACGCATTATGGTTGTGACTTCTGTACCAGCCTTAGAGGCAGTTACAAAGGCTAGCATTCCAAATGCAAAAGCTTTACATCCGAGATGGATACAATGGGTTCATTCTCTTGCTGCAACTGATGTTGAATACATTTTTGATCCATATTTAAAAACACAAGCATTCATGCAATATGAACACGAATGTCCTCTGCCTACTGAAATTCTCCCTCTTGACCAGTACAAATTTATAATTTATACTGACGGATCTGCTCAACCCGCTACTGGGAGTAAACAAGCTTACAGTGCAGCGTGTGCTATCGTTAAACGTCGAATACGAGATGGCAAATTCAGACCAATGGTCACAAAAACGCAATCTCTAGGCGATTGTACACCTCAGCGAGCTGAACTACAAGCATTTAAGATGGCACTTGAAAACACGGATCACAAATTCCCCACACTCATAGGGTGCGATTCTTTTCACAGTGTTCAATCATACAATGAATATATACAGAATTGGATTCAACATGGTTTCAAAGATGCAAAAGGTGGCACAATCAAGCACAAATTGCTTTGGGAACAAGTAGTTCAGTTGCGAAACGGACTAAAAAAACACTCATGTGATACACACGCTGAGTCACCAACGTGATGGCGTTCACTTTGAAGGAATTCATTGGCTGATGAAGCCGGGAAAGGGGCTGTGCAAACGGCTTCCGTAGCTGCAATCACTCGTTCAAAAACGAAAATAGACAGCGAAATAATGCTGCCTGTAAATGCATCGAGCAAAGGCAGCGGTACAGAATTACCTACAAAGTTTCCACTCAAATACTCATATATAGTTGATGCGAATGGCGTTCCGTTTGCCCGAATCCCTAGAGTGGGGGATAGAGTAATTCCAAACAGGGAACGTAGAGCAGCTTTGATTTACGAAGCACATCTGGGAGAGGGTCTGATATATCAGGGGATCTCAAAGACAATTTTAGAGCTAAAAGAGATGTACTGGTGGCCAGGGATGAATACTCTCATTCACATCTTCATTAATAACTGTATAGCATGCAATAGAGATCGCAGTACAGAACGCCACCAGACACCTGACTACAATGTAGCCAGCCCAGTTCAGGCACCATTGTTAGATAGCATCAGACTAACGATATACATGCATCCTCATGAACGAATGCAATACCTGAAACAATAAGTCTAGGTTCCTATGGATGTGGCCTCAGCGCTCGGCTGACGCTGGAACTGTTTTAAAAGATTTGCGAGTCTTTATCGTCACATACGCAATAGGCACACTACATTCTGACCAGGGTCCTGCGTTTAGCTCTAGGGCTTACAAAGAAGGCATGGCCAATCTGGGCGTAGCATTGCGGTATTCTTCTCCATTCCATCCTGAGGGAAATTCTGTTGTGGAATGAAATAAAACAGGACATAAAGCAGTCTATAACAGCTAGGGTATTAGGTTCGGGTGATGGGTGGGTCAAACATTTATATGGGGTCCAGCGCGCAATAAACAACTTGCCAAGAAGTGCTCCAGGAGTAGGGGTGGGCGGAATTTGCGAAATCCACTTCCGCAAATTATCGCGAAAATTAAAAAAATTATCGCAAACACGCGAAAATATCACGAAGATGCAGAAGTTTTTTCTGCATGGTTGCGGCTTGCCAACTTACCCATGTGGGTGCTCGCGGGCACGGCCATCTTGTTTTCAGTTGTCTCGCATGATCGCGAGAAGAAAGACGTGATCGCGCGACGCATGACGTCACTGCGGGCGCGAACTGTCGCGAGACAGCGCAAATGGCTAAAAACAATACAACATCTCATGGAGAACGCGACCGGATCAAGAAAACTTGTCGGCGAACGCAGGGATTCAGGTAAGGCGATCGCGCGCGCGCGAGAATGTATTATTTGACAGCGCGAGCAAGAAACAAATTATCGCCAAGCTGCGGAATGTGGAAATTTTGACATTTTCGCGCTCTCCGCGGAACGCGAAAATGTCAAATTATCGTAATTTCCGCGAACGGAACAAAATTTTCGCCCAGGCCTATCCAGGAGGTGTCACTCCATATAAGGTCCTGTTTGGGACTAGAATGTTGGTTCCGGACTTAGATATGAAAGGCACAGTGGTGGAAAACAAACAATTTGATATCAAAGATCGTTTGGCTGTTTTACAGGACTTAAATGAACTAAGAACGCAACAAAGCAACGTGGTCCTGAAGCCAACCACCACTGAGAAAAATCCATCCGTTCCAGCAAGGCCTGTCTGGATCCCAAAGCTTGGGGATCTAGTCAGAGAAAAGATTGCTGATAAGAAGGAATTTGGGCCTTCATACAGACGACCAGTACCTGTCCTAGCAATCCACGGATCAAGAACAGTACTTTTGCCGCCCCTTGCTGGTAAAAAGGAGAAAATATTTGTGTCCATCGACCAGATCAAACCACACTATGTGGCCGATACTGAACAGTAGGCCAAGTGGACTCCGCCAATGTAGCAGACGCACTCCTCTAGATACAATCCATGAGGTTCAAACTGAGAGACTCATCACCTTTGAAGATTCGACAGTAAGAAATAGAGGACTAAGCAACAATGCTATGGACCTTGTGTAGTAATCTAATAGTAATCCCAAGGGCCACACTTACCAGTGGCCCGCAATATCAAGTCAATAATAAGCAGTTGGCAACGTAGAAGGTTCAAGCGTTTATTGGCCATAACAGAACTCTACATAGAGGAGCCTCATCGACCCTCACCCATCAGGTGCGCCGAGGAAGACTGAAGACTTACAGTCAAAACCAGACCACATTACATTGTACGAACAAACAGAATAAGACATTTGAATCCTACAGAACGGCCCTTTTAGCACAATGTAGCTAACATACCAAATTAATCTTCAAAGATACCTTCATCTATCTGCATCATGTCGTATATTTCCTTCTGTGCTAATTGAGTACCTATCTTTGCTGGGTTTATTTTAGGTTCAGGGAGGGCAAGACAAATTCGATCAGTACAATAAGAACAGCAAGCAGGTCCACATTGTATGCAGACACAACAGGTGAAAAGGACACCTGTTATTCCTAAGAGAGTCATGAATATTTTCCATCCCCAAGAGGTAAGGAGACCCCAAAACCAACCAGAAATGGACCAGGTACCTGTATCTGCATGAATTTCGGATACTAGTCAGTGCAGCCTTTGAATGGGATCGGCCCTTTTTGGCGTGATGTAGCCAATATTCAAACAAAAACTAAACAGAGAACACTCCCTCATCCGTAAGTGCCACTGAAACTAAGAATCGGACATTCCATTGTCTGCAGAGGGTGAGATCACCACTACTTTGCACTAAACCAACATTCATTTAATTAATCATGTCTCTGAAAGCCAAAGAGATGGCATGAGGAAAATTCAAATTGATACCTAAAGCCTAGGTCAGCCCATACTCTTGGATGACAGATATGGAATGATATGTTCTGCATTATTATGTACAGGTACTCAGATACATTTTCTAATAATGACATTTTCACATTATATACATCTAACTGATTCAACTGAATGCACACATTGTTACACAAAATCACTGCCTTGCTCAAAGAAAACATTCTGCTCAAGGAGGAGAACCAGCATACTTAGTGAGGTTGAACCATTGGAATCCTACACTTCATTTTCTTTTTTTTTTTTTTTTTTTTTTTTTTATAAAACCTTTATTTCTTCAAGAATCTGGACACAGCTATTCAGCCGACAACCCGGAGGTTCGGCAGCTTCGGTAAGAGAGGACAAAGAAGCGTCCACAGTGCATTGAAGGAGCAGTGAAAAAGTTCCATTTTTAAATAATTACAAACACACAACAAACCCCAGCAAGGCAACAACACTGAATACCCACGGTGTTAGCCCCTCAGGGGGGAGCCGGACCCCAATCGTCTAACAGTTACAGTACTGTGAAAAGAGGAAAACGGGGGGAACGCAGAGGCCCAAGAAGTCAATTAACCATCACATCTGCATACTTAGCTGGAAAGAAGATCAAGAAGAAAGCTGTTCCTCGGGGGGATCCAGATCAGGGGCAAGACATATTCCCCCCCTGTATTGATTCCACCTCCCCCAGATGGCATGCCACTTCCGAGGGCGGCCTCTAGCACAATAGACTGTCATCTCCCTGAGCATGCTCCAGTCCATATTTTCTTTCCACGCGGTTAACGTGGGGGGCCCCGCGGAACCCCACAAGCGCGCGATGTCCCTCTTAGCAACCATGTTACCCAGAGTCACCCACTGGGTTTGCGCCTCATCATGATCAGTAGGCCCCCAGACATTCAGGAGACAACACCGCGCTTCCGGCTGCATAGCAATGCCCGTCACCTCCCCCATCACCGCATGGACTCGCCTCCAAAATTCCGTGATGACACTACATTCCCAAATGATATGGAGGAAAGTACCCACCATACCACATCCCCTCCTGCATAGGCCTTCCTCAGAGAATCCCATATGAACCAGTCACGGCCCCGTCACATACACTCGATGCAATATCTTGAGCTGCACCAGCCTCAGACGCGACGGGATCGCAACCTCCTTAGGAGAGGAAACAGCAGACTGCCAGTCCTCATCATCCAACTCGAGTCCGTCCCTGGTCCACTGGTCCCGCAGCCCCAGAAGCATATCAGCCCGAACATTTATCAGTTTCTTGTAGATGAGCGAGATCGTGCTCTCTGGCATATGGCCATCAAGGATCCGGTCCTCCAAAGGAGAGGACTCAGGCACCCTCTCACCCTCCACAAGGACTGACCGCAGGGCATGACGCACCTGAGCATATCTGAAAAACTCGGATGCCCCCAACTCATACTCTTTCTGCAACTCTTCAAAGGACTTCACCCTCCCCTTAATCAGCACATCTCCAACCCTGGAGATGCCGATCAAGTCCCATTTATCAAACCCTTTCGTATGCCAAAGCCTACCCAACCTTTCAGATTCAAACAACGGGGTAGCTAGGGTGAGCCTATCCTTCCAGCCCAGAGAGTCAGTCGCCATCTTCCATACACGCACCGCCACCCCAGTGGGCCCCGTGAGGGACGAGTCGAGGGACCGCGAATACAATGCCCTAAGATAGTTCCCACCACGCAGCAACCATCTGTCCATGGCATAACCAGGGCTGATAGCCGGGCCATAAAGACCATGGTTAATCACGGACAACTGGGTGGCCCAGTAATAGCGTCGGATGTCTGGAAGAGCGATACCCCCGTCATACCATGGAAGCGTCAATTTAGCAATCGCTATCCGCGGCCGCCCATCCCACAACAACGTTCGTTGGAGCCTTTCGACCTCCCGAAAGTACCTGGCGGGCACCCAATCCAGAGTATTCTGCAATGCGTAGAGGAACCGAGGAAGGGACATCATTTTGAACAAGGCAGCGCGCCAGACGAGGGAGAGCGGCAACCTCCGCCAGCCCTCAACATCCCGCCGCAGGCGCGCCAGGGGGGGAGCAGGTTTCTCTCATACCGCAAAGCGGGGTCCATGGAGATAAAGATCCCCAGATACATGAAGCCCTGCTGAGCAATCTGGATCGAACAAGTTCGCGGGACCGGTGGAACCTCACCACTAAGGACGTATAAATACGATTTACTCCAGTTGATGACGAGACCCGAGTTCCTACCGAAAGATGTAAGAACGTCACAAACCACTATGAATGAATTCTTGGGCGAGGCAAGATACAACAGGATGTCGTCAGCATATAGCGAAATGCGATCCTCGTGTTCGGGCGACCAGCGAAGGCCACGTATGTCCGGATGCCATCGTATCCACGCCGCCAGCGGTTCAAGGGCAAGGGCGAACAGCAGAGGCGACAGGGGGCAGCCCTGCCGAGTCCCCCTCCCAAGCCGGAACGGAGTCGATGCTCGGCCATTTACCACCACACTCGCAAGGGGTCCCTCATACAGCAACCTCACCCAACTCACAAAACCAGGGCCAAAGCCGAACTTGGCTAGCACAGCCCACAAATACTCCCATACCACCGTATCAAAGGCCATCGTGGCATCAAGAGACGCCACAATAGCCGGTTCTCGCAGCGTGCCAGCCCTGGCGATCACACCATGAAGGCGCCGAAGGTTTAACGCGGTGTTGCGATGCGGAATAAAACCGGATTGATCCGGGTGAATCAAGTCTCCAAGTACCCTGACCAATCGGCCCGCCAGGATTTTAGCCAGAATCTTCGGCTCGGCGTTGAGGAGTGAGATGGGCCTATAGGAGGCACACTTATCTCGGGGTTTACCATCTTTGTGTATCACAACAATTGTCGCCAGCCTCTGGTCCAACGGGAGGGTCCCACTCCCCCGCGCCTCCACGAACATGGCGCGCAGGTGAGGGGCTACCCTATCCGGGAACAGCTTATACAGGTCAATCGGCAAGCCATTCGGGCCCGAGGCCTTGCCCGGGTTCAGCGCGCGAATAGCTCCCGCCACCTCATCGACCGTTATGTCTCCATCAAGATCATCTCTGTCTACATCAGAGAGACAGGGCAGAGCGATATCCCTCAAGAGGTCACGCGAGTCCTCGGGCGGCCTATCCGACACTGAGGCATAAACCTTACAGAAATAGTCCGAGAAAGACTGTACAATCCCCTCAGGTTCCACAATCACCTCTCCCCCCTCTCCCGTCAACTCCGGCACTACTCTATTAACCCTTTCTTTTTTATCCAGCCAAGCTAGGAGCTTCCCGGCCTTGTCACCAACATCATACAGGCGGCCCTGCTGTTCCCTACTGAGGGTCTTAGCGGCATTTGTCACAAGGTCCTTATACTCGGCTTGCTTCAAGCTCAGCTCATGCAGTGAGGCCGCTGTTACCTCCTCCTCTAACGCTCCCTCCAAAGCCCCGATCTCCTCCTCCACTTGCATAACCTCGCCATCTCTCCGAAGCTTGGCCGCCACTACAAGTGAGAGGGCCTCCCGCCGCAGCACGGTCTTAAATGCTTCCCACAACGACACAGCCGAGTCCACGGACCCATGATTGTCCTTGAAGAAATTATCCACTGTCTTCACCAATGCGCTGCGCATCTTAGAATCTCGAAAGTACCAGGGGTTAATAGGAGCCACCCTTCCCCCTCCCTCGCGGCTTATGTCCAGCCTGACCCACACTGGCGAATGGTCCGATATGCCACGCGCCATGTGCCTGACCTCAGACACCAGTGGGGCGTGCGCAGCCAAAGTGAGCAGGTAGTCAATCCTAGAGAGGCTACCATGCGCCCCGGAGTGGAAGGTGTATTGACGCTGTGTGGGGTGCCGGAGCCTCCAGCAATCAATCAGGCCGAGTGTGTCTAGTAAGTCTGGGAGCCACTTCTGAGCCCCCCCAGTGTCTCTGGGCGGGTACCTATCCAGCAGCCCAGAGCCGACAGCATTGAAATCCCCCCCCACCACTAGCATACCTCCCGGGAGATCCAGCAAGGCCCTACCCAGATCTGTAAACGTGGAGGCCTGCAGGGCTGGAGGGACATAAACCGAAACCAAAACCAAAGTTCTACCTTCCCACCTCCCCGCCACCGCCACAAACCTCCCCCTATCGTCAACAATTGTGGAGTCCACCTCAAATGGTAGCGAGGCCCTGACTAGGATGCCCACACCCCTGGACCCGGAGGAAAATCCCGAATGAGCTATGAATTTATAACCCTTCCTATTAAGAGCATAACACGTATTACCTATGAGGTGTGTCTCCTGCAGTAGGGCAACATCTGGCATTGACCGTTTCAAGTGTTGCAAAACTATCCCGCGCTTAATGCGATCTCCCAAACCATTAACATTCCAGCTAATAACACTTAAACCTCTACCCCCCATCCCCAAACACAAAGAGGCCTACCCCCCACCCGAAGAGCCACCATGGAACAATCCCGAGACTGATCATTACGCCTTGCAAAAACAAACCCCCAACAACAAACCCAAAGTCCCAACCATCCCCCCCACCCTGCACCCCTGCTGCAGCTTACAAAGCCCCCCCAACTTGCAGTGTGCCTGTCGCCCTACCAAACCCAAATCTACAAAAAGTACCCTAAGGGAGGAAAGAGCTCCCCTCGTCCTCCCGCAACCCTCCGCATTTACTGCACTCTGTTCAAGTCATTAGATAAAGTCAAATCGAGTCAGACCAGCTCCGAAAACATCACCCTTGCCCATCCCGGCCACTGTCCCCATCCGCGGCAGTGTCCTCTCCCGTCCGTCGTCGGGGCAAAGCGTCCAGCCATTCATCGGCCATGGCGGGAGACTCAAAAAAGAATGTCCGGTCTTCGTACACCACACGTAGTCTGGCAGGGAAGAGCATGGAATACTTCAGATCCCTCTCACGAAGGCGCCTCTTCACCCCCAGAAAGCCCTGTCTCTGCCTCTGCACCTGCTGGGTGAAATCAGGATAGAAATTCACCGACGCGTTCTGGAAGGGGACCGGGCCCGTTACCCTCGATGCTTGCAGGATAGCGTCCCGATCTCGAAAATGAAAGAGCCGGGCGACGATCGGCCTCGGCGGGGCTCCCACCCTGGGCTTCCCACCCGGCACTCTGTGGGCCCTTTCAACCGCGAAGAACTTCCCAAGACCCTTAGGCTGCAGGTGGTTAAGCACCAAATCCTCCACGAGCAGGTCAACCGAAGCCTCATCCGAGGACTCCGGGACCCCGATAACGCGCACGTTGTTGCGCCTGGCCCGGCTCTCAAAGTCCTCCAGCCGACGGGCGGCGAGATCACTCTCGGTCCTCAGCTTACGAACCTCGGTCTGCAGTTCCGAAACCTCATCGGCGAGGCCCGTGGTCTTGAGGTCCAGGGTTTTAACCCGTTCGTTGGTTTTGCCCAAATCTGCATGGATCAGGTTGACGTCCACCAAGATGGTATCCACTTTATGCGCCAGGGCATCAAATTGTCTCCCAATCGAGGTCTGCATCCCCTCGAGCGCCCCCATGACATCCTGCAGCGAGAGCTCCGGGGCCAGGGGCGAGACCTCCTTCTGGGTATCCGGCGACTGGCTCGACCCACTCGGTGACCCCTTCTGCAGAGCATAGCGGTCCATATTATTAGCTTGAGAATAGGCTCCCCGCCTGGTTGACTTAGGCTTCAGCCGATCCACCTCTGCTTTGCCCGACATGGTTGGCACCAAGCAGTTCGGTTCCGATAAGACGGCCCTCTCTCAGCAAGAGGAATCAGGAGTGATCAGGTCTGCAGTGGGCCACCAGAGTAGCATGTAGAGCGTCCAAAGGAAAATAAAGCCACCAAGGGCTCTCCAGGGGCAGGGCAGACAAAGGGAGAGAAAGTGAAAGTGAAAGGACGGGGACCTCCATCCGACAGTTCACACCTCGCCTGGCCGCTGTTGTTCAACTAGAGGTCGGGCATCCTGCCAACTCCAGCCCCTGGCATCCCTCGGAGATAGGCCGCAATCTTCCGCCATGCATAACTCCGGTTCCCGGTGGGCGATCCGACCTCGGGTAGCATCAATCGCCTCCCTGACAAGTCATCTACACGATGCCATGCATGCAGACAGGATTAGAGACAGGATAGTCGACGGAGGGCGCGAGGGTCTCGGGAGCTCAGAGCTCACGCGGCCATCTTGGTCAAGCGCTAGGCTCCTCCCCCCCTACACTTCATTTTCATATCTGTTAAGGAAAATTCATGCTTCCCTCCTTACATTTTGGACAGGCATTTAGATGCATAGTACCTTGTTACTGTTCTCTCAAGATCTATCTCTGATGCAATACACTGTACCTCAGGACATCTTCATAACCCAATTTTACTTCACTTTGGAGCGCGATAAATATTTACATTACCATAATTAGGCCCATCTACCTATACACTTGTAACAAGAATAGGGACAAAACCAGATCATCCTTTACTAGACAGAGTGGGAAGCGATCCGTGGACCCTACAACTAATAGATACTATCATTACTTCCTCTGTGTCAGTCTTGGGGGTACGTTTCATCATAGGATGAATTTGACGCTACTTCCACTAATCAGAATACTATTCTAAAACAGTGCCAGCAAAAACAGTAAGAATCAGTCTCATAACACCCAACTGCTCGTGCAAATACGACTATGCCCAGAGTCCATTCGAAGCCTCTCTGGCAGGCTTCTATTGTTCATCAAGTCTGCTTCCATTGTCATATTTGGCCTCTTGATCAGGCCCTCCATGAAAATAGTTCTTCGTAGTATCCGTTGGAGTGCCCTCCTGGCAAACACTCACAGCTCACTCGAAAGTCTCAATGTCACTAGGCAGTGCACCAACATCTTTCCTCTGTGGCAGGCACTATCATGGACACAGATCATATCGTGCAGAAAGTTTCAAGTTCAGCTACACCCTCAGGCTCCAACACTCGTCATTCAGTGTCAGAGGACATTCGGGCTGCTGTTTCATGGGTACCACAAATATAGTGCCTTTTGCCAATCGTAGATTCTCCGCTGCACTGCCTTTCCGTTGATACAAAGGAAAAGGGGGTTGGCCAAAACTCAGGCCAAGGGGATCAGTGGACCGCGCGCTGTCAGAGGTTACTAGCACATGACAGGTAGAAAACTGAAGAAACTGAACGACGGCCCTGTCATCAACAACAGGGATCCCTTTCCTTTGCACTTTTGCACTGAAGTTCTGCGGCCAACAGGCCTCCTCCTTCTCTGATGTCCGACGCCATCCAATGAAGCAAGCACGATGCTGCAGTTGATGAAGAATTGGCAATCGCGATCCAATTTTACTACTTTCTGGGTGTTGAGACTGTAGGGCCAGGACATGTAGCCCTCATCTGTAGCTGACACTGATGGGAATTAGAACTCATCTTTATCACCGTTCTGCAGGGTATCATTCTCCCTTTTACTCTGGAAGATCCCGCAGAACCTAGTGATGTAGGAAATGTTGTTAATTTTCTTCCAAGTACAGAAAAACAATTCCTAGTATTTAACAAGGTGACTGCAAGCAGGTGGCCTGCAATCTTTGAGGGAGTGGCCATACGCCATGGGATTACTCTAAAATGTACTGTTTTTCAATTGGGCACTTTCTATTATCTTCTGTCATCTAGGGGTAGATAGCTACAGGGGAATTCTATCTGTATGTATGTCTTCACACATAATAGCATCGTATAATGGGGTAATCATCTCTTGAAATACTACATCTGTGTGCTCCTATAGTTCTTATCTGGAACATTTCAAAAAGGAAACGTATGAAACAACTTATCAGAGGCATACAGATACCTTCCTTAAATAATAGTGTATTAGGTGCATGATGTAATGCAGGCTGATGGTCAGAAATGTGGGGACAAAAGACAAGGACTAGAGAGTACTGGTATTTCCACTATTGAAACCCATCTGATCCCACCAACATTCAAAACAGCAGGAACATACAGGTAAGAATCAGCTGAAATAGGCATTGTAACTATGCCATGTTCCAGAAATCAGAGTAAGGTATTCTCTATTGTGGAAAAACTTGTCTACTATAGTCCAAGTGGACATAAACCCATCTGGTATATGGGGGTCCATGGTACATAGCCTGGGAATGCATACATGAACAACGTACCAAGGGCTGCAAGAAGACAAAAACTGCTTTTCCCTAATCCAAATTACTCAACATCAGCTTCTAGTAAAGACTGTGAGTGTATTCACACAGACTAGTTAATGAAAAACTAGCCATGTCGCCTAAGATTAGTAGAACAAAAACTACCCACAACTAATTCCCCTTAAAGATCAAAATTAAACATGAGAAAAGGGAAGAGCAACATACATAATTACCTAGGCTTAACTTCTAAGGGGGCTAGCGGGAAGCTAACCTCCTCCTTCCTCTCCCCGGTTTGACAGGAGGAAATCTGAAACAGATTTCAATGCTGTCAACACTATCAATCCCTGTGTGTAGCAACTGGGCATAAGCAAAAGTATAGGAGATACATAGCACTATGAAATGGCGAGAAATCCTTCTAGCAAATGTACAAATCTCATTGCCTTAGCTTGCGCCACCATTTACAAGAATGAGCTTATTAAAAGAAAACTTTTAAGAAAATGAAATCCTGTCAGATATTTTCTCATTACCCAAAATACTGAACCTCATTTGTGGAAACCCTTTACAGCATTCTAAAATGCAGAGTTTTCACTCTGAGGAAGTCTTAACTAAGTAAACATTCCTGTGCCATTTGTCACTTTTTTTCAGGGGCTACAAATCACAATGGTTCCATAATATCCAATCTGGAAATATATGACCGACGGCTGCCTGTCTATAAGAGAAGGGCAGTCATGGCTAACCACAGGTGACACATATTTTAGTCTTGCATAACTTTTCTTGTTTTATTCATCTCCAATACCAATTAGACATACACTGATAACGTGTTGTCTGCTATTTTGACAGCATGATAATGATAATATCATGTCTGTGGAATTTAGTAATTTTGAACAAGTTCCAGCCAACTGCTGCGCAGGGATTGACGTCGTCACGACCATCTCTGTACCGCACAGGAGAACTTGTATTAGTATAAAAATAGAATTGTCAATACGACACAAAAACAAAACATATATAAAATAAAAATACATATGCCAAGCCATCAGTATACCAAGCACAGAAAGCATAGACAAATTACGATAGCATATATAAATGAGCAGTGATGCGCAATTACTGAACCTACAGCTCAGAGTCGTCATTCTGGCCTGCTTAATTTGTCAGGCTTAAAATCAATAACTGATTTTCTTACCTTACTCACCCCCATCTGACAGCAGGTCATCTTAATGATGACCAGCTGTCAGCTGAACTGACTGTGTCGCTTCTGACGCACAGGACCAGCAAGAATAATCAAAATGAAAAACACATGAACATTTCTTTTTTGGAAAGGTGTCATGACAAAAATACATTTATTTCAACACAATGTACCCTGATTTCCCATTTGAAGGCGCATATCTCACTTTTCCTCTCATAGTTATAACCTTTTGATCAGTTTGCCAATCCGACTCACGTGTCTTGTCAGCCTGAAAACCACCCCGGACAATCCATGAATGATCTGTGGGCAGAAGCAGAAAAATACAGCGCACACAAAAGAGAGACATGTCCCATAACAGATAGAATAACACTTATAACTTTTAATCAAAAGACAAAACATAATGCACAAAAATGAATTTCCATTACTTAACTGTTACCATCTTGTCAGTTTGCGACACTAGGCCATCTGAATTTTAACTTTCTAAAAGTGGAATTACTTCACTGACATTCCATGTTAGCTTTGGGCCACAATTTCCACTGTGAAAATTAATTCTTAATTTGAAAATCGTTTTTATATAGGCATATAGCCCTTAAAATTTGAAGCAAGAGCATCATTTTACTTATGGTCTAGAATTAATGAAACATTTAAAAAAAAATAAAAACAGTCTTCCATAGACATTTTCAAGGCACTGCACCTTTTTCTTTTTTTGTTTTTGTTTTCTAACTGGTCTTGCACAAAATAGAACCAAGGAAGGCTTCTTGAGTTTCGTTTCTCAGCTGCCCTGTCTTATCAGAGAAGCTAAAAATAGCCCCTCAGCGCAGAGCCAGCCACTGTGAGCACTCCTGGCCCCCACCTCCTTCCAAGGCTCTCCTGCTGCAAGCATTACACATTTTCATGTCAGAGAAGCTTTCTAAGCAGTGATTTCACCTCCTGGTTTACTCGCTCCTGTTTCTAGCCCCCACCTTAAAGGCTTCAAGGTCAAAATCTGCCTTCAATTTCTGCATCACATTCTGCGCTCTTTAGCCCCCACCTTCTCCTCACTCTGAAGCTGTCAAAGACAAAAAGTCTTCCCAATTCTATCTAAACTGCAATAATTCGCCCTATTGAAAAATTTATTTTGATATACAATTTCTTTTCAGGGGATCATAATTTTATTTTCTAATCTCAGATTAGTAAAACGCTCACCGTGAATAATGTACAGCACATAACATACTAGCACAGAGCAGATTATTGGTTATTACTTCACACAATGGTACTTATTTTATCAACCTCTAATGGATGGGAGTCTCAGCAGGTTCAGCTTGAATCAGAACCTACAACCGTCTGGACCCAGCACATTGGCTCACTGAACCACCAAGACCACAAAGCTGCATAGGAACAATTTGCAAATTCGAAATACCTACAATTTTTCTCAAGCTAAACTTTTAACCGGTCCCTAATTACTTTTCATTAATACTTTTGTACATTCGGGGTGTCATCAAATCACAGGGGTTGCTGTTTCTCTAGCTACACCCCTCTCAATTTCCTTTTGCGACGCATTGACGGTGATGAGACCAAATTAAACTTACTCCTTAACAATCTCCCTTCTTAGAATTCTTTCACATATTCACAGTCATTCAATCACACGCTTTTCTCAGAATTCTTTCACATATTCACAGTCATTCAATCACACGCTTTTCCAGTGCTAGCAACATCCAAAACACAATTTACCATACCACAACATTCTTATTCACTAATAGCTTACTTACATTCAAATGAGCAATCTTACCAACATACAATCTCATATCTACATGGCCATGTTACACACACTCCCATATTTTATACTGCAGGCATATATTCACCACTCACACACATTTTTCAACACGTGATTGAAAGCATGCCGGCACTTTTTACCAAAACAAAATGCTAAATAGGTCCAAATACCAAAATGACATGTACATTTCCTATATAATGTTTTCTGCAGTTCAACCTATCCAAACTTGATGCATCCAAACAAACGAACCGAGCCCGTCGACTCCCGTTCGTGGAGAATTATTCAAAAAAGACCAACAGAATCACAACAAGCAGTCTTCCAACAGACTGGCAAAGAGGCTGTCAGACAGGGGTAACCACGAACTGGACTACGGACCATCCCATGACCTCCCTGGTTCACCACTGAGACTGTTCTGATGTAGTCCAAGCCGTACTTCTGCTATGTCTCATGGCTACCCAGTTACAGCCACAGGCTTTTCCGAGTGCAATCCGGCCGTGTATTACTCACAGGTAACAACTAGGCATCTGATCAGTATCTCAAAATATCACAAAAGATCCGCGGAGTCTCTACAGTCAGTCCCTACCGGACCACCCTGCAAGACCTCCGTAATTCTCCTAGGGTACTCACGACCCCTCAAATCAAATACAGTTAACTGTTCCAAATGCACCGCTTAACAGCGCGTGCTTCAAACAAATGCACCGCTCAACAGCGCATGCTTCAAACAAACAAATTACGTTCGTTCTCCGCTGCCAACTTCTTACAACCAACACGGTCAGTTCCTGGGTTAAGCTCGTAGGACCCCGGTGAAGGGCCACTAGCAGTAGAGGGCACTCTGATCGTGGGTGCAGACCAAAAATGGTAGATCTTCATTTTTTTCTCTTCTCTCACTCACTTGACCAGAACACCCCCAATCCTAACCACCCGGTTACGGGGGAGGAAGGCCCTATCACGGGGTCCCTTCGTGGTCGCCAACTGTAGTAATCTAATAGTAATCCCAAGGGCCACACTTACCAGTGGCCCGCAATATCAAGTCAATAATAAGCAGTTGGCAACGTAGAAGGTTCAAGCGTTTATTGGCCATAACAGAACTCTACATAGAGGAGCCTCATCGACCCTCACCCATCAGGTGCGCCGAGGAAGACTGAAGACTTACAGTCAAAACCAGACAGATATACTTTCAGTGAACACATGAAGTCAGCACATGGAAATCTACAAGTTGGCTCAGAGAGAAAGGAAGGTCCATATATGGCAAACATAATTAGCTCAGAGCTGGGAAGGTCAGGAAGGTGCCTCCCTTTCTATCTCAGGCATGGGAGTACAGAAACTCAGGGCCCGATTCACAGAACTAACTTAAGACAAAATCCTAAACTTACTACTTTTGGTATTCACAGAAGTTAGGATTTTGTCTTAAGTTTGTCTTAAGTCTGTCTTAAGTCTGTCTTAAGTTTGTCTTAAGTTTGTCTTAAGTCTGTCTTAAGTCTGTCTTAAGTTTGTCTTAAGTTTGTCTTAAGTCTGTCTTAAGTCTGTCTTAAGTCTGTCTTAAGACAAACTTAAGACAAAATCCTAAATTCTGTGAATACCAAAAGTAATAAGTTTAGGATTTTGTCTTAAGTTAGTTCTGTGAATCGGCCCCAGAGACTGCAAGAATGTGCTTATCATAGGCTCAAGGCCCGACACGGCCTTGGGCCTCAGATACAAAGGAAAGACAGTTCACTTTCAGCTGCTCTCAGTAAATCAAGCTCCAAGAGGGAGGGGGGAACTGTGCCATGCACGGAGCTACAGAATCAAGCGTCTGCATCAGAGGTCTTTCTGTCATTAACAAGCCTCTATTCCATATAACAGCAACATACAAAACATCCATTATTATAAACCTAACTGAAGGAAAGCAATATAGCATAACAGGTCTCTTACTGAGAAGGCAAGAATAAGATAAAAGCTTCCTCATTACAGGAACAATTCTATACACCTGAAGCTTGCACATTACAAATATAGCTCAGTGGGTTGCAGCACATGAATAACAAACTGCGACTTCATATTGATTAAACATCATAGATACATTGTGCTAACATTACATTGTACGAACAAACAGAATAAGACATTTGAATCCAACACTTGTACCTCCTGAGACCAAAATAAAAGTTCGTCCAGATACACCTGTTTACAACGAAGTAACAAGTGATCAACTGGTTCCAGCAATTTCATCAACAAGGGATGCAATTCCAACCATTGACAGAACTGCTTTTGGCTATTTCATGAACTTTGATATGTTTTCTGAGGATCCCAGTGAGCCTGAAACGACGCCAGAACAAAGAACTTTGAAAGAACAAGCAACAGACTTTTTTCACATCCTGGAAAAAACGTATCTGGTTTCACCATGGATTGAAGTATGGATTGTTTTGGAAATATTCTTCTTTCTACTTTGGTTAGCTCTGGTAATAACTCTGGGTATGCTGATTAATGGAAGATATATTCAAATGGACACAGCAAGTAAAAGAGTGAACTTACTTCTCCAGCCACACAAATCATCCCATCGTGAAGCAAGAGACTTGTCAGCAGTGAACATCACAGCAATTCCTATACCTGATGGAATAGTTTGGGACAAAACCGAATATGACATTTTTGGCCCGTCTGAGCTTTTGAAGATTCCACATTTATTTAAAATGTCATTAAGTGACATTATTACCTCCAGTACCTTTTCTGATGATTGGGACTTCGAGACTGTTAATAATATGATGTCTGATCTAGAGATGTCAACTGCACTCACTAATGAATATTTACAAGGTTCATCTGACTATGAACAACTGTATTGTTATAACCACTATGGTCATCATTTCTTGCATAAATCTGCAACACTTAGGAATGTATTTATGTATAACCAATGGGAACATTGTCCTACGCCACCAAAGGGTAGCACAAAAACATTTGCAATGAAATTTCCATATTTTTCAGAGTTTAATATCTCGAATGCAGAGACCCTTTACTTTAAGAATGTCAACAAGACAGGAATGAAAAATATGTTAACGAATACCAAACAGATTTATTCTACAGCCTTTATTGCCCAACTGTCCAGACAGGGTTACGACCTTTGAAAAGACAACATTGAGACAAAAACTGTCTGGGGTACTAAAGATTGGCAAGTACAGGGAATAGAAGCTTTGTTTAGAGCCTGTATCATCCCTGAGCAAATTATGTTTTTGAACAACCCTGTCCAATAAACATCATGCCTTGAAATAGCCAAGATAAAAGACATGAACACTCTGTCTATACCTGCACCTACAAGTGAAAGCACTACACAGGGGGAGGTCGACGTACATACTATTTTGAATAATAACAGATCAGATCCTGAATGGAAAAAATGGATGCTCTGGCCCTTAGACACAAACAACTGTCAAGATAGATTCCTGAACAAAACACAAGGTTTTACCTTTCATAGGCCAGACCCACGTTATGTCCAAAGACATCATCCGGGGGTAGTAACAGCTTACAGTGTAGGGAATCTTTGCCTTGATTGGCTACAGAAAGCTACACTAGAGGATGTAAAACAACACTTAACTTTACTTCAAGGAGGCGCAGACCTTAGGGAATTCTTGCTAGGACCAAGAAAACCGCGTCAAAAACGTTTCATATGTGCAGGTATCTACGCTGCTTATAACGAAACATGGAAGATCACCCAAGCAGAGACTCCAGAACAAATACGAGAAAATGATCGTATTAATTTAGAGAAATCTCTCTCAGTTGTAGACAATGGGTTAACGACTATGTCGTCCATGATATATTCTTTGGACAGCATTGTATCCTCTGTCATAGACATCATGGAAGAAGACTTTGTCATGTTGCAACATGGTCAGTCACAGCTACGTTCTATCATGCTATTAGGCTGGACGCTTCAAAACCTGCGTTCTGGCTATGTGCCTTGGCGTTTAATAAATACTATGTCACTGTTTGCAGAATTCAATCTCACTGATAGACAGATCAAACTGGCACAAAGGGGAGCAGACTATATGGTGCTGAGCATTGAAAAACTGGAGAAATTACCATTCACAGTGGCAGAAAAACCAGCTACTGAGTGGATCATACATGGTAAGATTACTCTGCCTGTTACGACTTTCCATTTTCAGTATTGCCTAAAAAATATACCAGCAGGCAAATATGAAAGGTTGGGTAAAGAATACATCAAGACATCCTGGGATTTACCTTACACACACAGATGTTGGAGTGGGGGACGTGAAGTGTTTCCTAGCATTGAAAACTGTGAGCACGCACTAAGCGGTTCTCTCCTTTGTCAGGGTATTAACTAACACGGGACCTGTGATGGTTCCACTACAAACTTATCCTGCCACCTGCACGGTTCACCGGCAGCAGTGATTAATCCAATCTTTTGTCAACTTTCAAATGGGAGTTAAATTATGTTGAATGGTCACAGCTGCTGTGGCATGTTGCCAGGTATCCCATATCTAGTAACGGTTACATCCAGGGTCACTTGCTGTATGCAAGTCTTGATTCCCCAAATAGACATAGTCAGGGAGTCGCCTTTATGGCCTTCACTGAATATCTCTTCTATACGAGTTGTTACTCTAAGCAGAATGAAAGCCATTCTTTTACAAAAAACTGTGCCTTTGACCTCTGCCAAAGAAACCTATGATCTCTAAGTCGCAAGGACTTCTGCAGAGATACATACCCTTTTGTATACAAACTGCCCTGTGCATTTCTGAGAAATGTTAGGTCGTATCTTAAACATGTCTGATACGAGCGGTATTGTACATGTATTCTAGAACGTATGTGCAGGACTGTTAGCACCTTTTCAAGCAAGAATTTTTCCAAACTTCGTGCACTCTGGGTTTGGCGGACTGCCGCACATTTTAGCACTCGTTGCAAGGATACTATTTTTGCTCCTACAGCTACGATATGGCAAGCCAAATCACCAGCGACACCCAGTTCACCATGTAAAGAACTCTATTGGAGATGAAGTGTCATAAGCGCATCGTCCAAATTCTGGGTTTACCTCGTCTACGAGAATTAAACACCACTTGGTTTCTGTCATTCAGACCAATCTGGCAAGATTGCATCTTACTTGTTCTACACTGCCTGCTATGCGGTGAAGAATGTGTGCTGGACATTTGTCTGACACTCCCATCAGTCATGCCTACGGATATCGATACTCTGCTGTACCCGATAACGGCCCATGCTATGTGTTGTCCTCAGCGGCTACCAATCCTGATGGCGGCATTCATTGAGATCTCACAGACGCAACATGCTACTGCTGAGGTACGAGAGGAAACACCAATCAATCAATCAATCAAAGACATTTATAAAGCGCACTACTCACCCGGAGGGTCTCAAGGCGCATGGGGGGGGTGCCGCTACTGCTCGAACAGCCAGGTCTTGAGCTTCTTCCTGAAGGAGAGGTGGTCTTGGGTCAGGCGCAGGTCGGTCGGGAGGGAGTTCCAGGTCTTGGCGGCCAGGTAGGAGAAGGACCTTCCTCCTGTTGTCGCTCTTCGGATGCGGGGGACGGCGGCGAGGGCGTGGCTGGTTGATCAGAGATGGCGTTTGGGAGCGTAGAAGTTGAGGCGGTTGTTGAGGTAGCTCGGTCCTTGGTCGTGTAGGGCTTTGTGTGCGTGGGTGAGGAGACGGAAGGTGATTCTCTTGTTGACGGGGAGCCAGTGCAGGTCTCTCAGATGTCCGGAGATGTGGCTGCGTCGGGGGATGTCGAGGATGAGTCTGGCTGATGCGTTCTGGATCCGCTGGAGTCTCTTCTGGAGCTTGTGCCAGGCTTGTGGACCAGGCGCGCAGGTAACATCCAATTCGGACATTGCTGATGCTTCCCATGCTGAAGGCGATAGTTCGCATCTATGTGCTGTTGATCTTCTGCACGAGGGGGCCGATTCACAGAACTAACTTAAGACAAGATCCTAAACTTACTACTTTTGGTATTCACAGAAGTTAGGATTCTGTCTTAAGTTTGTCTTAAGACAAACTTAAGACAGACTTAAGACAGACTTAAGACAAACTTAAGACAAAATCCTAACTTAAGTCTGTCTTAAGTTTGTCTTAAGACAAACTTAAGACAAAGTCCTAACTTCTGTGAATACCAAAAGTAGTAAGTTTAGGATTTTGTCTTAAGTTAGTTATGTGAATCGGGCCGAGGTATTCCAACTCTCACCCACAACTGTAGACGACTTGTTGTCTACATGATTAGAAACTTTTATGTTTTCTCCATCCCCACACACTGACTTTTGATTCAAGCACACAGGGCCCGATTCACAGAACTAACCCGATTCACAGAACTAACTTAAGACACAATCCTAAACTTACTACCATTTTGGTATTCACAGAAGGCACTTAATCATTTCGGTATTCACAGAAGTTAGGAGTCCTAACTTTAGGACTCCTAAACGCCTTCTGTGAATACCGAAAGTTTCAAAATTAGGATTTTTCTCAGTTTAGTAGTAGTAAAGTTAGGAGTCCTAACTTTAGGACTCCTAAACTGAGAAAAATCCTAATTTTAAGACTTTCGGTATTCACAGAAGGCATTTAGGAGTCCTAAAGTTAGGACTCCTAACTTCTGTGAATACCAAAACGAGTAAGTGCCTTCTGTGAATACGAAAATGGCAGTAAGTTTAGGATTTTGTCTTAAGTTAGTTCTGTGAATCGGGCCCGCAGTGTTCCGGAGAGACTCCGTGGCTATTTGTCATTATTGTAATATGAGACATTTTGTGAGATAGTGTATTCCTACTCGGCGTGGATGGTAGCCCACCACAACTAATAATGGCACTGTTACTGTTAGCTCGAGCCCATGTTTTAGTAATTTAAACCTGAGCTCCTCTCTTGGTAGTTATGGCAGAGAGCAGTCAGCCTTAACTTAAGAAACTGTGTAAAGCATTTAGAAGTACCAAAACAATCAAAATGTCTTAACCATAACATAATAAAAATCCCATTCCAATTTGGAAACAAAGAGAATATTTTAATGAAGAAAATGACACCAAAATGTAAGAAACCCAGGGGCATATTCACAAGAACGTGTGCTAAACAACACCAAAAAACGGTAACGCAACATTACACATCGCAGCCTACCGTGGAAAAATAATCCAGTGTCAACGTGGAATTCACAACAAGGTGGTAGCATGCGATAGTCCGCCCAAACCGCGGACAATGTCCGCAATATAACCGCGTCAACGGCGATAAAAACACAAACCTCAACGCGAAAAAACCTGCGATGGGCCAAAACGCGATGAGCAAATCAGCGATAAGTAGCGCTAGGCCTGCAATACCCACTTTGCAGGCGGGAAAAATCTCCATAAAAGTAGAAAAAAACACATACACAAACTGACCAACACACAAGCACCATGGAGGCAGCCGGAGCAGGCGCGGAGGACGAGCGCAACACCACAAGCACACTGGACGACCAGCCCGGGACCTCGGGGACAGGGAAGGGCAAGGACAAGAAGAAGAGGAAGACAAAGTTCAGTCCACAGGAGAACAGGATCATAGTCACGGAGGTGATGGAACAACATCAACAATTGTTTGTCACCTCCAACGTGTCATTGAGCATCAGAAATGCAATATGGCGGGACATCGTGGACAAGGTGAATGCCGTCGGAGAGCACAAGAGGTCAGTGGACGAGGTCAAGAGGCGTTGTAATGACATCAAGCGAAAGACCAAGGAGAAACTCGCAGCCAACCAGAAGGCAGCAATGCAGAATGGAGGTGGGGGCCCAGCACCACAGCTGGAGCTGGATGACATGGAGGAGCTGGTGTCGACAGTCATCAGTGTGGATACTGTGGCTGGAGTCGGGGGACCGGACACTGCTCGACAGGACACAACACAACCGCAACAGGGTGAGTGACCACCAGATACTGGGGGGACGGGTGGAGATGGCCACGATGGCACACATGCACAATCAAGCAGAGCACAGTGCACACCCTTAATGACCCTGGGTCATTGCCCAGATCCATAGACTGTCACAATGTACAATGCCAAGCTGTCTGAATGTCAACATGTCCCATGCGGCTACATACATATGGACACATTGCAATACACCATCTCCCCTTCACATTGCAGGGCCAGCGTCAACACCCCCTGCAGAGCAGTCCCAGCCACTCTTCACTGATGACGAGGAGGACAACCCCAGCATCGACACCCAAGCCCTCCTAGACATCATTGACATCATCCGTGACTCACCTCCAGGATCAGGGCTGACCAGCTGCATCGAGGAGACCCCACCCACCACCCAAACCACCCAGCAGGAGGCACCCACGGCCCGCCAGTCTCCCAAGACCCCCAGGAACAACACACAGCCTTCCAACGCCGTGTGCTGGAGGGCTAGAGGGAGACGGCTGAGCAGGCGCAAGTGGTGTTCGACTTCATGGCTACCAAACTGGACACCATCCTTGGGTGTCTAGGCCCACTCCATGGACTCCAACGAGCCCTGACTGACATCACTCGAGTCATGTTGCAGAGAGAAGAACACCTGTTCACTCTGAGTGGCTCCGGCGATACCAGCCATGAGCTGGCACACATGCAGAGGCTCATGGAGTTCATGGTGCGGATGGAGGCGGAAAGGATGTTATCCACCGCTGCACATCAGCGAAATGTAGCTGGGATCTACCATGCCCTGCAGATCTTCATCATGGCATTGCTGCCACAAGGTTTGGCGCTGTTGAATGCTGCTGCCCCCACACCATCCACATCTCCACCCACCTGGCGTGTCAGTGGCACACAGTGCCGCAGCCGGTACTGCAACAGCCACTGGTGGGGCTGAGCACACACGAGGACGTGGATGGGACTGTGGTCAGAAAGATTATGCACTAGCATTCATTTCCTCCACCTGGCCTGTTTCTGCTTGGTGCCGCACATGGCCCCCTGACCTTCCACTGACCCCTGACACACTCCGCTGCACTCACCTTGGACCACGACATGGACTGCCATAACCTGTTTGATGACCAATGACACGGCAACCTAACTGCAGACTGTACCCTTCCCCTCCCGCAGTACTTGTCATCCCCAGATGGACTCTGGCTGGCCCTCCTCGGGCCCATGTTGTGTAGTGTTCTTGGCATTGCCCTGTACCGCTCCAGCTGCAGAACTGCACTGGATGTGAAATAAACATCCAGTGACACACTGCTGTGCTATGTCTTTCACCATTCATGTATGAATGTGTGGGTTAATGTATGGACAGTGATTTCCCTTGCGTCAATGATGCTCATCCTGTGGGATGCCAGTCAGAAGGTGCTACATTGCATATTGTGTACTGGGTCCCGTGAACACTACAACAGGGACACATGCATCAGTCACTTCCATGTCCGGACATGAACTGAACCACGCTCAGATCCCACGACTCATTGTTGCAAGCCCTGCGCTGGTCTGGCGTACGGCAGGCCAGACCACTCCGCTTATGCTCCAAGGAGGGGTCCTCATTGCTACCCCTCGCAGACGTACTCGCTGGTGGTGTGCAGGTCACTGGTCTAGTTGTCAGCATGTCACAGCCACTCCCTGAGGGCAGGTTTGCAGGCACACCACACCCATCTGGCACAGGTGTCACAGGCCATGTGACTCTGCCAACATAAGGGGCCGACGACATCACATTCCCCTCTGCCGGTGGTGACTGGATGATGTACACTCCACGGTTCTCAATGATAAAGGGCCCATGAGTTGTTGCACACAGGGTTAGTGGCACCCAAGGCCTTGCGGCCATCACAGGCCTACCACCATGTGGCGCTGACTGGGGTTGCACAGGGTTTTTTTTTTTGCAGAGATTTATATAGCGCAAACTTGACCTGAATCCAATCAGGTATCAGAGCGCTTTTCATGCACCAGTTACGTTACATGAGGACACACATTCATGTTTTTGTTAGGCACGGGGAGATTAAGTGATTTGCCCAGAATCACAGGATGTTTAGCATCGTTACTGGGACTCGAATTTAGTTCCCCCAGGTCCGAGGTCGAGCGCCCTAACCATTAGGCCAACTCCTCTCCCCTAAGTGGCACCTGGAGCATTGCGGCCGGCACAGGCACCCCGCCATGAAACAGTGACTTTGGGTGCACTGCGTTAGTGACACCTTGAGCTGCTGAGCGGGTGTGCAGCCTGCGATGATGCCCTGTGCAAGGTGAGCAGTGCGGCCTGGGTGTGCATGGGAGGGCATGCTCCGATGGGCAGCAGGAGGGGCTGGGGTGCCTCTGTCTGGTGTGCATGGGCGGGCATGTTCCGATGGGCAGCGGGAGGGGCTGGGGTGCCTCTGTCTGGGTGTGCATGGGCGGGCAGGCGATGTTGTCTTGTGCAATTGTGTGTACTGTGCCAATCATGTAGCTGGACTCTGTTTCAGATGACGGGTCTGTCTCAGATGTGTGACCTAATGAACTGCACTACATACCAGCAAATGGTTGGAGACACACCAGTGGCAGCAGGTGAGCAGTGTGGCATGGGTGCGCAGGGTCGGCACTCTCTCTCGCTCTCTCTCTCCCCCATATTCTTCTCTCTCTCTCCCCCTCTCTTCTCTCTCTCTCTCTCTCTCTCCCCCTCTCTTCTCTCTCTCTCCCCCTCTCTTCTTCACTCTCTCTCTCTCCCCCTCTCTTCCTCTCTCTCCCCTTTGCTCTCTCTCTGTCCTTTGACGTGTGCAGGACACACCTTCTCATCATGATTTTTGTCTTGCAGGCTGTGACCTACAGATTGTCCCGAGGGGAGCCGCCATGTGTCTTCAGTTCATTTCAGTGTTCATTTTGATAAAGTTTGATTTGTTGCTTCGGAAATGAATGCGTGATGCTCATTTTTGTGACAACACATGCATGTAACCAGTTGCGATTGTGCAACATCATGCGGAATATTTTGTACGTGTTTGGGTGTAGCTGATGTGGCATGTCATTGGTCTGGGGTGGTGCCGGGGAGGGGGGGTCCTGGGGTTGGTTGCGGCGAGTTTTGTTTCCCTTTCGTCCCTCTGGGCTGCATGTTCAGTTGCCCGGGTGCATCTGTTGTTCTTCAGGTGTGGCTCTGGGCTGGTCTCCCATTTGTGGTGCAGGCTGTGGTCCGAATTAGCACCAGGTCAGAGCAGGTGTTAAATTCCTGCTGCTAACGCGCCTTATCACCTGTTTTGTGTTCTTATCGCCGATCTGGCTGTTCGTTGTGAATGTTGAGGAGTGGTGTTGCCGCGACTTTTGGCATGGGAACGCCTACTCTGCTTCTCATTAGCGATAGTTGCGGGAGTTATCTGTGGCTATGTTCTTTGCGGCTGCTATCGCAGGCAATCTGGTGATTTGGGCAGTTTACACTAGCTTGTGAATGGGGCGATAGGTTTATCGCAACTTTGTCTGCGCTAAATTGCCGTTAACTCGCGATAGCTCCTTGTGAATATGCCCCCCCAGTCAGGGGAACAGAAGAAATGAATTTTCAAATCTTGAATAACAATAGCACCAAAAACGTTCTAAGTGCCACATACGGGCAACTGGTTGTGCTTGACCGGGACAGGGGTAAGGTTTAAGGCCAACCGCAAAGGAGCACAGGTCGAATTGGTCCGGTTGAAAAGTTACCTTCATACTTAGAACATTTTCAAGAAGGATTATTCAGCGGGGCAAGGCACCAGGCTCAATCTGAAGATGGACTGATTGATGGCAGTCTGACAAATGATGAATTCTGGGGGAAGCCATCAGCAAAGTGAGGAACTTCGATTTTCGATCACTTTCGAATCGACCCGCCATTTTGTGGCCCGCCGCCATTTTGTGTTGCCATCACTCAGGCAGCACGGCGAACAAAGTCTATTCTGCTTTTTCTGTAGCCTGGTGTCGAAATACGCCCTCAGCCTCTATTTGCAAAGCTGGTGTTAGAACTAGCCGAGTACACTAATCCCTGTCTGGCTTTTCTAATCCGTGTCTCAACTATCTGTTGGCTCACACTATTCTTTCCTGACCTTATCTTATCGACTGGCCTTCACTGTCTCCTGACAGCATTCTCTCGTTTCACGACTGTCCTCCAATACACACAGACGTATCTCGCCACCTGCAAGTTAGTTATGAATCTGTAATGTATTAGCTTGAGGGTGGGGTGACAAACACAGTTGGAGGAGAGGTCTCTTCGAGTCATCTGATATTTCTGTTTTCAAACCTTTCCTATTGGTTCCGCCTTGTTTTCCAACTTTCCTTATTGGCTCTTTCTTATATGCTCTGGGAGTGTATTTCATTAATAATTGTATCATTGTATAGTATTTAACTTGATGCGCCACAGAGTGAAGTGGCAGTCTCCTGAGAACCTACTTTGTGTACTTTTAGGATAACTGTACTAGCTGCAGCTAAATAAATCCAATCTTCTAACGCCGACAAAGTGTCCCGTGTCTCTGTGTAGCGAAGCAGGTGAACTCCGGAGACCTTGGGCGTACCCTGCGCCGCCAGGCCCAAAAGGTTCTGGTTCTTCAACTGGCGCCCAACGTGGGGCGGCTTCAGTGGTACCGGTTCTGCTCGAAGGTCGTGAGGAACCCCGCAAGAAAACTCCGGAGGGTTCACGAGCCACACTAAGCGACCCCTGTATGTCGAAAGTGGTCTGAAGGTCTTTTGCAGCGCGGTTACTCCTTCCTGACGGCTACTGATGACCGCTGCCCTGACTGCCCATTCCTTTGATGATGTATGGTAAGGCGAGACGATAGACGGGCCTCTGTTGGTGGAAGAAGACATCCTTAGTTAAGTATTTTCGTGGGTCGCGCCCACAATTTTGTTCTTTGTTTGATTTCCTTAGGTTTCTTAGATTTATCTTTTGCAAAAGATAAATCTGAGGGTAAGTGCATTTGTGCTGCGTAAACTGAGTTTTACTCCCTTGAAGTTTGTGAACAGTCCGGAGACATCTCGAGATGCCTGGTCTGACTAAGTTTGGAAGAATTTGTTGTCTTGGTTGTAATAGGGACTCCCGACTTGAGGACTCTTGTCCGATTCCTTCGGTTGGAACTCCCACATACGAGCTCTATTCAAAACATGGTATCGGCCCCATTGCCTTTAACGAGACATGGACTCGATACACGAAGAAAGATGGTGTTCTCAAATGGCCAGAAAACGGTAGCTTCGATCCTGATGTGCTAGATAATTTAGAAGCAGTTTTGTTCAAAAGAAAAGCCCGGCCGGCAATGTTTGACTCTTTCCGCCTTTGGCGTAAGGAAGCCAAACAGAAAGAAATTAAACAAGCAAAACGAGATAGGAAAGCACAGGGTATGACAATTATACAGGCTGCCCAACAGTTCAAAGATGATAAAATTGATAATGCGACTGAAATTTCAGAAAGACAACATCGTATGGCGATAGATAAATGCTATCCGGTGTTGCCTGTTTCTCCTTCTGATAATAAGAAAGATATTAAAAGAAGATCCCCTAATGTCCCATTTATTAAGGTTGCCTCCGGCCTATGCGCAAAATGCCAATGTACCTCAGCTGTTATAGCCTGCTCAGCTGCCAGTGGTACCTCCGCCGGTTCCGGCTCTTCAGCATTTGCCTCCTCCCGTATTACCGCCCTTGCCGGTTTTACCATTAGTCTCAACTTCTTTGCCTTCGTCTCCTGATCTCAGATCTCCTTTGCCTTCTGCTCCTCCTGCAATTACCAATTCTTCTCCTGTCAGTTCCCCTAATACTCTGTCTCCAGTTCTAATGTCTAATTCACCGTCTGTGCGTAAGCGTCTCACAGATTCTGTCACTAGTATTCTATCTCCTTTCTTTGGAGCTTTTAATGTGTCTCCGGCTTTTGCTCGAAGACAATCTCGTAGTCAGTTCCCAGATTTTGAGGAATGAGAGTAGCTAGACTCTCTTGCACGAAGATGGATCAAGAAGGGTCCACAATATAGTGTGCTTGATATTATGCCTACCTTTTTGCAGTGGAATGCGCCTACGCAGAGATATGTTTTTAATGTAATGTGCGACATTCTCATTAAAGACTGGGAAGATGTGAGTTCGAGTCCGATCTCACAAGATCTGTTTAATGTTCAGGCTGATTTTGAAAAAGGACTTATTGTAGGTTCTAAAGTTGAGGAAGCTGTAAGGACACTTATCTCTTATCGATGCTTATTGTTTTCTCCGATTTTTCTTGATTCCGATCCGTCGGTTAAACTGACATCGAAAAATTACCCTATGAGAGAGGTTCCTCCAGTTTGGAAGGAGGCAGTTGCGGCTGTAGGCGCTAATGCACCTATTCCTGCTCATTTCCAACGTATATGGGTACATGTCCCTTGGAAGAGATCTGAAGTTTTGGCTCTTAAGCAGACTCTACCAGATCCTCGTAAGAACCCTGCAGGTTATTATAAAGAATTATCACAGACAATTGATGCTTGTATTATGAACCTAGCAGACATCGATATGTTGATGGGAAATGTAGTCCCACAGACAATATGGGCTAAGATTCGTAGAGAGGATCACGCACAGGAACTAGGAGCTACTTGGGATGTTATAACTAATACAGATAGAGACCAAGTGGGTGGCGCAAAGCCTGACGCTCTGATCTCGGAACTTCCAGGGAGAATTATTACGTTAATGAAAACTATGATGCCTGCACTGAGAGTTAATTGGGATAAACTAGCATCATGCAAACAAAAGAAAGATGAAAGTGTCTCTGACTTCTTTACTCGTTTCGAGGAGACATTTATCGACCACAGTGGTCAAGACATGGATACCGAGGGTGGACAGCGATTATTTGTGGACAAATTTGTATTCAATTTGCTTCCCGAGCTGTCACACAAATTAAAGGATTCAGAAAGTTCATGGGCTGTTTCTTCTTCAGCTCAGATATTGGCTACTGCACAATATTATGAGAATAGGGACGAGGAAGAAAAAGAAAAGCAAGAGAAAAAGACGAAAGAATTAAAAACGAAGGTTCTCTTGCAACAAGCCTATCCGCCACGTTATGCTCAGCCTCAAATTCAGCAGCCTCCGCAGTTTCAGAGGTTTTATCAAAAACCTGAGCCATACAATCCGCGACCTTTGTTAGGTCCTAATCAATGTGCCTATTGTAGAGAGGAAGGTCATTTTAAGAATAGTTGTCCGGTTTTTTTGCAGCGCAATGGAGCGTTATCTGCTCCACGAGGTCGTGCTGGCCTCCAGTCAGCAAACAGAGGTAGAGGTCGGGGTATGTTGACTCAAGAACAGCGTGCCCTTCCTTCTCCCAATTCCGCGAACTACTTTGATCAGCAAAATGTGAGATCTACACAGTATTCCAACGAAGACCATTATGTTGAAGGCGAGAATGAGAGTCTTCATGCTAACTAGGACAGCCATGGACAAAGTAAGGGAGTTCTGCCAATCCCAGTAGATCAAAATGGTCCTTATGTCAACATCACTACAATGGGTGGTTCAGAGCCATTTCTTCTGGATACTGGAGCAATGAGAAGTTCTATCATTCATTCTAAACTCCCTGGGGCACCTTTGTCTGGCTTAACAAATGTTTCTGTAGGATTCTCTGGTGCCCCTGTTCGCAATCTAGTTTCTTGCCCTTTGCCTATTTCAGTTGGTCCCTATGATTTGGAAGCTCCACTTCTGTTAACGAATGGTTGTGGTGAGAATCTGTTGGGTTTGGACCTATTGAAAAGAATGCATACTACAATATATTGTTCTCCTTCTGGCGTACATCTTACTCTAGGACAGAAATTGATCCCCCCAATGTATTTGTCCAAAGATCAATTTCCTCCTGAATTACTTTCTCTTCCAGCAGCACTTTGGGCCACGGGTCCGAACGATGTGGGTCGTCTTGAGATTCCGCCTTGTGTTGTCACTCTCAAGCCCAATGTTGAATTACCACGCATCCCACAGTATAGAATTTCTGCTGAAGGTGAGAAAGCGCTTTTGGAAATCATTCATGACTTGATTCGGAAGGGTGTGGTTGAAGAAACAAGAGGTAACACATGCAATAGTCCTATTCTTCCTGTTCTTAAACGCACTGATCCTTCTCAGCCTCCTGTGTACCGTTTTGTAATTGATTTGCGAGAAGTAAACAAAATTGTGATTCCACAATTTCCTGTTGTTCCAGATATCACTGCTTTGTTGACAATGATACCTTCCACAGCAACTTGGTTTTCTGTTATCGATCTAAAGAATGCCTTCTTTAGTATTCCCATTGCAGAAGAGAGTAGGGACATTTTTGGTTTCTCTCTTGGAGGCCGAAGCTTCCGGTTTAAGCGCGCACCCCAAGGCTATTGTGAAAGTCCCTCTATTTACAGCCAATCTTTAAAATGTCATCTTGATACTTTTCACTTGCCGTATGGTGCTGCTCTTATCCAATATATGGACGACTTGTTAGTCGCCGCTGATTCAGAAGATATCTGCAAAGATGTCACTGTTGCTTTGTTGCGCCACTTGTTTAAACTGAATCATAAGGTTTCACCTTCCAAACTACAATATGTTTGTCGAGAGGTTACCTACTTGGGTCATCTCCTATCAAAGGAGGGACGACGTTTGACACCAGAATGAATACAGGCGATTGCGCGAATGTCTGTACCATCCACACAAAGGGAAGTACGTGCCTTTCTGGGTATCACTTCTTATTGTAGACAGTGGATCCCTAACTTCTCTCTAATTGCCAAACCTTTGTTGGCACTCACTTTAAAAGATACGCCTCAGCCCCTTCCATAGACTGATGAGTGCCAAAAGAGTTTCACTGACTTACATACCGCTCTGTGTTCTGCTCCTGTACTAGGCACTCCAGATTACACTAAGTCTTTTACGCTCTATGTGCATGAGAGAGAAGGTTGTGCATTGGCAGTTTTAGCACAGCAATTTGGAGACAAACAGCGGCCATGTGCCTATTTTTCGGCTACATTGGATCCCGTAGCTAAAGCATTGCCCAGTTGTCTCAAAGCGACAGCAGCAGCAGCAATTTCTATCCGACAGTCTGCTGGAATGGTGTTGGATAACACTTTCATTGTCATGGTGCCACATGCAGTGGATACTTTGCTAAACAGAACAAAAACACAGCATCTTACGAGTGCACGTTAAACTGGTTACGAGCTGACGCTTTTGGCTAGTCACACACACATCAAACGATGTAATACCCTGAATCCAGCTACTTTGTTGCCCCTTCCAAATGAGGAGAGTGTTGAGGATCAGCATGATTGTTTCTTCCGTACTGAGGAAGAGACAAAAGGAAGAATTGACCTAAGAGACACACCGCTAGAGAGTCCGGATGGGACTCTATGGGTAGATGGTTCTTGTTTTAAGATGCCTAATGGAGATACGGTTTCAGCCTATGCTGTAACTACCTTACATACGATTGTGGAAACTGCACGTATTAGACACAATTCAGCGCAAGCAGCAGAATTGATAGCACTAACGAGAGCTTGTGTATTATCGAAAGGGAAGAGAGTGAACGTGTACACTGACAGCCAATACGCTTTTGGTGTAGCGTTCAATTTTGGGCGTCTCTGGAAGGAAAGGGGTTTCCTCACTTCACATGGCACCAAAATACAGCATGGCCAATTAGTGACTGATCTCCTTGAGTCACTTGCTTTACCCACCCAACTAGCGATAGTGAAGTGCAGTGCACACAAGAAGATTACGGATGATGTTGGTCGAGGAAATGCATTTGCAGACGAAATAGCGAAGAAAACAGCGAGAGATTCAAAGAGTCGAATGTTTGTGACAGGTCCTGCGAATTGGGTCAGAGAGAGAGGAATGTATGAGAATACAGTGGAAAGCGTGAAAGCGATTCAGAAAGAGGCTTCAGAGAGAGAGATGAGCAAGTGGAATGAAAGTACGGGAATGTTAGATGAGATGGGTTGTTGGGTGGAATTATCTGAACATCAGCGTTGGCTGTTACCAGATGCCTATGTTCTCCCAGTGGTTACTATGGCTCATGGTCCAGCCCACTTAAGTGCAAAAGGCATTTGCAAACTTCTGGCTCCAGTGTGGCAGAATGAGAATATCCCAAAATGTGCAGACAATGTAGTAAAGCACTGTATTGTTTGTTTAATGTACAACCCAGGAAAGGGAACCCCAACTCCAGCAGGTCACTTTGCTCCTCCAACATATCCATTTGAGGTGTTGCAAATTGATTACATTCATATGGAGCGATGCAACAACCTCAAATATGTTCTGGTGGTAGTATGCGCCTTTTCAAGATGGATAGAAGCATATCCTCTAAAGGATAACACAGCCCTATCCACAGCTAAAATCCTTCTAAAAGAGTTCTTCCCCAGGTTTGGTGTGCCGCGCATTGTCTGGAGTGACAATGGGAGCGAATTTGATGGCCAAGTCATGCAGAAAGTTTGTGCAGGTCTTTGTATTAAGCAAAAGTTCCATGCGGCAAATCATCCACAATCAGCGGGTTTAGTAGAGTGTTACAACGGAACTTTGAAGTTGAAGTTAGCAAAGGTTCAAGCAAGTACAGGACTAAATTGGCCTGATGCTTTGCCGTTAGCTCTGCTATCCACCAGAACTGCAGTACACTCTTGTTTGGGACTTAGCCCTTACGAAGTGGTATTTGGCCGTCCGGCCAACGTATGCGGAATACTTCGCCCTAAGAAATTCTCCGACTTGCCATATCCAATGTTGATTGATTATCTGCATGACCTTACGACTAAATTGCGTGTTCTTCATCAACAGGTTCAGAGTGCTCTGCCAGAGGCCTCCACAGACCCAGGTCATTCCATCTGACCAGGTGACAGGGTGTGTGTGAAGAATTTTCAGAGGTCCAGCAATTTGCAACCCAGGTGGCGGGAGCCTCGAATGGTCTTTTTGACTACAAGGACAGCAGTTAAAGTCGAAGGAAAGAAAAATTGGATTCACGGTGTGCATTGCAAGAAAGTGCCTTTGCCTTTGCCTTTTGATCAGTGGGTTCGTAGAGGGGTTGGTGACTGTGAAAGCGAAAAGACTCCAAGATTCGTGCCTTTTAACGATGCACACCTGAATGGGACACTGTCTGAGAAAGAGAACGACGACATTTTACAGGAAGCAATTCCATCGCATCATCGCTTGGATACTGAACCACGAACATTGTTCCAAAATCAGAATGTTCCGGGGAAAGAACACTACAATTTGAGACCCAGGCCAAAGAATATTCAAGACTTTTTTTCCCCCTTGTGTAGTATTCTGTCCCAGTTGCAGGGTCACGGTAGGAGTCTAGGTCACGACCTGAGTAGTGACAATAGGTCTGCAGGATCTTCAGTGTCATAGGACGGTAGAGCATCGTGACTTCAGTGATTGAGGAAGATTGCCGTGAGCATCCATTAGTAAGATGGAAACTACACTAAGTAATAAAGAAAGAAGAGATGAAATGAAGAAAGCATCCTGTAAAATAATGTACAGTCATTTTAGTATAACTTTATGTGTTTTTATATCATTATGTATTGTTTTGGCGATTATTGGTTGGATAATTTATGCTTTGCAGCCAAGAAATACCTCCCCTTCTTCCTCTTTGTCTTCCTCTACTATCTCTCCACACCTCTTTTATACTCTCCCTTCACATGAACTCGTCAGAAGAACTGAGTATTATAACAATTCCTTTATCCAGCTATTACATCAGCACCAATTAGTGGTTAATACAACTGATCGTTGGGTGTGTGGTCTTATGCCACATACCACAGAGAAAGGAATGCCATATCTAGTCCTTCCTTTTTCTTATGAAGGTTCTGCTTGGGCTTACTTTGTCATCTTCTCTAATGCTTATCAGAGCAAATTCAGACGACCTATTAATTCACATATTAATTATCCGGATTTTAGTCACAGTTCTTTGATTAAGGGTATGGTAGTTATGGCTAAAATCCTGGAAAACAGCAAAATCTCCGTTGACGAAAGAAAAGCATACACTAATTGGAATGTCACACAATATATGTCGAGTCTCAGTAGTAAGGTTGGAAAAGGAAAGTCCTCGCCAATCTGGACTATACCACATCAGGGTAACTTCTGCTTACAGATCAATGATCGCCCTTCTGACACTACACAAAGGAATAACTGCTCCTACACGTACGTTTATTCCTCTCAGAACTCGCCTCCTCTAGTGCCTTCTCAAGGCACCTATTTCATCTGCTATGATAGACCTTATTCTTGGTTACCAACGGGTTTCTCTGGTACTTGTTATATAGCTTTTCTTCTTCCCCCTACTTACACTGCTTCCGCAAATCATCACCGAACCCGATATGGCAGAGGGATTATTGATTCAAAGGACACAGCAGGACAAGAAGGAGGAGATTTCCTTAAAGGTTTTCTTCCCTTCTGGGGTCCAATGGCTAACAGCAGAAATATAAGGCAATTGGTCCGTGTCGTAGAGACTACAATAGACATCACTGTAGGAGCCTTAAGTAACATCACGGCAGAACTACAGGCGGATCGTCTGCTGTATTTTCATTCCTAATGATGCTCCGACAGTATACCAAGCTATCTCCAAGTTGCACATAATCTCTGAGTCTATTCATCAGGACGAAGGAGATTGGTCTTTAACGGAATGGTTTTGGGGACTACTGTTCAAATGGGGTTGGAAAGCATTGACATTCCTTGGTATAATTCTGACCATTATATTTTCCTGTTGCCTTTGTGTGCACTGTGGTCCCGCTATCTGTGATCTTTGTGCTACTATGTGCATCCCAAAACCCAAGCCACAAGTAACAGAAAACATAAGAATGATGTTACAGCAACAGCTCGATGACCTCATGGCTATTGATGTGGACTCAGATTAACATGAGTCTATCTTGCCTGAGTTCTGGCAAAAGGAGGGTCTGAGGAACTTCGATTTTCGATCACGATCGAATCGACCCGCCATTTTGTGGCCCGCCGCCATTTTGTGTTGCCATCACTCGGGCAGCACGGCGAACAAAGTCTATTCTGCTTTTTTCTGTAGCCTGGTGTCGAAATACGCCCTCGGCCTCTATTTGCAAAGCTGGTGTTAGAGCTAGCCGAGTACACTAATCCCTGTCTGGCTTTTCTAATCCGCGTCTCAACTATCTGTTGGCTCACACTATTCTTTCCTGAACTTATCTTATCGACTGGCCTTCACTGTCTCCTGCTAGCATTCTCTCATTTCACGACTGTCCTCCAATACACACAGACGTATCTCGCCACCTGCAAGTTAGTTATGAATCTGTAATGTATTAGCTTGAGGGTGGGGTGACAAACACAGTTGGAGGAGAGGTCTGTTCGAGTCATCTGATATTTCTGTTTTCAAACCTTTCCTATTGGTTCCGCCTTGTTTTCCAACTTTCCTTATTGGCTCTTTCTTATATGCTCTGGGAGTGTATTTCGTTAATAATTGTATCATTGTATAGTATTTAACTTGATGCGCCACAGAGTGAAGTGGCAGTCTCCTGAGAACCTACTTTGTGTACTTCTAGGATAACTGTACTAGCTGCAGCTAAATAAATCCAATCTTCTAACGCCGACAGAGTGTCCCGTGTCTCTGTGTAGCGAAGCAGGTGAACTCCGGAGACTTTGGGCGTACCCTGCGCCGCCAGGCCCAAAAGGTTCTGGTTCTTCAAAAGGTGAGAAAAGAGAGGATCAGGAAAAATCCAAAATTCATGCCCAGAAAATCATTAATGTTGATCAGATACTGCTCGGCATCTGGCTCAGTGATGATTTTTTCCTTCAGACTTAGGGGCCTATTAGGATGGCGGGTGTAAGCACCACCGCGGTGCTGCCGGTGTGGAAAAATGCATTTTTCCCCCCACGAGCAGTGGTCCTCATGCCTGCCATATTAGTATGGCCAAACATAGCCCATTTCCCTTCTGCCGCGGTGTGATGCGAACCGCCATCAAAGTGCGCCCGCCACCGCGGCGGTGTAAGCCAATGGAAACTCACTGCCGTGCAGAATGATGTCCACCCCGCTCCACATATTAGGATGCCGCAAACAAGCAGACGCACCGCAGCAGAGAAACCGCCCAACCAGAGACGGCAGAAGTTCGACAGTGGAGCGCGAAACCAGAGTCCCGGTCCCGGTCCCTTCCACCTGGTCCCGACCGGCATGGATCCAGCTCTAAACATTTTCCGGCGCTGTACCGGCTACATCACCAGCAACTCATGGACCGCTGCGGACGCCGATTCAGGTACGCAATAACGCAAACATAATAAAAAACACATGAGCTGACCCAGGGTCCAAATCCACATCAGACACCCTGGTGGGGACAGGAACACATCCACAAGTGCACCCACACATGACCCATCTGCCACGAAATCACCCCTCTGCATCCTGGACACACATTTTCCACGACCATGCAGCAATGTCCTGGTCACGTTACTGCAGCGGTGAACACAAGGAAATTCATGCACACAATGCAGAAGGCAGGGCCAGCGCCAAGCATGGGCAGGGCACAAAGAGCACAGGGCCACACCTCCTCCCTCCACACACTAGCACACCCCCTGAAGGCACATGCCATGTGCTCCTCCTGTGCAACCCCATGCACAACAACAAGCCAGGTGCATCCACACCCTGCACCACACAACAAAGAACCAGGGAGACAGCCACTGCAGGAATGGCTGCACAGGAACACACAGCACAGTGGAACAGGGCCAGGGAAACACACACACCACAACACCACCACAACCAGGGCAAGAAAAATGTGTACAAGCACCAAATGAACACACACACATACAAGGAACACACATCCTACTGGACACACAGCCTACCAAGTCACACAGACATACCCCATACTGACATACAGACACATACACACACCACATGCCAACAGCAATGAAGCACAACAAATAGGAAAGCCAAAGTGGGGTGCACACAAATGGAAGGCCATGGAGACACACAACAAGCATTTGTACATCACATCAAGACAAGGAACATAGAACAACACCCTCAGCCCATCAAAGCACACATGGCTGGTACAGTTAGTGAAGTCAAACCACAGACAGCTTAGTAAAACAACACAGGGAGATAGCAAGGAACACTATGTATAGGCACAAGGATAAAAGGAAGGCCCTGAAGTCAAACTGTGAACAGACACACATGTATACAACTACTTCACAGGAGTACACCATCAGCACAACACACAGGGCCTATTGACACACTCCATGACTGTCAAACACCAGTCGGAATCTACACACAACCCCCCTCACACCGGCATCACACAACACCAGTATCAAACACACTGAAGGCTGGCAATACTTGCCAGTCAATACACAGAAAAACAATCACACACCCTGGGGGTAGCCACAAACATCACACACACACAGGGATGCCAGAACAAATGTCTGCACAAAAACAACAGACAAAAACATAACCCAACAGAAACACACACAGAACCACAACACGAACAGACATGCCCTATGCAGCTAAACTGTGAAAAGGCAATGGGAGCACAGACACAACAGGAGTGCACAACCCCATCACTCAGGAACAATGCACAGACAACATACCACAACACAGAAAAGAAGGGCACCATCACAGAACAACGCAGCCACATCAAACAAACAACAGACGCACAGGCAAATAAATCACATAGCAAACACAGCAGGACATCATGGGATGCACACCAGGCAATTACAAGGCAACATACACACACAGCACTACATGAACAACAAGCAGTGTGTGTACACCAAGCATACCAGCCACACACAGACATGAGTGACATATCATCAACCCACACAACACCAAACAGCACAGCACAAAGACAACAGCATACCCAGGAAGTGAAGCAATACCACAGCCAACACACATACATCCAACACAACACCAACAGATGCACAAGTCTGGGACACAAAGGTGGAAACAACTTGACCAGAGGACTGGGCAGCACACACAGTTGAACTGCATATGAGCAACCATGACTGCCAAACAGCACAAGAACATCACATACAACTCATTGGTGAAATGCCCTAAGTGGCACATTGATCCTGGCCACAGAACTGCACCACAAAGCACAGTGTCACAAATGAAGTGATGGGGAGGCACACACAAATGTAAACCAAGGGGACAGCTGACATCAAAGTGAAGTGTACTGCATGTCAGTAGGGGACATGGCAGGAGAGTACCATACACAAATAGAGGGAGTGCAGACCCGCAATGGGTAGGCATCTGAAGCACAGATAGGGGATGGTATGACAACACACACAACATGCCATACTGGAAGCAAAAAGGAATCATGTTACAGCAATGCATGAGAAAACACACCCACAATGGCAGTGTGTACCAACAGGTCTGCATAGTGAGTACAAACAGTATCAAGACACATGGATGATCAACAAAACACAACACTGACTTGCCAGTCACACCCTCTGCATACTCACAAGTGACAAAAACAACAAGTAGGAGTCAGCCAGAACTGAAAGGACACACCAACGCACTGCACATGCACAACATACAACTCACACATGTGCATACAACCACATCCACAGGGCTGAACAATCAAAACAACAGGCATACAACTCCTGGGTGACACATGTGTAGTTGCCAATGCAGGGGCATGCACACATCAACACTCCCGACAAACTCACCCCTTCACGCTGCACACTTCCTGACCATCCAAGAGCACACATTGAAATTAAGCCATGGAACTAGGATGACTGTCCATCACAAGATGACCACACACATACACCACTGGGCACACATGAAGGAAGAATAAACATACATGATGACCCTGGCCAACCTGCCTACAATACTGTGGATAGAATCGCACTCTGTGCTGGCAGTGCCCCCCAACCTGACATGTGTACAATATAGCCAACATGAACAAATTAAGAAAATGACAACTGCTTTCTATTTAAAATTGACATCATTGCCCCCACAAGTATCTGGGTCAGGAAGAACTGAAGTCCCTGTCACCTCTGTAAAAGTGAGCCAAAACATTGGCTATGTTGAAGCGGCACACAGACCATGTGGCACAGTAAACCATATACACACAGCAAAATAACTTTATTCAGTAAGGACACTGACAAAACAGACAACAGGAGCAACTGTCTGTATTTACGTATTGCAGAGATAGGCACCATGAGAAGAGAAGAGCAAGGCCCAAAATGCAGACTATGTCCATGAGAAGCTGCACAGGCAAGGGCAAACCCGCAGTGAACAACAAGGCCAGTGGGCAGGACAAAGTGCAGAGTATGTCCATGAGAAGCAGTACAGGCAGGGGGCACACAGCAGTGAACAACAAGGCCAGTGGGCAGGACAAAGTGCAGAGTATGTCCATGAGAAGCTGCACAGGGAATACTTGAACACAGAAAAGAGCAACAAGGCCAGTGGCAAAAACAAAGTGCAGAGTATGTCCAGGAGAGACTGCACCGGGAATGTGTGTGACTGTACCTTTCCATCTTCAGCAACACAGTCAGGGGGCAACAATGTGCAGTACAGGCCCACCTGTGTGATAGACAGGTGTGTGAGGGTGACTACCACTCAGACTTGGCTGTCAGGCGGACTGGGGGCTGGCTGTGTCTCGGGGACTGTCGGGCACTTGACCGGGCAGCGAGCGGACCAGCTGAGGTAGAGCTATCAGTGGCCTGGCAAGCAGTAGGCTAATTGGACCAGGTGGTGTAGTGGCACGTGGAGGCGGAGTCATGCAGACGGGAGACATGGTGGGGATCCTAACTGGCTTGACTGACTTTGGATCAATGGGAAGTAGTGTGGACACAACAGGCACACTCACCACCAAAGCTGCATCAGGTGCAGACGCTGGCACTCCCTCTGGTGATGTGCTGGATCCAGCAGAACGCTTTGCCTGGCTTCACCTTTGCCCCTCCTTCCCCTGTTTACTAGGTGTTACCCCTACAGTGCCCTCCTTCCCCTGCTTCACTAGGCTTCAAATAGGAGTCGAGGTGGTGGGTGAATCTTCCATGGAGCCCTTCCTAGGTGTACCCTTGGCATGCACCACCTTCTCGGTGGGCACAGAAACTGTATGCTTCTCTTTGCGAGATGCTTTAGGGACAGGAGTTTCCTTGGATGGGGATGCCTCTGAGGCATGTCAGCCTGAGGTCTGCTTCTTTGCATTTTGGCCCCTGGTGTCGCCTGACGGGCTTTTCTGTCTGCGCTCTGGGGTGGCTTTAGTCTTCTGTGGGGATGGTGTCTGTGCCCGGGACCGCTTGGGTTGCTGCTGCTGTGTGCTTCGTGTGCTGTATCGTGACTTTGAGGTATGTGGACCGTGGTCACTATCATCAGACGTGGCCAATGCCAGGGGGTGGACAAAGGGACCAGAGCTGGACTGTGAGTATGTGCCTGTTGAAGGGATGACGTCACTGTGGAGGAAAAAGCCTGGACAATCCGGTGCAGCCCACCTACGTCTGAATGTATGCCCTCCATGAAAGCAACCACCTGTGCCAATTTTTTGTCGTGGTCAATGAAGGCATTGAGTAGAGCTGTCTTGCCTACACACAGCTGGCGCAAAAGGTCCACAGACTCAGCACTGATGGCAGCAGGGGGGACAGGGGCAGAGGCAGCGATGCCAGGGGTGAAGGACACTCTTCCGCTCTTACTGAGGCGGACACGGACTGCACCAGAAGAAGTGGCTGGGAGGGTGGGCACTGGCCACTGTGTAGTGGAAGATGATGCAGAGTCCCCGTTCCCTGTGCCTGCCAACATGGAAGCATCCCCGCTGGCATCCGATGATGTGGTACTTTGCGTCTCAGGCTGGGATTCCTCCAGCAGACTCCTGTCCCCCTCTGAGGCGCTGGTGACATCTGTGTCATTGAGCTCCTGTGCAGCTGCCATGCTTGTTTCACCACCACTGGTGTCCGTCTCCTGTCCCTCCGTGACCACAGGAGATGCTGCATGAGAGAGAGAGATGTAGGGTCAGTTCAGTGATAGCAACAGAACAAACATATGCATGCAATGTATAACAAAAGAAGACCAAATCTACATATTGCACACCACCCTGTGCAATCACATCGTGCCAACTCACTATATTGACTCAAACAGTGCGTGGAAACTGGAAATTCAGGCATAAGCGAGCCACATGATGACCACACAGCACAACACCCTACTAGTGGCTCCGTTCAACCAGACACACAACTAGCTCTGAGCACACCTAGGAACATGATGAGGGCACACTACTTGTTGCCCCTGACAGATCTTGATGGAACAGGAGTGGACAACACAGACACAGACTACAACATGACATTCCACAATGGCCATGAGCTCATGCCACCCACCATGTTGTACTTTGGGGCCCAAAGACTGGTGCACATTGTTGTCAGATGTCTAGGCCTCCCAAATCTGAGTGCATGCAATGGACGCATTGATGAAGGCACACTCAGATCGGGCACAGTGCCGTTCCCTCCCATGGGATTCCCCAGACTACCCCAATGCAGACGATACCTGAAGACCACGACTCTGAATGCAATGGGAATGCACAGAATTCCAATTACCTTTGTGAGTACAGGTAGGGCAGATGCGTAACACCGGCACCCAGCCCAGCAGTCTCTTACATGCCACTGCATCACACTACCAACATCGCATAGGCCAGCGCTGGCACAGGCTCAGTACACATGCAGCCACTCCCAGCCAAAGTCACCCTCCCCCAATGCTCACCCCTGGCTTGCTGCTGATGCTCCTTCAAAAGCGCATCCAGCTCAGGCTGTGTAACCGCCAAGATGCATCCCATCAGTGGTGTCATGCTGCGCCGTGCCAAACGCCCAGTGCGAGGAAGCAGCCCAAAGGTCATCTCCTGCATGTTCTTTGCCAGCCGGCTGATGTCATCCCATCTCTTGTGGCAGTGGGTGCGCCATCGGTTTGAGACACCCAGAGCTCGCACCTTGGCCACAATGGCCCTCCACACGGCCTTACGCTGGTGTACCTTGAACTGCAGGCATGGGAGACAAGAGGGGGAAATGATCAGTGATACAGTGTTATGTACCTACATTTCTCAGTACAGCAGCAAGATACGAACTCATCACAAATCCAAAGATATGTCTAACAGAGACAAGAATGCATCTCACATGGTACATCTGCATGGGAACACCTGATGTAAATGCATGCAGGTGTGAGGGGGAACACAGTCCCTGCACATCTCACACACATGCAGGATGCAGGATGCCAGCACTGAAACCCCTGCCCACATCTCCAGTCCATTTTCAGGTTGAGCAACACATACATCATATATCAATCTGTGCTTGAGGGTAGACTCACTGTGTCCAAGACTGCGCAGCCCTCCATGTCCCTGCCCTGTGAATAGATAACTGTGTCATGGATGTCACATTGAGGGACTTGATCTCACAAATCAAAATTCCGCATCACAAGACCGGTCAAAGTGCAATCTACAGTGCAGAGATGGCTCATAGCTGGAGTGCAATGAGAAAAGACTGATGTAATACTCTGTAAGTGAAGTGATGTGTCCTTGTCTTCATGGGCAGGGACTGTGCAGGCCAGCTGGGCTCACACTGAGATGAGATGGACAACAGGGGCACACACAGTCATTCAGCCAAGCAATCACTGTCCTGACTCCTGCATGAACAACTTTCTGCATCACTGTATGGCTGACAACACAACACAGGTCACTCTCAGGCACATACTGCATCAGTCAAACTACATGTTTGCCCTCGTGCCTTACCCCCCCACTGTTGAGGACTTACCATGCCATTTGGGGCACCATTTAGCCTTGGGTACTGTGTGAGCACCTCGTCCACCAGGACCTCCAGCTCCTCGCCAGTGAAGGGACTGGCATGGATTTTCTCTGCCCTTGCCATCACTGTGGACATGAAACAACAGCGGTGGAATTGGGTGGTGAGGGGTCTCTGGCAGCAGTCCCTGGAGGCAGCAGCAGGTGGGTGGTCACTGGCAGCAGTCCCTGGAGGCAGAAGCAGGTAGGTGGTCAATGGAAGCAGTCCCTGGAGGCAGCAGCAGGTGAGGGGTACTGGCAGCAGTCCCTGGAGGCAAAAGCAGGTGAGGGGTCTCTGGCAGCAGTCCCTGGAGGCAGCAGCAGGTGAAGGGTGTCTGGCAGCAGTCCCTGGAGGCAGCAGCAGGTGAGGGGTCTCTGGCAGCAGGCTCTGGGGGCAGTGGAAATGTGAGGCTCCCTCCCACACATATATAGCCCCCTGGGGTCGTTTCAAAGGTGCTAAGCTGCAGCAATTGTTGGTCCAGGTCAGCCTCTTTCAAGTGCATCCAATGACCGCCTCCGCAGTGGCGGAGCACGCCTACCGTGATTTTCAAAATTGCATCATGCCACCGCAATCAAGGTTCCCATTGGCTGTAAGGGCATGCTCCATGGTGGTGACACACCACTGGGGCCCGGGGTGGGCTACCACAATGGTGCATCTTTCAAATGCATCCAATGACTGCCTCCGCGGTGGTGGAGCACGCCTACTGCGATTTTCAAAATTGCATCATGCCACCGCAATCAAGGTTCCCATTGGCTGTAAGGGCATGCTCCATGGCGGTGACACACCGCTGGGGCCAGGCGGGCGCTACCGTGATTTTTGTGGCAGAGCATGCCATCTGCCATTTTGGCATGACTCCATGCCTATCACTACCGCACTTGTGTGAATGGGCAGTGCTGGTGACACACCGCTGGGGCAAGGTGGTAGCTACCGCGATTTGGGTGCCATACGATCGCAATAGACACCCAATTGATGGACGGAATGCAGAACAAAGCAAAACATTCATCCCCAGTCAAGAGATCTGGGTTAAATCCATCATTCTTTTGCTCACCATGCCATCCCAGTTTAGACCTGGTCATATGCAAATCAGTCTTGACCCAGTGCCTCATGGGAACAGTCCAGCTCGAACTGCCAAGCCAGGTCCTCCCTGGACCGGAGACAAGCATCCTAGGACCGGTTTCAGGGTTTCACACCTCTTCAGCCAGGATAGCTTGATTCCAGTGGTGCAGTGAGCCCAGGACCCATGTCTGGGCATACCTGGCGCACTTAGGGCGAGAAAGCAAAAGACACACAACTTATGGACGGAATGCAGAACAAAACAAAACATTAACTCCAAGTCAAGAGATCTGGGTTAAATCCATCATTCTTTTGCTCACCATGCCACCCCAGTTTAGACCTGGCCATTTGCAAATCAGTCTTGACCCTGTGCCTCATGGGAACATTTCAGCCCGAACTGCCAAGCCAGGTCCTCCCTGGACCGGAAACAAGCATTCTAGGACCAGTTTCGGGGTTTCACCCCTCTTTAGTCAGGATAGCTTTTTTCCATGTGGCACCGTGAGCTCAGGACCCACGTCTGGACTTACCTGGCGCACTTAGGGCGTGAAAGCAAAAGACACACAATGTATGGACGGAATACAGAACAAATCAAAACATTCACCCCCAGTCAAGAGATCTGGGTTAAATATATCATTCTTTTGCTCACCATGCCACCCCAGTTTAGACCTGGCCATATGCAAATCAGTCTTGACCCTGTGCCTCATGGGAACATTTCAGCCCGAACTGCCAAGCCAGGTCCTCCCTGGACCAGAAACAAGCATCCTAGGACCGGTTTTGGGGTTTTACCCCTCTTCAGCCAGGATAGCTGATTCCAGTGTCACAGTGAGCCCAGGACCCACGTCTGGACTGTTCCCATGAGGCACAGGGTCAAGACTTATTTGCATATGGCCAGGTCTAAACTGAGGTGGCATGGTGAGCAAAAGAATGATGGATTTAACCCAGATCTCTTGACTGGGGGTGAATTTTTTGATTTGTTCTACATTACGTCCATCAATTGTGTGTCTTTTGCTTTCTCATACAATCACAATGGCCATCTGGCAAACATCAACAGTGCACAGTGCCCACATGGTCAATGGCGCATCAATGTTCCATTTACTCCACTGGTGACTACACATGTCATGTTTGTGTATGTGATTTTGTTGATTGGCCTGTACTCCCTCACATGTCACTTATGATATTGATGGCCGTGTACGCAGGACAGTGTTGTTATGGACTCTAAAATTTGTACACATGTCAGTGTGTTGAGGTGCAATGACAATCACAGCAATGTTCGTCTCAAGGAATGCTGATCTTTTTTGCATGCCCTCTTATGTCTGATCATGCACACAATCGTCATTTCTGCTCCGACTGTGGTCCTTGTGTTGTTGATGTGTGCCAGGTTCAAATGACGCATGAAGGTGTGACAGGTACAGCAGCTAGGTATGAGACAGTGGGGTTGATTAGTTACACATATGCTGGATGCTATACTCCCAGGTGTGCCCATGGTAAATGTGGCCATATCCCTATCTGCATTCACATTGACCGAGGTGGTGTTTGAGGTACTTGTTTTGTGTAAGTTGACAGGTGTGCCATTTGTGTAGCTGAAGGTGTCCCTACATGTAAGCTGGCTTGTACCTAAATTTTGATGACAGTCATTGTTGGTGTTTTGTCATCCAGAACGTGATATGCTGTGCCCATCTCATGATGTATTGCATTGACATGTGTCCACTTTCATCTCAACTAGGAGGATGCCAAATCTGCTTTGTCACTTGACAGTGCTGGAGGACATGGAGGATCTGGCGATCATCCAGAAATGCCGTCTGGATAGAGCCACCCTAAAAACCCTTTGTGATATGTTGGAGCCCCACCTGCAGCCTCGCAGGATATATCCAACAGCTTTCACCCCTACTTATAAGGTGATGGCAGCCCTGCCTTTTTTCTTTGACACAGGATCGCTCCAGCACATGGTGGCCAGCGCAGGTGGGATGTCACAACCAATGTTCAGCATGGTGCTGCGAGATGTTCCGTCCGCCATGATGATATACAAGGACAAATGTATCCATTTCCCTAGGGGTCCGGAATTGGCAGCTGTGAAGGGAGATTTCTATCCCCTTGCACAAATCCCCCATGTTGTTGGTGCCATTGATTGCACACATGTTGGGCTTGTGCCACGAGAGGCACGTGAGCACATTTACAGGGATCGTAAACATTACCGCTACATAAATGTGCAAGTGGTGTGCCTGGCAGATATGATCGTCTGCCATGTGTGTGCCAAATTCCCAGGCTCAGCCCATGACTCCTACATCCTGCGAAACAGCATTGTACACCAGCTTCCCGAGCATGCATGGATTATGGGTGAGCATGCCTAGTCGTATGGCATACTGGGTGTGTGACCTGCTGCCCTCTGCCTCAGCGAAATTGCAATGTTTATTTGTGTTTGCCATACCTAGGTGACTCTACATATCCCAACCGTCCCTGGTTGCTGAGCCCACTTGATGAATACAGGCCCCAGCTAGGCCCGCAGGACACAAGGGTTCGCTCTCCTGCAATGGAATCTATAAGGAAGTTGGCACGGAAACTGCAAAGTACAAAGACAGAGTTTATTAACCCTTAAGGGTGGTCCTACAATCCATACAACACCCTTCGGTATTGCATAGAGTAGCACAAAGAACTTGCGTACACGGTCCCCTTTTATACACAACAGAGGGGCTCATAAGTGGGTGGATACAGCATGAGGCAAGGAATGTTACCTTTTACGGACATTTTTGATACAAGATCAATATGTGGGCGGAGCTGACATACTCCTTGAGCCCGCGAAAACATGGTCAAGCAAGGACTAACTGGTAACAGATGTGGTCAAGCCTGGGCATGCGCCAGGCGGACAAAGGAACTATTTATAGACTGTTACTAGGCAGATTACAAGAGCAACTAACACGAAGATAGGACTCTTCTCGTGTTGAGCACGTGGAGACATGACAATACAAAATGGAGTCCAGACTTTAGTCAACATCACGGAAAGAGACATGTTCTATGGAAGGAGAATTCATGTCTTTGGTAAATGCTTAATCACATCGTAGTTTCAATTTACAACAGACGACCCTTTCAGCATTTACTGAAGACATCCGGTTTGTTAGGATAATCATCGTATATGTCAATTGTCATCATTTCTTCTACTTCTTTAGCTAAACGTTTCTGATAGGTGACATTGGAAATAGCTTTCTTATCGGGAATACAGAATGATACACATAAGGAAAAGAGCAAGGGACCACATTGGACACAGATGCAACAAGAAAACAGAACTGCTATAATTATACAGAGACCAGTTAAAACCTTCCAACCCCAAGCAGTGATCAATGCCCAAAACCATCCAGAAAAGGACCAAGTGCCGTTTTCTGTATGGATTTCAGCTGCAATTTTATGCAACCTGTTGATTGCATTATAAACTGACGGCGTGTGGTCAGGGATAAACACACAGCAACTACTTCCGATAATTTTACAAGCTCCACCTCGGTCAGCTAACATAACATCTAACACCATACGATTCTGCAATGCAACAATTCTGGTAATCTGCAATTCTTCCGTAAGATTCCCAAGAGCAGCAGCGGTTTGGTTTGTCACAGCCTCTACCACTCTTGTTAACCTTCGAACTTTCCTACTATTTAGGGCAGCTCCAACGAAGAAAAACAATCCTAAATTAAAATCAATGTACTGCTGCAGACTGGTGTCAGTCTGGTCCACATCATCAATTGATAGAGTACGTTTATACCTATTTACAGTTACATTATTTAACAACTTCAAATCCTTATGATAGGATGCAGGTGCCAAAAATACAGGAGGCAACAAGAAGGCTACATAACATACTCCGGACCAACCGGCTGGCAAGCGGTAATAACCTTTATTTCCACATACGAAGTATGTATTATGGGATGCTAAGAAGGTACTGTTATTCAACCCGTCGATGTTTAATATGGTAATACAATCACTAACACCGACAGGAATATAACCCACACTCTGGACACACAGGTCCGCTTGAGCTTGTGCCACTTGAATCACAAATCTGTCTTTTCCCACAGTGTCTCTGGTGTTCGTGAAAACATAAGGAATCGATTCATTATCTGGTCGATACTCTTCCCATTCCCAAATTGTCCCATTCGCTCGCGGATATCCATCTTTATCCTGATGACATTCTTTATTGAGTCTGAAGAGTAATCGTCCCACTGTGGGTTTCCGAGTGGCAAAAAGCAAAGTGTACTATGCTCTACAAGAGCCATTATGAGAGAAAGGAAGAGGTATGAATGGCGTTCCTCCTTTCTTCTGATGAGCTGGCATCATACCACATATCCAACAGTTCGTAGCATTCGTGGCAACGTTGGTATGATGCAACATCTGGATGAAAGTGTTATTCAAATAAGACTGACGATGCTTCAATTCTTGATACGGAAGGGTATAGAAGTAGTGCTCCTCAGGCACTGGAGTGGTCAACACAAGTAACTCTCGAGCAGGAGTCACATCCTCCACAAACCATGTGGTTATCCCAACAATAGCTACTGTGAGCATAAAGCCTGTTGCACAAAGAATTTTCTTTTTCTCCATGTCAGAATAAAGAATCAATATCTTCCTGAAACTAAAAGCTTGTCAGAACTCTTCCCCTTGGGCAGCGGTCGATTTCTTCACCAACGGGCCAAGACGGGTGTCACTACACTAATGTAGGGCTGATCCCCCCCCCTTGCCTCATTGGCTCTCCGTTTCACTAACCCAAGGGCCGTTCTGACATCATGTCCCGATACTGAAGGATTCACTTTCTTGGCCTCAGATGATATCGCTTTCCTCCAGGAGTCGCGTGATCCGGAAAGAGCTCCTCCGCGTCGTTCGGTTCCACAGCACGGCCTTTCTCTGTGGTCAGAATCTCTCGTTGATCGGTCAATACAGCAGGCTCCACCAATCCGGGCGGTACTTTGCGGCAGTGCAGGGAATGGATCCAATTCTTTCTGTTGGAAACTCACACAGCCGTCCTCGTTGCAAGTAAGACTTGCTCAGGACCAACCCATCTCGGCTCCAGGCTGTTCGTCCTGTCAAAGATTTTTATCATGACATGGTCGCCAGGCCGGAGACTATGTCCTTCACCGGTGGACCGATCAGGGAGCGCCTCCCGGACCTGTTGATGAATAGAAACCAAGTTATCCGTTAACTGCGCCAGATAATCATTCATCATTACACAAGGTACATCATACATAGTCTTAGGTTTTGGTGGACCCCAAATATTCATTGGACGTCCAAAGACAATCTCGTACGGTGTAAGACCGGTTCGAGAGTGCGGTACCGACCTAATTGACAATAACGCCAGTGGTAAGGCATCTGGCCAAGTCAAAGATGTCGAAGCTTGGATTTTAGCGATCTTGAGCTTCAGCGTACCATTATACTTCTCGACTAGTCCTGCAGATTGAGGGTGAAACACTGCGTGGAACTTCTGGGTGATGCCCAGACCCTTCAAAACATACTTTATAACATCCGCTATAAAGTGGGGTCCGTTATCACTCCACAGAAGTCTACAAACGCCATATCGAGGGAAGAACTCCTTCAACAGCATCTTGGCGGTAGTCATTGCAGTATTGTCTTTCGTAGGGTATGCCTCAACCCATTTGCTAAAGGCACAAACCACTACTAGAACATACTTCAAATTGTTACAGCGCTCAAGCTGGATGTAATCCATCTGCAAAACCTCAAAGGGTGCAGTGGGCGTTACAAATCCTCCTGCTGGGGTTCGAGTACCCTTTCCTGGGTTGTACCTCAGGCAGATCATACAGGTCTGCACCACCCTCTTTGCCGTGCTAGCAATCTCTGGATGCTCCCAGACTTGGGTAAGCAATTTTACAATTGCGGAAGCTCCAACATGTGCTAGCCCATGTGCCATCTGAACCATAGGTTGTACAAAAGCCGTGGGTAATTTCCATCTATCCATCTGCTTATTTCTCCAGCAACCCTCATCATCCAATTCTCCCTCACTGGACCATTGCTCCCGTTCTTTATCAGAAGCGGTCCTCTGTATTTCTCGCACTTCTTCCTTCGCATCATGCCATCTCTCTACTTGCGACTTCACTACATACATGGCAGTAGCACCGGGCTGCATCGCAGTCTCCCGTGCCACCCGGTCTGCTAACGCATTCCCTTCTCCAACTTTATCGACTACCTTCCTATGGGCGCTACATTTAATGATGGCAATTTTCTTCGGATATGTCAATGCAGTTAAAAGATTATGAACTAACTCCCCATGCATTATTTGTACTCCATGTGACGTTAAAAACCCTCTCTCCTTCCAGAGCAGGCCGAAATCGTGCGCTACTCCGAAGGCATAGCGGCTATCTGTATAAACATTCACACACAATCCTGTACTGAGCTCACATGCTCGTGTTAATGCTATCAATTCCGCTGCTTGAGCTGATTTCTGTGGTATGCGTGCTGTCTCCACTATTGTTTGCAATGTGGTAATTGCATACGCTGCTGAAGTCGTACCATCTGGTAGCTTCAGGCATGACCCGTCCACCCACAGCTCTCCATCTACATCTGAAAAGGGCGTATCCTGGAGATCAATACGACCCTTTGTTTGTTCCTCAGTCACAAGGATACAATCATGTGCTTTCCGTGCCTCAGACTGAGTCTCGGGGTATGGCAACAATGTGGCCGGATTTAACGTTACGCACCTCTTTAACGTAATATGAGGAGCCAAAAGCGTCAGCTCATATCCCGTTAAACGGGCACTGGTCAAATGCTGCGTCTTTGTCTGATTAAGCAGGGCATCAACAGCATGGGGGACTAATACCAACAGCTTATGAGATAACACAATTCCCTCGCTTTGGCGTATTGACACAGCTGTCGCCGCAACCGAGCGAAAACAACCAGGCAATGCTCGGGCAACAGGATCAAGTACAGCCGAAAAATATGCACAAGGGCGCTGCTTGTCGCCGTGCATCTGCACTAAAACTGATAATGCACATCCATCTTTCTCATGCACATACAGCGAAAAAGGTTTGTTATAATCAGGAGTCCCTAACACTGGTGCTGAACAGAGGGCCTGTCGCAATTTCTGAAAGGCAGTGTCACACTCATTCGTCCAAGGAAGCGGAATAGGTGTGTCTTTTGTCAAAAGGGCTAACAATGGCTTAGCTATGTGTGAAAACCCTAGTATCCATTGCCTACAAAACGAAACAAGACCCAAAAATGCACGCGCGTCCTTCTGCGTGGACGGCGTCGGCGTGTCCAGAATTACTTGGACACGATCTGGTGTGAGTGCACGCCCCTCCTTAGACAAAAGGTGACCCAGATAAGTCACCTTTGGTCTACAGAATTGCAACTTTTTCCGAGATACTTTGTGATTGTGGGATGCCAAAAAGGAAAGCAAAGACAACGTACTCGTTTCACACAACTCCGGAGTGTCGGCCGCCAGCAAGATGTCATCGACATATTGAATGAGGGCGACACCCTCAGGCAGAACAAAGGAGTCCAATTGCCTTTTCAAAGCTTGACTGTAAATGCTAGGGCTTTCAGTGTAACCCTGAGGGATTCTACAAAATCGGTAAGACCTATTATTGAGAGTGAAACCAAAGAGGTATCGACTATCGGGATGAATAGGAATTGAAAAGAAGGCTTTTTTCAAATCAATAACTGAAAACGTGGTCGCCGTAGGCGGGACCAAAGTAAGCAACGTTGTAATATCAGAAACCACTGGGTACTGAGGTATCACGATCTTGTTCACTTCTCTCAAGTCAATTATAAACCGATAGACTTTAGCATTCGTATCCTTTTTCAAAATGGGTAGAATCGGGCTATTACAGACGTTGTAGGGAACTTCCTCCACTACTCCCACCTGAATCAAATCCTGCACAATCTGTATAAGAGCCTCTTCCCCCTCCTGCGAAATACGATACTGTGGAAGGCGTGGTAACACCGCCCCCTCCTGGACACTAATGTGAACAGGCGGAATCACCATCTGTCCCACATCAGTATCCGAGGTGGCCCACAAAGCACAAGGGAGGGTAGCTAACACAGCATCTTCTGCAACCACACACATCCGTTCAGACAGAGGGTAATTGTCATTTAATATCACCCGCACTCCAGCAGGGGAGCAGCGGAGATTCGTAGCCCTGAAGTGTTTCAACATATCAAGGCCCATAATATTGTCCGGCGTGTTCGGGGCAAGCAGAAACGGACAGGGTGCAGAAAAGGACTCAACCTGAAATGTGAGGGGCCGCGAAAGAGGGCTTCGGGAGAGTGTACCATCAAACCCTACCGATGTAACCATTAAGCCAGATGGGGGAGCCCTCTGAACCAATTGTTTAGACAGCGCACTACGAGTCGCTCCTGTATCCACTAGGAACTGATCAGTAGAACCCAAAACCTCAGCTGATACGTAAGGACCCTTCTGATCAACCGGCACCTCAACTGATTCTAACCCCCATCCAACGCATTCCTATGCATGCTGAGAATCATGGTACCCAGAACGGTCAATCCCCGACACTTGATACTGGTTTTGTCGATCGAAAACATTAGGCCTATCTCGTTGCTGCCCGGCAGGGTCAAAACGAGCGTGATCATTAGAATTCCCTCTAAAATTCGAGAAACCCCCTCTACCTCTCGGGCCACCCTGATTGTGTCCCTGACGCGAAGCATGCAACGCTGGGCAATCTCTGGCCCAGTGTCCCGATTGCTTACAATACGCACATTGATTCCTGTTCAAATCAGATCGGCCCGAGGGAGGACCATAAAATCCTCCCCTACCTCGATTTACACCCCGTCGGGGCGGATCATATACTTGTGCTAACATCACCTTCATTTTTAAATCCTTCGATTTCTTCTCCTCCTGCCCCTTCGCTTCTTGCTCCTGGCGCTCATAGTACTGAGCTATAGTCAGGAGGGCTGTCGGGGTCGCAGTGGACCAAGAACTTTCACTCACTTTTAGGCGGGCTGCAATCGCCGGTAATAAATTCGCCACATATTTATCCGCAAAGAGGTGTCGACCCGTATCATCCGTAAGTGACTGACCACTAAAATCATGAAACGTCTCCTCAAAGCGCGTAAAGAAATCTGCAACCGATTCATCAACTTTCTGCTTACACGAGGCTAGCATATTCCAGTCAATCTTTTTAGGGGGAATGATTGTCTTCAACTTAGTCAGAATAGCAGCAGGGAGATCTAAGATAAGCTGAGGTGGTTTCTGCGTGGACTTCCTCTCCCTATCCTCATCCTCAAGCTCAGACCACCGAGCCTTGAAAGCGGCAACATCATCCACCTTCCGCACAGATCGCCACATATCTGGTGGTAAAATAAGCCCAAAGAACAAATCTATATCTGCTAAGGTCATAGTACAAGAATTCAAGGCCCCCTCGACTTCTTCGTAAAAGGCCGCTGGATTCTTGCGGGGATCAGGCAACGCATTCTTTAAGGCCATGACGTCAGCCCTGTGCCAGGGAGTATAAACCCAATTATACACAAAATATCCCTTAGCATCGGCGGAGGTAATATCCGAGCTAGTCCCCGCTCCTTTAGGAGGAACATACAAAGGCGCCGCCTCTCGCATTGGTTTAGCATGCACTAGGTCGCTCTTATCTGACTGAGAGGTGGATGAGTGGCCATCTCCGGTACGCGAATCCGACCGCTTCTCCTCCTCGACTTGTTGGCGTGCTTTCTCTTTAAGGTCCCTCGCCGCATCCCGCAATGCAAACAGTCGCCGTACCGCATCAGGCGCCTTAGAGGGAGAGAAAACACCATTACGCAATGCTTTAGCATCTAATACCACATCGTCAGGCTCAAAGACACTGGAATATTTCCGGAAAGCAGCAATCACTTCCTCAGAAAAGTGGCCCAAAAAATACAACCTTTCTCTATCCTGCCACAACTCCCAAGAATCCAACAACTCAGCAAGGGATAACTTGCCCTTAAATGCACGATAGGAAACTTGCCGAAGCTCACCCATTCGCTCAGCCGATAACATGGACCGCGTGTCTACCTTACCCGAACCCGATCCAGAATCTTGTGGCCTCGGGGCAGACGCGCCGACATAAGGAGGCGGGGAACGATCTAATAAATAAAAATCATCGTCATGATTATCAAGGACAGGATAAAGTGACTGACGAACAGCAAATTGACCCGAGACTTGCAACCTACGCTCTTTCTCTTGCCTCTCCGTCTGTTCTTTTTCCTCCCGACGCTTTGCTTCCTGTGCTCTCGCATGATCATTCTTCCGTTGCTCTTTATCAAACAGCGCTTTCTCACGTTTCTCTCGCTCACGCACTTCCTTCACCCATAGTCGCACACATTCAAACATGTCTTGACGAGCACGCCGCTTACACATACACTGTTCCACATACTCAATCTTACGCATATCGAACGACCCATACAACGGCCACCGTAACTCAGGATCCTTTCTGGTATATTTCCTCCATACTGTGCTGTACATTATGGAGGAAAGACCATGCTTCACATACATATCCCTATTAGGAGTCCCCTCAGGGGGGGCTGGAGCAGATTCCTCGAGGTTTAACCGGTTTCCAAAACAGCAGCACCACTTACGGAGTGCGCTAAAAGCAGGCATGCTCAGAAATAATGCAAAATATGCAGTATTATCAAAAATGGCACTTAAACGTTGCGCCGTTCAAAGTTACACAGTTCCGGAGAAATATCTCCACATTACCTGCCTATATGTGTTGCAACGCATATATTCTCACAATAATCAATACAAGATATGACCGGTCATCACAAATCAAACTCAAATAGCCAAACCAGGCTTCAAAAACTCGGAGCAAGTACCGTACAACGGTTCTTACCAATCAAGAGTCCAGATTCCAACTGCCAAGCTCCAAAATTCGCCCAAACGGCTGTCACGGCAGGACCGACAGAAGAGGTCTCAGTCGAGGACCGGCGCCACCCAGATGGTCAGCTCGGAAGGGAAGGAAGAAAAACCTCGGGATGCCAGGACTAAAGTGCCTCTGGCAGTGATCACATCCCCGGCCAAATTCCTCACCTTCGTCGCGACCAATCCTTCGAGCATCCGAGTCGCCGATGAGCCCCACGTGACGGGCGCCAATTGATGAATACAGGCCCCAGCTAGGCCCGCAGGACACAAGGGTTCGCTCTCCTGCAATGGAATCTATAAGGAAGTTGGCACGGAAACTGCAAAGTACAAAGACAGAGTTTATTAACCCTTAAGGGTGGTCCTACAATCCATACAACACCCTTCGGTATTGCATAGAGTAGCACAAAGAACTTGCGTACACGGTCCCCTTTTATACACAACAGAGGGGCTCATAAGTGGGTGGATACAGCATGAGGCAAGGAATGTTACCTTTTACGGACATTTTCGATACAAGATCAATATGTGGGCGGAGCTGACATACTCCTTGAGCCCGCGAAAACATGGTCAAGCAAGGACTAACTGGTAACAGATGTGGTCAAGCCTGGGCATGCGCCAGGCGGACAAAGGAACTATTTATAGACTGTTACTAGGCAGATTACAAGAGCAACTAACACGAAGATAGGACTCTTCTCGTGTTGAGCACGTGGAGACATGACAATACAAAATGGAGTCCAGACTTTAGTCAACATCACGGAAAGAGACATGTTCTATGGAAGGAGAATTCATGTCTTTGGTAAATGCTTAATCACATCGTAGTTTCAATTTACAACACACTGCGGAATCCCAGGACCCCCGCTGAAGTCCGCTACAATGATGCCCATGGGAGAACACGTCGTGTGGTGGAGTGTACTTTTGGTCTGCTTAAGTCACGTTTCCGCTGCCTGGACTGGATCGGAGGTGCACTGGCGTACTCGCCCGGAAGGTGTGTCAGATTGTAGTGGCATGCTGCATGCTCCACAACCTAGCCATTTGCAAGGAGATTCCCCTGCTCCTGGATGATGATGAGGACCCAAGGCCCTGCCTGCAAACCAACCCGTGTCCAGTGATGAGAACAGTGGAGAGGAGGAAGGTGTTGACCTGCATCAACAGCTCATCACCCGCTACTTCACTTGAAGGTGGGTGACAATCTACAACGTAACCATTTTCTGATGATGTTGCTATTGTCGTGAAGGGGTATGTGAGAATTGTAACAGCAGCCAGTTGTAGACTCAGTTGGCAATGTTTCTGGGACAGGTCATTTAGGAACATTTACAGGATGTGTATGTTGACCCTTGTTGCCCATTGTGACGTGTGCATGTTGGATTATCTTGATGGTAGGTGTTGTGTGATGTCTGTGATGCCACACCCAGACCAGTGAATGTTGTTCTGTTGTGTTTTCCTAGGTGCCTTCAACTTCTCCTTGCCTACATACAGTCCATACTCCTGGTACATTGTGGTCATGTTGAAGACTGTACATCCTGCAATAAAGACGGAGCAGACACAACAACATGTGTGTAAGGATTTTTTTATTTACAATGGTGACATGTGAGGAAGGTGTATATTTACATTGAGGTGACTGGTGGAGCAGTGAGTTGACAGTTATGGTAATTGAGATAATCGAGTAGTCACCACATTGATGTGGTGACCCAGTTCAACAGACAGATGCCATTCACACGGCCAGTCCAAAAAGTCAATGCAGTGGTGAAGAGGGTTGCCATCAGGGCTGGCTCCTTGACTGGCGTTTGGCAGATGCTTTGCCTTCAGATACTCCCAGGGTTTTCTTAGGACAGCCCCTTCGTTGCTTGGCGGGGGGTCCCTGTTGCAGGGCCAGTGGGGTCTGAGGACTCACCCCTCTCTGTGGCCGCAGGGGAGGATGGTGAACTGTCATCCTGCAGACCACCAGAGGGAGGTGGAGGTGTTAGTTGTGGTGCAGGCCTGTCCCTCAGTACCGCCACTTGCTGGCCCAAGAGGTCTACAATTTGTCGCATGCGGGTGTCAATGGACCTCATCAGCAGGATGAGGTTGCGTAACAGTTCGTCCGACCGGCCCGTTCGTCCCTGGGCCCGTTCATATGTCCCAAGGACTCTGGTGATTTGTTCCAGGGATTGGGTCCCAGCCTCTTCTTGTTTGTGGGTGACCCTGCCCCTCTCATCTACCCTGCTGCCACGGACCTGTTGCTTCACCACTGTTGGCACCCGTGTCCTCTCCCTGTCCTCCTCAGTTGGTGGTGTGGGGTGGTCATCCTCTGGGACAAGGGGAGTGTTGCAGGCAGCGCTGTTGGTGGTGGTTATGTTGGTGGTGGTGATGGTGGTGGTGGAGGACACACAGGCCATGACAGCAGGGTCCTGCAGAGGCGTTGTTATAGCAGCAGATGTGGTGGGGGGACGATGGGGTCCTGGGATCTGTTGCGCCCTGGCACACCAGATGGGCCGGCTTCGAGCTCATCGTCCAGAGTCAACATCCGAGAGTCCATGTACCGGGGGGAGAGTGACTGGCTCTGCAGGTTGCTGGTGTTGTCCTCTGCAGTGAGTTCTTGGTCACCTGTGGGTCAGATGGAAAATGGTCATTGTAGTGCACCCCGCAAGCTTTGTTTTTGCTGTTTGTCATTCACTGTTTGTACACTACACAGTTGACTGATCATCACATTGTTTTCTATGTGCACTACTGTGCCTCCTGACATGATGCAGTGGTACATGCATTACTTGTCCATGGTGTGAGGTGTCAATACATACCATGCACCAGGTGCATAATTTGTGATTGCATATTATTTCATTGAGGACTCTTTGTTGATTTGTCTGACCTGGCAGACGTCACATCTGGCCATGGACTGGCCATTGACATCTCCTGCATACCTTTGTCCTGTCATGTGCATATCTTGATTTGTACCACCAGACATGCTTTCTTAGTTTTCAAAGGGTCCTTGTTGCTCTGGCCCATGGCACTGCACATGTTAATAGGTGCTGTGCATGATTGTGCCCTGACTTTATTCTACATGTGCATTGATGTGTCACACTTTGGTAGCTGTGACAGGTTCCTTTCCTTACCTGTGAACACACTGTGCGTGGCAATGGGATCGGTGTGCATATTTGTGCAATGAGAGGGCTGGTGTTGTCATATGGCACCATTTATTTTGTGGTGAATGGGTGGGTGCACGTACTGGCTACTTACCCGTTATGTGCTCACATTTGAATTTGTTATGTGACGCATCTGTGTGTGCGTGGTGGAAGCTTAAATCCTGCTCAGTGGTGTCACAAGACAGGATAATATGTCTACCTACCTGTTAGTTTGTTTGAGGTGAGCCATTAGATGCCACATGCATCTGGGTGGTATGGAGAGCTCCATCTTGCTGTACTGGGGGGCAAGGGTGCATGTTGGAAGTAGTGGTACAGGCCTCCCACCCCCAAACACCCTCCCAGGAAAGATGGCTACCTACCTGTTGGGTGAAGGTGAACAATGCAATGGATGCCACATGCTTCTGGGTGGGAGTGAGTGCTCCATCTTGCTGAGGTGTGGTACAGGGGGCATGATGGGAGTTGTAGTGCTGGCCTCCCACACCCAAACACCCTCACTGTGAAGATGGCTACCTACCTCTAAGTTTGTTTGGTGTACTGCAATGGCTTCCAACTGCTTCTGGGTGGGGGAGTGCTCCATCCTGCTGAGGTGTGGGCCAGGGGGCATGGTGGGAGTAGTGGTACAGGCCTCCTACCCCCAAACACCCTCCCAGGGAAGATGGTTACCTACCTGTAAGTTTGATGTGGGTTGTGTAATGGCTGGCACATGCTTCTGGGTGGGGTGGGGGGAGGGATCCATCTTGCTAGGCTGCCGGACAGGGTGCATGGTGGGAGTAGTAGTGCAGGCCACCTACCCACAAACACCCTCACTGTGAAGATGGCTACCTACCTGTAAGTTTGTTTGATTTACTGCAATGGCTTCCAACTGCTTCTGGGTGGGGTGGGTGGAGGGATCCATCTTGCTGAGGTGTGGGAAAGGGGGCATGGTAGGAGTAGTGGTACAGGCCTCCCACCCACAAACACCCTCCCAGGGAAGATGGCTACCTACCTGTTAGTTTGATGAGGATAATGTAATGGATGACACATGCTTGTGGTATGGCAAGCACCTTCTCCTACCATGGTGTGAATGGTTTTAGTGGAATGGGAGGGCCACCACCAGTCCTCTCAGCCAGCTCATGGTTCTTGCTTCTCCTCTCTTTGACAACCCTCTTCAGATCATGCCACCGCTTCATAATCTCCTCTTTGGATAGCGAGGTGATCCCTTCTGCATTGACCCTTTCGACTATCCTTGCCCACATTTGTGTTCTTTTGGCTAATGGTGTCTGTTGGACCAGGCTGTCCAACAGTTGTGGTTCCACTCTGACTATCTCATTTACCATGACTGTCAACTCACTCTCTGTGAATTTGGGCATTTTATGTGTTGACATGGTGTGTGGTGTGCAAAGTGGTTGTGGGGGCAGGGGTGTGAGTGCTGGGTGTGGTTGTGATGTGTATGGTGTGTGATGTGCAGGGGGTTAGTGGTGCAGGTGTGGTAGTGATGGCGGTGGTGGTGATGTGTGTGTGTGCTGTATTCTTTTGCCTCTCCTCTCTTCTGGAGTGTTGCAAAGGATTGTGACCAGGGTTGGGGCTGGTTTTATACTCAGCTATGTGTCCAAATGGGTTATTGCTGTCAGGTGTGGTATGTGTGTTGTCCTGGGAATTCTATTTTTGTATTTACCATGTGCAATGGTCAAATGCAACTACACAACAAGGCCTCCAAGTGTGCCTGTTCTCTCCGCTGCCCTCAAAACACATCTGACACACCCCAATGATAAACCCCCAAGCTATTGAAAACCAATGAAATCCCAGGTCAAAATGTAAAACACACCTGACAGGCATATTTAATTTTGATACACCCACATAGCTGAGTATAAAACCAACTCCTTCCCGGCCCATCATCCTTTGCACAACTCCAGCAGTAAAGGGCCATACACCACAGCTGAAAGGAAAGGCACATTTTCACACACCACACCATTACAACCACTCCCACCAACACTTCCAACGAACACCTCACATATCTCCACCACCACCTTCCTACCTGGACTTGTCACTTATTTGCACATCACACACCATGTCACAGACAAAAATGCCCAAATTCACAGACAATGAGTTGTCAGTGATGGCAGACGAGATAATTACAGTAGAACCACATTTGTTTGGAAGCATGGTCCAAAAGACCCCACTAGTCAGAAAAAATCAAATGTGGGAAAGGAGAGTCAACTTAGTCAATGCAGTAGGGACCACCCTGCGTGACATCAAGAAGAGGTGGCATGACCTAAAGACCATGGTGAAATACCGTTCCAACAGGAACCATCAGGCAGATCAGAGGACCTGTGGTGGCCCTCCAATTCCACCACTAACATTAACTGAATGGGAGGAGAAGGTGCTTGCCATACTGCATCCAGAGAGTCTCACAGTAATAGCTGGGGGAGTGGAGGCTGGGAAGTACCAACAAATGTATCCCATCACACTGCCATGTACTGCCTTGCACAACTATAAAGCTACACTTTCTAGACCTAAATGCACTTATGTACAAAACACTCTTTCCAACACGTCTCACATATCTACCGTTTCCTTCCTCTAAATTCACCTCAAAGATAGCTAGCAATATTTCCATGGGAGTATGTGTACAGGCAGCCAGCAGTGCAACTCCCACCAGGCACCCCTGTCTCACAGCTGAGCAGGATAGAACACTCACCCCACCCAAGAGCCATGTGTAACCTATGACCTTTCTCTGCTCCACTTCATAGGGAGGTTGCCTTCTCAACAGAGAGGGGGTGTACAGGCAGCCAGCACTACAACTCCCATCAAGCACTCTTGTCTCACAGCTGAGCAGGATGGAACACTCCACCCACCCAGAACCATGTAGCAGCCATTTCATTGCTCTCCTTCACCTTACAGGTAGGTAGCCTTCTCAAGCCCACTTGCATCACCCTTAAGCAGGATGGAACACTCCCTCTACCCAGAACCATGTGGCAGCCATTTCATTGCTCTCCTTCACCTTACAGGTAGGTAGCCTTCTCATGCTCACTTGCATCACCCCTGAGCAGGATGGAACACTTCCCCACACAGAACCATGTGGCAGCTATTTCATTGCTCTGCTTCACCTTACAGGTAGGTAGCCATCTCATGCTCACTTGCATCACCCCTGATCAGGATGAAACACTCCCGCCGAACCATGTGACAGCCATCTCCCTTATTGTACCACCTAACAGGTAGGTAGTCAGGGCATGCACCCTGTCATCCTTCTCAAAATATATGGAGCCATATGACCACCACATCCTTCACTTGTTAGCCAACTCTGTACAGATCCAAATGTCACATCTAGCGTGCACACAGCTAAGCACATGTAAATGTCACATAAATTACTCTTTGAATCCCATGCTAAATAAATTCAGGGCCCAATCATGCAAAGCACGCAATGCAATGTGTAAGTGCCATTGTTTTAAAGCATGAAGGCTCACATGAACACAACACATTACAAGGTCAATCTGTCAAACAAACAAAACCATATGATTCAAAATAAATGTTAACTAATGAAATAATGAAGTTTTGGCATAGCTAAAACAGATTCTCAGAAATGTCAACAAAATCCAAGCATACACAAAAGTGGATGTGCACCAAGTCATATGATAGAATTACAGCTACAACACACCACTAGTCAACACCATAAAAAATTCATCCCACATAACTGTGACCAACACCATCAACATAGACATGAGGTAAGTGGCAACCAAAACACTGTGCCACACATATTAGCCCGTAGCAGTGTGCCAACAACAGCCAGCATACAAACGCATCATCTATGCTTCGGCACTAACAGCAAAGCAAACAGACTTTGTCATAGTTGCCTAATTGTAACTTACACTCAAGGGAAGTAGTTGGAGATAAGCTGTTGACGCAGGTCAAGACCTTCCTCTTCTCCACTATCATCGTCACTGGGCATGTGTGGATTTGCAGCGGGGGGCCTCTGCTGCTTATCATCATCCAGCTGCTGCTCATCATCATCCAGAATCAGGGGGATCTCTTTGCACAAGGCCAGGTTGTGGAGCATGCAGCAAGCGACTATGATCTAACACACCTTTTGGGGAGAGTAGAGTAGTGCACCACCACTCTTGTCCAGACACCGAAATCTAGCCTTTATAAGTCCAAAAGCACGCTCCACTACATGACGTGTCCTCCCCTGGGCATCATTGAAGCGGACTTCCCCCGGTGTCCTTGGATTCCTCAGTGGACTCCGCAACCATGGCAGTTTGGGATTCGGAGAGTCACCTAGTTGTAAGAAACACAGACCAAGTTTGTAAAAGAAATAGTTGAGGAGAACAGCATGTCACACATATAGCACACTACTTGACACAACTTACTCACCAACAAGCCACGCATGCTCTGGATGCAGATTTTCCATACATTGTGGGATGATGCTGTTACGCAGTATGTAGCAGTCCTGTACAGAAACCGGAAATTTGGCACATACATGGGAGATAATCATATCTGCTTCGTATACCACTTGCACATTAATTGAATGGTAATGCTTCCTGTTACGGTTGATGTGCTTACGTGCCTGTGGTGGAACTAGGCCAAGGTGTGTGCAGTTAATGGCTCCAACAACATTAGGTATGTGACCAAGGTCATACAATTCCCCCTTCACATCTGCTAATTCATGTCTCCTTGGAAAGTGAATGAAGCTGTCCTTGTAGGTCAACAATGCGGACAGGCCATCATGCAACACCATGCTGAACATAGGTTGATACATCCCACCTGCGATGGCCACCGTGTACTGAAACAAACCAGTAGCAAAGAAATGCAGGGCGGCCATCACCTATACTGTTGATGTCAAAGCTGTTAGATATGTTCTGTGAGGCCTCAAATGGGGCTCTGTTGCAGGGATTCTGCTCATGCACAGAACTATGCGCAGGAAACCAGGACCTTAGTGAATAATGGTGTACCAAAAAACTCACCTCAGTACCCAGAACCCCTATCCGACTAGCATCAGTGTCTCATTCGTTCTCCGAACAACAGCGAAGCTACCAATGATTAGACAACCCAGAACAAGCGACTTAGTTTACTCTCAGGAATGGTGGGAATCACGAACACTCTTTCGTTTTAAGTCTCATATCAGTCCACAACGTGAGTAATCAGAGACACGGAAAAGTTAAAAAAATTTATTTTTAACTACGTGCTCAAAGGTGCAGTATTTTGGCTAACATAAGCAGACAAATGGTTAGAAATAAAACCATCAGCATTGTTACAATTCCATAAAACACAAAGGGAGAAATCATATTATGATAGTGGAAACAGGTCTTATACCGCCTTGTGTACCACCCTCCCCTGGCTATAAGCTAGTTTTATAATAATAGAAGGTCTCCAGGCTTGAATGGGGAACCCCATACCTCCAAGATCAGCTTAGGTGAATCACATCACAGGATCAGCTCTGCTCTCTGTGTCTGGAAAGGTTTTCTCCAAGTGCCAGCATCCTGCATGCAAAACAATATTAAAGGCACCCGAGTTTCAGATATTTGCAGTTGTGTGCTTGTTGTGTCTAGAGCGTGGGCCGATCAACCTGAATTCAACAGCATACATTGTTATTTGACCTTGACGGCTTCTGCACACAGTGTTCAGACTAAGGTTGCGGTGTAAGTCTAGAGATATGAAAAACAGACCGTTCTCATGTGAAGAAAAAGCAAGCAAGCAGTTTTACTTATAATAACATCTACATGTAGTATTGTGTGCAAAAGCTGCAAAGTGGGAAGATGGCGTTTAACATCTAAAACGCCTATGGTAACATAGCAATGTGTGCAGGCAAAATCCTGTCCTCACTACAGCTCCAACTAAGCACAGAGCTCGTGAAGGGTAAGAAAATTCAGAAATAATTTCTTAATGATGTCGGTAACCTTCATTGTCTCAAACTCTGGGAAAGGCCGATAAACAGGTGGTCATCTCCTATGTATTGTGGCAGGGGACACATGTAAAAGTGAGTCAGAGAGGAGATCTGGGTAACATCTTACATAATAACTAACACAACCACAACATTGACAGGACTGTAAAAACAGCTTAATGCACAAGTGACATGCATAGACACCTTGATCTTGTGTATTCATGTAGCCACGATGTAAATACTAACTACTGTCAAATCTAAATCAGACTATGTGTATGGTGTATGGTACACTGCTACACCATGTGTCTCAAGCCCTGTGTGTTGCTGACACAGCACATGTGGCTAACAGCATCACTGCTGAGTTGTACGTAGCTGCTGTCACTGCACAACCTCAAGCTTTAGTCACACTGAGCACAACATCATTACAAAATGAGCCCAGTGATTGTAAGCTGTACAACTATCAATATAAATACTGCACTGTCTACAGAGATTTATGCACATTACGTGGTCAGTCCATCATGACTGTGAGATGAGTTTGTATTTCACACATTGTCATGCTCATAAAAATGATAAGCAATTCAACAAGAAATCTGTATACATGCCCACATGGATGAAATTTGACATGTGAGTAAGGACATACCAATGTATTTAATCACGTGTACTGACATGACATGTGTGGGTGTGTGGGCATACTTACGTTAAATGTCACACTCTCCATACACTTTATAACGAGCTGAAATTATTTTTTGTAAATGTATTGTGCTCAGTGATGCAATTTGCAAAGCGAGAATGCTGATGCACAATGTGTTTACTGGTGCCTTAGGTGTGCTCCGCTACTGCAGTCACAGGCATTGGCCACAATTCAATGATGCAGGATTGTGGTAGAGACCACCAGGCCCTCGTGGTGTGATACCGCATATGCGCATGTCATTTCAGCCAATGGGGTGAACCATCGGGGTAGTACTTTTCAGTTTTGAACCTCGTGGTAGGCGTGCTCCACCACTGAGGTCACAGGCATTGGCCACAATTGAAGGATGCAAACCAGGTGAACCAATTGCATCAGCAGTGTACCACTGGAGCAAACCTAGAGGCCTATAAATGTCTGTGTGAGAGCCACACCTGTCACTTGCATTCAGACACTGCTGCCTGCCATTCATCACCACCAACTGCTGCTCTATCTCTACTCTGGATCCAGTCATGGCTCATACAGAGAACACCAGGGCCCATCTCTTCACCACAGAGGAGCTGGAGGTCTTGGTGGATGAGGTCCTTGGCCAGTACGGGTGGCTACATGGTGCTCTAGAGGTACTGGTAAGTGTATGAGTAAAATGAGTACAAGTTTTAGACTGCGCAAAATGCTCACATTATGTTACTGTACACTAGTATGTGCCTGTGAGTGCAAGCCAATGTTAATGCATTCAGTTTTTGAAAACAGAATGGGCCATACATGACCTAGAATTTTGCACTTGAGTATGTGGGGAGGATGGCAACATAGATAGTGGTGCAGCTCTATAGAGGCCAAATATCACACATGTTGTTTTGAGAATGGGTCATGTAAATGTGTGAGACACTGCCTGGCCTAATGAATTCACCTCAATGTTGTATATAGCCTTATTCCCCCAGATCCCTGACTGCATGCATTGATGATATGGACATAACATTGTTTAGCAGTTGTACAGTTACAATGCTGATTTGAGGAACTCTCACTCTGAACACACATTCCCTGTGTCATGTCATGTCATAGTTCATTAAGTGCGCATATGATCATTAGTGAGATTTAAAATGTAAAATAGCTGGAGGGTACTGATTAATGTGTGTACTGCTTTGATATTGACCCTATGGAGATGTGGCCATTCTGCACAGGAGTAAAACGCCTGTACCTATCACTATTGGTGGCAAATCACCTCTCACACATTTGCTAAATGTACAGTGGACAAGTCATCCTTTTTTGATTCCATTATGTGCAGAGTCTCATGTGTATGCACTGTGTCACCATTCTCATTGTACATGCATGTGAATCTTGTGATGAACCACGCTTTTTGTCAGTGAAAAGCCCTCAAGCCTGGCAAGTAAATTCACAATGTTTCAAGGCCCCATCAGTAAAATGACTTAGAAAAACATGTGTTGTCCACCATCCTATTTTTGAAGCGGCTATTATAGGCCTGAGAGTACACAAGACAGGCCTACACCTTGTGACAAGAGTGTCAGAATGTAAGATCAGGTACCTAATCGTGACCTCCATGACATGTGTAGCTATGCAATGGTCAAGGACATTAAGGGGTGTGTAGTGTAAGACACAGTGAGTCTGACCACTACACAACATTTACAGTGTATCGTATGTCGTGCTCACTCACATAGTGCATCTCAGATGAGGCACAGTTTCACCTTGATTTCGGTGCTGGCACTCTACCTGTGTATGAGAGAGATGGGCAGGTAGTGTGCCCATCATGATAGAAGTTTACATTGCAATGAGATGTCTTTCTCCAAGTGTACTATGTGACATGGTCTATGGTGTCCATTGATGTATGTTGTTATGTTTGTTATGTTATTTACATTTGTAAGGCACACAACTACCCCCATGTATCTGTGTGCTATGTGTTTACATGCTCCTGGACTTGCACACAGTGGTACACAACACAGTGTTAAAAATATTCCTCTTCATTTCTCCCATGCCTACAGCTCAAGGTCCATCAGCGTAAGGCCATATCGAGGGCCATTGCGCACAAGGTGCGGTCCCTGGGGGTCTCAAACGGGCGCCATACACACCGCCACAAGAGGTGGGATGACATCTGCCGTCTCAGCATAAACGTTGCAGAAATGGGGCTGGTCCCTCGAAGTGGCCAGTTGGTGTGCCGGACCATAAACCCACTTTTGGCCCGCATCCTGGCAGTGACACAACCAGAGCTGGATGGACGCTTGAGGGCACAACAGCAGCAAGTTGGGGGGGGAGTATTGTGCAAAGTGTAACTTTGGGTATGAGAGACTGCATGAATCCCAGACCAAAGCAACAAGGCAAGACCTCTGAGATGTCTCATGTGTGATGCCATCAATTCTAAGTTTCCTCAGTGGTGAGTGCAGAGGTTCAGCAACGTTTAAGTTCTAATCTGGCAAAATCATTAACGATGTCATAGCAAGTCATCTTAACATGTTTTCATCTACCATTTTGTGAATGTTGTCTGAACTGAGACCTTCCTACACAGGAGCATACATTGTCTGAAGTGTGTAGCCCAGTACACTTGACAGGCTTGTGTGTGCTGAGTGGATACCACAGTAGTGTGCTCATTTTATGATGTGTAAGTGACTAGAGACCTGCACAAATGTGGACTCAGGGTGCAGTGAGTTGGTAGAGGTTACACCTGTCCCATGGATTGTGGTTTTCTGAATGATACAGATGACAGCATCACTGCAATACATTTAGCATAATTTCAGCAGCATGGCATCAGATGTTGTAATTCCCTGCCACAGTGACAACAATTGCACACAGGTACTGATGGGGTAGATAGTTATGATTGCAGTGATGCATTGGCTGATTTGCATTTGCCAGTTGTGCACATGGCAACATGACTGGGATGGTTAGACTATGGAATTGTAATGCAATGTAGCTAAACCTGACCATTCTGAAATTGGTTTGGTACTAGGGCTCAACATGGTTGGATGTGATCAGTGGTTATGGCAAATTGTGATGTGACTGAGGTGTTGGATTGTAATTTTAAATTGAAAGAATTACATGTTACTCAGAGTGTCAGTCCTCAGCATGTGTGCATTGTGGAGGGGTGTCCATATGCATCAGTGCATGGTGAAGTTGTGGCTACTACTTTCAATCAGTGAGTGAATTATTGGCACATTGATGTGTAATGGATTTCATCAGTCAGCACAGCATAGAGATGTCATATGCCAGACCCTAGGTATTATTACACATTAGCTGTCCTAATGGAGGCCACTCACAACTTGATCTACAGAAGGCACTCTCATGCCTTGGATCAATGACTGCCTGTAAGGCAATTTGAAAGATGTTGGTGTGTGACATGTCACAACACATATAGGCATTGCATTACATTGCCCTTATCGTGCAATTGTGCATTGTCTATGTGACTACATTGGTACATGGGGCTTATTTGCACTTCATCATCACAATTGCTGTGTCCATGTGACATATGCAGCAGTGTGAGTCTCATTAACTGGCAGTGAACAGCAGTGAAATATCATGTTAGTGTGCATTTAGAGATGTGTGCTGTGCTCTTCCATATAACTGATACATCTAAAAAGTTTACACCAATGTTCAACTTTAGTTGTGCTTCAGTGCCCAACATAGTGGATTTAAGGAGGTAATATCACTTGACAATGGATAGGTTTCACGTTGTATCTGTGGGGTTCAGTGAACTCATACTTCAAGTGTGAGAAACAGAACAAATTTGGATGTGTAGCTCTCTTACCTGCAGGCATGTAGGTCTGCCTACAGATGATTGTATGTGATGTTGAAATGTAGATACATGCACAGCAATTTGGCTGTGTCAACGCAACATGGAGCATGACTATCGACTAAACATTTTTCCATGCATCAGCTGATGACTGTATAAATTTGGAATATCCAGACAGTACATGGAGTAGTTAAATGTGGGAGTTTCAGCCCAAGTATTTCTCTTTGTATTGCATGTAATGTTTGTGAGTATGCCACTTTACTAAACCTATGTCTCTGTCTCTTTCAGCATCTACCGAGGGCAGGGAAGGAGAGGGGCCCCACACCATTGGGGAAGCTACTGGCACAACTGGTCCACGGGAGTACAGCGACACTGAAGGGACAAGTGCCTCAGAGGAGGACAGAAGTGCCCTGGAGGATTCCTCTCCGGAAACACAAAACTCCACAACTTCCAACACCAGCATTGACTCCTTTGTGTTGGCGGGCATAGGAAGTTCAAGATCTGCATCTTCATCCTCCACACCCTGTCCTGTGTCCACCCTCCCTGATGCTCCCCAAAGTGCTATCTGTGCCCACAGCCTTAAGACGGGTAGAGTCTTCTCCCCCCAGGCACTTCTATCCCTGGACCTGCCTCTCAGGCACTGCTGCCCCTGCCCTTGTCTCCCATGCTGCCCTCAGTGTGAAAGCCGTAGACATTTTGTGGCAGCTGTGTGTGGGTCAGACAACACTCCTGAACGCCCTCCATAATCATGGCAACAAGTTGTCATAGGTTATTGCGTTCATGGAGGGCATTCATTCTGACGTGGGTGGCCTACACAGAACTTTCCAATCTTTGTCCTCCACAGTAATGGAAGCCATTCAGCATTCCCAAGCTCCCAGTCCAGCTACTGTTCCTTCCGCAAACACCTTCCCAGTGTCCCCACCTGACCAGAGCTTACACACACCAGAGCACTCAGGCACCCAGTCATCCACACATAGCACACAACAACAGTACTCCAAGTGAACCAGACACCATACAACATCACCACTGCACACAAAGAGCACACATGACCGCACCACAACAATCCCATCACAGGACACTCAGAGACATAAGGACAAAAAACATGCATCCACATTGCATACCTGATGTTCCTCGCATTTCAACTCGCCCAAAACCTCCAACCTCCACTCCCACCCATACCCCTGTGAAGCGTGCACAAGAGAGCAAAGTGTGGAGGATACCACCACAACAAGGGGGGCAGGGGAAAAGGCAACCCCCACCCCAGCATACCATCAGGTCCAGCAAATTCCCACCGCAAGATACACCAACACCACCTGCTACACTTTCGGGGAAGAGGGAGGCTGTTGGGGCCACCTCACTTCTCACTTGTAGCAAGACACTTGGGGGATATTGGATCCCCCAAACAATTGAGACCAGCCCTCCTCATTCACCATCAGCCTCTCCGCCTCCACACAGCATGTCTTCGCGTCCCCATGCCACGGCTCCACCCAGTCCAACCAGCCGTCAAGCTCCCACATCCACAGATCCCTCTACCTCAGCCAGTTCTCACGTTCCCAGGTCCAGTCCTCCCACTAGCCCAGACAGTACGCCCCTCCCAGTTCAACTTCCACACAATTTTGAAGCCAAGTCCCTCTTCACACACCATTCCTCCCCGAGCGGTGCCTGTACTGCACATTTGAGGCCCCTATCCTGGGGTGATTTCCATGGCAGTGGATTGTGTTACATGTTTGTTGCACAGGTTTTCATGCACACATGTGCAGACTTGAAATTTGGATTAGCTGTTGGCCTTAATGTTTTGCACTTTTGATGCTGATGCAGAGTTTCTGTAATAAAAATGTTATTTATATTCTGAGCATTGTCGCTGTCCTTGCTAATGATGCAGTGCAATGTATGTGTATATATTCATCTGTTACATGCTCTCTATGCCAGACTCACATTGCAGAGGTTGCCAGAGGTTGCCAGAGGTTACAGCAAATGTTGTGCTTATTGACTCAGAGGCTTGAGGGTGCAATGATGCTTTTCTGTGATGGTCTACTCTTGTCCTAATCATTCTATTGACAAGGTCTCTAGTTTTGTAGACATGTCATATTTGGAATTGGATGCTGTACCACAACATCAGCAAAATCTATTGACATGATGACTTGAGTGGTGGACAGGGTCCGTCATATTTGTGGAATCTATCTTGATGTGTACATACCAGTGTAGATGTGTAGTCATCTTGTGTAGGTCTAGCTTCATAGCCACATGGGTACATTTGAATTTGTGCACTTGGGTACTTATACAGTGTGATTGCCCTGTCATTAGCCAAATTATTGATGTGTATGTGCCTTTGAGCATGACCCTTACGCACATGTATGATCCAGTTGATGAGTGCCTATTTGTTTACATGATCAGACACCTGCTGGAGATTTTGGGTACATGGATGAGTTGTTTCCGGAGCAATGTGCAGTGTATCGGGTATACCTACTTGTTGTCCACATAATATGTGAGTATGCAGAGTGTGTCACTGCAATGTCTGTGTTGTGAGTTTTGGGATCAGCCATGGCGTTTGCTTACCTGAGTTCTCACTGTGCTAACTGGCTCAAGAAAACAAGCCTTGTAAGTGGCTTTTCACATGCATTGATGTCAATTTACACTTTATTTACTCCACTATGTGGTATTCAGAGTCATACCAGCCCCAAGAAGACCATTTGATGCCTACACATTGTGAGTTACTCCTCTATGTGTTTTTGCTCTGTACACTCCTCACCTGTACAATACTAATGTATACACCACTTCAGTCTAATACAATCCACTCCATGCCTTGCCAGTGTTTGACCCTCCCCACCACTCCATAGTGTGACACCATACTGTGGAAGGATGATCTGTGACCAGAACCATTGTGCCACTCAGCACTGTTTCACAATTTGTTATGTGATATTTTATTCTACATGATTGCAGTCATGGTTGCTCATGGACAGTACAGATGAGTTCCCAGCACAGTCCACTTGTCAGGTTCCATGCATATGTGTTAGGCTAAATTGTGCAGCATAAGGTGATAGCTAAAGTGTGTATCTGTTTCCTGAGGTAGTGCTACCCATCCTGAGTGTTAAGTGATCTGTGAGATGTGATGATTTGTGATGTCATGGTGGCGAAATCAGATATGTGTGATACTGGTATTAGTGGTGTGTTCACACACTGTCTACTGTGCATGCATTGCTGTCAATGGATGTTGCATTGTCCTTACCAGGTGTGAGTCACCCTGATGTCCAGCTGAGATTGTTATGGGATGTGTTTGGATGTGCATATGTTATGAATTTGTTGTTGAGGGATGCAGTCTTTGTCCTGTGTTGGCTCTTTCTACTGACAGGTCCATGTGTGTGTAATTTCTTTTTTTGCATGACATTGTGTTTGAGTGGTTTGTGTATTTGAATGAATCCAGATGTGTGTTGAATTTGTACTGTACATTTATTGTATGCATGTCACATGCAGCAATGTGGAGTCTTGTTTATTGCCTTGTTTGGTGTGCACAATTGTGCTATGGCCTCCTATATTTGAACAGTCACTTGTCAGGATTGTGCATGTGAATGCTTGTGCAACACATTGACACCATGCTCACTTTGTAACTGGTGGAGTATCTATGGCTGTCTTATCAGATTTTTCTGGTTGCACACAGTTTATGGTTATATTTGACATTTGTTCATGTATTTCTGGATTAGTTTTGATGATGCTGTCTGTGCAGTTGGCCAGAGGAGAAATGTTATCTATTCTAGGGTGGTCTAGGATCACATTGCCTATCCACTCTTTTGCTGCACATGGCCATGCTTGTTGGCCTTCTTTTGGTGTGGTTTGTGGTACGCGAAGTAGCACAAAAACTCTGCAACGCTACGCATAGATACACAAGCACGTGGAGTTGCTTGTTTCTGCATGCTCGCGTGTGCTCGCGAGATGTCTTTGACGTTCGGCAACGCAGAATACGTGTTTGGGTAAGTATTGCACAAACTTCACCACGAGGTCGCCAATGGGTGCAGCCATCTATCCCTCTCTGTCCCTAAGTGTATTATTTGTGTTTTATTTCTTCTTTAACTGCGTTTTTTTAAACTTGTATCCACTGTTTTATATTACTTACTTGTTTACTTTCCTTCTTCTCCTGACTTCTACATTATTTTTTCCACCCCGGCTCACCCCAGAAACATGGCTAAGGGTACCGGCTCCAAGGGGAATGCGTCTGCGCTCGGAAGGGGTGCAGGCCCGGTCCCTCTTTAGCGAGACGGAAGTGGCCTCCCTTGTTTTGTGCAGTGCCACCTCCTCTTGACCTTGGCAGCAGGCCTGGCTCCGAGTACGCTACCCATGTGTCCCGGGCAGTCTTTCGCTGCTCTGGGGTCCGGCGCACCCACAACCAGCTGACTCACCGGTGGTCAGACATCTTGGACCAGGAGCAGGACCTGCTGGGCCTGCTAGGTGTTGAGGTCGTGGGACTTAGTGAGTAGCTAAAAGTATAATACTAGCAATTTTGTGTGTTCTGTAGACTGTGAAACTGTTATTACGAATATAATTTTTTTTCGAATAGCAATAATGGTGCTGCTTACATTGCATGTAAATTACGTTAAAATATCTTCTGTGATTGTTATTCTTCTAGACACTGGTGCTCGGCGCTACTAATCCTACTTGTTTGCAACTTTGTGCTTGCTTGGGCTGATTATGTAAGAGTTTACTTTAGAGAACTTAAGTTAGGTAATGCTAGAGAGACTCAGTCCTTCCTTTGTCCTCCTGTGAATAAGATAGTGGTCGATTGCTAGGTAGTTTAGTTACTTAGTATTAGTTGGTAATTTTTAAGCTGTCTGCTTGATGCATCTTCTGTCATGTCACGAGCTGCTGAGTGCTGCTTACTCCAGTCCTTAGTAGAACCTTTTGTAGTTTGTTAGTGAGTGAGTGATAGGCTAATCGGCTTAGCAGAACATCAGCAGCAACCAACCAACAATTTGGTGTATGCAAAAATGTATGCATGCGTCCTCCATCTATGCATTTTGGGGACTAAAATAAATGGAAATGCAGACTTAGTGAACAATTGGTCCATCTGGAATAGGTGGGCTAGGTCAGGAGGGATGTATGACGTTACAACGCATGCTGTTACAACGCATGCTGTTACAACGAAAGTTTTACAACGCGAGTGCATTGACAACGCAGGACATTACAACGCAAGTCTTTACATCGACTTGCACTAGATGGCGTGCTAACATTAAAAAAGTGTAATTTACTATTCCAACTCCAGTCCACGTAACAGTAGGGAAGGTGTTGGGATAGTAAACTACACTATTTTTAATGTTAGCACGCCATCTAGTGCAAGTCGATGTAAAGACTTGCGTTGTAATGTCCTGCGTTGTCAATGCACTCGCGTTGTAACAGTTTTGTTGTAATGGTAGTGCGTTGTAAAAGTTGCGTTGTAAAGGTTGTTCCCCGGTCAGGAGGTACTTAGGCTTAGGATTCTGGAATCAGAATGGAACACTGGATAAGTGTTCATAAATAATAACTAAATGGTCCGCGTATCCCGCCATACTACTAGTTGATCAGCTTAGATAGGTTAATTTTATTGCAATTGTTGTTTCCAAAAATGTTTATTTGTTTCACACCAATCATCAATGTTTGTCTCTTTCTTTATTATATCTAACATGATCAGCACCCAGGGGCAAGTAGACGAGGTCAGAGTCGGCAGGAGCAGCTGGACAACACAAAGATGCCTCCCAATCCCAGGGCTAGGACCGCTCTTCTACCGAGGGCTCTGCTGCTGGCCCCAGTAAGTTCTCCAGTTGTTAACAATATTAATTATATTTCCGTAACTTTTGCTGCACCTTATTTTTCCGAACTATTATTTCCGTTTCCTTATTCTATTTTTTACCAAATCTTCTTCGATCTAGACTATCTGGGGGAAATTATCAAGAAAGGGCGATAATCATCACCAACCTAGTCTAACTTAATTTTACATAATGCCGTACATCGCGGGAAACTAACACCGTGCCAACGGCGCATTCTCAACATGCCGGCAACAGGCGATAGTCCCCCGATAACGCGTCAAATGTCTGTGTTAAAATTACTGGAATGTCGATAAAAAAGGAAACTCGGATGTGAAAAAAGTTGCGATGTGCCCAACAACGATAAAAATATCAGCGATAAGCAGCGCCAGGCTAGCTAGGTGGGAAGATTCACTATAAAAGCTAAAAAAAATATAAAACCCAAAGAATGGAGAAGCACCATGGAGGAAGTTGGAGCAACTACTGTTTCCCAGCGCGTATCTTGCTGTAGCAATGTCCTTTTGCCGCCCGCAAGGGAGTTTAGATTCTATGCTTTGGCCTTCCATTCTGACTTGGAAAGCAGAGTTCATCAAGTTGAGCAGGCACAAAGCCCTTTTATTCCAACAGGAGGTGGCCCTCACTTCAACCAGAGAAACATTCAGGGATTGCAGGTGGCTCGACCTCAAGTTAGATACAGTTGCTTCTTAACACTGACCTTCCACTTCATTTTGGGGAAACAATTGACCAAATATTTAATGCATCTGAGACGACAGGCCTTACACATTATTTTTAAATAAGTGGGATCTGGCCTGGTCTCTTCTTTCCAAACTATTAGAAGGTACGAGGCTGATGTCTTAAAAAGCCTAAATTCGAAATCGCCCTGTCAACATTTTTCCCCAGACCTCATTTACGGAGCTTGTTCGTGTCGTACATGTTTGATAGATCTTCCGTTTGTACTCGCGACAGGAGTTTCCACTCAGAAATTAATCTCCAGCTCTGGCAATGTCAAGAATGGAGGTTCACTCATAGGAGGTCTCATTAACGCACGATCCATGGGCAAACACAGTCAGGATATTAGAGATCTCATTTTAGATTCTCAATTGGATATTCTGTTCGTGACAGAGACCTGGCTGAAGGATTGGAGTAGCCCGGATGTTGCGGACGCAGTTCCACCTGGCTATCTGATACATAGGAAGGACCGTTTGGTGGGGAGGGGTGGAGGGTTGGCCATTATCCTGCGTGATTCCCTTGTCTGTACTTTTTTTGAACCAGACACGATGGTAGAAGCCGAATGTTTAGGCTTCTGCCTTTCTCTAAACGCTACCTCATGCTTCTCAGGTGCCCTTATTTACCGGCCCCCTGGTCCAAATACCAAATTTATTGACTCTCTTAGCGACTCTCTGAGTTACTTCATGCCTAAATACGCTAATTTTACTCTTTTAGGTGATTTTAACCTACACTTAGAGGACAATACCGAGCCTGGGGCAGGTAATTTTCTTCAAGTCCTAGACTTATTCTCGCTGCAACAAATAGTGAATGGTCCTACCCATTTGGCAGGACATACTCTTGACGGGGTCTGTTCTAACTTACCCTGGCTCGTGGCAGACACTCCCTCTCCCTTAATCTGGTCTGACCATTCCTTCATTCCCCTTAGAATCACAGTGCCTCCGAAGACACAGATAGTGAAACATTTTAATAATCCTCAGCAAGGGCCTCCATGGGCACAGATTGCCAAAAATCCGAATCTCCTGAGGATGGCTAATGCTCTTGCTCCCATGTTGACAGGCAATACAGAGATAGACTCTCGCTTGTTTCAGTCCTGGCTGACTAATGTCGGCAAGGCACTCATGCCCTCGGACATGAACAACAAGCCGTCAAAATCAAAAAACCTAAATACTCCCTGGTTCACGCCCCAATTGGCCCGAGCACGCCTGCATTGCAGACAACTGGAGCGACAGTGGAGAAGGGGGTATATGGAGAAACAAAAAAAATTTTTCAGGGAAGGTAGGAAAGCGTATTTTTCTCTGGTTAAATTAGCAAAAAAGGAATTTTTCACAAAAAAATCACCATTGCCAAAGATAACCAAAAATTGATTTTCAAAATCGTGGAGTCTTTCACTAAGCCTAGGGCGGAACAAAGGGATCTTTTAGCGTCTCAGTCACTCTGTGATCAGATCTCCCTGTTCTTTGAGGAAAAAATCCTCAAAATTCAGAAAGATTTCCCAGATTGTAATTCCATCTCTGAAACTCCGCTGATGGATACCTCTGCCTCCATCTCTACTTTTGAACCGGTCTCGTTGGATATGACTCTCATAGCCATCGAAAAATGTAAATCAGGGTCTCCATTGGATGCATGCCCCCCGTCAATTCTACATCAATTATTGGAGGTAGTTAATCCGATAATAAACCAGATTGTCAACTCGTCTCTTAGGACGGGCATTGTACCAACTGATTGGAAGTTGGCTCTGGTCAAACCCTTAAAAAAGAAACAACATATTGACTCGGCAGTACTCTCAAACTTGCGCCCTATTTCACTGCTTCCAATTCTGGGCAAAATTACGGAAACCTTTGTCTTAAAGGAGTTAACTAAATTTTTTGAGGAGCAACATTCCCTCCATCCATGTCAAGCTGGTTTTCGGCCCAAACACTCCACAGAGTCAGCCCTTATTGAGGTCTCCGAATCCTTGAAAATGATTGCGGATAGGGGCAGGAGGGCCGTTTTGATTCTCTTGGATTTATCAGCTGCATTCGACACGATCTCTCATGACATTCTTCTGAGACGTCTCGAATGCAGCGGTATCTCTGGTATGGTGCTGAGATGGATCAAATCCTTCCTGACCTCCCGGAGACAGGCGGTCACTTTAGGCCCCTTTCTCTCCTCTGAACGATCCATTTCTGCAGGAGTCCCTCAGGGATCTTCCTTGAGCCCATTACTCTTTAATGTCTATATGGCTCCCCTTATTACCCTGATTAATTCTTTTGGGATTGAGGTTATGTCATACGCGGATGACACTCAAATGATTATTTCTTTGGAGAATGATTCTACGCAAGCCGAGATGAACTTTAAATTCTGTTTGACTGCGGTTCTTCAATGGATGTCGATCAACCATTTAAAGTGTAATACAGACAAAACAGAGATCCTCCCTATTGGGGCGGATACTCTCTTCCAACCGTCCAATTGGTGGCCCGACGGAGCAACCCCTCCACCAGAGGTTGTGAAAGTTGTTAGGAATCTGGGGGTCCAATTTGATAACTCCCTCTCTTTTCTCCCCCACACCAAAGCTGTTGCAGGGATGTGTTTTAGTTTAATCAAAGCTCTAAAAAAATCTTCCGGTTTCTTCCTTTGTCTGCAAGAAAGTCTGTTGCTGTGGCCCTGATACTTTCTCGTATTGACTATTGTAATGCACTCTTGGCTGGAGCCAATAAGTCAGTCCTTAAGAAGCTTCAGGTGGTACAGCATGCCGCAGCCCGCCTGGTTCTTAAACTTCCCAGAAATTCTTCAGCCTCCGCAGCTCTGAACAAACTGCATTGGCTCTCGGTCCCTAAAAGAATCCTCTTCAAGATTCTTCTTATTACGTTTAGGGCAAAGATGAGGGTCGGCCCCAAATTTCTGTCAGCACGCTTCACTCCATATACCACCACCAGAGTGCTCAGATCCTCCTCGGCTAATCTTCTTAAACTTCCCAACTTTAGATATAAACTAAAAGGCGCAAGAACCCTAGCTTTCTTGGGTGCCAAAGCTTGGAACAAACTCCCAGCTCAGATCAAACTGTGCAACACCGAACTTTCATTCAGGAAAGACCTTAAAACCTGGATTTATAGTACACCGGAGGATTGTTGTCTTGCACTAATTTAGTTATTCTCAGGAAACTCACTCTCTGTTATTCTCTTCACTGTATGACGCTAGCGCCAAGATACTCCTCGCGGAGTGATAGTAGCGCTCTACAAGTACAATCTCAATCAATCAATCAATCAATCAAACTATATTCTGGGTAATACCACCTTTTGTTCATTCTATATTTACCAGCATTTTCGGAGGGTTCACCTTAATATTGGCGCTAGTAGCTGGTGTTCTGCTTCTTCTCTTTGTGCTTCATAATGTCTGCTCACTTTGTGGCCCTGCACAGGCCGGCACAGCTATAACTGTACCACAATCACCTTTATGAGGCTTTTGAATGCTTGCCCTTAGCAATGATTAGCATAAGTTACGACTTGACCTTTCGCTTTGCCAACTATACTTGCGTGCAACCTGTGCTACATTGCAAAAGATGTCATTTCTCCTGGGCGATGGAACTTTGCTTATCGAACATCTGGTGTCCAATCCCTGATTTCAGCTGGTTGATGGGTCCCTTAGAGGCGCATGACAAGGCTTGTTCTGTGGATGGTCAAATGATGCATGCTGCTTTACTTGGAATCTTGGCTCAATGGGATATCTGTGCGGCTGCGAAGAATTTCCTACAACGTAGTTTCATTAAATATCACGCAAGTTTCCCAGTTCTGGTTTTGGATGCTCCTGCTTATGAGAAATATGATTGTTCCTTCGACTTACTTAATTGGATGTCATCGCTTTTTTCTGCCAATGACAAGGATGAACTGTTAGAGGGAATTGCATTTCTTTGCACATGTACCTTCATGGATTAACTGCTTGCCCTATGTTGCTGCTTTTGCGCATGCCTCTGCTAGAGTTTGTTTTCACAACACTTTGCCTCTGCCCAGTACATGATGTCAGATTGATTTTCACAGTCTCAACTTTCCCTTAAAATTCTGTCTGAGCATAATGTACAAGGTTGATCAACAATATCTCTTGTTGTTCTGTTCTGGTCAGTCCCTATTACCTAGACAAAACATGTTGGCAACAGCTGCAATATGGGAGAATCATGCTTTGATATAACGTGGTTGCATGTTTTTGAAACACACTTGAAGAAAGCTGTTCCATGGAGCTTAGCTCTGCTGTTCCGATGATGTAAACTTTTGCGTTTAGGCTTTCAGGTTGGGTGTCTGCCTGGAGATCTTCCGTTATGTAAAATTACTTCTGACTGCCAAGGGGAGGGTGATTAGTCTTAGTTATTTTGCCTTTTTCACTGTCTTTCAGAAATGACAACTCCTTTTGTATCCTATGGTATTGTCAGAATGCTGATGATGCTATCTTCATGCATTTTGCTGCTGCTCGTCGTTCGCATACTGTTTCATGAATCACTATAGTCAAAATAAATATTTTGGACTTATTTAGTGACTCTGATTATTCTTATTGTGGACAAGTATGAGAGAGCGAAAGATTGGCTTGTTCTGTGCTGCCCCAGTGGTAGTCCGAGGGGGGTGGTCCTCGGGGTGGTGGCGGTGAGTGTTGTGGCCCTCTTGGGTCTCCAAGATGCATGATTAGTGGCTCCATGGCATCTGTTGGTCTTCAGATGTGGCACTAGGCTGGGCTCCCTTTCAACTGCAGGTTTGTGTCCAACTTAAGACCAGAAAAAAGCAGGTCTTAAGTTCCTGCTGCTAACGTGCCTTATCCCCTGTTTTTGGCCCACATCGCCTATCTTGCTGGTCGTTGAGAATATTGCGAAGTGGTGTCATCGTGAATTTTACGACGGGAAAGTCTACTCTGCATATGATTAATGTTAGTTGTCACTGTCAGCCTCGGCGATGTTTTCAGCGGCAGCTATAACAGGTAAACTGGCGATGTCGGCTGTTAACGCAGGCTTGTGAATAGGGTGATGAATCTATCGCCACTTTTGTGGCGGAAAAGTGCCGCTAAATCGGTGATGTGTCCTTGAGAATATGCCCCTCTGTTCCTAAATTCTTGTTATCCCTGCCTCTAACTGCCTCTGCTCTGACTCTCTGTACTACTACTATATTAATCTGTCTGTAGCTAAGCTTGCCCATTTGGCCACTCTTTATTTTTATTTATAAGGTTTTAAAACTCAGATTCACCAATAGCTCTAGCCACTGAGTCCAGTCCTTTGGGTTGTCCTCTTCTAGTCTTCTTAAGCTTGCGAGGCTTTTCGACAATTCCCATCAACAAAATGCCCAACCAGATATTTTACTATTTTTGATAGGCTAGGACATACTACTGATGTCTATTCTAGTACCTGATTTGTACTAGTGATCTATGTGGTATATATATGTATTTTAACTTTTTTTCAATCTTGCTAATGAAAAAGAATAAATAGAGGGAGGTGTATATGGCATCTAAAAAATGTGTAATGTTTTTTTCTAGGCGTACCGAACACCAGTGCCGGGGCAAGCGGCGGGGCAGGTGACGCCAGCCAGGAGGGAGCAGTGGATGCGGCTTCTGCCACAGTGGTGGGTGATCCAGCAGCAGTGGTGGGCGGTGGTAAGTTATACTTATATTTCTTACTTTTTGACAATAGTTACACACTCGCTGCAAGGGTGTACAGTAGACACCCTTTAAATAGCATTAGAGCAATAGCATTAGTGGGGGGAATAGTAGTTGAGTAACTAAGGACCTCTTCTATCTGACTTCAACTCAACTGGGAAAGTTTTATGGAGAAGACTAAGATTCAGATGACCTTGATGGATGGGTTGAACGAAAAGGGAAAGAAGGATGGAAGGAGGAAGGATGGGCGAGATGTAATATATATGACTGGCAGAGAAGGATACGTGGGATGCATGCATAGGTGGCTGATAGGAATCAGATGCATGGGTGTTTGAAGGATGGGTGGAAGGTGAAAGAAAAGATACCTGCCTGGGTGGGTGAAACTGTATGGGTGATAGCAATAATCCTCCAGGGTGTTTCATGGGTCAAACTCAAAGGCAAGCAAGGAAAGAAGGACGCATGGGTGGTGGTTTAAAAAGAAAATAATAAATGGTTGTTGTTGAAACAAACTAAGGTTTGTTGGGAGGTTAAGAAGAATGATAGACATGTTTACTTTGAATGGATGGATGCCTGGATGATATTCATCATAGCACAGGTGGAGACTGTCATTGGATGAAGAGTCTTTGACGAGAATTTAAAAGAAAATACACCGTGCCAGAGTAGTAAAGCCAAGGAGAATAGAAGGTGTATTTTCAGAATACTCCCTTGACTCACAGTAGTTTACAAGCACAGCATATATATTGTGTATGTACGTTGTTATCAAGCGCCTCCCTCTGACTCCGAGGCCCACTCACTACCTATGTTAATTTATTTTCAACTGTGTCAGCCTGCCATGGGTGGCCTATAGGATGCGTGGTTACACAATCAATCAAAACAAAGTACCTCATGTCGTCCCATGTATAACCAATGATCATTTGGATCAGATATCATCTGCCTTGTTTTAGTAATCAGGACAGGGTGAAAGTGAAATTGAGCAGTTGCCCTTGATGTAACAGAGTATGGCCAGTGCCACCCATAATAGAAAAAATAAGATGATTGTGTAGTCAGCTTCCCCACCTGCAGACTGTAGTAAATAAAAATAACGTGAGTCTGCGTCACTAGTATGTTTGTCTTGGGCGCAAGCTGACTGAGCTGGCATGCCAGCTACAACAAGGTTACTTGTATGTTCCAGCTTTACAGGATACGGAAAGTCGCCCACCTTCTGACCCCGGAAGCCTTGCTACAGGTCATAATAGCATTGGTGATGTCCCGTTTGGACTTCTCCAATTCCCTGTACTATGGCCTCCCAAAATCCCTGCTATCCAGGCTACAGATCATTCAAAACCAGGCCGCAAGACTTGCCTTTTAAAATTCCAAGATGGCAGTCGGCCAGACCCCTACTCCAACAATTACACTGGCTGCCCATCAGTGAAAGAATAGCCTTCAAGGTCTGCTGCCTGGTCTTTAAAACCCGGACTGGCCCCTCCCCAGCTTTCGTGAAGTCCCTGGCCACCCCCTACTGTCCCTCCCGTACTTTGAGGTCCACTAACCTCCTGCTTCTGGTCATCCCTCGTTTCAAACTCTCCAGACTAGGCGGCCGCAGCTTCATCCACCTGGCTCCCAAGCTGTGGAATTCTCTTCCACTCTCCCTCAAGACTGAGCCCTCTCTTCTGTCCTTTAGGAAATCCTTGAAAACTCTGCTCTTTTCACACCCCCGCTAAGTCCCTCTTGCACAATCTCGGTGGTCTATCAGCGCCAGGAAACTTATGGTGACAGTGCGCTTAATAAATCTCCCTTAACATAACATAACAGAACTTAATTTAGCTAAACAAGAGAGAAGAAGAAAACTGGTGTACCCGAGTCGATAGATACCACAAATAGTATGTACTGTGCTTGCTAGTGCTACTGTGCCACTATGTGTAGAATTAATTTTATGTTACTGTTTTGCTAGCAGTATTGGTTACAATAGTCTTTTTCTTTTTTGATATAGCTACTCCTTCCCAACCAAAAGCAAAACCAGACAGGAAGGAGTTGGCAGCCATGGCCCGGTGCCGGAAGCTTGAAGCTATCTGCATGGAATATCAGCAGCTTGTGGCTCTGGCGGAGGAGGAGGAGGCGGCAGCAGCTGCAGCCTCCTCCAATGCCCCGGGCCCCAGCCCGGCCCTTCGAGTGGTACGGCACTGCGGTCTAGCAGCCATCCGCTGCACTTCATCCAGCACTTCTGCCCCCCGTGGATGGACTTGTCGAGCTTTTAAGCGCTGCATGCACCTCTGAATGGCAGGTCTAGGAGGTCCTGGTGATTAACCGGCAATAGCTAACTCACCGATAGAGAGCCTGTTGGATTGCCCCATTTTTATTCCTTTTTTTGGTGGGTGAGCATGGGGCTACGTGTGGGAAAAGGTGGGGTTTATATATTTATGGACAATTTTCTTTTTGAATTTATTTAACGGACATTGGTTGGACTCTTTATCTTTTTGGACATTGGGTGGGGTTAGGGAGAGGGGTGGGTCAGGTGTTGTGGTATTTTTTACATTAGTTTATTTTGTTAGGGGATTAAATTATATTTATACTTACACTTTACACTGTACATACAATGTAAATGTTTTGTGTGGAGGTTACTCTTTTACGTCACACGGTTTCCTTCCTTTGCAGCTGCAGGGCCGCAGCCAGTTTTTCATTTAAATAATCTACCGATTTTGTTACACACAAACTGATAGATGCGGTACCTTCACTGAGTGACTTGTCTTACTAGTACTGTCAGTCTCTCCTCCTAGTCTATGCAGTCTGCAACTGGACTCAAGTGTGTGGGTGTGTGAATTAATGAATTAATTTCCATTGTTAATCATGCCTCTCCCAAACTTCTTCTCTTATCTGTGATTGATGTTTAAACTTAGGCACAGCGATGACTGCATGGTGATGATGGTTTGGTTTCCCAAGATGCCATGGTTGTGGTGGTAGTACAGTAGACATTGGCAGCAGCATTTGCAAAATGAGACCGTCATTCACCTGAGAGACACTCTGGAGGGAGTAGTAGAACGAGGGAAACAGCCTTAATAACTAATCTTTAACAACGAGTGTTGTAAACAACAATACTTAAACAATGACCTTTTCATGAACCACGACTTCCTAAACCACGACCTACACAAACAACGACCTCCTCATAAAACTGGCCAATAGATGGCACTGCAACCCACAATTTAGGAAGGGCACGAGTAAGGTACCTACCTAAGTTATGCATCTTCGTTTTGCTGCACCGTGATTGGGAGACTGCAGTGGTTTCCTTGCAGCAAATAATTAGCCTCAAGGTCTTTGAACCAACTCAAAAAAACTATTTCAGGGAAGACACCCTGGGCACTAGTCTTCATCTGAAGCACTACTGGTCTCAAAGGACTCCGAGAGCAGTAGGTTGACTGCCACACATGTCATTTATTTAATTTTTTTGTTATAACATTGCTAAAGTTTGTAAAGTGTGTGTCTTTCTATTTTCAGTATCTTTGCAAAGCTCCGTAGGTTACGTTCACCACCCATGTTCTTTCTTCACTTAAAATTGTTTATTATAAAAGTCATGCTTAATTTTTTTTCCAGGGGTTTCAAACATGCATTTAAAAAAAAACATACTTGTATATTTGGGTAATGTAGCAAAAGATTATTTGTCTTGGTTAAGGAAGTTGTAAAGAATGTAGTGGTTTGGCTGTGTTCGTGATTTAGCCTTCGGGGTTAAGGCTTTCAGTCTTTAAGTAGTAGTTGTTTAATCATACATCAGTACAGTACAGTGCACAAGAAGACTACCAAATAAGAAATCATAATAATGATGATTAGAAATGCTAAAGTAAAATAAAACATAATGGTCGCGAGGATAGCCTAGTACAAGTTATAAACTGTAGTTGACTTGAGTCACTCGACACAAGCATAATCCTTAGTGCTGTAAGGAAAGGGATGATGAATCCAATCGATGCCGGCAATTAATTATGATGGGTTATGTTCCTTTGGAAAAACAATTGACTTGCAAATAAACTGAGCATGGGTGGGCATTGGCAAGCAGAAGAAGATCCTCGCCCTGCTTTGAAATTGAATTAGTGTTGATTTCACCACATCCGCCCCAGCAAGTGTGTGATTAATTATTGGTGTAAATTTAATTTAGTCACACCTCAACATAAATCACACAGCCCAGGGGAAGGGGGTTGGGGTTTGATGAATGGTTGGGAAGGGGTATTTGAGGGAAAGGTTTGACAAAGACAAACAATACATATAGACAACAACAACTGAACACACACAATCTTCACAATCTTGGCAGACAACCATTATATATCTGTTAAGGGAGAAAAGGGAAATTCATGCATGATGATGACTTTATGGTTAATGATGATAAGTAGTACTTACTAACTGGACTAGTAGACAGTACAGGACAGCAGTATATTATTAAATATTAATATGCTATTTGCCTTACCTGTCTGCCCTCAGAGAGACCCAAATTACATACATTGTATGTTCTGATGTACCGGGCTTCCTTTTAAAGCTAGCAAAGAAAATTAAAACATATCTGTGGGGATCAATTATAAGCAAAGAGCAAACATAATAACAACAATAAAAAACACAGTCATAATGATTGGAGAGAAAAAATAAATCAAATTAATTAAAAGATGATGAATAATACTAAAGTTACTGTATGTTATCCTGGTCAACTTGGAGAGTTGGACGCTGCGTCCGTCAATCTTGTGTGCTGCTGCCTGCCTGGCGTATGCAGATAGGTAGGTGAGTGTGAGTTGGTTTTCTCTGTTTGCCACAGGCTAAAGGCCGGCCTGTAAGTGTGGATGGAAAAACAAAATTGATATTGAAAAATCAAGGAGAAAAAAAAGCATGAATTACGGAGGAGTGCAAACACTTTCAGAGGCGGCATTGGCTAAATCATGTCTACTCTGTTGTATGTTTCCAGCATTAATCTACAACAGCAACAGGGCAGAGCAGGCCCAGAACCCAACCAACCTCCACGTAGCTTAGATTTTGACTGAGCCAGACATGTACAAAGCACACATATACAGCAAAATAGCAATTTCCAAAGTAAATAACTAAATCAATGTATGGCTGTCAGTCATACCACTACTACACTCGTGACTACTCGACTCCACCACTACACAGACATGCAGGTCTGCTGTGGTTGTTGTTGACTTGTTTACCATTTATGCCACTTAGTGATTTGAAATGCCCTTAGTTATTCCATCTATCATCTCTGATCCAACTGACTGATTGCGAAGATACTATGTGGTCATCACCAAGGTGTTGTCCATCTCAGTCTGTAGTGTACTGAGTGAGTCCAGATTCCATATTCAAAAATGCAATGGATCTGGCAGCAGTAGAAGTACAATTTTGTTATTAAACAACAAGAAGGGAAACATTGACTTGAGTCACTTTTAGTGTGTAGATTAAGTACTAGTATACTTCGACTTCATGTGCACAACAACAACACAAACACCAATCACTCAGAGTAGGCATCCAATGCATGCCATCATTACCTGTTCCTTCTCATCTTAAGTTACGGGGCAGTCCCACTCGGCTCGGAAAGGAGGATAGCTACAGTCATCATGTTCCACTTCTTTTGGAGGGACTCGATGAGGCAACATTTCTTGTAGTATTCTCCATCCAATGTCTGGCTTGAGGGAAATGGATTTAGGGCGAGTCAGGAGGATGGAGCAGGACTTGGAGGAGTGGATTTAAATGCACACAGCTGCAACTCCAATATGGCAATACAAAGAGAAGACGGTGGTGATGGATTTGTTGCGATTTGAACCAGAAAGAAGAAACACACAAATAATAAAAATAAATAAGGAAGAAAGAAAGTAACAAGTTGAAAGCCTATTTGTCAGGGAAGTGTAGCTCATCCTCAAACTCTGGTGGTTCAACCAGAGGTAGGTAATCTAACACACTACTTCCGTCACCTAAGTCGCTCTCCTCATCTTCCTGCTGTGATTCACGTATTTTGTAATGTTGTAGTATAAAGTGCTGATTAATTTTGATCACATTTTTGGGGCGAAAGACAGGTCCTTTTCACTGTTACAATGGTACCAGCAGCACTGAAAACACGCTCAGAAGAGACACTTGTGACAGGGCAAGCCAGATAGTTTATCGCCAGCATGCTGAGGGCTGGCCATTAGGGCCTTTTCCCATACCAATACACCAATGGGTTTTGATCAATGTAAACCTCTGTTGGGTCATCCAGATAGGCCTAGGCCATCCGCTCAATGCTCAGGGGTGCTCCGCTTTGCTGGGCCTCTTTTGCCTTTGCATCAGCACCGGACCTAACAAGCCATTGCTTTATATACCAATCCTGAGATAATTTTACTGGGGCTGATGATCCTGTTCTTGCTGTTGTTGATAGTGTTGGTGACTGCTGTTAGCCAAACACACAGCCGTTCTTTCTCCAAGTCACTGGCTACCTCCGCTTTTCAAGTTTTCTACTGGGCAACATCCACTTCCAAAAAAGGAATTGATGTCTTAGTGTTCAGTGCTGATTTGTACCGTGGATCCAGAATTGTGGCAGAAATGTAATGTTTGTTTGACACAATCTTAGTTTGCACCCTTGTATTTTCAACTAAGTGAAGGGCTAAGCTCTCCACCAACTCATATCTTTCTTTTTTTTCCTCCACACCTGGGTATATTTCAGACACCACCTTCAGCTGTTGCTCTAGCATGTGCAACAATGGGGTAGCTTGGCCCATAGTACAGTCCTCCATGCTGACTTCACGTGTGAAGAGCTTGAAAGGAAGTAGCATCTCTGTCAGGCATTTAACTAGGCCCCATCGGTCCACTCAATTGCCATGCCTGTCACAGTACCATCCCTTAGTCTTTGCATGTCATAGTCATTGATTGGTCTGTACTGATCAAACAGACGATCAAGCATGTAATAAGTTGAGTTCCAACGTTTTGGGACCTCCTGGATGAGTTCTTTGACTGGCACTCTATGCTCACGTTGAATGATCCTCAGTTGCTTCCGGGCTTTAAAAAAATGGCTGAAATGTGTGCATATTCTTCTGCAGGTGGTCAGTGAGTGGCTGACTCGGTCTTCTTTTTTCAGAAAGTCTTGAACAATGATGTCAATGCCGTGCGCCAAACACAGGACCCTATAATAGCCACCAATGCGCTTGGCCTTAACTATATCACTGCCATTGTCCGTGGCAAAAAAAACAATGTTAAGCCCTGTTGGGTGCAGCCATTCAAAGACCTTGCTGTTAAACTCTTCCAAAATGTTTGCAGCAGTATGAGATTTCTCCATGGCGAACATGGCTGCAGTTGCATGTTTACGAGTGGCAAATAAAATCTCAGCTGTGTCAACAACACCTGCTGCAGATTTCTTTTCTCTAACCCCCACAAAAGAGATCAAGTGTGCAGTGATGCACATGTGATCAGTGGCTTGGCAACTGGTCCACATGTCTGTTGTCAGGTGGATGTTGTTAACAGCACTCTGCTGCAAAGCTTGTCCAAGCAATTCCAGCACGTCATGATATAGTGCTGGAACAGCAACTCTGGCGAAATAGGACCGGCTGGGAACCTTCCATTTTGGGCAGATGGCTGTCACAAATTCCAGAAAACCCACCCCTTCCACAAAAGAAAAAGGTGAAGGTCCAGCGCTAACATTTTCTCCAGCCCCGCGTTGTACAAACGTGCCATTGGTGGTTGCGTTCGTACTGCCCCTCTGACCTAAGCACGCTGACAGTGGTAGGCTGTATTTTTTTCTTTTCTGGTGCTGCTGATACAGGTGACTTCTTGGTGCCAGATGTTGTTGGGCGCAACAACGCACTTTTTTTCATTGTGGTACTCTGTTGCCTTGGTGTCTCAGCCTTACTCTTACTGCGGTGCCACTGAGATGTTTCTGAGGATGATGACGATGTGGGCTGCAGTGGAACCACTGCACTGCTGGGGACAGGGCTACTTTGTGTACCAGACAAAATGTCTCTCCCTTGTTTACCTTCCACCGGGATCGTATCTTCTTCTACTTCTTCATCCCCACCAACAGCAATGGGTGCAGTTTTTTTGTTGCTAATGTGCGCCTCCCACTGGATCATGTGGTGTTTTTTCAGATGGGTTGTTTGGCCTCCGGTACCATTGTTTGTGCCAAGCTTACCCCGACTAACACCTTGTCGACAAATTGAGCATATAGCAACGTTCTCCTCCTTACTGCTAACCGAAAAGAAGCTCCAAACTGGGGATGAACTTTCTTGCGCTGCTGGAGGTACCGCTTGCAATGCCGGATCAACTGGAGGGTGTGCCTGGAAGTTGACTTGCAGTACCACTACCTACTGAGGTGGTGGTTGTGCTGGAGTTAAGTCCCTGCCAGGCCTTTGCAAATGCAAATATGAAAGCTGGAGGTGGTGTTCGCATTACCTGTGTTGGTGGTATCTGTGCCACATCCCTCAAAGCAATTTAGGATGGGATAATAATGTCAGTCTCCATCTCCACTGGGCAGGAGTGATGTTCATGATGACTGGCTTTACATCATCCTCCTCTTCTACATCTACCTGCTTAACTCTAAGGCTTTCTGGATCCTTTCTTTTCCCTAGCCTTGTCTTGTGGCTTGTCTCACTCTCAGACTGAGCTGGTGGCTTCCAAGTGGCATCTAGATCATCAGAAGGGGGGCTTGAAGAAGATGTTGATGGACTAACCTTCCTTTTCCTTGCTAGGGATCTGGAAGACAATGGATTTTCTGAAAAAGTGGCTTACTCTCCTTTTCCTATGCAGGAAGCTCGATTTCCTGAACTGCCCCTACTTTGGGAGCAACAATTACTATTGTGGGTGGTGGTTGCGACTGTTGTTGCGGCTGTTGTTGCGCCTGTTGTTGCCCACTTATCTGCTGAGTTTCCTCCTGCGTTGATTGGGTACTACTTTAAGATAATAATAAGTCAATTTGAGCAATACTGCTCGTTGGCGTTTTCGCGATTAAACTGGCTGTCTCTGCGACACTCATGGGCTTGGGGTGCTGCTCCAAGCTTGCTCTCTGCACACCGCTGCTGCAGGATTATTTTTTGTTTCCCAAAAAACATCCTGGGCGGCACACCAGTCTTGGTAGATGCCACTTCTTCCTTCTTCTGTTCCTTTTTCTCACTGGCAACTTTCTTGGTACTGGCGGCCCTAGTACATTTCTTTGGGGCCATCTTCTTCAGATGTCAGCAGGAAGCACTTGCACAAGTTGCAGAGATGTCTGTGGTCACACGTCACATGATGTCGTGTGCAGCAGGACTTCTGTCTGGCAGTACAACAGGTGATGATGACACGTCCTCCTCAGTCTTTTGTGCACCTAAAAGCAAAGAAGCCAGAAGAACATCAGTGAAATGTTGCATGTGTTGTTGTGGTTTATTTACTACAAGTATAAACAAACAAATATAATATATAACTTAGTGTGTGGTGTTCACACTTGTTAGTGTTATATTATTACATTTTATTAACTCAGTTATTAAAAAAAAACATAACAGCAGTGTAGCCATTTGTGAGACTTTGACAACAGGGGCTTTCATGGTATACTGTGTACACTCAGGAAGGATAGGAAAGAAGAAAAACAAAAACAAAAATACAAATGTAATGGAAGTGGAACCTGTTTGGCAATACTTTGCGCATCACGTCATTCAGGGAGCTGCAGCTGGCAAAGGGGATGGAACTGGTAAGACAAGAGGAACAAAGTATAGACATGCAGGCCTATATGGCACAAGCAGCACACTGCAAAACTACCACCACAAAATGGCCACCAGCCACATGGTCACTCACAGTCACAACAAGCAGGAGGCATGGAAAACAACTAACTCAAGCAGGCCTAAAACAGGCCAGATAAAGGAGGCATGCTAAACAACACAGCTTTAATGCAAAAATGAAAATCCACAGGGCTAAAAAAGTTTGCAATTTACACAACACAAGTACAACCACACCACACACACATCCAACAAAGGCATTTATAATATAACACATCAAAAAGATGAAATACCGAAAAAAACACATTTTTCAATTCAATCCAATGCCATCCATGCCCTAAATGATGTCTAAATTCAAGAGACACCACAGAAACAGTTGTTTCATCACCCATGAATAGCTCTGGGCATACTGGCTGAAAGGAATATATCAGACTAGGCCACAAGCTTGCAGGCCTATGGCAAAAAGCACACTGGCTGGCTCCACAAAATGGCTGCAGGCCACATGGCCAGGCCACCACAACAACAAGAAAGGGAGGACAGACAATGCAGGCCTATGGCAAAAGCACACTGCCTGGCTTCACAAAATGGCCACCAGCCACATGGCCAGGCCACCCATTACAACAATAAAGGGAAGATAGACAATGTAGGCCGATGCAAAAGCACACTTCCTGGCTCCACAAAATGGCAGTCACCCACATGGCCAGGCCATCCTCAACAACAAGAAAGGGAAGACAGACAATGCAGGCCTATGGCAAAAGCACGCTGCCTGGCTTCACAAAATGGCCGCAAGACACAAGGCCAGGCCACAACAACAAGAAGCATGAGCCAAGAGGAACAAAGGAAAGACATGCAGGCCTATATGGCAAAAGCAGCACACTACTAAACTACCACCACAAAATGGCCACCAGCCACATGGTCACTCACAGTCACAACAAGCAGGAGGCATGGAAAGCAATGAACTCAAGCAGGCCTATATATGTCCAGACAAAAGAGGCATGCTAAACACAGCTTTAATGCAAAATTGCAAAAACGAAAATCCAAAGGGCTAAAAAAGGTTTGCAAGTTACACAACAACCACACCACACAAATCCAACAAAGGCATTTATTTAACACACACAAAAAAAAGTGAAATACCCCCCAAAAACTTTTTTGCAATTCAATCCAATGCCATCCATGCCCTAAATGATGTTTAAATTCAACGTTCACCACAGAAGCTGTTGTTTCATGCACCCATGAGTAGCTCTGGGCCTACTGGCTGAAAGGCCTGTTTATTGGGCCAAACTACTGGACTAGTGAATTAAATAAATATTGCAAATTGATTACAAAAGTGGGGAAAAATGTAGGGAACTTTGCAACATGTTTCCTTTATAAAACAAAACTAGTAGAAAAATAACATACAAAGAAAAACAACTAGGCCCTTACTGAAATCACAGACCACCCACCCACAACAATAAATTAAAAAATAACGATGAAAAGTAACAGAAAATGTAGGTGGAATGCCCCAATCAAACAAACAACACCAATTCTTACTTGTAAAATCTCAAATCCAAAAGTCCTCAAATCCAATGATATATGATGCAGCAGGCACAAAGAGTGATCCTCAGCTCCAAATCCAAATATAAATTTACCAGGACATGGACAAAGCACTGGGAGGAGCCTGCTGGACGGGAACAGGAAGTTGGAGACTCTGGGGCACTTCCTTCCCCTTAAAAAAAAGCAAAAAAAGAAAAAGGACTCCTTGCACAAAAAAGTACAGCCAAATGTCAATCTGAGGAGGTTTTTTCATCCAAATCATGATTTTCGAGAAAGTTTTATGCTGCTCGAGAGATATTCTTCTCCAGATTGCAAATTCTGCGTGTTCGAGATCGCGATCTTCACGGAACTTCCCCCGGATGTCTGATGGCGTGTCCGAATGATGTGTTCGTGATAGCACACTCTCGCAGGATCGCTCGGCCGGCTATCAAAAAATCTTGTGGCACATGCGAACAGATAGGAAATCTCGTCGGCGAATGCAGGGACCCCGGTCAAATGCTACCTCGCATGCGAAAACGCATTTTGAAAGCACGAACAAGAAAAAAACTCCGCCACGGTTCGCAGAGTTTTTGCTTACTCCGCGTTCTATGCTGAACGTGGAGTTGCCGAAAAACCACGAGCAGAGCAGATTCTAACACCCAGGGTTACTTTTAATCACAACTTTTGACTTGCCCTTAATGGACCTTAGGGTTGAAATGCAGGACCTCTGCAACAGCAGAAGCTTCCTAATCCATTAGCCCCCTCCCTCTGACTGCCTCTGGCAGTTCTATGGGGCTGAGGTGGGGGTCACCATTAGCACGGCAGCCGGGCCCAGACCTCCCATCCCTGCAAGATTTAAAAGCTTTTGTTCAGCAAAGATCGATGGATATCAGCATGCATAGCCTGTGATATCAGAAGTTGTCTGTTATACATTTCCTGTTATGGTGGTTTTAAATCACTGCTCTGTTGATTTTCATGTCACCAAAAATTGAGTTTTATTAACATCTTTGTTGAAAGAGAACAATGATACAACGCAAGCAACAAACAAACAAAAATAAGAACTGCCCCGCGAAAAACAAGAGATGAGGTCCACTGTGATCCTTGAATGGTGTTGTGTGCCCACCGATCCGGGTGAGATAAAATGCATTGGTGGCTTTTGTACCAACACAGGCGCAGTGATGATTGCGCTAGACATAGGCAGGTCAAAGTGGGAGTAGGCTATCAAAGATGCCAGAGCAAAGAGCAGAACCCAAGTGTCTGGTTGGGCCCAGGCATCTGGTATGTAAAACGGAAACACACATGTAGTGTGAGGTTTATTACAGCAAAGGAAAACATCTGTGGCAAAGCTGCCCATCATGTATTCAAGCCTGTGGCTATGGAACGCCTCATAAGCATATTTATACCATGTGGTTCCCCCGGAAAGGTGTTCTGGGGGCTGTCAGGCCTGCAGTAACCACACCAGTTTGCCCACAGACATTGGCCCAAATGTCACCCTACACCTCCCAGGGACTTATATTCATGAACCTTGGAAACGTTTTCTCTGAATTTAGGCACGCCCCTTGGAGCTGGTACTTTTGCACCTTGGCTCTGAAGTTCGGGCACCCCCTGTTTGGTTGGACATAAAGCTGCAGGAGCAGCACAGTAAATGTAAAAATAAGACTATGAGACACGTTTTAAAGTCTCGCTTTGGGATGCAGCATGAATGCGCTGCCATCGCTTTGCAAGGCATGAAGTATACACTATAGATGGAAGCTTCATGAAAGCTCCGCCCACTCTCCGCCCCCATCTTTTTCATTGGGTTGTCTCTTGAAAGCTGCCTTCCAATTGGTTGTAGGCTTGTTAGTCCCTCCTTAATGACGAGCATGTCGTCATTTGTGTTCTTCCACGGCTACTGGCCCCTTTACTGACAGCACTCTTTTCATCCCGTGCCTCCTCCCCCTGTTTAATTCTTATCCTGTCTTTGGAGATCCTAGTTATGGCCATGCTTCTTTTTAAAGGACATACATGAACTGTGGCTTCTCTTCCAGCCCCTCTCACAATCGCTGTTTCATAGCTGGAGTTTTCAGCTCGACTTTTTCAGGCCGCCTGGCCTCAAGATCCTGTGCGCGTGTTAAAAAGAGGAGTGAGTGTGGGCGCTGCATGTCTTCCAGGCACCTTCCTACATGCTTTATCCCTTTTAATGTGTCGCAATAAAAAAGAGATAACGTGTGGTGGGAATGCTGTTAGCAGTGAGGGGCCTCTGAGGACACGATTAGTTACAATCTGTCACACCACACTCACAGAGAAAGGTGTGGTTGGGACAGATAACCTGCTTCCGGTACAAGGGCATCTCTATGAATGGGGTTGTAGCTCAGTGGTAGAGTGCATGCTTTGTATGTATGGGGCCCCGGGATTGATCCCCCGCATCTCCACTACTTCATCTCTCAATATGAATTATCTATGTTTCTAGGTGACAGCTACTAACTTAGCCCACCGCCATGTACTATATTATTAAAAAATAGTATTCATTGTTGTATGGACCACAAATAATATCTATAGAGCAGCATTGTATTGGCGCTGGTAATGGCTAAAGAAACGAGTAGAATTTAGAAAGTCACTCCCTTGTCTGGTGTCACAGTTTCTCAATCACGTGCACAGTAATGTTAGAAACCTCAGTTTATATTTTTTATTGTCAAGAAAATCAATAAAAATAAAGAACCCGCAAAAATATGGAAACTGAGAGGCAGTGCGCAAAAATACAGTCAAAAACAAACTGAAAGCATGCGGTTAGACAACATGAAAAACTCGGGGTTGGCACAATCATACATATTTAATAGGACAACATTCAATGTTATACTTAATTTGATTGTGTTAGATTAGGAACACTCTTTAAACAGACAAAAGAGAAAAAAAGCAATCTTTTCTTGCACGATTGTAGTTCTGTGAGAAAGCAAGGGATGTGTTTCTTTCTGGCTGGCACCAAATGTTATGGTTCCAGTTTAGAGTGTGAAAGCAGTTCATTAATTTTACATCAGAAATCTCTTCCAATACAAACAACGTCACACACTAGCCAGCTTGTATGTTCTTTGTCTTCAAAGATTTCGTGTCCAGGTCTTTTGTGTCAGCGGGTGTAGCTCAGTGGCAGAGTGCATGCTTCGCATGCGCAAGGTCCCGAATTAAATCCCTGGCATTGCCATTCATTTTAATAAAAATGTTCTTTTCTGCTTGTTTTCATTTACTCTCTTTTATTAAAATATGTATCAAGTCTGATTTATCTTTCTCCAAAGATGATCCCAAATTATCTGGCGACAGAAGTAACGTCATGCCTAACTCTAGCACCTGCTGTGTTTTAGTGTTACTTACAGTCTACATACGACACAGACACGTTTTTTAGCACTTTCTCGTTACTTTGTCGCTATATCTTGTTTTTCATATCTTTGCCATGACAGATATGGGTTTTCACATAAGCCGTTAGTTCGCGGCTTACCGACAAAGGCAAGGTTGTTTAATTAGCTGTGTTGCAACAACTATATGATCGAAGGACCAGGTATCAACACATCATATGGTCTGTGCAAGACATCAGTGCATTATTTACACCCAGAGATACACCTGATAGACCGTTTCTAAATCACTGTAATGGGATTGAGTGCTAAAATATAGTTGAATGTTGGAGAAAATAACAGCATACACCCGCAGCAGTAAAAAGATGAGATACAACCAGGAAATACAACCGCACTAAAAACTGCACAGAAACCAGTTAAAGCTAAGTAACTTTAATTGGTTCCGACCTGGAACTACTTTCAGAGGCGGTACAAAAGGGGGTGGTGATGGACGGAGCATCAGAACCAATCAAACACTCACACCCAGTCAACAGATCTGGGTTTGATCCATCACCGTTCTTTAGCCCACTCTGCCACCCCAGTTCAGACATGACCATATGCAAATCAGTCTGACCCTGTGCCTCATGGGAACAGTCCAGCCCGAACCGCCAAGCCATGCCTTCCCTGGACCGGAAACAAGCTTCCTAGGACCGGTTTCTGGCATTTTAGCCGTCTTCAGCCAGGCTTGCTTGAATCCAGTGGCAAAGTGAGCAAGGGACTCATGTCTGAGCATACCCTGCCAACTTATGGCGAACATGCTCCGTCCATCACCAGCTCTGAGGGCGTGGGTACGGGCCGTACCACCATAGTTGTGGTGATGTAGGGGTACGGACCGTACCCATGCTCTGAGGGCGTGGGTACGGGTCATACCACGCGTACCCCTACGTCACCCCAACTATGGTGGTACGGGCCGTACCCACGCTCTGCGGGCATGGGTACGGCCGTACCACCATTGTTGGGGTGACGTAGTGGTACAACCCGTACCCACACTCTGAGGGCGTGGGTACGGTCCGTACCACCATAGTTGTGGTGATTTAGGGTTACGGACCGTACCCACGCTCTAAGAGTGTGGGTACGGTCCATACCCCTAAATCACCAGTACATCAGTGATACAAGGCGTACACACGCCACGAATGTTGTCATAGGGCCTGGTGCAGCATCTAACCAGTATATTGGGGGGTGTGTATGCCCAGGAGAGCAGTGTACTGCACCAAGCGTGCAGGCGTGTGGGTGGGTGTCTGCCTAGGATTCACATCAGTGGACAGAGACATGTGAGGGGTGGGTGCATATCACTCCCAGCATTGCCCCGAGATATGTGAGGGGTGGGTGCCTATCACTCGCAGCATTGGACAGAGACATGGGGGTGGGTGCAGAGGAATACCGGAAGCGGACAGAGACACATAAGGGGTGGGTGCATATCACTCCCAGCAGTGCCCAAACATATGAGGGGTGGGTGCATATCACTCCCAGCAGTTCCCAGACATATGTGAGGTGTGGGTGCCTATCACTCCCAGCAGTGCCCAGACATATGAGGGGTGGTTGCATATCACTCCCAGCAGCGCCCAGACATGTGAGGGGTGGGTGCATATCACTCCCAGCAGTGCCCAGACATATGAGGGGTGGTTGCATATCACTCCCAGCAGTGCCCAGACGTATGAGGGGTGGGTGCATATCACTCCCAGCAGTGGACAGAGACATGGGGGTGGGTGCAGAGGAATACCAGCAGTGGACAGAGACACATGAGGGGTGGGTGCATATCACTCCCAGCAGTGGCCAGACATATGAGGGGTGGGTGCATATCACTCCCAGCAGTGCCCAGAGATATGTGAGGGGTGGGTGCCTATCACTCCCAGCAGTAGACAGAGATATGTGAGGGGTGGGTGCATAGCACTCCCAGCAGTGCACAGACATGTGAGGGGTGGGTGCCTATCACTCCCAGCAGTGCCCAGATATGTGAGGGGTGGGTGCAGAGGACTCCCAGCAGTGCCCAAACATATGAGGGGTGGGTGCATATCACTCCCAGCAGTGCCCAGAGATATGAGGGGTGGGTGCATATCACTCCCAGCAGTGCCCAGACAAATGAGGGGTGGGTGCACATCACTCCCAGCAGAACCCAGACATGTGAGGGGTGGGTGCCTATCACTCCCAGCAGTGGACAGAGATATGGGGGTGGGTGCAGAGGAATACCAGCAGTGGACAGAGACATGGGGGTGTGTACATCATCCTCAGATTACCACAACTCCATGGGTGTATGAACGCATCCCCAATGTGCGACTATATTGAGAGTGCATAACAACACATCACTGACAGCAGTGTCCCACTCCCATGAGGATGGATGTCCTTCCCCCACTGCATGACACACCACATGTGTGTGTGATGACAAATGACACATGCATACCCACCCCTGGCGTATGCAGCACAATACACACACTGAGATCATGCCACAAGACTGTATAGTCATGTTAAAGCCTACTAAACTAAGAGAGCCAAAGGGAACACACACTGTCACGCACATTCCAGGACTGATAGGAATGTACAGGTGCTGGGGCAGCCACCAAGTTGTTTTCTCCCATGGAAGGAAGAGGGTGGAGTTCCCACAGATACAATGCCCACAAATGTGAGTCAGGTGCCCAAATACCCTGCAGAACAAGTAACATATGTGTGCTAGGCTGGGAGTACACACATGCATAGTGCGTAAAAGGGACAATTTCTACATGAAGGCATGGCAACATACACTATGCACAAGTACAGTGACTACCAAGGATGGCACAGACGATGCAGGCGGAGACATTGCTCAGCAGGCATGGCCATAGTGAGGGGATCCGTCACCCATCAAGGAAATTTAGACACAGGTCAGCACAACAATTGTGCAACTCCCTGCAGGGAAGATGTCAGGTACCACAGAGGAAGGAACAATCCTTGGGACAATGTTTCCAAACACAAAGAGCATATGCGCCCAAAGAATCTTTGCAGAGACCTTGTGATGGCACGCAGATACCAGGGTCCACCCCATGAGCAGCAGACTACAACATTTCCCAGACACCTAACACATTATCACCACCCCAACTCATGGAGCATCATCACCAACATCAATACCAGAAAAGCAATAGTGTTCAAAGGAAAAACAAAATGCTTTATTCAGCATTAAATTGAAAAGGTATCAAAGGACACTATTTACAAAGGCCATAGGCCAGTCCAGATGCGAAGTCCTGGGGGGGACACATGGCCACGCGTCTCCCCTAGCTTGCCTGCACATTAGACACTTCATGTTCATCCACTGGGGGGGGGCATCATGTGGGGAAGGACCAGGCACCACAGGGACAGGAGGGGGAAGGGTAGGTGTTGTGGGTGCAGGGACGGACGACTCCACCACAGGGGGTGGGGCAGCGCCAAAGGTGGTGGTTAGCAGGGCGCTGCACACTTCGGCAAGCTCGTCCAGCGTCTCCTCTGTACCCGAAGAAACCACAGGCCCCATGGAGGGGGGGGTTCGGAGGGTTGGGTTGCAGCGCTACTGGGGGAGGTGGTGGACAGGGGCGGACTCAACTCCCCTACCCGTGGAGTGCCTTGCCCGCTTGCGGGCTGGTGAACCAGTGGGGCTGAGGCCCAGCACAGCCAAGTAGGTCTCCTTCTCAGATTGTGGGGCAGGGGAGCCGAGGGGAGTGACATTGGAGGGACTGGGGAGTGAGGAATGCGGACTCCGACTGTGGCTGCATGTCTGCCTGTGTGCCCCAGACCCAGTGGGTGTGCCTTCTTCCCCCTGAGTGTGCGTGACAGGAGGTGTGCGCTTGCCCTTCCGTGTTGGTGTGCTGCCTGTGTCTGGTGGGGTGCGTGCCTGGGAATGTCTGGGTGTGCTTGGGACAGGCATGGGAGTGGGAAGTGTGGATGGTGCAGGGGTAGGGGGGGACGAAGCGCTACAGGAGACTCACTGCTGCCGTCAGTGACGAGTCCATGGACCTCAGCAACATCCGTTGTTCAGACATCGCTGATGAAATGCCCTCCATGTACAACACCACCTGTGTCAGCAGTCTGGTGTGGCCATGGAGGACACTCAGCAGTGATGTCTGGCCAACCTGCAACTGCAGCTGAATATCCACAGACTCGGCAGTGAGGGCAGCAGGGGAGACAGGGGCAGGGGGTGCGGTGCCTGGCACGAAGGAGACATGTTGTTGCCCTACACGGACAGAAGGGCCTGGAGCAACTGGGAGGGCGGTGATGGGAATGGAGGGGGCGGTGACAGATGTAGTGCTGCTGCCAGCTGTTGGAGCAGCCTCCGCCCCCTCTGGGAGCTCAGCCTCGGACCCGTCAGCGTCGTAGTCGGTGTTGGTACTAGACAGGTCCTCCGCCTGACTCCTCTCGCCCTCCGTGCCACTTGCTGCGCCAGACTCACCAGCACTGGTGGCACCGGTGCTGGATCCCTCCTCCACATCCGTGCAGGTGTCTCCCTCGGTGCCCCCCGATGATGCAGTGGGCAAGGTGAAGAGACAGGAAATAATCAGACACCTGTATACATATGACACATGAGTCCAAACAAAATAGGTCACAGTGCAGATCAGGAAATGCATCATGAGTAACATCTAGAATACTCCGCACATATGTAAGCCCTGCACTCTCCAGTTGGTTGACCCATCATGCCACTTGGAAACAATGAAAATTAGGACACAACAGCAAATAACTCGATATCCAATTATACAGAGGATATGGTGTTTGGGAATTGTTGAGCACAGCCAGACTATGAAGGCATGCCACCTCTTGTTCACTGTGAAAGAAACAGTATTGGTGCACCCAAGGCCAAATAACAGACGCCAATGCTGAAGGTGTCCCCACACTCAGAGACCTGTGAGTAATTTGGAAAGCCAAAAGAAATACATTGTGAACCCTTGGGAATCACAACACTTTACACAATCGACGTGTTTTGAATGTGTGATTGTGCCACTTTTTGATCAGAACACACATGTGCCTGTATTACAGAAGTCACACAAGGAGGTGCACACAAAACTACATTTACACAGTCATTGTATGAGCTGGCAGCCTAAATAAAATAAACCACTGTAAAGAAGAAATGGGGTATCAGTAAGTACATATACATGGCACCACGGTGGTCTGGAGGACTTGACACTCGTAAGTTGGTATCAGCAACAATCAAGGGGCCCGATTCACAGAACAAACTTAAGACAAAATCCTAAACTTAGTACCATTTTGGTATTCACAGAATGCACTTACTACTTCTGGTATTCACAGAATGAACTTACTACTTTTTCGATTCACAGAATAAACTTACTACTTTTGCTATTCACAGAATGGATTTACGACTACTAAACTTACGTCCGCACTCGGGCCGGAAATTCCGGCCCGGAGGCGGAGCTTCCGGGCCGGAGGCGGGGCTTCCGTCCCGGAGGCGGAGCTTCCGGCCCAAAGGTGGGGATTCCGGCCAGTGGCGGAGATTTAGCCATGGCCAAAATCACCGCCTCCGGGCCGGAAGCTCCGCCTCCAGGCCGGAAGCTCCGCCTCCGGGCCGGAATTTCCGGCCCGAGTGCGGACGTAAGTTTAGTAGTCGTAAATCCATTCTGTGAATAGCAAAAGTAGTAAGTTTATTCTGTGAATCGCAAAAGTAGTAAGTTCATTCTGTGAATACCAGAAGTAGTAAGTGCATTCTGTGAATACCAAAATGGTACTAAGTTTAGGATTTCGTCTTAAGTTTGTTCTGTGAATCGGCCCCAAGGACTTACCCAAATGCAACCACACTGTGGGAACATGTATATGTATAATCTCTAAACAAATTTTTTCCTAACTGTGCCTTTGTTTTAAATGTGCCAGCTTGTCCCAGAAAAGTGTAAAGGTGGTGTCTTGTGCACTTCCTTGGGAGACATCTGTCATGCAGGCACATTATTGTCATTCACCACAAAACATCAAAGTCATGCATATCATCTATTGAGACATGTTGACAAGTGTAGTGCGTGCCAACGCACACGACTGCTTGACTAACAACTTGAATCATGCCACCTGTCACATGGCCATCCGTACCATGATGACACATTTGGCAACACATCTGACCCACTACCTGTCATGTGGAGTGGCACACATGTCCAAACACAGGACAATGCATTAGCTAATGGCCCTGCAATTGTGTCGGAATAAGGAGCACCTGCACTGAGGAGACACCCTCATGGGAACCAAGATTGTCCACACAGATGTCAGCACACACAGACCAAACTACGTAGCATCTGGACCACACACCGGTGCCAAAAATGGATGAGCAGGAACCATGTCTTTTAACTTTTGACACATGCTGCAAAGCACAAACATTAAACCCTGCACAACATGACTGGGTCACTGCATGTTGAGTGTCTGTCCAGACAATTATCACACACAGGTCAGACCTAGCAAGGAGACATACGTTTTGGACATGTAGGCCTTGCCCGCACAACCCCCCCCTACCTGAGACAATGTGATTGAGTACTTACACCTCTTAATCTGGGTTTACTAAAATGTGCATCAAGAACTCCTAAATGTACTCAACATCACCTCGTGAGGCTGACCACACATATTAGTGAAAAACAACTATCATCAGATAGTTGTACATAGACACACAGGCACTGGCAAGTGTGAGTATGCACAAGCCAAATGGGGTCACCCTGTACAATGGACACATGTAGCACACTTTACGTAAATACAAATGAGACCAGGGAAAAATGCCACAGAGACCAACCTATGCTGAACACACCGAGAATGTCCACAGTGTTGGATGACACACATGATTCCTAGGAAAAGGTGTCTCAGGGGACTGTAGTGGGCACACTGCTCCATGGTCCTGGAATGATCTGACTGTAACAGGAGCAACCGTCCTGGCACTATGCATATCTCCCACTCATGCACATCATGTCTGAGGCCACAACATCGGTCATGCATGCTGCAAGTCTGTTTATTTTAAACCTCACACTCCTATGTTGAGACTCAGCATTAGTGCCAACAATTATGGACCCCCAAATGACTGAACAGGACAGGGCACAGGCAAGGTACCAACACATGTCACAGACCACTCCCATACATGATGCAGCAAGCATTGTGCACTTGGATTGACTGGCAGCCTAGATGACCATGTGCAAGAGTGATTACCCCCAGACCAGGGAACACATGTCAAGGAGGGGAAGGGAGGAAGAACAGCCCCGGTTGACTTGGGGCAACAGGATATGCACTGCACATATAAACCCTGGCAGTGTATCCATGTGACTGAGCACTTCCTAAAGCTGGTGTCACACAACAAACACACATGTACCTACCCCATCCATCCTTGCTGCTGTCCCTCCTGTAACCGCCTATCCATGTCAGGGAAGACCACCGCCAGGACACGCTTCATCTGGTGGGTCAGTCATCGACGCCCGCCCTGGGGCGTGGAGGTGAGTCCCCCAGCAGGACCCGGGCGATCCTCCTGGTCCAGCACCGGATGTCCTGCCAGCCTTTCCTCACTTGCGGTAGGCGCTGACACCGACCCTCCACCGACATCACGGCCCTTACGGCCCGCTTACAAATTCTCCCCTTCTCATAGGCGGTTACCTGTGAGGATGACAAAGTGAGACAACATCACTACACCTGCTCCATGTCACAGAGACACACATTTGAACATCTTAGCTTTTTTTAACAGGGCATAGTATGCTGCCAACTAATAGCACCTTTGACATAGGGACATTAGTCTCTGGGGAAGCCCCAATGCACTACATGGCATTGAAAGTACACAGGTGGCATGAGGGGTGCGACACACTCCCTGATCATGGCTCACACAGTGCATCACAAGCAACACAAGGCTGATGGACAGCACCTCAATGCAGTCACATGCCCCAGGCCACTGACGCAACCTCAGCAGAGTACACAGACACACACAGGCACAGATCAATCACCTGCCATTGGCAACAGTGGATACAAACCTCACTCTGCACATATGCCACTTGCCTGGGGGGTGTCACAGGTGTGGGGCTAGCTCAGCACGTCAGACACACAGCACGGATTCCTTCTTACATCAGATGGGTAGAGCAGTTGCCTCCTCCATGCAGCTGTGGTGCAACACTCCACATAGACACTCACCCACATGACAAGGAACATTCACACACACCAACGTCCAGTGGGCGTACACATCATTTGGACACTCTCACCGCAGCTCCACTCAACTGACACACATCTGTGGGTACAGTCACCTGTCACACCGGGGGGACCACTGAATCACCTCAGGACTATAGAACAATAATGCCCAAGAGGATTAGCCAGGCTGAATGTGCCATGCACCATGCAGTGATTGTCACAGTAAGCAGAATGCAAGTGAGGAGTGCAGACATGAACTACATTATGCTCTGCATGAAAGACATAAGGCATTCCCTCCCCTGGGACCCACTGTAAACAACATTGCATGTCTGTCACACCTGGACACAATGCCAGAAGTGACAGTCACAAAAAAGATGCACAGTCAAAGCTAGTGGAGTCAGCACTCACCTGCTCCCCTGGTCTTCCATACAGGCTGGGGTACTGTGGGAGGATGACGTCCAGCAACGCCTCATTCTCCTCCTGGGTGAAAGGCTGGGCCCTCTCCACAGACCTGGACATGGTGACAGAGGAAGCAATGACAGCATCAGTGGTGTCCAATGAAATGTTGTGCAGGCAAGTGCCCTTTCATGGGTTCTGGCTGCCTTATATCTACCTTGCTGGGCTGTTTCATTTACAGGAGTACAGAGTGATTGGTCAGACTCATTTGCATCCTACGTTTCCTCCAATCCCTTTAAACATACACCAGTGAGTGCCTTTGCATGGTTCAAAATTTGAGCATCATGTCAAGTCAACACCCACTTTGCAACATTGTATATTGTCTCCAACTGACTTTTGCTGGCCACCTGATGGAAAAATTTGAACTGGAAACTCGGTCTCCATGACAACCAGCATGCATTTAGGCCATAATACTTGTCCCTCATGTGTCCCCTATGTAATTTTACAATCCACACACAGGTACGGTGCGTCTCACACGTACCCCTACGGCACCAGTTGCACAGTGCGTTTGACACGTACGTGTACCACCAGTGGTACACGTACGTGTACGACCAGTGTGTACACGTACGTGTACGACCAGTGTGTGCATGTACGTGTACGACCAGTGTGTACATGTACGTGTACCCAGTGTGTACACGTACATGTACGACCAGTGTGTACACGTACGTGTACGACCAGTGTGTACACGTACGTGTACTACCGTAGTACACGTCCATGTACTACCGTAGTACACGTACGTGTACTACTGTAGTACACGTACGTGTACAACCAGTGTGTACATGTACGTGTACCACCAGTGTGTACACGTACGTGTACCACCATAGTACACGTACGTGTACACACTGGTCGTACACGTACGTGTACTACCAGTGTGTACACGTACATGTACCGCCAGTGTGTACACGTACGTGGACTACCATAGTACACGTACGTGTACGACCAGTGTGTACACGTACGTGTACTACCGTAGTGCACGTCCGTGTACTACCGTTGTACACGTATGTGTGCACACTGGTTGTACACGTATATGTGGACGGTCCGTACACACACACGTACTCCTACGCCAACACCAATATAGTGATACGGACCGTACACACGCCCTCAGAGCGTGTGTACGGTGCGTTTCACATCTTCCACTGGTGATAGGAGGTGCACAGGAAAGGAATGGAGGTCTCAGACTCGCACAAGGCTGTACATCAAGTCATTGTCAGTGCAGTCCTTCTTGTGCAGGGCCTATGTGTGTCAGGCAGTGATATGGCACATGTCTCCTCATGTTTTTGCACAACAAATGTGTGATGACCTGTGAACACATGCCATGTGTGATGGGGCACTATGTGGCACACTTCCCCTTCACATTTTGCACATGTGTGCATGTAGTACAAATGTGTCAAGCACTGCATCACTGGTATGGCACAGTCACCAACACCCGCAACTGTCCCCTGATGCCAGGGACAGGGACACTAACACCTGACATCTCACTACCAGCGTGCCCCGATGTGACTATGTCGTGTGTGTCATGTGTTTCCATAAGCTTGCTGTTGGTGTTCCGTCAACTGCATCTGCTGTTGCTGCATCCAACATGTGTCTGTGCATAGATGGCCATGGCACACATATACGCACACCATGCCACATGTGGACTCACACGTTACATGTGTCTGGATGCTTCGAACATGTTCTTTTGACATGAGGACATATCTGCGTTGTCTCCATGTCTGTGTTTTATTTTTTCATGTGTACCCCTTCATCGCAATGTGTGTGAGCTGCTAATTTTTAATGACATGTGCTCTGTGAGTCTAGCTTGCCGCCAGCTGTATGTATGAGATGACATCCTTCAAATGCAGATATGTGGATGTATGTCACTCCTGTGATGTCTCTGGCTGTTCATTTACGCTGGCCCACAGCTTGTTTCAGGCCATGTAATGTAGAACTTGACAATCAACGGTTGTAGCTGGCTCTTCGTAGGAGTCTCACCTGGCTGGCATACGTGTCCTGGATGTATTGCACAGACCAGACTCTGTATTTAGCAGATGTGTATTAGCTGTTGAACATGTGCTCAGTTTATTGACATTGGTGTTGTAATGTACTCACTCTTCGTTATTCCTTCCAAATTTCTGCAGGGCACCGCCTCTCCCCCGACCAATGCCAGACTTGGGTGCCATGAGGGAACGTGACTGCATAAGACGCTACCGCTTCTCGCAAGAGCTGATTGAGCACTCGACCGCCCGGCTGGAACCACACCTCCAACCGCTACACAGGTATCCAAATGCGCAGACCCCCAAGATGAAGGTGATGGCAGCCCTACATTTTTTTGCCACCAATACGTTTCTATTCACCATAGCTGATGTTGGTGGCATGTCCCAGACCATGTTCAGCCGTGTCCTGCATGATGTTTTAGAAGCCATGTTGGAGCACCTGGATGAATTCATCCATTTTCCGACTTGTGAGCAGTTGACAGATGTCAAGGGTGAGTTCTATGCCCTGGGAGGGATGCCCTATGTAATTGGGTCCATTGATGGGACACATGTTGCTTTGGTACCACCACAGGCACAGGAGGTAGCCTATCGAAACCGAAAACATTATCACTCCATTAGTGCCCTTGTGGTGTGTCTACCTAACATGCTGATTTCACATGTCTGTGCACGTTTTCCAGGGTCAGCACACGATGCCTACATCATGAGGCGTAGCAGGGTGCCACAAATGATGCTGCGGCTGCACAACGAACGAGCATGTCTTGTTGGTGGGTATACTCTGTTTGTCCTGTATTTAGCTGTATCTTTGTATCTTACAGCATCTCCTGACCCACTTCTTTACATGATGTTTCCATGTAGGGGACTCTGGCTATCCCAACATGCCATGGCTGATGACACCTCTTCGCAACCCCAGAACAGCTGCAGATCACCGTTACAACAACACCCATGGGCAGAACAGGCGAGTGATTGAGAGGAAGTTTGGCCTCCTGAAGAGCCGATTCCGGTGCCTTCACAAGACAGGCGGCTCCTTCTGCATACTGCACCACATGGCAGTGGAGAAAGCTGTGCCACTCATCCTGGATCCGGATGAGCAGGAACATCCACCCGTGGAGGATGAAGGGCTTGGTCACGAGGCAAGTGAGGAGGAGGAGGAGGACATCCGGAGTCAGCTCATACGCAACTTCTTCTCATAATGGTGAGTTCCTGGGTCTGAGTGTGCACGCTTTGAGCCTTGTGTGGCATGTGTTGCAATGTGTGTGTCCAGCTGACTGTATGCTAAGTGACTTAGAGGTGTGTTCTGTTGTGTCACTCGAGTGATGATGTCATTCCACACATTGTAGCTGAGACAGTAATTTAAAACTAGCATGGTGACAACCTTATTCCTGTAGAGTAAATGACCATGCATGCGGTTGACTATCTTTTCGCTGACTTCTTGTGTGTCTGTCATCCCCAGGTAGTTGCGCATGCTGTCTGCTCGTGGCATCGTTGGGCTCCTGCTATTCCTCATGAGTATTGCAACGTGTGCTGAATCAGCGTTACATGCATGGACATGGTGAAAAGTCTCCTTTGGGTAAGGATTGCAGCAAGGCATTTTGGGTGTGGTAGTTGTTTGGAATGTGTGGGCACTGCTCCTGTGCAGGTTTTGTTACTATGCATACATGTCGACTCACCATGGGGCACATGACATGTAGCATGACTCCCATGAATTGATAGTCACCCTACGTGACAGTCATCTGTAATGGGATTGTGGAGTGTGATGAAGGCATCAATGTGTGTAAAACTTCCCTCTGAAACATACTGGAGGCTACGGGTGGACATAGTGTGGGACATCCCCATAAGAGGCTCAATGGGGAATTGCAGCCTCTCCGTGTGCAGCAGGGGTTGTTTGGCTCACCCCCTTCACTTGTGTGCCAGTTCAATGGATTTACAGCATCTGTGGTGTGAAGGGGGTGTCCAGTGTAGGTCCCACATGTTCAGCAAAATGACCTGTGAGTCTGTTCATATTGATGCATTTCCCTAGGTGTGAGCCTGAGTAATAAAGGTGTTCCTCACCCTCCAATGTGCCTCATCTCTGTCAATGCAGGTCTCTTGCCCCTGTGCATGAGGTATCTATGGCATAGTTGTCAAAGATTGTGCATATGAGTCTATCTGTAGATTAGCAACATGCATGCTGTTCTTCATGGATTAGAATCTCTATTGTGCATGAAGTCCATGGTTGTGTATGTATTTGGGCATGTTGGTCCCCACAACGGGCCTTCAACACCTGCTAAGGGTGTGTTTCCTGTGCGCAGCTCGGCCTTCAGTTTCCTGATCCGGTGTCAGTCATCTTTGGTGATTGTGCATCCATTGTCTCTGGGTGTGCCATGGAAATGCGGACACTCCTTCCTTTACATACGCCTGTTGCAGTTGTCCTTTCTGACATCCTTGTCTTTGTGTGCAACTTGTGGCATATTTTCCAGGACATGCCTCCTGCTGCTGCAGCCCCTGCAGCAAGGGCACACAGAGTTTCCGGATTTGACAACACACACGTCTCAAAGATGCTCCTCCCTTCCTCCCTCCACCCATTCATTTGGCTGTCATCAGCTTGTCTGTGCCACTGTTGCGGCCACGCGGTGCCAAAGGCTGGACTGTCTGCACATGCAACGTGCACATTGCATGACCCTCATGTCCTTGCATGACCAACATCACACTACAGTCTGATGTTGCAGCCACCCTCCAAACAATGTCCATCCGCATATCTACGTCCTGCTCTCAGGCATACATTAAGCGCACACACAACACCTTTGCATGATGAGTGTGCAACTCCGGCTGCCTACACAATGCTGCCACGCCTTCCAGGCCCTGTCGCACCAACCAGGTCATGTCCCTCCTACTCCCCACCGGCTCTGTACCCCAGCAAGGCCATGGGAGTGGGACTCAAGGCTTCTGCATGTAGTATGGTGTCGTCGTCTGGCACATGGCACAGGTATCATCTCTCAGCGAGTCAATCTACAATGTGTCCAGGACCCCCCTCACCACCATCACATGCGCACAGCACCTCATCATCAGCTCGTATGCCATTGACAGCCAGGTGCTCCTCACCCTCAACAAAGACGCCGACATTACCAGTTCCAATATTCAAGAATGCATGAGATCCATTGATGAATGGCTGAACATCAGCCACCTGAGGCTGGACTTGTACAGGACTGAGGTAATCATCTGCGGATTGTCCCCTTACAGCTGGGTCAACTGCTTGTGTCCCACCCGCAAGAGCCCTGCACAAGCAACCAGTGGGCACGCACACAAGATGGTGTGTATCATGTATTGCTCGCTCACATTTGCCATGCTAATCACCAGCATCTGTACCTCAGGCTGCAACACCCTCTGCATTATGCACATCATCCACAGATAGATCCTCTCCAAGGAAAGACAGACCATCCCCCAGGTCCACGACAACATCCGTGTCAAATACTGCCCTGCCCTCTACGGAGCAAGTACATCCAAACTCCCGGGAAACTTGTACACATCCAGGGTGCATCTGCACACCTCAGCTTGAACATCCGGCGCCCCAGCCACATCACTGTCCAGCAGAGATAGCTGCAATGGATCACTGTCTGCTGCAGGATGACCTTCAGACTCCCCACACACACTCAGGATGCAGGCCACAACCCTGACCCCAAACCAACCTTGTACCACTGTCATCCAAGACCCCGTTGGGCCATCTCCGTGCATCCAACCTTGCCCTGGCCACCATTCTTCACATCCACCGTACTCCAGCATGCAGGACATAGTTCTCCCACCTGGCAAAACATACCGGGGACTCGCTCCCCGGGAACCTCCACATGAGCCATGACCTCTACGCCTTAATGATACTCTTCCAAATAGGTCTGTCCGCACAGTATTGCAAGCCCCCCCTCAGCAGCTTGAGGCCATCACAGGTGAGTATTGTGCTCCATGTCTGCATTGAATGATACTCTGTGACCCATGTGTGTCCTGTACCAGACTCAGATCCCAGGGTATGGATGGGTGGAGTTAGTTCAACACTCAGGCATAGTTTGACATTTACACACACATATGTTGTGGACTAATGCAAAATTACTGCAACATCTCATAAAAAAAAAATCTTTGTATTTGCGGTGGGGTACGTGTTTTGGTAGATAAAATAAGGTGCTCTACCAGGTGCAGGGAATCCAAAGTTCACAGGGGGAGATGGTATCCTTGGCATTTGAAGTCATCAGAGTCCAGACAACAGTGTTGGTCATCATTGGTCACACTGTGACCAGCAAGTCCATGTGGCAGAGAATGTTATTGGATGTGGTGCTGCTGTTGCGCCAGAGGGCCAGGTGCCAGGCCAGGTGACCTGGGAGATGTGGATGGTCCACTGCCTCTCACAGTCTTTTCCGTGGACGACCCACCTTCCTCCGGGGACCCTCAGATGCAGGCCTTGACGATATTTGGGACGCTCCATCGGATGAATCCTCCTCCTCCTCCTCCCTCCCTGTGGCTGGTGCTGGTCTGCGCCTGGTGTCACAGAGAGGGTTGCCCATGTTGTCGGCGATCCGATGGAGTGAATGGCTTATGTCCCTTTGCACCGCCAGGAGCTCAGCCAGTCTTGCCTCCATCCGTCCTTGGCGTTGTTGTTGACTGGCATGTTGCTCGGCCTGCAGGTTCTTCATCTCATCGAGGGTCCCCTTTATCTCTGTGAGGCTCCCCACTACCTGGCTGATGCCCCTGGTGTCACGCCGGTATGTGTCCAGGATGTGGCGTATGTGTGACATATCGGTTCCCTCAGCAGGCTGGTCAGGTTCGCGCCTCCGCCTGCCTTCACTCCCACTACCCCTGCCCACACGAGCCTGGCCTGCCATTGTGGGCACATCGGGTCTATGGGACCCCTGAGGGATGGCATTTGCGGGGTTGTCTGCCTCCTCCTGGGTGCCCGGAGAACCTTGTCCCTCCTGGTCAGACTGGCTCTCTTGTTCAGTGCGAGCAGGGCTCCTGGGTGTCTCCTGGGATGTGGCAGGAATGGGGGTGGTGGTTGGCACAGATGTACCTGAAGCAGGTGCTGCAGGGGCTTGGGCAGCAGAGGGTCCAGGTTGGTCGGGGTCATCCACGGAGTGGTGAGAGTTGTCGCTGCCGGTGGGATCATCTTCACGCCGAGCCTGGGACTGTGATTGTTCCCCCCCAGATCCATGACGTTGCCCTGTGTGTGAGAGATAGACAATGTCAATGCTGTTTCATGCGACATCCATGTTTCATACATATTCAAGTTGGCACAGTTCCTCCAGGTAGTTGGATGTGCCCAGCATTCCTCTCAATGTCCACTTGTGGATGGGTATGTTGCGGGGGACAGATTGATATGTTCTCCTGAGTGTTAGACCTGTAGAATTGTGGCTAGGATGCTTATTTGGCTATGGATTGATCTTGTTGTGTCACATGTCCATTGTGGGAGTGTGTAAATCCGTTGCCTGCCCCGGGGGTGTGTGCTTGTGTTAGGGGGGGGGGGTTGTGACCGGGCCTGCTGTTGTGTGTAGTGTGAGTTGGCATTGGGTCTCCCAGGTGATGTGTCTGTCCCCTCATGGTGCATGCTGGCATGACAGTGAATGTGAGTTCCTGTGCTAGATATCTGAGCTTGTGGAGTTGGTGTTTGAGTGTTCAGTGGTCACAGGAGGGCCTTGTGTTGCATATAGCGGTGCGAAGTGTCAGCTACCTTGTCAGTACTTTGCCAGTCCCTGTGCGTTGGGCATGGTGCATGGGTATGTACCTAAGCCATATGGGCTGAGGGCATTGGTGTCTGCTTCTGAGTGTCACAAATTGTTTTGTGAGGCCCATCCTCCCAGCATCCCGGACATCCAGTCTTGGGTTTGTGGTTCGTGTAGCCTGGGACATGGCATGGCCTTGCTTTGTGAATGGGGCATGGATATGTTAGTGGCATGAGCGTGCTTTTTGAGTGTGGTTGTGTCCGGTGAGTGCTTGGGGGTTGTTGCGTTCATTTGGTGTATTTGGGGTGTGGATGCCATTGCCCCCATGTTACGTAAGTAGTTTGTGTACTCACCAGGCTCTGCGACTCCTTCGACTCCGTGTACTCCCACCGGCGGTAGCAGGGCCATCACCGTCTCCTCCCAGGGATGGTAGTGTACGGGTCTGCGGGGCGGCCCACCTCCAGTGATGTTACTCTGGGCATACTCTTCGTTCATTTTCCTCTTGACCGCCCTGCGCAGATCGTACCCCCTGGCTTGGCATTCATGCCTGGTCCTTCGGATGGGTGCAACAGCATTCACCTTATCGTCGATCCTCTGCCACAGGCTAGTTTTTTGGGCTATGCTGGTCTGTCTGACCAATGTTCCAAACAGCTGTGGCTCGACTCTGATGACTTCGTTGACAAGGAGGTCCAGCTCCACCCTTGTGAACTTTGGATTCTTGTCTGTGGGCATGGTGTGGGGTGTGGGTGTGGATGGTTGTGGGTGTGTGGGTGTGAATGTGACGGTGTGTGTGAATGTGAAGAGGGGGTGTTTGTGAAGGAAGTTGTGTGAAGGTGTGTAAGTTAAGGTGTAGTTAAGGTGTAAGTAAGGTGCAGTTGTTTGTCTGTGGGGTCTGGCAGCAGTGGGTCTGTTGCAAAGGCTCATGGGTTGTGTGTGGGCCCTTTTTATTGGTCCATTTGTGGGTGTGGCTGGATTTTTTGGTGGGTGTGTTATAAGAGGTGGTTGTGATTTTGGGCCTCTGTTTGCCTGTTTGGATGTGCCCGTGTTAGACGGCGACCTCAGAGGAGCCTGGAAGGGGTCCTGACTACCCTGAGACCCACCCTCGAAGTATCGTAGCCGGGCACTGGCGGGAGACTCCCCAGGGGGAGGAATCTCGTATCTAGGATCGTACTTCTGGCACCACACGACACAGAGTGACCACACCGGGTATTCTGAGAAATCAATCTTTATCAAGTAGGTTATCACTGCAAATATGTACAAGGTGAGCACGGGCTCAAGAGTCTCGGAAGGGGTAGGGGGTAGCGGGACAGTCTCTGGTAAAGGTTCAAAGCAGGGACGTATCCGGCGCACAGCTCACAATCCTCGAGCTGGGGGATACGATGTTGTAGTCGGGGTCCGGCGGGACCGTGAGAGTCTGTTGGAGCCGCGAGTCACTCAGCGGGCTCAGGTACAGGTTCGGAGGTCTTACGATCTTCAAGGAGCCGCGAGTCACTCAGCAGGCTCAGGCACAAGTTCGGAGGTCTTACGATCTTCAGGGAGCCGCGAGTCACTCAGCAGGCTCAGGTGCAAGTTCGGAGGTCTTACGATCTTCAGGGAGCCGCGAGTCACTCAGCAGGCTCAGGTACAAGTTCGGAGGTCTTACGATCTTCAGGGAGCCGCGAGTCACTCAGCAGGGCTCAGGAGGGTCCAAGTTCCAGGAGCCGCGACCACGTCGGCAGGCTCTCGTTGTTCCAGCGTCGAATCTGCCGGACAGACCCAGAGCACCCCTTGTTATAGGTCGACCCCTCTTTGATGTCCGGAGTCTGTGCAGGCAGGGGTCTTGTCACCTGGGGGTCGCTTGTCGGGATTTCCTGCTATTGTCTTTTGATCCTTTCAGGGCCGGGTCGGGAGGAGTCCCAGACACCCAGCAGGCATGGAGCCAGCCCTCAGGGAGGCCGGAGGGCCGATCGAAACCCATCGTCCCGGGGGAGTTCAGAGGTGCGATAGAAACTGCTCCTCCCTCTCTCATCCCCTGGAAGCGTGATGTCCTCCAGCCGGAGTGGCGCCTCTAGGCCCGGGTCGCGCTGGGGCCGGGCGGCCATCTTGGTGCATGAAGTGGGCACGCGGGCCCGGGGTGGCCGAAAGGAGAGAGGCCATGGACGGGGATGTCCGGGTCGGTGCGTGTGTCCTGGTGGGGAGGGTCGGCTGGGCCGTGTGCTTGGGCTGCAGGTACCAGGTTTCGGTGGTGCGGGGGCACGGAGGGCCATTCTACGAGGCCGGGTCCAACATGCGTCCCCCCCAGCTGAAAGCCGGAGAGAACTGCACATCATCTTGGGGGGTTCTCTTCGCTGAGGCGGAAGAACCGGGAGAGGCCGTCAGCATTGGCGTGTTCCGTACCAGGGCGGTGTTCTACGGTGAAATCCATCCCCTGGAGGGAGATTGACCACCGCAGTAGCTTGGGGTTTTCTCCTCGCATCTGCATGAGCCATCGCAAGGGCCGATGGTCAGTTTGGACTCTGAAATGGGTGCCGAACAGGTAGGGTCGTAGCTTTTTGAGTGCCCAGACCACGGCAAAGGCTTCGCGCTCTATGGTGCTCCATCTCTGTTCTCGGGGCAACAGCCGCCGACTGAGGAAGGCGACGGGCTGGTCTAGGCCTTGGTCATTCACTTGGGACAGGACGGCCCCAATGCCATGCTCGGAGGCATCGGTCTGGACTATGAACTCCTTGGCGTAGTCGGGAGCCTGGAGGACGGGGGCAGTACACATGGCTTTTTTTAGGGCATCGAAAGCTTCCTGGCAGGCAGCTGTCCACTGCACTTTCTTTGGCTGTCTTTTAGACGTGAGTTCTGTGAGAGGGCCGACAAGGCTGCCATACCCCCGAATGAATCTTCGGTAGTAGCCCGTGAGTCCCAGAAAGGCTCGGACCTCCGTTTGGGTGATGGGTGGTTCCCAGGCCAGGATGGCGTCGATCTTTGGCTGTAGAGGGGCGACCTGGCCGCTCCCGACCTGGTGCCCCAGGTAGACTACGGATCCTTGCCCGATCTGGCACTTGCTGGCTTTTACTGTGAGGCCTGCCTGGCGCAGGGCAGTTAGCACCCTCCGGAGGTGCTGGAGGTGCTCACTCCACTCTGAACTGAAGACAGCGATGTCGTCCAGATATGCTGCGCTGAACTGCTCTAGCCCGGCCAGGACCCTATTCACGAGTCGCTGGAAAGTGGCCGGGGCATTTTTCATCCCGAAGGGCATTACGCGGAAGCGGTAGTGCCCATCGGGGGTGGAGAAAGCGGACCGCTCCTTGGCCCCTTCGGTGAGCGCAATCTGCCAGTATCCGCAGGTGAGGTCGAATGTGCTGAGGAACCGGGCTGCCCCTAGTCGGTCAATGAGTTCGTCGGCTCGTGGAATGGGGTGGGCATCGGCTCGGGTAACGTCATTGAGCCCCCGGTAGTCCACGCAGAATCGGAGCTCGGGGGCGACACCGGGGGCCGCTGCCTTCGGGACCAGGACCACGGGGCTGGCCCAGGGACTGTCAGAGGGCTCGATCACCCCCAGGGTCAACATCTTCGAGACTTCCGCTTGAATGCAGGACCGGACCCGGTCAGGAACCCGGTAGGCTCGGTGTCTCACCGGCGGGCTGTCCCCGGTGTCCACGTCATGAACACACCAGTTGGTGACCCGGGGGGTCAGGGAGAAGAGGTCGGAAAATTGTCTTAGGAGCTGGCGGCAGTCCGCTTGTTGCTGGGCAGTGAGGGCTGGGGAGAGGTTCACTCCTTCCACGGAGCCATCCTGCTCCTTGACACACAGGAGGTCCGGGAGGGGATCCGACTCCTCTTCGGCCCCGTCATCGGTGGCCAGCAGGAGGCTCAGTTCTGTCCGCTCGAAGTGAGGCTTGAGGCGGTTCACGTGCAGGACCCGGAGGGGATCCCGAGGCGACTGGACGTCCACCAAGTATGTGACTTGACTCTTCCGCTCAACCACTTTGTAGGGCCCAGTCCATCGGTCCTGGAGGGCGCCAGGCTTCACGGGGGCCATGACCCACACCTGCTGGTCCGGCTGGAACTCGACCAGAGTGGCATTCTGGTCGTACCAGCGCTTCATCTCTTCTTGACTTGCCTCCAGGTTGGCCTCGGCCAGTTCTCGGAACTTCCTGGTCTGGTTCCGGAGGGCCAGGACTTATTGGAACACATCTCGGGGGATGGTCTGGGGTGCTGCCTCCCACCCTTCCTTAACCAAACTGAGGGGACCTCGGACGGGGTGTCCATAGAGTAATTCAAACGGGCTGAACCCTAAGGACTTCTGGGGGACCTCCCGGTAAGCGAACAAGAGGCAGGGGAGCAGGACGTCCTACTTACGCCGGAGGGGCTCTTCTAGGCCAGCGATCATCCCTTTCAAAGTCCTATTAAACCTTTCTACTAGGCCGTTCCCTTGGGGATGGTACGGGGTGGTGAACTTATAGGACACCCCACATTGTTGCCACAGGGACGTCATATATTTCGAGATAAAATTAGTGCCGCGATCGCTCACGACCTCGCGGGGAAAACCCACCCTGGAAAAGATCCCCATCAGGGCCCGGCCCACCACGGGGGCCGTAATGGTGCGTAGGGGAATTGCCTCAGGATAGCGGGTGGCGTGGTCCACTAGGACCAAGATGAAACGGTGGCCTTGGGAGGTGGGGGGTCCAGTGGTCCCACGATGTAGATTCCGACTCGTTCAAAAGGGGTACTGATGACCGGGAAGGGTTGGAGGGGAGCCTTGCGCTTCCCCCCACTCTTCCCACTAGCCTGGCACGTGGGGCAGGACTTGCAGTGGGCTTCTACCGCTGCTCTCATTCTAGGCCAGTAAAAATGGGTCACGAGACGGCTGTAGGTCTTGTCCTGACCCAGGTGGCCGGCGAGGGGGACGTCGTGGGCTAAGCCCAGGAGGAAATCTCGGAAGCGGAGGGGTACCACCAGTACCCGTCCGGATCCCAGCTCCACCGACTTCTGCTCACTGTACAAGATGCTATTTTCCCAATAGATTCGGTGCGTCCCGGTCTGGTCACCTGCGGCTTGGCCCTCGGCCTGGCGCCGCAGCCCGACCAGGGAAGGACAAGTGGCTTGCTCCCGGCAAAATTCTTCCCGGGTGGGCCCGCCCTCGTGGCGCCAATGGGCCAACTCGGGTAGATCTCCCAACTCGGGGACCGGGGCGGGGTCGGATGGTGCGGGTTCGTCGCGGGCGACGGACCCTTCTGATGGGGGGACGGGAGGACCCTCGGCGGGGACTGTACTGGTCTCTTCGATCGGGGTGCTCCCGACTTCTCTCCGGGGAGTGAGTCGGGCTGACATAGATCGGGTTGTGGCGCACACCCACTCGGGGAGTCCCATCATTCCTAGGTGGGCCTTGCGCTCGACGTGCTTCCAGGGAGAACTCTCCAGGTCGTTCCCTAAGAGGCAGTCGACCGGCTGGGAGGTTCTTACGGCCACCTTGAGTTTACCTATCACCCCTCCCCACTCAAACGGCACCAGGGCTACCTGACACATACTTTCTCTATTGTCTGCGGATATTACGGGGCAAAAGACGTTGGGGAGGATCTGCTCCTCGGGGACTAGGTGCCTGAGGACACCGGTGATGCTGGCCCCGGTGTCCCGCAGGGCCTCTACTTGGTGGCCATTGATCTTGACGAGCTGCCCGTATTTCTGTGTGTTGGAGGGTAGGAGGCTACCAGGGATCATCTCCCTATCTCCCAGGGATACTAGGGCCATCGCTGCGGGTTCCCACTCCTCGGCTTCCTCAACCTCCTCCCCCAGGGCTACGTTGGCTATCTGTCTCGCAGGGGTGGTAGGGGAGACTTGGGTGGCCATGAGGCACTCTGGGTCATTGGCGTAGTGCCCGGGTTTCTGGCAACGGAAACATGTGACGGTCACCCGGTGTCCCCGTCTCCCAGGGGGCCCTGTCACCGGTGGGGGGGGCGCCGGGAAAGGTGGAGGTTGTGTCTTCGGGGGGCTAGGCTGGGACTCTCTCGGCCCTCCCTGGTTCCCTCCCCCTCTCTGGCGGGGTGGTCCCTGACTGGCTTGGGGGTACTCTCCTACCATGCCCCGGGAGACCCGGGTGTTGGTCCAGCGGTCGGCCTCCACAGCCAGCTCCCGGGGATCTGTGAGCTTGCTGTCAAGCAGATGCTGACGTAGTTCTATGAAGCAGTTTGCAGCCAGATGTTCCCACAACATGAGGTCAGTGAGTTCGGCAAGGGTGGTGACTTTGCTGCCCTTGATCCACCCATCGAAGGCCCGACTGAAAAAGTTTACATACTCCACCCAGGTGGTGCCCGGGATCTTCCTGCAGTCCCGGAATCGCTGACGGTACATTTCTGGGGTGAGGCCGTATCTTGTGAGTAGAGCCCCTTTCATGTGGCTGTAGGAGGTCTGCAGGGAGAGGGGTAGGTCGAGCAGGGTGTCCCTTCCTTTGCTCAGAAACCGCCCCCACAACCCCGCCCCCCAGTCCTTCTGCGGGATCCGATGGGAGGTCATGGCGACCTCGTAGGCCCTGAACCATTGCTGAATGTCATCGTTTTTATAATATTCCTTGACCACATCCTTGGGGATGTGGACCTTCTGTTCCGCTGGGGAGGCCGTCTCTCGGTTTCCCGGGGGCCTCCCTTCCTCGTTTCTGGCCTTGAGCTCGAGTTCCTTCAAGCTGCGTTCGTGCTCCAGTTGGAGCTTCCTTCCTTCGTGCTCCCGTTGGAGCTTCTTTTCTTCTAGTTCGCCTTGTACACGCATTTGCTCTACTGCTAGCTTTTTTTCCGCTAACTTCAATTCGCCCTCGATTTTGAGTTTGGCTAACTCGAGTTCATGATTGCGGCTTCTCTCTCTGTCCGCGAGCTCTTCCGGGGATAGGCCCCCGTCTGGTACGATGCCTCGCACCTGATTGCTACTGCTTTCACCTTGGGGGGGTTCGGCTTCGTCGGGGCGCTCCCCCGTGCCTTCCGGGCGGGAGGCCCCGGTCTCCACCCAAGTTTTCAGTGCTTTCTGCAAATCCTCTTTAGTGTTGAGACCAGTGGTAGCGATTTTAAGTTCTTTGCAAAATTGCCTTAGCTCTTTGTGTGTGTATTCTTCTAGATGCTCCACCTGGAACACCCTGTTGGCGTTGGTTTCTGCGGGGCTCACGGCGCTTCCTTCTGCCATCTTTGTCGGTAGTGCTTCCGTTGTTCACGGTACGATCTCTAGGTGATGGGCCCGAATCCCACCGCTGCCACCAATGTTAGACGGCGACCTCAGAGGAGCCTGGAAGGGGTCCTGACTACCCTGAGACCCACCCTCGAAGTATCGTAGCCGGGCACTGGCGGGAGACTCCCCAGGGGGAGGAATCTCGTATCTAGGATCGTACTTCTGGCACCACACGACACAGAGTGACCACACCGGGTATTCTGAGAAATCAATCTTTATCAAGTAGGTTATCACTGCAAATATGTACAAGGTGAGCACGGTCTCAAGAGTCTCGGAAGGGGTAGGGGGTAGCGGGACAGTCTCTGGTAAAGGTTCAAAGCAGGGACGTATCCGGCGCACAGCTCACAATCCTCGAGCTGGGGGATACGATGTTGTAGTCGGGGTCCGGCGGGACCGTGAGAGTCTGTTGGAGCCGCGAGTCACTCAGCGGGCTCAGGTACAGGTTCGGAGGTCTTACGATCTTCAAGGAGCCGCGAGTCACTAAGCAGGCTCAGGCACAAGTTCGGAGGTCTTACGATCTTCAGGGAGCCGCGAGTCACTCAGCAGGCTCAGGTGCAAGTTCGGAGGTCTTACGATCTTCAGGGAGCCGCGAGTCACTCAGCAGGCTCAGGTACAAGTTCGGAGGTCTTACGATCTTCAGGGAGCCGCGAGTCACTCAGCAGGGCTCAGGAGGGTCCAAGTTCCAGGAGCCGCGACCACGTCGGCAGGCTCTCGTTGTTCCAGCCGGACAGACCCAGAGCACCCCTTGTTATAGGTCGACCCCTCTTTGATGTCCGGAGTCTGTGCAGGCAGGGGTCTTGTCACCTGGGGGTCGCTTGTCGGGATTTCCTGCTATTGTCTTTTGATCCTTTCAGGGCCGGGTCGGGAGGAGTCCCAGACACCCAGCAGGCACGGAGCCAGCTCCTCCCTCTCTCATCCCCTCTCATCCCCTGGAAGCGTGATGTCCTCCAGCCGGAGTGGCGCCTCTAGGCCCGGGTCGCGCTGGGGCCGGGCGGCCATCTTGGTGCATGAAGTGGGCACGCGGGCCCGGGGTGGCCGAAAGGAGAGAGGCCATGGACGGGGATGTCCGGGTCGGTGCGTGTGTCCTGGTGGGGAGGGTCGGCTGGGCCGTGTGCTTGGGCTGCAGGTACCAGGTTTCGGTGGTGCGGGGGCACGGAGGGCCATTCTACGAGGCCGGGTCCAACAGCCCGGTCAGTCATTGAGATGTATTTTGTCATGTAGACATGTTTTTTGGTGTTGTGCAAGTCGAATTGACCCTCCTTGTGCTGTTTTACAGTGTCCTGGTTCTGTACGAGTCTTTTTCGCGTAGGTAAGGTCCGTTCATACGCGATGCTGGGTGAGGGTGCTGGGATACGGTGTTGGGGTATGGTGCGTACAGGTACGGTGCTGGGGTACGGGCCTGAGGTATGGTGCGTACAGGTACGGGCTGGGTACGGGCCTGGGGTGCGGCGCATACAGGCACTACGGGCCTGGGGTACGGTGCGTACAGGTACGACACTGGGATACGGGCCTGGGGTGCAGCGCGTACAGGTGCGGGGCTGGGGTACCGCCCTGGGGTACGGTGTGTACAGGTACGGGGCTAGGGTACGCGCCTGGTGTGCGGCGCGTACAGGTGCAGGGCTGGGTTTTTCTCAGAAAATGGTATCAAAAGAGGGGTTGTGGGGCTGAAATCATTTTCCCAGCTTTTAGGGAATTACAGATTTTTGTCAGAAATCCAACATTTTTTACACAGTTTTGACATTTTTCTGGGACATACCCTATTTTTGCTATTTTTTGTGCTTTCAACCTCCTTCCTGATAATGGTAGAAATGGGTAGAAAAGCAATAATGGATCCTGGAATTTTTGTGGGAAAATGTATACATGGAAAAATCGGTATGAAAGACACCTATGTATTTCTGAAATGGGAACAAATTACAGAGTTTAGAAACAGTGCATATTTGCACATTTTCGAAATTGGGAATACTCATACTTGCATAACAATTATTGGTCATTTTTCAAAATGACTTTTTTTTTACACAATGTCTTTCATTTGGAAGGGAGAAATGCATCAAAAATCAATAGGTAATAACAGTTGCTTTACAAATCTGAACTACCCTAAGTCTCCCGATAAAAATGGTGCCTCACTTGTGTGGGTAGGCATAGTGCCCACGACAGGAAGTGGCTCAAAACCTAAGGTGAACGCACCACATTTTCACACTGAAAATTTACACTTTTTTTGCAAAGAGTCTAGCTGTCGTTTTTGAACCCTAGCCCTGCCGGCACCTAGGGAAACCTAGCAAACCTATACATTTTTGAAAACTAGACACCCAGGGAAATCCAGGATGGGGTGACTTGACTGCCTCCCACCATGGTCTGTTACCCAGAATCCCTTGCAAACGTAAAAAAATGACAAAAAAACACATTTTTCCCACATTTCTGGGATGTAAAGATCTGGAATCTGCGTGGATCCACAAATTTCCACCCACCCCGCGTTCCCCAAAGTCCTACGAGAAAAATGGTACCTCACTTGTGCGGGTCGGCCTAGTGCCCGCGACAGGAAACGGCGCAAAACGCAACGTGGTCACACCTCAATTTTGCAGTGAAAAATGACCCTTTTTTGGCAAAGTGACTAGCTGTAGTTTTTGAACCCCAGCCCTGCCGGCACCTAGGGAAACCTAGCAAACCTATACATTTTTGAAAACTAGACACCCAGGGGAATCCAGGATGGGGTGACTTGACTGCCTCCCACCATGGTCTATTACCCAGAATCCCTTGCAAACGTATAAAAATGACACAAAAAAACACATTTTCCCCACATTTCTGGGATGGAAAGTTCTGGAATCTGTGTGGATCCACAAATTTCCACCCACCCCGCGTTCCCCAAAGTCCTACGAGAAAAATGGTACCTCACTTGTGCGGGTCGGCCTAGTGCCCGCGACAGGAAACGGCGCAAAACGCAACGTGGTCACACCTCAATTTTGCAGTGAAAAATGACCCTTTTTTGGCAAAGTGACTAGCTGTAGTTTTTGAACCCTAGCCCTGCCGGCACCTAGGGAAACCTAGCAAACCTATACATTTTTGAAAACTAGACACCCAGGGGAATCCGGGATGGGGTGACTTGACTGCCTCCCACCATGGTCTGTTACCCAGAATCCCTTGCAAACGTAAAAAAATGACAAAAAAACACATTTTCCCCACATTTCTGGGATGGAAAGTTCTGGAATCTGCGTGGATCCACAAATTTCCACCCACCCCGCGTTCCCCAAAGTCCTACGAGAAAAATGGTACCTCACTTGTGCGGGTCGGCCTAGTGCCCGCGACAGGAAACGGCGCAAAACGCATCATGGTCACACCTCAATTTTGCAGTGAAAAATGACCCTTTTTTGGCAAAGTGACCCCTCACCACCGCCGAGCACCGGGTAAAAAACCAAAGTGACCCCCCTTGCAAAACCAGGTGGTTTTGCGATAGGCCATTTTGATGTCGCCTCACTACGTTTTGGGCACTTGCCTGCCGCGGGTACTTGGGCCTCCCACACAATTGAGGCACCATTTTTACCGGGAGACCTGGGGGATCGCTGGGTGGTGGTAAATTTGTGTGAGCCCGGTGATGCCACATCTTTCCCACCCCAAAATGTGTGAAAAAAGTGATTTTTTCAGCTAAAATTGAGGTTTGCAGGGGATTCTGGGTAAGGAAACGTTGGGGGATCCACGCAAGCCATACCTTCCTGGAAGCCGCCGGGTGTCTAGTTTTCAGAAATGCGTGGGTTTGGTAGGTTTCCCTAGATGGCCACCGAGCACCGGGTCAAAAACCAAAGTGACCCCCCTTGCAAAACCAAGTGGTTTTGCGATAGGCCATTTTGATGTCGCCTCACTACGTTTTGGGCCCTTGCCTGCCGCGGGTACTTGGGCCTCCCACACAAGTGAGGCACCATTTTTACCGGGAGACCTGGGGGATCGCTGGGTGGTGGTAAATTTGTGTGAGCCCGGTGATGCCACAACTTTCCCACCCCAAAATGTGAGAAAAAAGTGATTTTTTCAGCTAAAATTGAGGTTTGCAGGGGATTCTGGGTAAGGAAACGTTGGGGGATCCACGCAAGCCATACCTCCCTGGAAGCTGCCGGGTGTCTAGTTTTCAGAAATGCATGGGTTTGGTAGGTTTCCCTAGATGGCCGCCGAGCACCGGGTCAAAAACCAAAGTGACCCCCCTTGCAAAACCATGTGGTTTTGCGTTAGGCCATTTTGATGTCGCCTCACTACGTTTTGGGCCCTTGCCTGCCGCGGGTACTTGGGCTTCCCACACAAGTGAGGCACCATTTCTACCGGGAGACCTGGGGGAACGCTGGGTGGTGGTAAATTTGTGTGAGCCCGGTGATGCCACAACTTTCCCACTCCAAAATTTGTGAAAAAAGTGATTTTTTTAGCTAAAGTTGAGGTTTGAAGGGGATTCTGGGTAAGGAAACGTTGGGGGATCCACGCAAGCCATACCTCCCTGGAAGCCGCCGGGTGTCTAGTTTTCAGAAATGCGTGGGTTTGGTAAGTTTCCCTAGATGGCCGCCGAGCACCGGGTCACAAACCAAAGCGACCCCCCTTGCAAAACCAGGTGGTTTTGCGATAGGCCATTTTGATGTCGCCTCACTACGTTTTGGGCCCTTGCCTGCCGCGGGTACTTGGGCCTCCCACACAAGTGAGGCACCATTTTTACCGGGAGACCTGGGGGAACGCTGGGTGGTGGTAAATTTGTGTGAGCCCGGTGATGCCACAACTTTCCCACCCCAAAATGTGTGAAAAAAGTAATTTTTCAGCTAAAATTGAGGTTTGCAGGGGATTCTGGGTAAGGAAACGTTGGGGGATCCACGCAAGCCATACCTCCCTGGAAGCCGCTGGGTGTCTAGTTTTCAGAAATGCGTGGGTTTGGTAGGTTTCCCTAGATGGCCGCCGAGCACCGGGTCAAAAACCAAAGTGACCCCCCTTGCAAAACCAGATTAACTATTGTTCCTACAGCGTGAGAATTTTGGAGTAAAATTGCAAAGAAAATGTGGCAGACATTTTGAGGTTTGCAGGACATTGGCGATACAAAAAAAATGTTGAATTCACAAGAGAGACATCACCATGAACTCCCATGGGTTTTCGACAATATCTACAGTTGGTGGGTTATTCTTGCATGGAAAGTGTACCTTGGCAGAGAAACTAAAGACAAAGATTCCTGCACAACCATCTATTCCTCAAACACACACACATACTGGTTGGATTTGGCACGAGGGCGAGTCATGGTTCAGTGTATTAAATTTTATTAACAAGAGATTTCACAAAACTGAAATGCACTGTCAATAATTAAATTCACAAAAAACCAAACCAATGACTCGCAGCTCGTGAGCTGTAAAGCCACGTCAAGGCACCAACCACTTTACAGGCCATTCACACACCTTTCATACGTGATACAAACAAGACCATTCGCACCACCAGGCACAAAAGCAACACATTTCATAATTCACCAAAAAGGGACAAGGTACACCCTGATTCAGAAAGACAAATATTACTGCACAGCCAACTAATCCACAAGCACACACACATACTGGTTGGATTTGGCACGAGGGTGAGTGATGGTTCAGTAGATACAATTGTATTAGCAAGTGATTTCACAGAAATGAAATGCACTGGTAATAATTGAAAGGGCGAGAAACTGAACCATTGACTCACAGCACGTGAGCTGTAAAGCCACGACAAGGCACCAACCTCTTTACAGGCCATTCATACACCTTTCATACGTGTGAGACATACAAAACCATTCACACCGCCAGCCGCGGGCCCATCACATAACAAAACTCACACCAGCACACAGCGCCATTCAAGGGCCCATCACTTTCACACGCCCACAATCCAGACCCAGCAATTACACAGGCTGATGGATTGCGTGGAGTGGCACTCAGCTAGCAGTGTGTGTAGTGACCAGCAGAAAGTCACTACTCACACACAGCCAGCCGAGCATCAGTCCACACACACCGCTAGCCAAGTGCCAGTCCACGCACACCGCTAGCCAAGCGCCAGTCCAGGCACACCGCCAGCCAATCGCCAGTCCAGGCACACCACCAGCCAATCGCCAGTCCAGGCACACCGGCAGCCAATCGCCAATCCACGCACACCGCCATCCAAGCTCCAGTCCACAGACACCACCAGCCAAGCACCAGTCCGCACACGCCACCAGGCCACGCACACCGCCAGCCAAGTACCAGTCCACGCACACCGCCAGCCAAGCACCATTCCACGCACACCGCCAGCCAAGCTCCAGTCCACGCACACCACCAGCCAAGCTCCAGTCCACGGACACCACCAGCCAAACACCAGTCCGCACACACCACCAGTCCACGCACACCACCAGCCAAGTACCAGTCCACGCACACCGCCAGCCAAGCACCATTCCACGCACACCGCCAGCCAAGCTCCAGTCCACGCACACCACCAGCCACGCACCAGTCCATGCACACCGCCAGTCCATGCACACCGCCAGACCATGCACACCGCCAGCCAAGCACCATTCCACGCACACCACCAACCAAGTGCCAGTCCACACACACCAACAGCCAAGCGCAAGCCTACACACACCACCATCACATTTAGGATTTTTTTTTGAAAAAATAAAAACACAAACAAATTGCAAATAGATACAAATCTTCTAACAGAAAATCAGCAACTAAATACATTGCACTAACACCAACCTTGAAACAGAATCAAATTATCCAAAGAATACAGACCAGGCAGTTCACTTTACCACTCATGAATGCTCCCAAAAATTCTTTCGCGTGTGGTACGCTCTAAAACAAGCAGGGAGACACAGTGCAGGATGAGAAGGACAGTCGGGGCAGTACACACGACTCTCCTTCCGCGAACCTCTTCGCCAACAGACTCTACATCTCCTACTGGGAAAATCTTTTGCGGGTGTGGGAGGAATGTGATCTGGAAAGTGGCGTTCTTTCAATCTAGCAACATCCTCCACCACTCCAACTCTAGGAACACTTGCCTGTTCCACTACAACAAGGCTGCCTATTACAGACTCCTGAAACTTAGCAAAAGTCATCTTTGACTCAGGGCAAGAATCCTGGAACACAACAAAAGCATTAAACATTGCCAAGTGGAAAAGATGGATAGCCAACTTCTTGTACCAAATGTAAGCCTTACGAAGAGCATCGTAAGGTTCCAACCTCTGATCTACTCTGTCAACACCACCCATGTGCCTATTATAGTCTAAAATGCACACAGGTTTGCGCACTTCAGCGACCTGACCCCAAACAGTCACAGGTGCAGTGCTTTCATCATGGATGGTAGTCAGCATGTAGACATCTCTCCTGTCTGTAAACTTCACAGCAAGAAGCTCCTGGCAACGCAACGCACTGCACTGTCCCCGCACAAGCTTTTGACAAACAAGTTCTTTCGGGAAACCTTTACGGTTAGAGCGGATTGTGCCACAAGCAAGAGTGTCCACTTTGGCCAATTCCCTGAACAACCGCACACCAGTGTAGAAGTTATCTACATATAAATGGTGGCTTTTGTTAAAAAATCCTCTTCCAAGTTCCCAAACAATTTTCTCAGTCACTCCAAAAGTGGACGGACAACCAGGGAGGTTAAACCTAGATTCCTTACCGGTGTACACCCTGAAATTAGAGACATATCCAGTCCTACTGTCACACAGCATATACAGCTTTATTCCATAGCGTGCCCTCTTACTAGGAATGTATTGCCTAAAAACCAAGCGGCCCTTGAACAACACCAAAGACTCATCCACTGCAATTTCTTTCCCAGGGGCATAAATCTCAGAAAATCGATCAACAAAGTGATCAAGGACAGGCCTAATCTTAAAAAGACGGTCACAGTCAGGGTGATCTCGTGGCAACGCTAAACCATTATCAACAAAATGCATCATCCGAAGCAGAAGCAAATACCTGTTACGACTCATGACTGCCGGAAAAATAGACGTTGCCATCAAGGGACTGCTAGACCAATATGAAGACATTGATGGCTTCCTTAGCAAGCCCATCAAAAAAGTTAAACCCAAGAACTTCTTCATCTCTTCAACATTTGTGGGAGTCCACCGGGTAGCTCTAGAGTGTGGCTTAAGACTGGCACTGTTGTCCCTCAAAAACTGTTCGGCATTGTTAGACGGCGACCTCAGAGGAGCCTGGAAGGGGTCCTGACTACCCTGAGACCCACCCTCAAAGTATCGTAGCCGGGCACTGGCGGGAGACTCCCCAGGGGGAGGAATCTCGTAGCTAGGATCGTACTTCTGACACCACACGACACAGAGTGACCACACCGGGTATTCTGAGAAAACAATCTTTATCAAGTAGGTTATCACTGCAAATATGTACAAGGTGAGCACGGGCTCAAGAGTCTCGGAAGGGGTAGGGGGTAGCGGGACAGTCTCTGGTAAAGGTTCAAGCAGGGACGTATCCGGCGCACAGCTCACAATCCTCGAGCTGGGGGATACGATGTTGTAGTCGGGGTCCGGCGGGACCGTGAGAGTCGGTTGGAGCCGCGAGTCACTCAGCAGGGCTCAGGTACAAGTTCGGAGGTCTTACGATCTTCAAGGAGCCGCGAGTCACTCAGCAGGGCTCAGGTACAAGTTCGGAGGTCTTACGATCTTCAGGGAGCCGCGAGTCACTCAGCAGGGCTCAGGTACAAGTTCGGAGGTCTTACGATCTTCAGGGAGCCGCGAGTCACTCAGCAGGGCTCAGGTGGGTCCAAGTTTCAGGAGCCGCGACCGCGTCAGCAGGCTCTCGTTGTTCCAGCGTCGAATCTGCCGGACAGCCCCAGAGCACCCCTTGTTATAGGTCGACCCCTCTTTGATGTCCGGAGTCTGTGCAGGCAGGGGTCTTGTCACCTGGGGGTCGCTTGTCGGGATTTCCTGCTATAGTCTTTTGATCCTTTCAGGGCCGGGTCGGGAGGAGTCCCAGACACCCAGCAGGCATGGAGCCAGCCCTCAGGGAGGCCGGAGGGCCGATCGAAACCCATCGTCCCAGGGGAGTTCAGAGGTGCGATAGAAACTGCTCCTCCCTCTCTCATCCCCTGGAAGCGTGATGTCCTCCAGCCGGAGTGGCGCCTCTAGGCCCGGGTCGCGCTGGGGCCGGGCGGCCATCTTGGGGCATGAAGTGGGCACGCGGGCCCGGGGTGGCCGAAAGGAGAGAGGCCAGGGACGAGGATGTCCGGGTCAGTGCGTGTGTCCTGGTGGGGAGGTTCGGCTGGGCCGGGTGCTTGGGCTGTAGGTACCAGGTTTCGGTGGTGCGGGGGCACGGAGGGCCATTCTACGAGGCCGGGTCCAACACGCGTCCCCCCCAGCTGAAAGCCGGAGAGAACTGCCCATCAGCTTAGGGGGTTCTCTTCGCTGAGGCGGAAGAACCGGGAGAGGCCGTCAGCATTGGCGTGGTCAGTACCAGGGCGGTGTTCCACGGTGAAATCCATCCCCTGGAGGGAGATTGACCACCGCAGTAGCTTGGGGTTTTCTCCTCGCATCTGCATGAGCCATCGCAAGGGCCGATGGTCAGTTTGGACTCTGAAATGGGTGCCGAACAGGTAGGGTCGTAGCTTTTTGAGTGCCCAGACCACGGCAAAGGCTTCGCGCTCTATGGTGCTCCACCTCTGTTCTCGGGGCAACAGCCGCCGACTGAGGAAGGCGACGGGCTGGTCTAGGCCTTGGTCATTTACTTGGGACAGGACGGCCCCAATGCCATGCTCGGAGGCATCGGTCTGGACTATGAACTCCTTGGCGTAGTCGGGAGCCTGGAGGACGGGGGCAGTACACATGGCCCTTTTTAGGGCATCGAACGCTTCCTGGCAGGCAGCCGTCCACTGCACTTTCTTTGGCTGTTTTTTAGACGTGAGTTCTGTGAGAGGGCCGACGAGGCGGCCATACCCCCGAATGAATCTTCGGTAGTAGCCCGTGAGTCCCAGAAAGGCTCGGACTTCCGTCTGGGTGATGGGTGGTTCCCAGGCCAGGATGGCGTCGATCTTGGGCTGTAGAGGGGTGACCTGGCCACTCCCGACCTGGTGCCCCAAGTAGACCACGGATCCTTGCCCGATCTGGCACTTGCTGGCTTTTACTGTGAGGCCTGCCTGGCGCAGGGCGGTTAGCACCCTTCGGAGGTGCTGGAGGTGCTCACTCCACTCTGAACTGAAGACAGCGATGTCGTCCAGATATGCCGCGCTGAACTGTTCTAGCCCGGCCAGGACCCTATTCACCAGTCGCTGGAAAGTGGCCGGGGCATTTTTCATCCCGAAGGGCATTACGCGGAAGCGGTAGTGCCCATCGGGGGTGGAGAAAGCGGACCGCTCCTTGGCCCCTTCGGTGAGTGCAATCTGCCAGTATCCGCAGGTGAGGTCGAATGTGCTGAGGAACCGGGCTGCCCCTAGTCGGTCAATGAGTTCGTCGGCTCGTGGAATGGGGTGGGCATCGGCTCGGGTAACGTCATTGAGCCTTCGGGACCAGGACCACGGGGCTGGCCCAGGGACTGTCAGAGGGCTCGATCACCCCCAGGGTCAACATCTTCGAGACTTCCGCTTGAATGCAGGACCGGACCCGGTCAGGAACCCGGTAGGCTCGGTGTCTCACCGGCGGGCTGTCCCCGGTGTCCACGTCATGAACACACCAGTTGGTGACCCGGGGGGTCAGGGAGAAGAGGTCGGAAAATTGTCTTAGGAGCTGGCGGCAGTCCGCTTGTTGCTGGGCAGTGAGGGCCGGGGAGAGGTTCACTCCTTCCACGGAGCCATCCTGCTCCTTGACACACAGGAGGTCTGGGAGGGGATCCGACTCATCTTCGGCCCAGTCATCGGTGGCCAGCAGGAGGCTCAGTTCTGTCCGCTGGAAGTGAGGCTTGAGGCGGTTCACGTGCAGGACCCGGAGGGGATCCCGAGGTGACTGGACGTCCACCAAGTATGTGACTTCGCTCTTCCGCTCAACCACTTTGTAGGGCCCAGTCCATCAGTCCTGAAGGGTGCCAGGCTTCACGGGGGCCATGACCCACACCTGCTGGCCCAGCTGGAACTCGACCAGAGTGGCATTCTGGTCGTACCAGCGCTTCATCTCCTCTTGACTTGCCTCCAGGTTGGCCTCGGCCAGCTCTCGGAACTTCCTGGTCTGGTTTCGGAGGGCCAGGACGTATTGGAACACATCTCGGGGGGTGGTCTGGGGTGCTGTCTCCCACCCTTCCTTAACCAAACTGAGGGGACCTCGGACGGGGTGTCCATAGAGTAATTCAAACGGGCTGAACCCTAAGGACTTCTGGGGGACCTCCCGGTAAGCGAACAAGAGGCAGGGGAGCAGGACGTCCCACTTACGCCGGAGGGGCTCTTCTAGGCCAGCGATCATCCCTTTCAAAGTCCTATTAAACCTTTCTACTAGGCCGTTCCCTTGGGGATGGTACGGGGGGTGAACTTATAGGATACCCCACATTGTTGCCACAGGGATGTCATATACTTCGAGATAAAATTAGTGCCGCGATCGCTCACGACCTCGCGGGGAAAACCCACCCTGGAAAAGATTCCCATCAGGGCCCGGCCCACCACGGGGGCCGTAATGGTGCATAGGGGGATAGCCTCAGGGTAGCGGGTGGCGTGGTCCACGAGGACCAAGATGAAACGGTGGCCTTGGGAGGTGGGGGGGTCCAGCGGTCCCACGATGTCGATTCCGACTCGTTCAAAAGGGGTACTGACGACCGGGAAGGGTTGGAGGGGAGCCTTGCACTTCCCCCCACTCTTCCCACTAGCCTGGCACGTGGGGCAGGACTTGCAGTGGGCCTCTACCGCTGCTCTCATTCTAGGCCAGTAAAAATGGGTCACGAGTCGGCTGTAGGTCTTGTCCTGACCCAGGTGGCCGGCGAGGGGGACGTCGTGGGCTAAGCCCAGGAGGAAATCTCGGAAGCGGAGGGGTACCACCAGTACCCTTCCGGATCCCAACTCCACCGACTTCTGCTCGCTGTACAAGATGCTATTTTCCCAATAGATTCGGTGTGTCCCGGTCTGGTCACCTGCGGCTTGGCCCTCGGCCTGGCGCCGCAGTCTGACCAGGGAAGGACAAGTGGCTTGCTCCCGGCAAAACTCTTCCCGAGTGGGCCCGCCCTCGTGGCGCCAGTGGGCCAACTCGGGTAGATCTCCCAACTCGGGGACCGGGGCGGGGTCGGATGGTGCGGGTTCATCGCGGGCGACGGACCCTTCTGCTGGGGGGACGGGAGGACCCTTGGCGGGGACTGTACTGGTCTCTTCGATCGGGGTGTCCTTGACTTCTCTCCGGGGAGTGAGCCGGGCTGACATAGATCTGGTGGTGGCGCACACCCACTCGGGGAGTCCCATCATTCCTAGGTGGGCCTTGCGCTCGACGTGCTTCCAGGGAGAACTCTCTAGGTCATTCCCTAAGAGGCAGTCGACCGGCTGGGAGGTTCTTACGGCCACCTTGAGTTTGCCTATCACCCCTCCCCACTCAAACGGCACCAGGGCTACCTGACACATACTTTCCCTATTGTCTGCGGATATTACGGGGCAAAAGACGTTGGGGAGGATCTGCTCCTCGGGGACTAGGTGCCTGAGGACACCGGTGATACTGGCCCCGGTGTCCCGCAGGGCCTCTACCTGGTGGCCATTGATCTTGACGAGCTGCCCGTACTTCTGTGTGTTGGAGGGTAGGAGGCTACCAGGGATCATCTCTCTATCTCCCAGGGATACTAGGGCCATTGCTGCGGGTTCCCACTCCTCGGCTTCCTCAACCTCCTCACCCAGAGCTACGTTGGCTATCTGTCTCGCAGGGGTGGTAGGGGAGATTTGGGTGGCCATGGGGCACTCTGGGTCATTGGCGTAGTGCCCGGGTTTCTGGCAACGGAAACATCTGACGGTCACCCGGTGTCCCCGTCTCCCAGGGGGCCCTGTCACCGGTGGGGGGGGCGCTGGGAAAGGTGGAGGTTGTGTCTTCGGGGGGCTAGGCTGGGACTCTCTCGGCCCTCCCTGGTTCCCTCCCCCTCTCTGGCGGGGTGGTCCCTGACCGGCTCGGGGGTACTCTCCTACCATGCCCCGGGAGACCCGGGTGTTGGTCCAGCGGTCGGCCTCCACAGCCAGCTTCCGGGGATCTGTGAGCTTGCTGTCAAGCAGATGCTGACGTAGTTCTATGAAGCAGTTCGCAGCCAGATGTTCCCACAACATGAGGTCAGTGAGTTCGGCAAGGGTGGTGACTTTGCTGCCCTTGATCCACCCATCGAAGGCCCGACTGAAAAAGTTTACGTACTCCGCCCAGGTGGTGCCCGGGATCTTCCTGCAGTCCCGGAATCGCTGACGGTACATTTCTGGGGTGAGGCCGTACCTTGTGAGTAGAGCCTCTTTCATGTGGCTGTAGGAGGTCTGCAGGGAGAGGGGTAGGTCGAGCAGGGTGTCCCTTCCTTCGCTCAGAAACCACCCCCACAACCCCGCCCCCCAGTCCTTCTGCGGGATCCGATGGGAGGTCATGGCGACCTCGTAGGCCCTGAACCATTGCTGAATGTCATCGTTTTTATAATATTCCTTGACCACATCCTTGGGGATGTGGACCTTCTGTTCCGCCGGGGAGGCCGTCTCTCGGTTTCCCGGGGGCCTTCCTTCCTCGCTTCTGGCCTTGAGCTCGATTTCTTTCAAGCTGCGCTCGTGCTCTAGTTGGAGCTTCCTTCCTTCGTGCTCCCGTTGGAGCTTCTTTTCTTCTAGTTCGCCTTGTACACGCATTTGCTCCACTGCTAGCTTTTTTTCCGCTAACTTCAATTCGCCCTCGATTTTGAGTTTGGCCAACTCGAGTTCATGATTGCGGCTTCTCTCTCTGTCCGCGAGCTCTTCCGGGGATAGGCCCCCGTCTGGTACGATGCCTCGCACCTGATTGCTACTGCTTTCATGTTGGGGGGGTTCGGCTTCGTCGGGGCGCTCCCCCGTGCCTTCCGGGCGGGAGGCCCCGGTCTCCACCCAAGTTTTCAGTGCTTTCTGCAAATCTTCTTTAGTGTTGAGACCAGTGGTAGCGATTTTAAGTTCTTTGCAAAATTGCTTTAGCTCCTTGTGTGTGTATTCTTCTAGCTGCTCCACCTGGAACACCCTGTTGGCGAGGGTTTCTGCGGGGCTCACGGAGCTTCCTTCTGCCATCTTTGTCGGTAGTGCTTCCGTTGTTCACGGTACGATCTCTAGGTGATGGGCCCGAATCCCGTCGCTTGCCACCGATGTTAGACGGCAACCTCAGAGGAGCCTGGAAGGGGTCCTGACTACCCTGAGACCCACCCTCAAAGTATCGTAGCCGGGCACTGGCGGGAGACTCCCCAGGGGGAGGAATCTCGTAGCTAGGATCGTACTTCTGACACCACACGACACAGAGTGACCACACCGGGTATTCTGAGAAAACAATCTTTATCAAGTAGGTTATCACTGCAAATATGTACAAGGTGAGCACGGGCTCAAGAGTCTCGGAAGGGGTAGGGGGTAGCGGGACAGTCTCTGGTAAAGGTTCAAGCAGGGACGTATCCGGCGCACAGCTCACAATCCTCGAGCTGGGGGATACGATGTTGTAGTCGGGGTCCGGCGGGACCGTGAGAGTCGGTTGGAGCCGCGAGTCACTCAGCAGGGCTCAGGTACAAGTTCGGAGGTCTTACGATCTTCAGGGAGCCGCGAGTCACTCAGCAGGGCTCAGGTACAAGTTCGGAGGTCTTACGATCTTCAGGGAGCCGCGAGTCACTCAGCAGGGCTCAGGTACAAGTTCGGAGGTCTTACGATCTTCAGGGAGCCGCGAGTCACTCAGCAGGGCTCAGGTGGGTCCAAGTTTCAGGAGCCGCGACCGCGTCAGCAGGCTCTCGTTGTTCCAGCGTCGAATCTGCCGGACAGCCCCAGAGCACCCCTTGTTATAGGTCGACCCCTCTTTGATGTCCGGAGTCTGTGCAGGCAGGGGTCTTGTCACCTGGGGGTCGCTTGTCGGGATTTCCTGCTATAGTCTTTTGATCCTTTCAGGGCCGGGTCGGGAGGAGTCCCAGACACCCAGCAGGCATGGAGCCAGCCCTCAGGGAGGCCGGAGGGCCGATCGAAACCCATCGTCCCGGGGGAGTTCAGAGGTGCGATAGAAACTGCTCCTCCCTCTCTCATCCCCTGGAAGCGTGATGTCCTCCAGCCGGAGTGGCGCCTCTAGGCCCGGGTCGCGCTGGGGCCGGGCGGCCATCTTGGGGCATGAAGTGGGCACGCGGGCCCGGGGTGGCCGAAAGGAGAGAGGCCAGGGACGGGGATGTCCGGGTCGGTGCGTGTGTCCTGGTGGGGAGGTTCGGCTGGGCCGGGTGCTTGGGCTGTAGGTACCAGGTTTCGGTGGTGCGGGGGCACGGAGGGCCATTCTACGAGGCCGGGTCCAACAGGCATACAAATTAGTCTGCTCAACAATCTCTGCCAAAAACACATCGTCCATAAACAACTGAAAAAAATTTACCGGCAAAAAGTTTTCAGTATTCACTCTAGACCCTGGAACACCAGTAAACTCTGGCAATGCTGGCTGCACCATGCCAGGGGCAACCCAGAGGTCATCACTTTCAAAGGGAAGCCTTGCAGCCCCAGCCTGCAGCCCAGATGCCTCTTGCCGCACTACACCAACGGGAAGCCTTGCAGCCGCAGGCTGCAGCCCAGAAGCCTCTTGCCGCACTACACCAACAGGAAGCCTTGCAGTCCCAGGCTGCAGCCCAGATGCCTCTTGCCGCACTATCGGCACATCAGTCTCCTCCTCTAACACAGGCACTTCATCCGCACTAAGAGTATCTTCATCATCCGATGACTCCATACGGAGAGACAACTCACTGCCAGAATCGTCCCCTGCCTCCTCTCCCTCAGATGCAGAGTCAGTCTCTGAACCATGATCAGAGGAAGACTCAAACAGCAAACCAACAACCTGCTGAGCAGTAATCCTGCGGCTAGCCATTATACTTACTAAGATAGAAGACTGCACAAACAATTCAACAACAACCAACAATGTGCAAACCAAGTAAGTAAAGAAATGTGTACCTTTATCACAAAGATCAATGTACTCAAAAACTATACAATTCAATTACAAGAGACAGCTGCACTCACCAGAAACCAACTCTGCAGTGACAAAGCAAAAACCAACGATATCCAACTAGAAAGAAGAAAAAAACCAAATTACTCACAAGACAACAAAATACACATCGAGCACCAATGCAAAAAGTTTTTGACACTCAAAAAACAAACATACTGCTATTATTACACCATTGGCAAAAAAAATTCATGCAGAGAAATCAAACACATTTACATTGTACAAAAAAAAAGTCTCTTACCAAACTACACAAACAGCAGAACCACCAGTAACAAAACGGCACAATGAAAAGAGCAAACACCTTCACCTAGAACTAAAAAGTAAAAAAAAAACATTACAATTGCAATTCACAAAACATATAACAATAAACATTATAACATGCTAAGTCACTACCCAAATGGTCAATCGGGTTGTGTGCCAGGTGGGGCAGAAAACAGCAGGAAAATAAAGGCTACTCTATCCCAGGGCGGGTGGGCCAAATACATATTATAAAAATTGCACCCTGGAAGCAAGGGGTCAAATCGATTTTTATTTACACTAATTCCCTGGTGTCTAGTGGGCTTTTCTGCCCCCCCTGGGACCAGAAACGGCTACACAAAAGACCGATCTGCCCCCAGGAGGGGGCAGAAAAGTCTTGAAAAATATTTGAGCCCCCAGGAAGCAACCCTTGCCCAAGGGGTCGCTTCCTACAATATCACAAAGATCCCTGGTGTCTAGTGGGCTTTTCTGCCCCCCCTGGGAGCGGAAACGGCACGAAAATTCAACCGATCTGCCCCGGCAGAAAAGTCTTGAAAAATATTTGAGCCCCCAGGAAGCAACCCTTGCCCAAGGGGTCGCTTCCTACAATATCACAAAGATCCCTGGTGTCTAGTGGGCTTTTCTGCCCCCCCTGGGAGCGGAAACAGCACGAAAATTCAACCGATCTGCCCCCAGAGGGGGCAGAAAAGTCTTCCAAAAATATTGGGGGCCCAGGAAGCGACCCTTGCCCAAGGGGTCGCTTCCTACAACATCACAATGATCCCTGGTGTCTAGTGGGCTCTTCTGCCCTCCCTGGGAGCGGAAACGGCACGAAAATTCAACCGATCTGCCCCCAGAGGGGGCAGAAAAGTCTTCCAAAAATATTGGGGGCCCAGGAAACGACCCTTGCCCAAGGGGTCGCTTCCTACAACATCACAATGATCCCTGGTGTCTAGTGGGCTCTTCTGCCCCCCCCCCTGGGAGCGGAAACGGCACGAAAATTCAACCGATCTGCCCCCAGAGGGGGCAGAAAAGTCTTCCAAAAATATTGGGGGCCCAGGAAGCGACCCTTGCCCAAGGGGTCGCTTCCTACAACATCACAATGATCCCTGGTGTCTAGTGGGCTCTTCTGCCCCCCCTGGGAGCGGAAACGGCACGAAAACTCAACCGATCTGCCCCCAGAGGGGGCAGAAAAGTCTTCCAAAAATATTGGGGGCCCAGGAAGCGACCCTTGCCCAAGGGGTCGCTTCCTACATCATCACAATGATCCCTGGTGTCTAGTGGGCTCTTCTGCCCCCCCTGGGAGCGGAAACGGCACGAAAATTCAACCGATCTGCCCCCAGAGGGGGCAGAAAAGTCTTCCTAAAATATTGGGGGCCCAGGAAGCGACCCTTGCCCAAGGGGTCGCTTCCCACAACATCACAATGATCCCTGGTGTCTAGTGGGCTCTTCTGCCCCCCCTGGGAGTGGAAACGGCACGAAAATTAAACCGATCTGCCCGCAGAAAAGTCTTGCAGACATAATGGGGCCATTGGAAGCGACCCTTGCCCAAGGGGTCGCTTCCTTTATTGCTAAAACGCATCCCTGGTGCCTAGTGGTGGCATTCCTGCAGCACGATCGCGACGCTGTGCGCGATCGTGCTGCAGGAATGCCCTGTATTGAGACATCAGGGGAGAGGAAATACTCTTTCCTCTCCCCCGGTGCCTCAATACTTTCAAAATCACCGCCGCGGCCCCCACGTCCCCACCGGAGAACTCCACTGACCTGATGCTGCTGCTGGGACGCCCGGAAACAAATGGCTTCCAGGCGTCCCAGCGCTTCCTGAAGACGTCGGGGCGCGCTGACGTCACCAGGAAGCATGGGGGGGCTCGGGGGTGGCAGCGGAAACTCTTCCGCTGCCATCCCCGTCTGTGGGGGCACGATCGATGCCCCAGGGGGGGAGCGCCAGCGCTTCCCCCAGGGGCTGTCCTCATGACGGAGCGGTTCCGTCATGAGCACAGCCCAACCGATGCTCATGACGGAACCGCTCCGTCATGAGCATCGAAGGGGTTAAAGAATTTGCAGCATTATCTTTGTACCACCTGACCATGTACATGATTGCTACACAACAATTATTACCAACTGCATATGTTTCACACTACGAAGAAAAGTATCATTTTCACACTTTAATGGTGAAGCTTGGGGAGTGGGTGGGACATTTAAAGCAACACCAAACCTATTCACCCAAAACTACACTATTTATGCCAAAACTAACAACTATATTGCCTCTTGCTTGTTTATGTGTTATTGCCAGATTATCATTAAAAGAAAATGTTTTTACCACCCAATGATGTCTCCTTTATTTTACAATACTATCACTAATTCTCATAGTTAATCCACATTAAATCCACAAAGTAAATTATAATCCGCACATTTGCCACATGAAACAAACATGCCAAATCCCCAAAAATATTTTTATAAAAAAAGCGTACCTTCCAAAAAAAGGAAAAATGTACCTTAATTAGGGCTGTAATCAGATGGAGTGCTTGTCCCATTAAAAATAATCTACATATGTCGGGCGTGGCTTCGGAGCCAATCAGGGCGGACGCGGCTCTGTAGAGCTGCGCTAGCTCGTACCTCCTTGGAGCCATCATCCTGCTGAAATCCTGACCCCGGACGCTGCTGCCGCAGGGCACCCATCTCGGAACACACCGAGACCTCCTGGGCGAAATTTGGTGATGGTGGTGTGCCGAGAAGGTCCAGATCTGACATCGACACGACTGCAGCCTTCATCTGTGGCTGCATGACGGCGTGCTGCATAGCCTGGGCCACGGCCAATGTCCCCTGAAGGCCGATTGCACAACCCTCGCCTTGGCGGCAGCCCTCGCCCTGTGAGACCCCAGGTCAGTGTCTGAAGAAGGCCTGGGGTGGGGTAGGGGCCTGCCTCCGTGTGACTTCGGCCGGTTGCCTGGGCCATGACTCTAGCGCTGCTGCGGCAGGCCCATCCCCCGCCTCCTGAGTGGTGCGCATGGGATGTGGAGACCTGGTGGGGCCCAGAGCCTTGTGGATGCCCACGGCGCCCTGAGCAGTGTTGCTGTGCTGTGTGGGGTGGGCTGCCCTGCCCCGTTACAGACACGTCTGCTATTGAGAGTCGGGGCCATGGAGGGACACGCCGGGAGGCCCGGCTTCGGCGGCGGGGAATAGCAGATCGCCAAAGAGACATTGCACATTCTCTGTGGGAGCAAAGACTGTGCTGGTAGGGTCTGGAGACATTAGGGCCCATTGGTGCATGCATCCTGCTGGTGGCCAACCCTCAGTGTGGCGCCTCCGCTGTAGACCCCCTGCCGATATCCTGGGTGATGCGTCACAGAGGCCCCGTGGCAGGTGGTTCCTCTGCCGGCTGTGCACAGTTCCCCTCGATAACCTGGTGCTCCGGTAAGCTTCTCCCACATGCCTGTCCTCGGTCAGCGATTCCCCTGGAGGTCCCTCCGGCCAGTCGGCGGTGGTGACTTGTGGGGACTGAAGGCCTAGTTGGTTGCAGCCCTGTCCGAGCTGCATTCATCTGCAGGGCCAGAGACATACTCCAATGCCTGTCCCAGTGCTGCGTGGCCCGTCGTCACTCGCTGAAGTCCGCAGCCCTCCCGTGTGGTCCACCCTCCCACATTCACCTGCGGCGACTGCGGGCCTGGGGCTACCCCCTCTGTCTGCTTCTCTGTTCCACGATGGGTAAAGACAAACACGGCGCGGGGGCCCCCAAGCAGAACACCATGGACCATTATACCATCGATCCTACTGGAAAGGAGGGTGCGGAGAGGCTGACACCGCGATGTTGCTCGTGGCGATCAACTAGGCTGCACACGAGACCCAGATTGGGGCTGTTGTTTCCATGTGTCGTTTCTCCGCTAGGACCTTCGAAAGGCGGTGGACCGGATCACAGAGGCAGAGACCATGGTCTCCACGGTGGAGGACACTGTCTCAACCCTCCAGAAGCAAACAGACAAACTCACTACGGCCTCACGAGAGCTTGCGTCAAGGGTTGAAGATGACACAAAATTGTATGTATAGTAGAGTGATTTATGGCGGCATGTGTTATTGCATGCTGCACTGGTGCAGTATATATGGAATCACTGACAAAGTTCGATTCTAAAAATATCGAGGTACAAAAATATCGTGACAAAAATATCGAAGTCAAGAATATCGACATCCTATCTACATCATGGTAAGTACATAAATATCAATAAAAATATTGATATAAAAAATATCGTTTTTTTAAAATGTTAAAAAATTATGTAAAATAAAGTAAATAATACATATAATTAAATAAATATAGTTACAAATATAAATAAATGTTTAGAAATCGTAAGGAATACATACAATGTTAAAATAAATTAAACATATACATATAAAATATAATATATATACTTACTTAATAATATTCATAAATAATTATTTTAATAACTTATACATTGTTAAAAACATTTAATTAAATATAAATACATATATACACATACAAAAATAGTATACATAAAAATATTTAAAATATATATAACAAATTAAAAAACTGCAATATTTTTAATGATTTTAAAATAAACTATACAGAACATTAACTAAAACAAAAATATTGGATAGATGAGAGAGAAATATTACTATTCCCACTCCAAAGAGTGCAACAGTACGGAAAATGTTGGCTAGCGTAGGGGTAAAAATTACTGTTACAACTCCAGAAAGTGCAATAGTAGGGAAAGTGTTAGATAGCTTAGGGGTAAAAATTACTATTCCCGCTCATGAGAGTGCAACAGTTGGGAAAGTGTGTGATAGCGAAAGGGTTAAAATTACTATTCCCATTCAAATGAGTGCAACAGTAGGAAAAGTGTTGGACAGCGTAGAGGTAAAAATTACTATTCCCACTCCAGAGAGTGCAACAGTCGGGAAAGTAATGGATAGCGTAGGGATTATAAGTGCTATTCCAACTCCAGAGAGTGCAACAGTAGGTAAAGTGTTGGATAGAGTGAGGGTAAAAATTACTATTCCAACTCTAGAGAGTGCAACAGAAGGGAAGGTGTTGGATAGCGTAGGAGTAAAACTTACTATTCCCAATCCACAGAGTGCAACAGTAGGGAAAGTGTTGGATAGCATAGGGGATAAAAATAACAAACTTACCAATTAAATAATTTTTTTAATTACATAATGATTTATAAAAAAAAACCAATAAACTAAATATAAATACCAATAAATTAAAATTGATAATTACTTTAATAACATTTAGGTGCCGATTCCGATCCTGTAAAACCCGGGTACGAATGGTCGTAGGGAGCGTTTTTTCCGTCCGACTCGTACCCGGGAAAAACACCGTACAAACTCGCAAGTACGATTCGCACAGAAATACCATTTCTGTACGAGTCGTAAAAAACACCGACCGGCAAAAAAATACATACAAATCTGATTCTGGACGGCGCATACGCGACGTCCGGACGAAGTCAGGCAGCGTTCTATGGACCAGCAAGTACGATTCGTGCTGACGTCACTCCGCACACAGCTTTTTTTACGGGAGCCAAAGACTGCTGGGAAATTGAGGACGATGCGAACAAGGAGCACCGGTACGCGACGGACAGTGATGGACCCCAACCTACGCGTCATCCCGGCCCTCATAGCCTACCACCTCGTGTACAGAAACCGACGCAGACCCCGCAGAAGGTCAGAACAACCCCCAGGGGCAAAGGGGGGTGTGTGTGCGAGGGGCAGGAAACATAACCCACACCCCACAAAATACTAATACATCCTGCACATTAATTACCTCCATGGTCTGGTCACTTCGGGGGGCGTGTCCACCAATCCCACGTCCCGACACAACGGAAGTGGACGTGGACGCGTACCCGTCACCACCACATTGTAGTGGTGATGTAGGGGTAAGCGTGTACGGACCGTACCCACGCCCCCAGAGCGTGGGTATGGGCCGTACCACGCGTCCCCCTACGTCACCGCCAATAAGGTGGTACGACCCGTACCCACGCCCCCAGAGCATGGGTACGGGCCGTACCACACGTACCTCTACGTCACCGCCACAGTGGTGGTACGGCCCGTACCACCATTGCAGTGGTGATGTAGGGGTACGCGTGTACAGAGCGTACCCACGCCCCCAGAGCGTGGGTATGGTCCGTACACACGTACCCCTACGTCACCACTACAATGGTGGTACGGCCTGTACCCACGCTCCCCAGAGCGTGGGTATGGGCCGTACCACGCGTACCCCTACGTCACCGCCACAATGGTGGTACGGCCTGTACCCACGCTCTCCAGAGCGTGGGTACGGGCCATACCACCATTGCAGTGGTGATGTAGGGGTATGCGTGTATGGAGCGTATCCACGCCCCCAGAGCGTGGGTACGGTCCGTACACGCGTACCCCTACGTCACCGCCACAATGGTGGTACGGAGCGTACCCACGCCCCCAGAGCGTGGGTACGGTCCGTACACGCGTACCCCTACGTCACCACTACAATGGTGGTACGGCCCGTACCCACGCTCCCCAGAGCGTGGGTACGGGCCATACCACACGTACCCCTACGTCACCGCCACAATGGTGGTACGGGCCGTACCCACACCCCCAGAGCGTGGGTACGGGCCGTACCACGCGTACCCCTACGTCACCGCCACAATGGTGGTACAGGCCATACCCAAGCCCCCAGAGCGTGGGTACGGGCTGTACCACGCATACTCCTACAGCCCCATTACATAATGGATACAAGGCGTACACATGCCACGGATGTAGGTGTACGGCTTGGTGCAGCACATCAGCTGAAAATTGGGGGTGGTGTATGCCCAGGACAGCAGTGTACCACAGCAAGGGCGCAAGTGGGTGGGTGGGTAGATGCAGAGGACTCCCAGCAGTGCTCCGACATATGAGGGGTGGGTGCCTATCACTCCCAGCAGTGCCCAGACATATGAGGGATGGGTGCCTATCACTCCCAGCAGTGCCCAGACATATGAGGGGTGGGTGCCTAACACTCCCAGCAGTGCCCAGACATATGAGGGGTGGGTGCAGAGGACTCCCAGCAGTGCCCAGACATATGAGGGGTGGGTGCCTAACACTCCCAGCAGTGCCCAGACATATGAGGGGTGGGTGCCTAACACTCCCAGCAGTGCCCAGATACATGAGGGGTGGGTGCCTATCCCAGCAGTGCCCAGACATATGAGGGGTGGGTGCCGAGGACTCCCAGCAGTGCCAAGACATATGAGGGGTGGGTGCCTAACACTCCCAGCAGTGCCCAGACATATGAGGGGTGGGTGCCTAACACTCCCAGCAGTGCCCAGACATATGAGAGGTGGGTGCCTAACACTCCCAGCAGTGCCCAGACACATGAGGGGTGGGTGCAGAGGACTCCCAGCAGTGCCCAGACATATTAGGGGTGGGTGCCTAACACTCCCAGCAGTGCCCAGACATGTGAGGGGTGGGTGCAGAGGACTCCCAGCAGTGCCCAGACATATGAGGGGTGGGTGCCTAACACTCCCAGCAGTGCCCAGACATATGAGGGGTGGGTGCCTAACACTCCCAGCAGTGCCCAGATACATGAGGGGTGGGTGCCTATCCCAGCAGTGCCCAGACATATGAGGGGTGGGTGCCTAACACTCCCAGAAGTGCCCAGACATATGAGGGGTGGGTGCCTAACACTCCCAGCAGTGCCCAGACACATGAGGGGTGGGTGCAGAGGACTCCCAGCAGTGCCCAGACATATGAGGGGTGGGCGCCTAACACTCCCAGCAGTGCCCAGACATATGAGGGGTGGGTGCCTAACACTCCCAGCAGTGCGCAGAAACATGAGGGGTGGGTGCCTATCACTCCCAGCAGTGCCCAGACATATGAGGGGTGGGTGCCTAACACTCCCAGCAGTGCCCAGACATATGAGGGGTGGGTGCCCAACACTCCCAGCAGTGCCCAGACATATGAGGGGTGGGTGCCTATCACTCCCAACAGTGCCCAGACATATGAGGGGTGGGTGCCTAACACTCCCAGCAGTGCCCAGACACATGAGGGGTGGGTGCCTATCACTCCCAGCAGTGCCCAGACATATGAGGGGTGGGTGCCTAACACTCCCAGCAGTGCCCAGACATAGGAGGGGTGGGTGCAGAGGACTCCCAGCAGTGCCCAGACATATGAGGGGTGGGTGCCTAACACTCCCAGCAGTGCCCAGACATTTGAGGAGTGGGTGCCTAACACTCCCAGCAGTGTCCAGACACATGAGGGGTGGGTGCCTATCACTCCCAGCAGTGCCCAGACATATGAGGGGTGGGTGCCTAACACTCCCAGCAGTGCCCAGACATATGAGGGGTGGGTGCCTAACACTCCCAACAGTGCCCAGACACATGATGGGTGGGTGCAGAGGACTCCCATCAGTGCCCAGACATATGAGGGGTGGGTGCCTAACACTCCCAGCAGTGCCCAGACACATGAGGGGTGGGTGCCTATCACTCCCAGCAGTGCCCAGACGTATAAGGGGTGGGTGCCTAACATTCCCAACAGTGCCCAGACATATGAGGGGTGGGTGCCTAACACTCCCAGCAGTGCCCAGACATATGAGGGGTGGGTGCCTAACACTCCCAGCAGTGCGCAGACACATGAGGGGTGGGTGCCTATCACTCCCAGCAGTGCCCAGACATATGAGGGGTGGGTGCCTAACACTCCCAGCAGTGCCCAGACATATGAGGGGTGGGTGCCTAACACTCCCAGCAGTGCCCAGACACATGAGGGGTGGGTGCAGAGGACTCCCAGCAGTGCCCAGACATATGAGGGGTGGGCGCCTAACACTCCCAGCAGTGCCCAGACATATGAGGGGTGGGTGCCTAACATTCCCAGCAGTGCGCAGACACATGAGGGGTGGGTGCCTATCACTCCCAGCAGTGCCCAGACATATAAGGGGTGGGTGCCTAACACTCCCAGCAGTGCCCAGACATATGAGGGGTAGGTGCCTAACACTCCCAGCAGTGCCCAGACATATGAGGGGTGGGTGCCTATCACTCCCAACAGTGCCCAGAGATATGAGGGATGGGTGCCTAACACTCCCAGCAGTGCCCAGACATATGAGGGGTGGGTGCCTAACACTCCCAACAGTGCCCAGACACATGAGGGGTGGGTGCAGAGGACTCCCAGCAGTGCCCAGACATATGAGGGGTGGGTGCCTAACACTCCCAGCAGTGCCCAGACATATGAGGGGTGGGTGCAGAGGACTCCCAGCAGTGTCCAGACATATGAGGGGTGGGTGCCTAACACTCCCAGCAGTGCCCAGACATATGAGGGGTGGGTGCCTAACACTCCCAGCAGTGTCCAGACACATGAGGGGTGGGTGCCTATCACTCCCAGCAGTGCCCAGACATATGAGGGGTGGGTGCCTAACACTCCCAGCAGTGCCCAGACATATGAGGGGTGGGTGCCTAACACTCCCAACAGTGCCCAGACACATGAGGGGTGGGTGCAGAGGACTCCCAGCAGTGCCCAGACATATGAGGGGTGGGTGTCTAACACTCCCAGCAGTGCCCAGACACATGAGGGTTGGGTGCCTATCACTTCCAGCAGTGCCCAGACATATGAGGGGTGGGTGCCTAACACTCCCAGCAGTGCCCAGACACATGAGGGGTGGGTGCAGAGGACTCCCAGCAGTGCCCAGACATATTAGGGGTGGGTGCCTAACACTCCCAGCAGTGCCCAGACATGTGAGGGGTGGGTGCAGAGGACTCCCAGCAGTGCCCAGACATATGAGGGGTGGGTGCCTAACACTCCCAGCAGTGCCCAGACATATGAGGGGTGGGTGCCTAACACTCCCAGCAGTGCCCAGATACATGAGGGGTGGGTGCCTATCCCAGCAGTGCCCAGACATATGAGGGGTGGGTGCCTAACACTCCCAGAAGTGCCCAGACATATGAGGGGTGGGTGCCTAACACTCCCAGCAGTGCCCAGACACATGAGGGGTGGGTGCAGAGGACTCCCAGCAGTGCCCAGACATATGAGGGGTGGGCGCCTAACACTCCCAGCAGTGCCCAGACATATGAGGGGTGGGTGCCTAACACTCCCAGCAGTGCGCAGAAACATGAGGGGTGGGTGCCTATCACTCCCAGCAGTGCCCAGACATATGAGGGGTGGGTGCCTAACACTCCCAGCAGTGCCCAGACATATGAGGGGTGGGTGCCCAACACTCCCAGCAGTGCCCAGACATATGAGGGGTGGGTGCCTATCACTCCCAACAGTGCCCAGACATATGAGGGGTGGGTGCCTAACACTCCCAGCAGTGCCCAGACACATGAGGGGTGGGTGCCTATCACTCCCAGCAGTGCCCAGACATATGAGGGGTGGGTGCCTAACACTCCCAGCAGTGCCCAGACATAGGAGGGGTGGGTGCAGAGGACTCCCAGCAGTGCCCAGACATATGAGGGGTGGGTGCCTAACACTCCCAGCAGTGCCCAGACATTTGAGGAGTGGGTGCCTAACACTCCCAGCAGTGTCCAGACACATGAGGGGTGGGTGCCTATCACTCCCAGCAGTGCCCAGACATATGAGGGGTGGGTGCCTAACACTCCCAGCAGTGCCCAGACATATGAGGGGTGGGTGCCTAACACTCCCAACAGTGCCCAGACACATGATGGGTGGGTGCAGAGGACTCCCATCAGTGCCCAGACATATGAGGGGTGGGTGCCTAACACTCCCAGCAGTGCCCAGACACATGAGGGGTGGGTGCCTATCACTCCCAGCAGTGCCCAGACGTATAAGGGGTGGGTGCCTAACATTCCCAACAGTGCCCAGACATATGAGGGGTGGGTGCCTAACACTCCCAGCAGTGCCCAGACATATGAGGGGTGGGTGCCTAACACTCCCAGCAGTGCGCAGACACATGAGGGGTGGGTGCCTATCACTCCCAGCAGTGCCCAGACATATGAGGGGTGGGTGCCTAACACTCCCAGCAGTGCCCAGACATATGAGGGGTGGGTGCCTAACACTCCCAGCAGTGCCCAGACACATGAGGGGTGGGTGCAGAGGACTCCCAGCAGTGCCCAGACATATGAGGGGTGGGCGCCTAACACTCCCAGCAGTGCCCAGACATATGAGGGGTGGGTGCCTAACATTCCCAGCAGTGCGCAGACACATGAGGGGTGGGTGCCTATCACTCCCAGCAGTGCCCAGACATATAAGGGGTGGGTGCCTAACACTCCCAGCAGTGCCCAGACATATGAGGGGTAGGTGCCTAACACTCCCAGCAGTGCCCAGACATATGAGGGGTGGGTGCCTATCACTCCCAACAGTGCCCAGAGATATGAGGGATGGGTGCCTAACACTCCCAGCAGTGCCCAGACATATGAGGGGTGGGTGCCTAACACTCCCAACAGTGCCCAGACACATGAGGGGTGGGTGCAGAGGACTCCCAGCAGTGCCCAGACATATGAGGGGTGGGTGCCTAACACTCCCAGCAGTGCCCAGACATATGAGGGGTGGGTGCAGAGGACTCCCAGCAGTGTCCAGACATATGAGGGGTGGGTGCCTAACACTCCCAGCAGTGCCCAGACATATGAGGGGTGGGTGCCTAACACTCCCAGCAGTGTCCAGACACATGAGGGGTGGGTGCCTATCACTCCCAGCAGTGCCCAGACATATGAGGGGTGGGTGCCTAACACTCCCAGCAGTGCCCAGACATATGAGGGGTGGGTGCCTAACACTCCCAACAGTGCCCAGACACATGAGGGGTGGGTGCAGAGGACTCCCAGCAGTGCCCAGACATATGAGGGGTGGGTGTCTAACACTCCCAGCAGTGCCCAGACACATGAGGGTTGGGTGCCTATCACTTCCAGCAGTGCCCAGACATATGAGGGGTGGGTGCCTAACACTCCCAGCAGTGCCCAGACACATGAGGGGTGGGTGCAGAGGACTCCCAGCAGTGCCCAGACATATTAGGGGTGGGTGCCTAACACTCCCAGCAGTGCCCAGACATGTGAGGGGTGGGTGCAGAGGACTCCCAGCAGTGCCCAGACATATGAGGGGTGGGTGCCTAACACTCCCAGCAGTGCCCAGACATATGAGGGGTGGGTGCCTAACACTCCCAGCAGTGCCCAGATACATGAGGGGTGGGTGCCTATCCCAGCAGTGCCCAGACATATGAGGGGTGGGTGCCTAACACTCCCAGAAGTGCCCAGACATATGAGGGGTGGGTGCCTAACACTCCCAGCAGTGCCCAGACACATGAGGGGTGGGTGCAGAGGACTCCCAGCAGTGCCCAGACATATGAGGGGTGGGCGCCTAACACTCCCAGCAGTGCCCAGACATATGAGGGGTGGGTGCCTAACACTCCCAGCAGTGCGCAGACAAATGAGGGGTGGGTGCCTATCACTCCCAGCAGTGCCCAGACATATGAGGGGTGGGTGCCTAACACTCCCAGCAGTGCCCAGACATATGAGGGGTGGGTGCCTAACACTCCCAGCAGTGCCCAGACATATGAGGGGTGGGTGCCTATCACTCCCAACAGTGCCCAGACATATGAGGGGTGGGTGCCTAACACTCCCAGCAGTGCCCAGACACATGAGGGGTGGGTGCCTATCACTCCCAGCAGTGCCCAGACATATGAGGGGTGGGTGCCTAACACTCCCAGCAGTGCCCAGACATAGGAGGGGTGGGTGCAGAGGACTACCAGCAGTGCCCAGACATATGAGGGGTGGGTGCCTAACACTCCCAGCAGGGCCCAGACATTTGAGGAGTGGGTGCCTAACACTCCCAGCAGTGTCCAGACACATGAGGGGTGGGTGCCTATCACTCCCAGCAGTGCCCAGACATATGAGGGGTGGGTGCCTAACACTCCCAACAGTGCCCAGACACATGATGGGTGGGTGCGGAGGACTCCCAGCAGTGCCCAGACATATGAGGGGTGGGTGCCTAACACTCCCAGCAGTGCCCAGACACATGAGGGGTGGGTGCCTATCACTCCCAGCAGTGCCCAGACGTATAAGGGGTGGGTGTCTAACACTCCCAACAGTGCCCAGACATATGAGGGGTGGGTGCCTAACACTCCCAGCAGTGCCCAGACATATGAGGGGTGGGTGCCTAACACTCCCAGCAGTGCGCAGACACATGAGGGGTGGGTGCCTATCACTCCCAGCAGTGCCCAGACATATGAGGGGTGGGTGCCTAACACTCCCAGCAGTGCCCAGACATATGAGGGGTGGGTGCCTAACACTCCCAGCAGTGCCCAGACACATGAGGGGTGGGTGCAGAGGACTCCCAGCAGTGCCCAGACATATGAGGGGTGGGCGCCTAACACTCCCAGCAGTGCCCAGACATATGAGGGGTGGGTGCCTAACACTCCCAGCAGTGCGCAGACACATGAGGGGTGTGTGCCTATCACTCCCAGCAGTGCCCAGACATATAAGGGGTGGGTGCCTAACACTCCCAGCAGTGCCCAGACATATGAGGGGTGGGTGCCTAACACTCCCAGCAGTGCCCAGACATATGAGGGGTGGGTGCCTATCACTCCCAACAGTGCCCAGAGATATGAGGGGTGGGTGCCTAACACTGCCAGCAGTGCCCAGACATATGAGGGGTGGGTGCCTAACACTCCCAACAGTGCCCAGACACATGAGGGGTGGGTGCAGAGGACTCCCAGCAGTGCCCAGACATATGAGGGGTGGGTGCCTAACACTCCCAGCAGTGCCCAGACATATGAGGGGTGGGTGCAGAGGACTCCCAGCAGTGCCCAGACATATGAGGGGTGGGTGCCTAACACTCCCAGCAGTGCCCAGACATATGAGGGGTGGGTGCCTAACACTCCCAGCAGTGTCCAGACACATGAGGGGTGGGTGCCTATCACTCCCAGCAGTGCCCAGACATATGAGGGGTGGGTGCCTAACACTCCCAGCAGTGCCCAGACATATGAGGGGTGGGTGCCTAACACTCCCAACAGTGCCCAGACACATGAGGGGTGGGTGCAGAGGACTCCCAGCAGTGCCCAGACATATGAGGGGTGGGTGCCTAACACTCCCAGCAGTGCCCAGACACATGAGGGTTGGGTGCCTATCACTCCCAGCAGTGCCCAGACATATGAGGGGTGGGTGCCTAACACTCCCAACAGTGCCCAGACATATGAGGGGTGGGTGCCTAACACTCCCAGCAGTGCCCAGACATATGAGGTGTGGGTGCCTAACACTCCCAGCAGTGCCGGGACACATGAGGGGTGGGTGCCTATCACTCCCAGCAGTGCCCAGACATATGAGGGATGGGGGCTTAACACTCCCAGCAGTGCCCAGACATATGAGGGGTGGGTGCAGAGGACTCCCAGCAGTGCCCAGACATATGAGGGGTGGGTGCCTAACACTCCCAGCAGTGCCCAGACATATGAGGGGTGGGTGCCTAACACTCCCAGCAGTGCGCAGACACATCAGGGGTGGGTGCAGAGGACTCCCAGCAGTGCCCAGACATATGAGGGGTGGGTGCCTAACACTCCCAGCAGTGCCCAGACATATGAGGGGTGGGTGCCTAACACTCCCAGCAGTGCCCATACACATGAGGGGTGGGTGCCTAACACTCCCAGCAGTGCCCAGACATATGAGGGGTGGGTGCCTATCACTCCCAGCAGTGCCCAGACATATTAGGGGTGGGTGCCTAACACTCCCAGCAGTGCCCAGACATATGAGGGGTGGGTGCAGAGGACCCCCAGCAGTGCCCAGACATATGAGGGTTGGGTGCAGAGGACTCCCAGCAGTGGAAAGAGACATGGGGGGTGTACATCATTATTAGATGACCACTGCTCCATGGGTGAATGTACGTATTCCTAACTTAGGACAATGATGATAGTGCCATAACAACACATCACTGACAGCAGTGTCCCACTCCCAGGAAGAAGGAGGTCTTACCCCCACTGCATGACACACCATATGTGGGTGTGAGGACAAATAACACATGCATATCCACCCCTGGCAGATGCAGCACAATACACACACTGAGATCATGCCACAAGACTGTATAGTCATGTCACTGCCTAACAAACTAAGAGAGCCAAAGAGAACACACTCTGTCACGCACATCCCAGGACTGATAGGAATGTTCAGGTGCTGGGCTAGCCACCAAGATGTTGTCTCTCATGGAAGGAATAGGGTGGAGTTCCCACAGATACAATGCCCACAATTCAGGTGTTCAAATACCCAGCAGAACAAGTACCATATGTGTACTAGGCTGGGATTACACACATGCATTGTGCGGAAAAGGGACCATTTATCCATGAAGGCATGGCAAAATACTCTATACACAAGTACAGTGAGTACCAAGGATGGCACAGACGATGCAGCCGGACACATTGCTGAGCAGGCATGGCCAGAGTTGAAGGGATACATCACCAACAAAGGACATGTAGACACAGGGCAACACAACAATTGTGCAACTCTCTGCAGGGGAGATGTCAGGTGCCACAGAGGAAGGAACACCCCTTGGGACAATGTCTCCAAACACAAAGAGCATACACGACAAAGAATCTTTGCAGAGATCGCGTGATGGCACGCAGATACCAGGTTCCACCCCATGAGCAGCAGACCACAACATTTCCCTGAAACATAACACATGCCCACAACCCCAACTCCCGTAGCATCAGCATCAACATCAATACCTGAAATGCAAGACTTTTCCAAAGAAAAAGAAAATGCTTTATTCAGCATGAAAATAATAATGTGTAAACGAGACTATTCACAAAGGCCAATGGCCAGTCCATATCAGCAGTCCTTGGGGGGGACACATGGCCATGTGTCTCCCCTAGCTTGCCTGCAAATCACAAGAGTGGTTCGTCGACTGGGGGGGGGGATCCTGTGGGGAAGGACCAGGCACTGCAGGGACAGGAGGGGGAAGGGTAGGTGTTGTGGGTGCAGGGACGGACGACTCCACCACAGGGGGTGGGGCAGCGCCAAAGGTGGAGGCGAGCTCAGCACTGCACACTTCTGCCAGTTCTTCAAGCGTCTCCCCTGCCCCCGGAGAAACAACAGGCCCCAAGGAGGGATGGGTTGCAGCGCCAATGGGGGAGGTGGTGGACGGGCTGGGGGACTTAACTCCCCTACCCGTGGAGTGCCGTGACCGTTTGCGTCCAGGTGAACTAGTGGGGCCCAGCCCAGCAAAGTAGGCCTCCTTCTCCGAATCTGGGGCAGGGGAGACAAGGGGAGTGACATCGGAGGGACTGAGGAGTGAGTCATGTGGATGAGGACTGTGGCTGCGTGCCTGCCTGTGTGCCCCAGACCCAGTGGGTGTGCCTGCTACCCCCTGAGTGTGCGTGTCAGGAGATGTGCGCTTGCCCTTACGTGGTGGTGTGCTGCTTGTGTCTGGTGGGGTGCGTGTGTGTGGATGTCTTGGTGTGCTTGGGACAGGCATGGGTGTTGGACTTGTGGATGGGCCAGGGGTAGGGGGGGAGGCAGCGCTGCAGGTGACTCGCTACTGCCGTCAGTGACGAGTCCAGGGACCTCAGCAACATCTGTTGGTCAGACATCGCTGATGACATGCCCTCCATGTACGACACCATCTGGGTCAGCAGTCTGGTATGGCCATGGAGGACCGTCAGGATCAATGTCTGCCCAACTTGCAACTGCCGCTGAATGTCCACAGACTTGGCAGTGAGGGCAGCAGGGGGGACAGGTGCAGGGGGTGCGGTGCCTGGCACGAAGGAGACACGGTGTGGCCTAGCACGGACAGAAGGGACCCGAGCAAGTGGGAGGGCGGTGATGGGAATGGAGGGGGCGGCGAGAAATGTACTGCTGCTTTCAGCTCTGGGAGCAGCCTCCACCCCCTCTAGGAGCTCAGCCTCGGACCCGTCTGCCTCGTAGTCTGTGTTGGTACTGGGAAGGTCCTCCGCCGCACTCCCCTCGCCCTCCGTGCCACTAGATTCCACCGACTCCACAGCAGTGGTGGCGCCACTGCTCGATCCCTCCTCCACGTCCATGCCGGTGTCTTCCTCGGTGTCCTCCGATGATGCTGTGGGCAAGGTGAAGAGACAGGAAAAAATCAGTCACCTGTATACATCTGACACATGAGTCCAAACAAAATAGGCAACAGTGCATATCAGGAAAGGCATCAGGAGTAACATCTAGGATACTCCCCACATATGTAAGAACTGCACTCCCCAGTTGGTTGACGCACCATGCCAATTGCAAACAATGAAAATTAGGACACAACAGCAAATAACTTGAAATCACAAGATCATGAGAAGCTAGTGTCTGGGATCAGTTGAGCACAGCAAGACTATGAAGGCATGCCACCTCTTGTTCACGTGGAAACAAACAGTATTGTCGCACCCAAGGCCAAATACCACATGCCAATGCAGAAGGTGTCCCCACACTCAGAGACCTGTGAGTACTTTTGACACCCCAAATAAATACATTGTGACTCCTGGAGCATCACAACCCTTTACAAAATGGACATGTCTAGCATGTGTGAATGTGGCACTCTGTGAACACAACACACATGTGTCTGTATAGCAGAAGTCACACAAGGAGGTGCACACCAAACTACATGTACACAGTCATTGTCTGAGCTGCCAGACTCATTCAAATCAGCCACTGTTAGGCAGAAATGGCGTAGCAGGAAGTACATATACATGGCACCAGGGTGGCTGGATGACTTGACACTCGTAAGGTGGTATCAGCAACAACCAAGGACTAACCCAAATGCTAGCACACTGTGGGAACATGTATATGTATGAACTCCAAACAAGTGTTGCCCAAACTGTGCCTTACTTTCAAATGTGCCAGCGTGTCCCTGGAAAGTGTAAAGGTGGTGTCTTGTGCACTTCCTTGGGAGACATCTGTCATCGAGGCACATCATTGTCCTCCACAACCAAACAACAAGGTCAAGCATATGAAACATTGAGACATGTTGACAGGTGTAGTGAGTGCCAATGGACATTTTCCCAGAGTAACAACTTGAATAATGTAATTTATCACATGGCTATTCGTCACCTGATCACACAGTTGGCTACACATATTACCTACTGACTGTCATCTGGAGTGGCACACATGTCCACACCCAGGACAATGCATAAGCTAATGGGCCTGCAATTGTTTAGCAAAAAAGCCTAGCTGTACTGTGGGTTCCCCTTCATGGCAAGCCAGAATGTACCCACAGATGTCAGCACACAAAGTCACAACTGTGTAGCATCTGAACCACACACAGGTGCCAAAAATGTCCAAGCAGGATACATGATTGCCAAGAACTGACACAGGCAATGAAGCACCAACAGCAAGCACTGGCCAACATCACGGGGGCACCGCACGATGACTTTCTGTACTGCGAATCATCACACACAAGTCAGAACTGGCAATGAAACATCAGGGTTGAACATGTACGCCCCTCCCGCGCACACCCACCCATACCTGAGTCAATGTGACTGTTGGACAGGCCACATAAAGGGCTTGCTCCCTCCCCGCATGACAGGGCCCAAGCCCCGGACTCCCAGGTGTTACCCACAAGGGCAACCCGCACCCCGTCTCCCAACGGAACTCCTGCCCCCGGACAGCCATGTATCATGGGGCCGAACCACTACCGGCTCCCCCGGCCGGATCAGCCGCCATCTTGGGCGCTGCGCCACGAGGCCGCGTGGCCTCGGCTCGACCCTAACCCTGGGCCTGGCCGGCCCCGACATCCCGGCACCACCATCCACCCAGGAGGTGAGCGGACCACTTGGCAGGTCAATGGGAGAAAGAAGTGTCGATGGCTCCCCCCGCCAGGTGCCGATCACCCTCCAGCTCCCCCAGGTGCTGGCTCCACCCCCTGCTGGGTGTCTGGACTCCCTCATCCCGGACCCCCCGACCTCCAAGTGCGAGGGTCCGGACATCAAAGGGCGCCAGACCTATAACTAGGGCAGCTCCAGAGCAGGAGGGCAGTTGTATCCTGGAGTCGAGAGACACCGAGAGAACTCAGCCTTGACGGACTACTGGCGCTGCCGTAGCCCTGCCTTGTGAACTATCGTCCTGCCTGCTGGCGCTGCCGCGGCCTTCTGCATCATCCATCCTCGTCGGGACCTGCTGGCGCTGCCGCGGACCGTTGTAACGACCACCTTCATCGGGACCTGCTGGCGCTGCCGCGGACCGTGTAACGACCACCTCCATCGGGACCTGCTGGCGCTGCCGCGGACCGTGTAACGACCATCTTCACCGGGACCTGCTGGCGCTGCCGCGGCCCGTCCAAGCTAGAACACTGAGCTCGAGGATTGGGAGCTATCCACCATACCATTTCAGCTACCAGATTGGTAACCAGTCTTTCCCGCTACCCCCTTTCCCCAAACCAAGAGACTCGAATCGAGGGGACCCCTGAGTCCAGACCTCCTTGTACCATTTCATCGTACCTTAAGAAATCACCTATAAAGAACGCTAAATCCTATCCTTGTGTGGTGTATATCTGTGGGGGGGAAGTTATTCATCTGTACGATCGCTGGAGACGGCTCTCCCCGGAGACCTCTCCCCTTGTCCTCGGCCGACCCTCCCGGTCCGTCTAACATTGGTGGCCAGCGGCGCGATCCGAATCAACGCGTAATCGTACAGAGAGTAGCTCACCCCACGACAAAACCACGATGTCAACCAAAGAGAGCGGATCCACCGAGAAATTCCAGATGGATAAATTGGAAGAGTATAGCCATCGTGAACTTAAACAATTCTGCATGGAACTAGGCATTGCTACCACCGGCCTGAGTACCAAAAACGATTTGAAGCACGCCATTGAGTCGTGGGCGGAAACCGGGGTCGCCGGATCCCCAGACCAAAACGGTGCAGCATCGGAGGGGAACGCCACAGCTCCCGAGGAGCGAGGAACGGGCCTCTCGCAGGAAGAGATCCAAGAAAGAGAAAGAAACAGATTACATGAGTTGGAAATGGCACGACTCAAGATGGACAGTGAACTAAAATTAGCCGAGCAAAAACTGAACCTAGAACATCTGCGGCTCCGAGAAGAACGGGAAGAAAAACAGAGGCAGAGAGAGCTCGAAGAAAAAAGACTAACATTCGAACACGAGCGCAAACTGGCGGAAATAGAACTTCGGAAACAGAATAAAGAACCGGAGGTGCCTGAGCGACCGCGCACCCCGGGAGCAACCGAGAAGAAAGTCCACATCCCCAAGGATGTTGTCCGAGAGTATGTCCGAGAGGACGACATACAACAGTGGTTCAAAGCCTACGAGATCGCCATGACCTCCCACCGGATCGATCGGAGTGACTGGGGAGCCGGCCTATGGGGGAGGTTCGTCAACGAAGGCCGCGATGCCCTACTGCAGCTCCCAGACCATCAGATGTCATCCTATGACCACATGAAGGCTGCCCTCCTCAACCGATATGGGCTCACACCCGATATGTACCGCCAGAGGTTCCGAGACTGCACCCGGATCCCGGGTACAACTTGGGTGGAATATGTCAACTATTTCAGCCGAGCCTTCGAGGGTTGGATCAAGGGAAGCCACGTAACGACCTACGAGCAACTCTTTAATCTCATGGTGTGGGAGCACCTGTCTAACAACTGCTTCGTCGAGCTCAGGCAGCACCTCCTCGACAGTAAATTGACTGACCCACGGCAACTCGCCGCCGAAGCTGACCGGTGGGAAAGCACCCGAGTGGGCCGGAGAGGGCCACACGAGCAAAACCGAAACAACCAAGGTCAGCACCGTCCCCGAGGAGGAGGAGGAGGCCAGGGGCGAGGGAGAGACACCGTCCCGGCCACTCCCGCGGCCAGCACCCCGCCCCCGGCCGGCCGGGGCAACCCCCCGATGCGGCCGGGGTTCCGAGCCAACGTCACGTGTCACCGATGCCAGCGAGTCGGCCACTACGCCAATGACCCGAGCTGCCCGCAGAACCAAACGCCAAAGCCCCGCCAGGTAGCTGCCGCCGCCCTGGGGGGAGAACAAATCTCCGAGGAACAAGAAGAATATGAGCAGGCACAACAAGAGTGGGAACCGGCCGCCATGGTTCTAGCGTGCCTAGGGGGAAAAGACATGGTCCCGCGGGCTCCCCTACCCGCCAACACCAGGAAATATGGCCAGTGGGTGAACATTAATGGGCGCCGGGCCGAAGCCCTACGTGACACAGGGGCCAGTGTGACGGCCGTCCGCTGTCACCTGGTAAAACCAGAACAGATCCTGCCGAACATTCTCTGCCCCGTCCGCTCAGCCGACAATTCCGAAAGTCTATGTCGGATGGCCTGCGTCCCCTTCGAATGGGGAGGGGTCTCCGGCATGTTGAAGGTGACGGTCCGGGATGATGCCCCCGTGGACTGTCTCCTGGGGAACGACCTTGAGAGTTCCCCGTGGGCCGCCGTCGAAAGAAGAGAGCACCTGGGGATGCTGGGCCTCCCGGACTGGGCATGCGTAACCACCCGGTCCATGGCCGCCCGTGCCATCCCCCGACCAGAAGAACAAGAATGGCCAGCACCTCCTCCCCCGGTCGCTCCAGTAGAGGACAACGACTATACCGACCCCCCAGAGCTAACCCCCGAAGGGGTCGCCCCGCCCCAGGACCTTCCCGGCCTGGCACAGTGGCGTCAAGAAGGGGGGCCCACCCAGGAACAGTTCCGCCAGGAGCAGAAGACCTGCCCCTCCCTCGAGGGACTCCGCCAGCAAGCCAGCGCCCAGAGCGCAGGGGACTCCACCGGAACCCATTGGGTCTATTGGGATAACGACCTGCTATACAGTGAACAAAGAATCGCGGAGTTAGGGGCCAGTCGAGTGCTGGTGGTGCCCCTCCGTTTCAGAGACTTCCTGCTAAATTTGGCCCACGATGTCCCCCTGGCTCCCCCGGCCGGATCAGCCGCCATCTTGGGCACTGCGCCACGAGGCCGCGTGGCCTCGGCTCGACCCTAACCCTGGGCCTGGCCAGCCCCGACATCCCGGCACCACCATCCACCCAGGAGGTGAGCGGACCACTTGGCAGGTCAATGGGAGAAAGAAGTGTCGATGGCTCCCCCCGCCAGGTGCCGATCACCCTCCAGCTCCCCCAGGCGCTGGCTCCACCCCCTGCTGGGTGTCTGGACTCCCTCATCCCGGACCCCCCGACCTCCAAGTGCGAGGGTCCGGACATCAAAGGGCGCCAGACCTATAACTAGGGCAGCTCCAGAGCAGGAGGGCAGTTGTATCCTGGAGTCGAGAGACACCGAGAGAACTCAGCCTTGACGGACTACTGGCGCTGCCGTAGCCCTGCCTTGTGAACTATCGTCCTGCCTGCTGGCGCTGCCGCGGCCTTCTGCATCATCTATCCTCATCGGGACCTGCTGGCGCTGCCGCGGACCGTTCTAACGACCACCTTCATCGGGACCTGCTGGCGCTGCCGCGGACCGTGTAACGACCACCTCCATCGGGACCTGCTGGCGCTGCCGCGGACCGTGTAACGACCATCTTCACCGGGACCTGCTGGCGCTGCCGCGGCCCGTCCAAGCTAGAACACCGAGCTCGAGGATTGGGAGCTATCCACCATACCATTTCAGCTACCAGATTGGTAACCAGACTGTCCCGCTACCCCCTTTCCCCAAACCAAGAGACTCGAATCGAGGGGACCCCTGAGTCCAGACCTCCTTGTACCATTTCATCGTACCTTAAGAAATCACCTATAAAGAACGCTAAATCCTATCCTTGTGTGGTGTATATCTGTGGGGGGAAGTTATTCATCTGTACGATCGCTGGAGACGGCTCTCCCCGGAGACCTCTCCCCTTGTCCTCGGCCGACCCTCCCGGTCCGTCTAACAGTGACTGATACCAATCAAGAAATGAAATCTCTTATTCAGGGTTACAATAACTGTGCATGAAAACTAGCTTCATTAAAACAACATCACCTTGTAGGGCTGGCAAAACATATTGGTCACAAACAAACATCAACAGATTGTTGTGAATAGCCACACAGGCACTGCCCAGTGTGAGTATGCACAAGCAAACTGCTGTATCCCTGTCCAGTGGGCAAATGTATCACACATGTGAAAACTACTACCTAGGCCAGGGAACAATGCCACAGAGGCAGAGCCATTATGAACCACCAGTGAATGTGCACAGTGTTGGATGACACACATGAGTAGGAGGGCAGGCTGTGACAGGGGACTGTAGTGTGCACACTGCCCCATGGTCCTGGAAGGAGCTGACTGTTACAGGAGCAACCGTCCCGGCACTATGCATATATCCCACTCATGCACATCATGTCTGAGGCCACAACATTGGTAATGAATGAAGCAAGTCTGTACATTTGAAACCTCACACTCCTATGTTGGGACTCAGCATCAGTGGCAACAAATATGCACCCCCTAATGACTGTACAGGACAGGGCACAGGCAGACCACCCCCACACATGATGCTGAAAGCAGTGTGCACCTTGATAAACTGGCAGCCTAGATGACCATGTGCAATAGTGATCACACACAGACCAGGTAACACATGTCAAGGAGGACAAGGGAGGAAGAACAGCACAGGTTGACTTGGGGGAACAGGATATGCACTGCACATATATACCCTGGCAGTGTCTCCAGGCGACTGAGCAGCAACAAAAGCTGGCGACAAACAACAAACACACATGCACCTACCCCCTTCCTGCTGCTGTAACTCTTGTATCCGCCTTTCCAGGTCAGGGAAGACCACCGCCAGCACACGCCGCATCTGGTGGGTCAGGCGCCGGCGCCCGTCATGCTTGCGAGGAGCCTCCTCCTTCAGCATGACCCGGGCGATCCTCCGGGTCCAGCACCGGATGTCCTGCCATCTCTTCCTCACTTGTGGCAGGCGCCGACTGCGACCCTCCACTGATTGCACGGCCTTGACGGCGTCCATCCAGATCTTCCCCTTGTGGTAGGGGGATACCTGTGTGGATGACAAAGTGGGACAACATCACTACACCTGCACCATGTCACAGAGACACACAGTTGAACATCTTAGATTTGTAGAATAGGGCATAGTATGCTGGCAATTAATAGCACCTTAGTCATAGGGACTTTTTCCACTGGGGACGCAGCAATGCACTACATGGCATAGTAAGTACACAGGTGGCATGAGGGGTGCGAAGCAATCCCTGATCATGGCACACACTGTGCATCCCAAGCAACACAAGGCTGATGGACAGCAACGCAAAGCAGTCACATGCGCCAGGCCACTGACGAAACCTCAGCAAAGTACACAGACACACACAGGCACACATCAATCACCTGCCATTGGCAACAGCGGATTCAAACCTCACTCTGCACATGTGCCACTTGCCAGGGGGGGGGGTCACAGGTGTGGGGCTAGCTCAGCAAGTCAGACACACAGCACGGCTTACTTCACACATCAGATGAATTGAGCAGTTGCCTCCTATATGCAGCTGTGGTGCAACACTCCACATAGACACTCATCCACATGAAAATAAACATTCACACACATCAATGTCCAGGGGGCGTACATATCATTTGGACACTCTCACCACTCTCACCACCGCTCCACTCAACTCTCACACACATCTGTGGGTGCAGTCACCTGTCACACCGGGGTGACCACTGAATCACCGCAGGACAATAGAACAAGAATGCCCAAGAGGATTTGACTGGCGGAATGTGCCATGCACTATGCAGTGAATGTCACAGTAAGCACAATGCAAGTGAGGAGTGCACACATGAACTACATCAAGCCCTGCATGAGAGACATAAGCCACCCCCCCTCCCCCCCTGGGACCCACTCCACCCAACATTGCATGTCTGTCACACCTGGCCACAATGCCAGAAGTGACAGACACAATAAAGGTGCACAGGCAAAGGTACTGGAGTCAGCACTCACCTGCTCCCCTGGTCGACCATACAGCATGGGGTACTGTGGGAGGATCACATCCATCAGGGCCTCGTTCTCCTCCTGGGTGAAAGGCTGGGCCCTCTCCACAGTCCTTGACATGGTGCCAGAGGGAGACAATACAGCAGCAGTGGTATCGATTGACATGTTGTGCAGGCAAGTGCCCTCTCATGGGTTCTGCCTGCCTTATATCTTTCTTGCTGGCCTATTTCATATACAGGAGTACAGAGTGATTGGTCAGACTCATTTGCATCCTATGTTTCCTCCAATCCCTTTAAACATACACCAGTGAAAGCTTTTGCATCTTTCGATTTTGCAGCATCATGTCAAGTCAACAACCACTTTGCAACAAGGTTAAATGTGCCCAACTGATTTTTCCAGATCACATGATGTGAAATTTTGAACTTGAAACTCGATATCCATGACAACCAGCATGCATTTAGGCCACAATACTTGTCCCTCATGTGTCCCCATTGTAATTCTTAAATGCCCACACAGGTACGGCGCTTTTCACACGTACCCCTAGGGCACCATCACTACAGTGATACGGGCCGTACTCACGCGTGTACGGCCCGTATCACTCGGCCCTACGGTACCCCCAATGATAGTGATAGGCACGTACTCACGCGTGTACGGCCCGTACACGCATGAGTACGTGCCGTATCACTCGGACTTACGGTACCCCACATATAGTGATATATATATATATTATCTACTGGCGGTCGCCAGTAGATAGTTATAGTTAGGACCGAGTTCCCATAGGAAATCTGAAAATTCTATTTTGAATAACTTTGACGCCGGTTGACTTATCTTCGTGAAATTTTCAAAACTAATGGGGGGCTCCGCTCAGCTCCTACCCTGAAAGTCTCGGGGTGATTCGTCAAGCGGGGGCTGAGAAAAAAGGGGGGTCCCAAAACGCGTTTTCCCCATGCATTTTCCCATAGGACCTTTAGTCGAAGGTACAGCCCGAACGGCTGAACAGAATTACTTGAAATTTGGCAAAGAGGTAGTCCTCAGGTCAGGCATGTGCCTTTTGCTTAAATGGTGTAAATCCGTTCAGTAGTTCCTGAGAGAATCAAAAGTAAAATCACATATATATCTGGGCGGAGCCTAACCACACATCTCATCGTGAGATCTGATTGGCTGTCAGCACTTCATCCAAGAAGTGTTGGCAGCCATCTTGGGACCAATATACATGATAGCACCTCATTAAAAAGCATTGCAGTTAATAGAAGATTTTAAGAATTTAGTTACATTATAAATCATTTGTTGATGGGACCATACTCATTTTAGGAATTGTGGTGTGCTCTAAGGTGATTTTACCATGTGAAAAAGCCTTCGGCTGTGATATCATGAATCATGTTTGAGAGAAAACTATTTTCTCATGCTTTTCCAACAGAGGTTTGGAAGGTGATCTATAAGCTAACTGAGAGCATATTTTCTGTAAATTCACATTATCTTTCTCAGTCATGTGAGAATGAAGTCTGACATTCTCAGTAAAACATGTACATCCAACAAGGGCAGAGACTGTCAGTTGATTCCTTTGTGTTCTACTGCAGCTTCCCAGAGTGTTCTAAAGAACAACTAGAGCGCTAACAGTCCTACTTATGACAAACGTATGGCACACCTGAAGCCATCTTGGTTGGAATAAAGTGGTAATTCTTAAAACATTTAATTTAAAAAGGAACAAAATGATGGGGTTCATTTTGCCATAGAAAGTATGATTAGTGCTGCAGAAAGAAAAATTAGGGCACATTTTGAGTGACTTCTAAAATCCTCTTCTCTTTCATTAAAAAATTCTGACATGCAGACTGAAACATGCACTTTCAATACCAGCAGCAGACTTCCCTGGTGAGCAGTAGCTTTACTACAGTGATCTAATAAGCAACTAGAGTGCTAACATTCTGAATTTATGGCAAATTTGTGACACATCTGAATGCCTTCTTGATGGAACCAAAGAAAAAACTGAAAGTATTTCCTACTGAGGAGACTGCAGTAAATGAGGAAATTAGGAAACTTCATAACAAATAAGTCTCCCAAGATGGCCACCAGAGACAAAAGAGCCCAAATGTAGCACAAATATCACACAGATGTAGCCCAAGTATAGCCCAATGACAGAATATCCCAGAGTGTTCTTAAGAACAACTAGAGCGCTCTTGTCTTACTTATGACAAAAGTATGGAACACCTGAAGCCATCTTGATTGGAATAAACTGGTAACACTTAAAACATTTAATTAAAAAGGAACACAATGAGGGGGTTCATTTTGCCATAGAAATTATGATTAGTGCTGAAGAAAGAAAAATTAGGGCACGTTTTGAGTGACTTCTCAAATCCTCTTCTATTTCATTAACAAATTCTGACATGCAGACTGAAACATGCACTTTTAATACCAGCAGCAGACTTCTGTGGTGAGCAGTAGCTTTACTACAGTGATGCTGATTGCTACACGAGCGCTGGTCGCGCTATCATCTAGCTCGGACAACTGGTCTTTTTATCTCCCTTTTGCCCATCTTTGTTTATTTTGGTTTTTTAACCCCTGCTTTTACTGCCGCTATATTGGGCTTGCTGTCCTCTTACCTGCATTTAAATCAGGAAAACACACCGCCATTTGGTGGGTCCGGGTTCCGGGGCGGATTTCTTTTGCGGGCGCCATCTTTGGTTGGGCTGAGTGTGTGTGGGCGCGGGCGCCATCTTGGAGCGTCCCGACGCTCGAGTGGATGTGGGAGACGCCTATTTAAGGCGGACTCGTTTTTCAGGCTCTCTGCTGATTGCTACACGAGCGCTGGTCGCGCTATCATCTAGCTCGGACAACTGGTCTTTTTATCTCCCTTTTGCCCATCTTTGTTTATTTTGGTTTTTTAACCCCTGCTTTTACTGCCGCTATATTGGGCTTGCTGTCCTCTTACCTGCATTTAAATCAGGAAAACACACCGCCATTTGGTGGGTCCAGGTTCCGGGGCGGATTTCTTTTGCGGGCGCCATCTTTGGTTGGGCTGAGTGTGTGTGGGCGCGGGCGCCATCTTGGAGCGTCCCGACGCTCGAGTGGATGTGGGAGACGCCTATTTAAGGCGGACTCGTCCGCGCAGCGGTATCGCGCAGCGGGAAGCAGTTCGCTTAGCCGGAGTCGTGCCAGAGTCCTGCCCGTCTGCGCCCGTCAGCGTCCCGGAGGCGTTTGAGGCGACGGGCAGGACGCGGCCATTCGGCTCGAGTTAGCTTGCTTTTTTGAGCACCATGCTACACTACTCGGGTCCGGAACTTCGGTCTTGGCAGCACACAAATGGTTTCTGCCGGACGGTTTTTCCTGCTCGCCACAAGGGCAAGCATTGCTGCCCTGAGTGTGGCTGGCGCCCGCAGAAACATCTTGGCGATGCGCCACAGAAGGCGGCGGTTTGCGCTAAACATCTGGGCCTACTGCTCAACACTCGATCTTTGGGCCGGCACGCTCTGGATGTTTTTGATTTGCTAGAGTCAGAAAAACCCCTGTTCCTAATGCTCACCGAGACGTGGCTCGGCGAGGCGTCCAACCCAGATATTGCCACTGCTATCCCGCCCGAGTATAACATCTTCAGGCAGGATAGGCCGAAGGGGCGTGGAGGTGGGGTGGCATTAATAGTCAACAAAATGGTCTCCTGTACCATCATTCCATCGGACGCGATCAAGGACTGCGAATCCCTTGCCTTCGCCATTGTCCTTTCACCACACCAATCGATGAAGGGTCTTCTAGTCTATCGGCCGCCAGGGCCCATGGGCTCTTTTTTTGAAGAGCTCCAGTCGGTGACCTCTTCTTTGTTACTTACATCAGAACATTGCATTGTTGCCGGGGACTTCAACGTCCATATGGACGTGGAAACGGATCCCGATGCGTTGAAAATGTTGGAGGTCACAGCCCCTATGGGCCTGGTTCCCTATCATGTTGGGCCGACCCATGAGAAAGGACATACCCTGGATTTGACCTTCTCTACGACCCCTATAGAGATGTTGGCCCCCACCCAGGTGCTTTGGTCTGACCACAGGCTGGTGAGATTTTATCTCTCAGATGCTGGGAAGCCTGCCGGTGTCCCCCGGCAGACTGCCGTGGGATTCAGGCCACTTCACCGGATTACTCCGGAACTGTTGGCACAGTCCTGCGCCGATCACCCCTGTGCCTTAACCGGGAACTTAGAGGAGGATGTGGAGCGTTTGCAGGTCTGGCTCTCAGAGAGGCTCAATGATCTTGCTCCTCTGAGACCCCTCCGCAAACCCGAAAAAGGTGCTTCTGCCCCTTGGTTTACGGAAGCATTGGCGGCCTCTCGTCGGCAATGCAAGGTAGCGGAAAGAGCATGGCGCGTGAAATACGACGCGACGGCGAAACTCACCTACAGGTCTCTGGCGAAAGCGTACCATCGGAACATCCTCAGGGGGAAGAAGGCTTATTTTGCTAGAAAAATTGAAGCCGCTTCCAACTCCTGTAAGGAGCTTTTCGCCATTGTGCGGGAGTTTACAGTCTCTCGCGCAGCGCCTGCCCAGACCCCCCCTCCTGCGCCTTGGGTCAGGGCGATTGCGGACTTTTTCACCTCTAAGATCCAGCGGATCCAGGACTCCTTCCTTGTGTTGAATCCTGAGGTACCAGGTCGGGCGGAGAATGCCGCTGTTACCCGTCCGAACGCCGGTGTGGCCTTGGCAGCTTTCCCTCCTCTCTCGCTGACAGCTTCATTTGACCTGATGGTGGGACTAAAGTCAGGTTCCCCTCGGGATGCCTGCCCCGCAAAATTTCTGGCTAAAATGGCAGCTGTCATTAATCCACTCGTGAACCCCCTGTTGAACTGTTCTCTTGCACAGGGTGTGGTTCCCCAGTCCTGGAAGCAGGCAATGATTATTCCCCTGCTTAAAAAGCCTGGTCTGGATGTGGAGGTGTTAGCGAATTATAGACCTATCTCGCTCCTGCCGGCTTTGGCGAAGGTCATTGAAAAGCACGTGCAGAAGGTGCTTACCGATTACTTGGAGGCCCACGACCTACTGCACCCTACACAGTCGGGTTTCCGCGCCAATCTTAGCACCGAAACAGCCCTCCTGGAAGTCTCGGAGGCGATAAAGGAGGTGCTGGATTCGGGTGGGAGAGCGATGTTGGTGATGTTAGACCTGTCGGCGGCCTTTGACACCGTCCCTCATGAGGGTCTGCTCGCTAGACTCTCAGAGATTGGTCTTCGAGGGACGGTGCTCCAGTGGTTTCGATCTTTCCTGGCAGGCCGTCGACAATCGGTCTGGGCTTCTGCTTGCTCCGCCGAGATGTCGCCATTGGGTGTAGGAGTTCCTCAGGGCTCTGTCCTGAGCCCAACTCTATTTAATATCTTCATGACCCCTCTGGCGGCCCTGGCGGAGTCTTTCGGGGCCCAGATCGTTTCTTACGCCGATGACACCCAGCTCCTCTTCACCTGTGAGAGGGGTGCGGACTTCGATGGAGGTAGGATCCAGGGTTGCCTTGAGGCTGTGTTTCAGTGGTTCCATCATAACAGCCTCAAGTGCAACTCGGATAAATCCGAGGTCCTCTTTTTTGGGTGCAGCTCGGACCCGGATTGGAAAGTGTGGTGGCCGGAGAACATGTCTCCACCAGCAAGTTCGTCCCAGGTAGCTAAAAACCTTGGGATTAAGATCGACAATGGCCTCACACTACGCTCGCAGGTAATCGGTCTCACAGGCACCTGCTTTGGCTTACTCCGGATGCTTCGCAAGTTCCTTCCCTTGTTATCGGAGGAACACAGGAAGATCACGGTGCAGGCGATGATAGGCTCGAGAATAGACTATTCCAACGTCCTCTATCTCGGCCTGCCAGAATACCTGCTTCAACGATTACAGGTTGTTCAGAATTCGGCAGCACGTGCTATTTTTGGACTATCTCGCCGTGCCAGAGCCTCGGGCCTTTTGGAGGCTCTGCACTGGCTTCCTGTCCGGAAGCGGATAGTTTTTAAAACTCTCACCCTGGCATACAAAGCCTTGCACACATCTGGAGCAAAATATCTTCAGAAAAGGCTGTCCTTTTACCGTCCTGCCAGATCGCTTAGGTCTGAAGCCTTGTTTCTTGCTGCGGTGCCCCGCGTGAAGAGAGCTCGCATCGGTGGCCGCTCCTTTAAATTATTAGCGCCTCAGCTGTGGAACAAATTGCCTGTGTCCCTGCGCAGCTCCCCTAACCTGTTGGCCTTTAGGAAGGGGCTTAAAACTTGGCTTTTCACTTCTTAGTTTCAGGTCCAATCCGGTTTCCTCTTTTTCTGTTTTTGTTCATTTTTCCTGTTGTGTTTTGAGCTTAGTATGCAATTCAAAGCGTCTGGACACTCTTTCGAGTAGCCGCACGCTATACAAAAAACCTGTATAACATAACATCTAATGAGCAACTAGAGTGCTAACATTCAGAATTTATGGCAAATGTGTGACATATCTGAATACCTTTTTGATGGAATCAAAGTAAAAAACTGAAAGCATTTCCTACTGAGGAAACTGCAGTAAATGAGGAAATTAGGAAACTTCATAACAAATAAGTCTCCCAAAATGGCCACCAGAGACAAAAGAGCCCTAATGTAGCCCAAATATCACTCAGATGTTGCCCAAGTATACCTTATTGTCAGAATGTCCCAGAGTGTTCTAACGAACAACTAGAGCGCTAACAGTCTTACTTATGACAAAAGCATGGCACACCCGAAGCCATCTTAATTGGAATAAAGTGGTAACACTTAAAACATTTAATTTGCAAAGGAACAAAATGAGGGGGTTCATTTTGCCATAGAAATTATGATTAGTGCTGCAGAAAGAAAAATTAGGGCACATTTTGACTTCTCAAATCCTCTTCTATTTCATAAAAATATTCTAGCTCGGGGGAGGAGCATAGGAAAACATGGTGGCGGGCTAGCGGCCGGTCGCGGGTGAGCAAGGAGGTGTGCTGCGGGAGTTCTCAAGGGGAGCAGTGTAGTCAGCATGGATTTCAGCTGCGGTTATGGTGTCCGGTCATGAAGAGAGCCTAATGAAACCAGTGGGTAACTCGGCGTTCAGAGACGATAGCGGGCCTAAGCGCGAGGGATGAGAAACGATTGACGGCGGCAGTAGCAGCGGGAAACGGAAAAGTGAAGATCGCGCTTCAGGTTAGAAAAAAGGTGTAATTGTTGCCTGCGGAATTGGAGATGGAGATCGGTTGATTCCTGCAATCTGCCATTTGAGAGACGCGGGTGCAGGTTTGAAATTTGGAGATTTTGGAGTGAGTTTTGCCAGAGAAACGCTGTAAGGTAGGAAAGTGGAAGGAGTGGTGAGTTGGGACTTTGGCTATTGACTCTGGGAGAGCGTCTCGCCTGTACTCAGCCACTGCCATTGCCATATTTTACTGCTGCACTTAAGGCAGTATATTGTATATTTTGTGATTCCTGCAATCTGCCATCTGAGAGAGGGAGTTGTGAGTTGTGACTTTGGCTATTGACTTTGGGCGAGCGTCTCGCCTGTACTCTGCCACTGCCATTGCTTTTTTTACCGCTGCACTCAAGGAAGTATATTGTATATTGTGTGTTGGCAGGTATTTGGGGGTAGTTGGACTTGGGGTTCTGGCAGAGGTGGGGGTTAGATATCTACCGCATAAGCAGGTGTTGGTGCAATCACGGCAGAACAGCCTTGGCAGAGAGCTGCTCTGGAGCTCCGTAGAGGGCGCCGGGCAGCGGCAAGGGGTTTCCTTCGGGGGAGTGGAGGGGGGGCCCGCAATAGTATAGAGAGGCAGGAGAAGATAGAAGATATTGATATTGATATTGATATTGAGCCCCCCTTTGCTGGCATTACGGAAGTACAACCTTGTAAACCTGCAGAGGCCCCTGTTGAGAAAACCAAGGTTAATGTGAAGAGTCAGGCATCTAAAGTTAGCAATAAAGTAAGTACAGAATGCACAGAAAGTAAAGAAAGAGGTAAGGAGCCTGGTTTAAACCCTATTGCCATCTCTAGGTACGCTCTCAGAAGCGTGGGTGAGGAATGCAGAAGTAAATTGGGAGTTTCCGAGTCACAGGTGAATTCGGTTAAATGCGTCGAAGAGCGGAGGTTACTTAAAAGAGAAGCAAAAGCAGTAAGATCCAGGGGAGGTCTATTGAGTAAAGAGGTCAGAGGCCGAAAAAATAATTTAGAAGGAGATAACACTGAGTATAAGATTAAAGTGACTCCTTCTTTAAGATCCTATTTTAAAGTAATACCGAAAACCCTGGTGTTAAGTGCCAACTCCAATATGGCAGGTATGGAATCCCACCCCACTCAACAACAGCAGCAGCAACAACAACCAGTTGAGCATGGACTTACTTTTGGAGATCCAAATTTTGTAGATTGGTCGGCGTATTCGAGCTCGAATCGTTTCCAGGTACTGGCCCCAGAGTTGGGTGGACTGGAGGGACTGGAGGGGCCTGCGGAAAGTGAAGTTTCCATAGATACCGGTATTACTTCTTTGACCCAGTCGCCCCTTGAGTTACAGGATCTACAGGATGGAACTCGAAATAGCAAAGCAAGTCAGCCGGAACAACTACTGGGGCACCAGCATAGGTCTGCGAAGAATGAGAAGGGCTCTGTTGTCAATAATGCTGAGAGTGGAGAACTTCCGATCAGTAGTCTCATTGCCTCTCTCACGCTTGAGATCTGTAGCAGATTTGAAACTTCTGAGTTAAATCAAAGAGAAATAAAGTCTGCCTGTGACGTGACTGAGAAAAAAATTGATGATTTTAGTGGAAGGACTCTTACTTTAGAAACGACAGTAAGTGATCTTAAGGTAACAGTGCAAGTAAACAAAAATGAAATTGAGAACTTGAAAGTAAAAGGGCGAGATCAGGAAGAAAGGATGGAGAGGTTGAAGAATTTCCAGAGGCGAAATAACCTAAAAAGTTTGAGACTTCCTGAGGGTAATGAAGGTAGTGATATTAAGAGTTTTGTTGTGTAATTATTCAAAAAGGAGTTTCAGCTGGAGGAATTGGAAGAAGAAATAGCAAGAGATATCCAAAGGGTCCATAGAGATCCATTTAGGCTGAGTGCAAACAGGTCCAAACCAAGGAGGATTTTAGTTAATTTTCTTTCGTACTGCTTAAAAGAAAAGATCCTTGCTAAGGCATTAAAGAGTAAATCGATCGATTTAGACGGGATCAAAATTGAAATCAGATCAGACCTCTCAATAGTAACATCTAACAGGCAATGGGAGTTGGGTAAAAGAATTGAGCCCTTGAGAAAGCTAGGGGCTTCGGTCCAGTTAAAGTTCCCAGCTATGCTTAAAGTGATGTTAAACAATAAAATGCATTCTTTTCGATTTTTGGAGGAGGTAGATAAATTTAGAGGAGCGTCAATCGGAGGTCTAGTAAGAACATGATGTTCAACTGCTCAACTCTGTTTAAAATTGTATGTACTAAATTAGATACCGTATGCACACTTCCGGGTTCTCCCATAATGGCCTTGTTGGCCATGGGAAGTTGGTTAGGGTTTTCCAAGGGTGGGGGTTCAAGTTGGGGGGAGCACAGGGTGGGGAGCATAATGGGGGAAAAGTTTAAAAAATCCTCAGATGTCATGCTATACACCAAGTTAGTCAGCAATACTAGCCCTGTTTTTTTTTCGTTTTGTTTTGTTCTTTTTTTTTTTTTCCCTTTTAAGGGATGTCTAGAAGTCAGGTTAATGACATGACATTTTTGGCATGGAATGTAAACGGGCTTCAGGTAAAGAGTAGAAGAGAAAGGATAATGTTGTTTTTAAAAGAATGTCCCGCGCAAGTTATTATTTTGTTAGAGACTCATCTTACAGAGGAAGAAAGTAGGGGGTACTTTAAACTACAGAGGTGGATTGCCCAAGCCGTTTACTCTAGGCAGACATTGGTAACGAAGGGGGTAGCATTATTGATCAAACAAGGAACAAATATTTCAGTAGAAAGAAGTGTCTCTAATAGTGCGGGAAGGTGGTTGGTGGCCAAGCTAAATATTACTGGTCAAATCTTTACAGTGGTAGGGTATTATGGTCCGAATCAGGATGATATAGGCCCATTAGATGAGTTGGCAAATGAGATTTTAGGTTTTCCAGATAAGATTATAATGGCAGGAGATTTTAATACTGATCTGGATGATAAAGTAGACAGATCCCAACATAGTAGAGCTTCTTCCAATCCTAAAATGTCATGTAGAGTTCGGATGTTGATGGCTCAGCTTGGTCTTTGTGATATATGGAGGTGTAGGGCTGGTTCGCAACCTGGTTTTACTTACTATAATAAAAAGTATAAACATAAATCTCGCATCGACTACTTCCTGATAGATAGGGTACTTAAAGAAGTGGTAGTTGAAGCTAATCACTTGGGAGTACACCTGTCGGATCATTCAGCCATTCTCCTTCATTTGAGGTTAGGAGAGAGGAGTGTTAGCTCTAGGTGGGTGCTTGACCGCACTATTCTATTGGAAGAGGAGGTTATTGAGCAGTTAAAAGTTGAAACGGTAGAATTTTTCGATAGAAATTTAGGTTCAGCTAAAATTGACATATTTTGGGATGCTTATAAAGCTTATTTGAGAAGTAGGCTGGGCACCCTAGCGGCAAATAAGAGACGAGTTTATTATGGCAAAGTATCAGGATTAGAAGAACGGATTCAGGAGGCAGAGAGGGTTCTGAATAATCCAGGCCAACCAGTGGAAGAAGAGAGGCTGCTAGCCGAAATTATGAATCTAAAAGCAGAGCTGTCAGGAGTTATGAGCGACCAGGTCAGAGAAAGGTGGAAGGCCAGCCAGCTGGCACACTTTGAATATGGTGAAGGCTGTGGTAAACTATTGGCATGGAAGATGAAGAGTGATCGGGTTAGAAATCTCATAAAAGAAATCACTTGTAATGATTCAGGGGCAGTCTTGAGTGACAGCCAGGGGATTAGTTCGGCCTTTTTTAGTTATTTTGGGAAGGTATATGAAGAACATTTGGTAATAAACGAGGAGGTTGTGTCACCCTGACTAGAGCATCTTGAGCCTCTTCTGGATGAGGCAAAGGAAGCCCTAGATGATGAGATTACTTTGGAGGAACTTGAAGAAGCAATAAGGGGAGGGAAGCGCGGGAAAGCGCCAGGGCCAGATGGCCTTCCTCTTGAGGTTTATGCGGTTCTGGCTAGGACTATAATTCCCATTTTTAGACAACTTTTTAATACAATATTCCAGACAGATACTGCCTTTTCTGACTCTTGGAAGGAAGCCACTATAACTCTAATTCTAAAACCTGGGAAACACCCTAAAAAAGTAGATTCATATAGGCCCATTTCTCTGCTAAATGCAGACTATAAGGTGTTTGCCAAGGTTATGGCAGGAAGATTGAATGGCTATATGTCTCGAATGGTGAATGAAGATCAAAAGGGGTTTATAAAAGGAAGGGCGTTGAAAGAGTTGACATACTCATTGATTGGCTCTATAGATATGGCAACTGCCTATGTCTTGCCCTTGGCAGTGATAGCGTTAGACGCGGCTAAAGGGTTTGACCGAGTTAATTGGGCCTTTCTGCTGAAGGTGGTTAAACATTTTAATTTAGGTCCTAAGTTCCGTAGAGTATTAAGCAATATCTATGCCGCTCTGAAAGCTAGAGTGTTGGTTAATGGGATGATGACTTCCCCAGTTAAAATCATGAGAGGGACTAGGCAAGGATGTCTGCTCTCACCGTTATTGTTTGATCTTTATATCGAACCACTGGCTAGAAAAATTAAGAGTTGTAATAGTATTGTGCCTTTTGAGTTTAAGGGTTGGACAAAGAAGGTTGGGCTCTATGCTGATGATATTTTAGTTTTTACGACGAACCTCCCAAAAACTATGAAGGCTATAATGGAATTAACAGCCGAGTTTGGCAAAGTATCAGGCTATGACATTAACGAAGAAAAAACAGAAGTGATGAGCTGGAATATGGGCGAGATGGGGATTGTTGTTAACCCCTTCCATGCTCATGACGGAAAAGAATGGTTTCTTAAGTTACAGGGGGATATAAGTTTGTTTATTTGGGCATCAAAAGGATCGTAAATCTCCTGGCGTAAAATAAGGAGGAGGCTGTTAAAGGGAGGTTTGGCTCCTCCTGATTTTAGACTTTATTCTTGGGCCTTTTCCCTAAAAAATGGTAGAATGTTATTGGATACTCCCCTGGATTCAGAAATAGGTAGAATGTTTAGAGCAATGCTTACTAAGGAGAAGGGAGCAGAAGTTGGTTTCATGTTTAAATTTGCAGACCCAAAATACTTTACGAAGATAAGGTTGAAGACGCTGAGGGAGATGGCTGAAACATGGTTTAAGATTAGGAAGGTGTTAAATATACCATATTTTAGCCATTGGGCCCCTATCTGGGATGTCCCAGGCTCCCCAGAGTGGACTAAAGACTCACTGGCTGTTCCTTTGAAAGAAGCAGGCATTATAAGATGGAAGCATATGCTGCTGGAGGGCCAATTGGTTTCGTGGAACTGGTTCAAATTGGTCGTGGGCCCAAGGCTCTCAAGGTTTAAATTTCTCCAAGTGCAAAGCTGGTTTCAGACTATGGGAGGAAATGTAGGAAAATCAAATGAGTTAGAGGAAAAACGTCTCTCCGCTACAGTTGTTAAAAAAGAAATTGCTCTATGGTATTGGATGATCCTGGAGATGGAGGACGGCATATTCACCTTGCCGGCGGATCTGTGGGGAAGATGCATGCCAGAGACCGAGCTGGAAGACCATTGGCAAGTATCTATGACTACACTTCATAAAACAGTTAAACCCGCATATCTCAGGAGGAATCATTTTTTTACTGTACATAGGGCATATTGGACTCCACGAAGGCTCTCCAAATTTGGATCAGGAAGAATGGTGGTATGTCCAAAATGTAGCAGTCAGAGTGCTGATGATCTACATATGTTTTTCCATTGTCCGAGGTTACAGCTCTTCTGGGAGGCAGTAAGTAATTGTTTGACCAGCGCCTTAAATCTGCAGATTAAGGTAAGCGCTGTTTTGGTTATTTTCGGAATATGGGATTGCCAAATCTCTAAAGACAATGCAAAGTTAGTTGTTTATGCTATGCTCCTAGCGCGTAGGGAGATATGTAAGTTGTGGGTATCGCCGATAGCTCCGACTCTGGATGATTGGCTAAAATCTATGAATTACACTGCAACTTTAGACATTTTGGATCAGGGGAAGGGAAGATATACATTTTGGACTCCCTTCGGGTCTAGGGGTTTATCCGATCAAAGAAAGGGGTCCAATGATTAAGCCTTTCTCTGCCTTAGCTGTGCATAGTCCTTTATGTGTACGCAGAAGGATATGGGATAAGGTCTATGTTTGACAGAAAGAGGAGTGCTCCATAAAAGGTATTTTGTTTGCTACCTCGGGAGCCTAGACCTTCCCTGGCATGGCGAATGAGGCTAGATAACCCATGGCTGGTATCGATAGAAAGACAAAGGGTGAAGCTGGGCAAATGAGGACAAAAAATAAAAAAATAAAAAATAATAAAATATATATTCTGACATGCAGAGTGAAACATGCACTTTGAATACCAGCAGCAGACTTCCCTGGTGAGCAGTAGCTTTACTACAGTGATCTAATGAGCAACTAGAGTGCTAACATTCAGAATTTATTGCAAATGTGTGACACATCTGAATGCTTTCTTGATGGAACCAAAGTAAAAAACTGAAAGTATTTCCTACTGAGGAGACTGGAGTAAATGATGAAATTAGGAAACTTCATAACCCATAAGACTCCCAAGATGGCCACCAGAGACAAAAGAGCCCAAATGTAGCCCAAATATCACCCATATGTAGCCCAACTATAGCCTAATGACAGAATGTCCCAGAGTGTTCTTAAGAACAACTTGAGCGCTTACTGTCTTACTTATGACAAAAGTATGGCACGCCTGAAGCCATCTTGATTGGAATAAACTGGTAACACTTAAAACATTTAATTTAAAAAGGAACATAATGAGGGGGTTCATTTTGCCATAGAAATTATGATAAGTGCTGAAGAAAGAAATATTAGGGCACATTTTGAGTGACTTTTCAAATCCTTTTCTATTTCATTAAAACATTCTGACATGCAGACTGAAACATGCACTTTTAATACCAGCAGCAGACTTCCCTGGTGAGCAATAGCTTTACTACAGTGATCTAATGAGCAACTAGAGTGCTAACATTCAGAATTTATGGCAAATGTGTGACATATCTAAATACCTTCTTGATGGAATCAAAGTAAAAAACTGAAAGCATTTCCTACTGAGGAGACTGCAGTAAATGAGGAAATTAGGAAACTTCATAACAAATAAATCTGCCAAGATGGCCACCAGAGACAAAAGAGTCCAAATGCAGCACAGATATCACCCACATGTAGCCCAATGACAAAAGTGTGCAAAACACTTTTGATTTTTTGTGTTTTTGCAGTTTTATATAGTGCAGACTTGTCAGGTAGTCGAGGGCTTTACATGAGCATTGTTTACATCACATAAGAACAAATTCATTTTGGCTGTAGACATGGGGAGATTAAGTGATTTGACCAGAATCACAGAATGTTGAGCTAAAGCCGAAACTCCAACCTGGTTCCCCAGTTGCAAAGTCTGCAGCTCTGGAAGTAACACCACATCCTCTCCCCTAAGTGCAACATTTAATCAAATGGTCATCTGGATTAAAAAACATAAAGATAACAAATAATTTAAAAGTGCTTTGTTGTTATTTGAAAACTCAGAAAATATGTCCTCATTTTAGTTTTTTAGAGCACTAACCATAATTTTGATGCAAATAAGACCCTCTCCTATATGTAATTTCTAAAGGAAATGCTCTAGGTATTACAGTTTTGATTACATCAAGATGACGTCAGGTGTTCCACACTTTTCTAATAAATATAGAATGTTAGCAATCTAGTTGTTCATTAGGATACTGTTGAGAGGCAGAGGCCAGAGGCAACAATTTGACCACACTGGTCAGACGGGAAGGGCAGTGGCAGCAAAACAACAATACAGGACTGGCAAGAGAGGATGTGGCAATATAATTGACCATTGTGGGCAGAAGGAAGAGGCAGTGGTAGTACAACCATACATGCCAACAGACCCGATTCAGCCAAGAAATGTCCAATGTTTTTAAGCTCAAAGGGGCTTTATTTGATCTGTCTCCTGTTTGCAATTTCCTCTTTTTCAATGTAACTCAAAGGGGAAGATCAATATACCAGTTTTTTTTCAAAAGCCTCCCTCTTACCAAGTTCAAAATGTTCGCAAGCATGGTACATTGGATCATGGAAGGCAGGTGGAATTGGGGTAGGGACATGGACTCGGATAACAGAGGACAGGAGGGACATGGAGAGGTACACCAGAATGACCCTACAGGGCAGGCATCAGTCTGCCAATACCTAAGCACTTATGGGACAGCACAATACACCACACAGGGCATGCGGGACGGGAGTGCAGCACAACAATCCATAGAATGCAATAGGGAGGGGACAGGACCATGCACATGGACAACAGAGAACAGAGGGGAAAGAGGCAATGGTAGCTAGCTGACCATAATGGACAGACGGGAGAGAAAGCTGCAGCATAACATACCATAAAGGCCAGGAGGGGCGGATCAGAGGCATTACAATGGAACAGGCAAGCCAGGAGGGAGGGAATAGGGGTCTGCACATGGAAACAGAGGGCTGGGGGAAAGGGGGCAGGGCAGGAGCAGCAAGGTGGCCGTGGATGTCAGGCCGGATGGGCACTAGAAGCAAGACCCACCATGGAGAGCAACAGTGAGAATATGATGGCATGCACACAGACCATGGAGGGAAGGTGGGAGGGGTCAGGGGCAGCTAGCTGACTACACAGGGAAGGTGGGAGGGGCCGTGGCAGCACAGAAGACCATGCATGGCAAGCGGGAGGGTTAGTGGCAGCACAATGGCTATGATGGGCAAGAAGGAGGGTCAGGACCTGGGCACAGACAAGAGAGTTCAGGGGAAGGGGCCTCACAACAGACCACGCGGGGGTAGGCAGGAGGAGCAGTTGTAGCACAACAGACCAGGGAGGGCAGAAGGGTGTGGCAGTAAAATGGACCATGGAGGACAGGAGGAATGGGATAGGGGCATGGAATGTGGACAGGCAGGGTGTACGTGGCAGGGACAGGTTACAGTCATCTGACAATGCTAGGCAGGTGGGAGGGGAGTGGCAGCTCAACAGAACACTCAGAGTAGATAGGAGTGGCAGGTCCATGGAACATGGTGGGCAAAAATGATGGAGCAGGGGCATGCACAAAGACATCGGAGGGCAGGGGGAAGGAGAATAGGGGCAGCAAGCTAAGCACAGAGGCTAAGCAGGAGGTCAAGGATGGTGTATAGAATTGGGTAATGGAGGGCAGGAGGAGTGGACTGGTACATCATGCTAAATGGAGGGCAGTGGCAGCACATCAGACCATGCATTGCAGGAGGGAGGAGGCTAGTCCATGGATTCAGACAACAGAGGATAGGGAGGAGGTGGATGGGGCAGCAAGCTAACTGTTCAGAGAAGGCAGGAAGGCCAGTGGAAGAACAACTGCCACACAGAGCTGTAATAAGGGAGCAGGGACATGGACTTGGAAAATGGACGGCTATGAAGAGGGAAGGCAGAAGCAGCAAGCTTGGGTGGGGGCAGCACAATGCCAGGCCCTGCTTCCAACCCCCCACCATCCATTGTGATATGCATCTTACTTAACGTTAAAAAAAACCTAGAAATGTGCTGAAAAAAACAAAGATTACAGGGACGGTATAGTTAGACTCAAATTTCACTCATACACAACCAGTGAAATTCAGCAGTTATAGTTACCTGATCTAACTATAACTTACGCCCCCGCAATGTATTGCTAATGACCTCAGACATTTCATCATTCATGACATGTTCAGTTACATCACTCATGACATCACTCATGACATCTCTAATGAGCTGTGAATGGAGTGGAACTATAATCGCTAGAACTTTATTTAGGGATAGTGTGTGTATATTAACACCCTTTTTTCCTTTTCTTTAGTGTAAGAACCATTATAATACGCAACGTGCCCAGATTAATATAGCCGATAGCCTTTCACTTTAAAGTAATGTGTAGTCCATTGTTTATGTTGATGTTTGCAATTCTAAGTATGTTTATTATGAATAAGTCACGTTGACAAACATACAGGTATGGCGGTCACGCGGCAAGATATGCTGAAATGACATTGTGTGTATATTAACACTTGTTTGCTTTTCTTTATTGTAGCAATTCCTGAATTTCCACATCCTAACCAGGCCAATATGGCCCCCAGCTTTTTGGATTCAAGTAATGCACTGTTGATGACGTCACATATTACATCACTCATGACATGGTCAGTGACATCACTGATGACATCACTGATGACATCTCAAATGACATCACTGATGACATCATCTACGTGATCATCTGATGCACCTCCTCACACCCTAAAATACAGACTACCATTCTCGAAACCATAGACACATCAATACAAGTACAGCTACAATATTCTGTGCACTATGCATGCAGACCTCCAATCAGCTACATAGCTTTGATACAGTCTTTTAAATACTCAGTTAGTACCTATGTAGTCTAGGAATCCTTCTGTGTGTCCCATGCACTTCTCCATTCAACCATCCAGCACTATCTACGTATCCTATCACTCTGCCAATACCTATGCACTAATACATTTAGCATGCACTCTCTTTGCAGCACTGAAATTAATCCAGTTATTAGTTATATACTTAAGGAATGGCCTAGCCACTAACACAAGTGCAGGTACAATTTTGTACACCATACATGCAGACCTCTAATCAGCTACATACTATTGATACGCTCTTCTAAATACCCAGTTAGTACATATGCAGTTTAGAAATCCATCTGTCTGTCCCATGCACTTCTCCATTCAGCCATCCAGCACTATCTACTTATCCTATCACTCCACTAATACCTAAGCACTTATAAATTCAGCACGCACTTTCTTTGCAACACTGAAATTACTCCAGTTATTAGTCGTATACTTAAGGAATGGCGTAGTCAAAAACCCAAGTGCTGGTACAATATTTTGTACACTATGCATGCACACCTCTAACCAGCTACAAACTATTGATACGCTCTTCTAAATACCCAGTTAGTACCTATGCAGTGGAGGAATCCTCAAGTCTGTCCCATGCATTTCTCCAATCCCCCATCCAGCACTATCTACTTATCCTATTACTCCACCAATACCTAAGCACTTATAAATTCACTATACACTCTGTTTGTAATACTGTAATTATTCTAGTTACTAGTCATGAACTTATGGAATGGCCTAGCTACTAACACAAGTACATCTATAATATTCTGTGCACTATCCAAGCAGAACTCTAACTAGCTACATACTATTGATACACTCTTCTAAATACCCAGTAAGTACTCATGCAGTGTAGGAATCGTCCAGTCTGTCCCATGCACTTCTTTAATCACTTATCTACCACTATCTACTTATCCTATCAAAATGTAAGCACTTATAAATTAAGTGTTCACTCTGTTTTCAGCACTGTCATCATTCCAGTTACTAGTGGTATTCTTATAAAATGACCTAGGCACCAACACAAGTACACATAAAATATTCTGTGCATAATCCCCACAAATCTCTAAGCAGACACATACTATTGGTCCAGTCCATTAAATACTGAAGTAGTACCCATGCAGCGTAGGATACCTCCTGTCAGTCTCATGTAATTGTTCAATCACCCATCCAGCACTATGTTCTTATTGTATCAGTCTGCCAATACCTAAGCACTTATGGGACAGATTTACAAGCACCCTGCGCCACCAGTACGTCACTTTTTGTAACGTAGTGATGGCGCCAGGCACTCCTTCATATTCACAAGGAGAGCAAAAGCCACCCTGCGTGGTTTTTCCTCTCCTTGTAAATACGACCACTTCATACATAGAACTTTGCGTTGAAGGGGCGTCCCATAGGTGTTGCTGTGGTGTTCCCATGCAACACGCATAGAACAAGACACATCTCCAGATTTATGAGAAATCATAAATCTGGAGATGTGTGTGAATGCTGCACCATCCTAGAGTTGGTGTAGAAAGGCGCAACGAGGAGAATTGTTTTCATTTCTCCTCATTTTTTCCTCTTTCAATGCATGCAGCATTCCACAGCGCACATTGAAAGAGGAAAATGCCTTTACTGATTGCTTTTGTGCAGGAAGGTGTCCCTTCTTGCACAAAAACAATCTCCACACAACACAGACATCCTTGCACCATGGTGCAAGGGTGCCTGTGTCACCGCATGGCTGCAGTTTGTGCAGCAGTGCAGAGGGAAGCACAGAGTTGCAACATATTCATGTACATATGTCACATCCCTGTGCTTCGGAAGTGCCACAGTGCAGTGCAGCTAAAGAGCTTGCAGTGTCACGCTGCTGTACTTCCTCATAAATCTTCACCTATAAATTCACCATACACTACTAATGTATTCTTTCAGTCAATAATGCTGTATACATATATTCAATCAAACTTTCACACATTACCTTGCAATTATAGTTCTTTCTTTAACCAGATAAGGTAGTTCTGATAAGAACTTTTTTTCTCTTCTTTTTTATTTTTTTGAACAATTTTGTATTTTTTTGGATTTTCAAAAAATGAACAAAAAAGAACTAATAAAACCGGAAACATTTGGAATTGCACGTCACCTTTCTCGCATTTACTTTCTTCTCTCCAGGTGGAAAAGTGAAGAATTTCCACACAACAGATTCCGGCCTCTGTGGACGTGTTGCCTCCGGCAAGAATTCTTCTTCAGAAGATACTTCCTCCTGCTGCTGCTGCTGTCCAGATGCCATTTTGTTTGATATTTTTTGAAAAGCACCAACAAAAAAGCAGAATGGGTTCTTTTAGGAAAAGAGATGTCTCTCTAAAGATGCTCCAACAAGAATGATTAAAATGGGTGGGGTCCTTCAATAGTTACAGTGGGAAATGTTATGAACCAATGAAATCTTTTTTTTTAGGTCACATGGGATCCGCACACTCTGCGCTCACGACGCACGCACCCGATGCGACTTCGCGAAAATATATTTAAAAATAATATAAGTTTATTATAAGTACAAATATATTATTTTTATGAATATCTTAGATAGTCTCTTGCCCTAATATGTATATTAAACACACATACATATTATTTTAGAACATACATTTTTTTTCACACCCAGCATGCCCCAGCACGTATATGACATCACGCGGGACCCGCCACCGCACAAGTGTCGCGTACCGTAAAGCGCATATGTGGCGAATGCATGGGAGCAGGAGTCGCGGACCAATCGCGCACATCACGTAATATTAAATGTATATGATGTAACTGAAAAACACGTAGCCGTCACACACTGCACGCGGATCCTTCACGATGTTTCTAAAATGGCGGCTAGAATCCGCGCACCCACCGTGATGTGTACGCTTTAGGTGCGAGACTCAGTTTTAATTTTTGTAATTTTTTTTTTGCAATTTTCAGAAAAATATATAATGTTATTTAATGAATAAAATATTCATAAGTAAACAGTTAAAAAACTGTAGAAGATCAGTACAAAAAATAGGTATAACTTCTATTACACTTAAAAATTCGCATTTAAAAAACCTTTGAAATTCACTGAAAAAACCATAGCTTTCAGAGACATTATAGTTAGAAATTAGCATTTAAAAAACTTTGAAATTCACTGAAAAAAACATGGGTTTCAGAGACATTATAGTTAGAAATTAGCATTTATAAAACCTTAGAAATTCACAGAAAAAGACATAGGTTTCAGGGGTGTTATAGTTAGCTGGACATTTCAGTCGTACAAAGCCATAGAAATTCCTCCGTTATAGTTAGCTCTGCTAACTATAACTTGCGTGCCCACAATGCACTGCTGATGATGTCACATATTACATCATTCATGACATGGTCAGTGACATCACTGATGACATCACTGATGACATCTCAAATGACTTCACTGATGACATCATCCACGTGACAATCTGATACACCTCATCATACACTTGTATAACCTTTCATCACTCACTGTAAAATACAGTGTACCATATTTGAAACCATTGACACACCAATACCAGCTACTACATACCCACTCACTGATTCCTAAGTCTACACACACAACTACCCATTCAACAACAGAATCACATGCAGTCACTAATTAATAGAACACTATCAAATGCACTTATACACATATATAGACGTTCACACATCAGCAGTCATCTTAGCCTGTTACTCACTCATGAAAAAAATGTATCACACTTACATTTACTCACTTACACAATTATCCAACAACACCTCATTTATTCAAACACATAGTAACTCATAGTTAATATGTTAAAAAATCACCATTACAATTATACACTCATTCATATAGTTACTCTCACAATCACTGACTCTTACATATACTTATTTATATACACCAACTCTCACAAACAATGCCTTTTATTTTTTTTACTTTGTTGAAGGTGTACAACTAAAACATAAATGTGCTCACCAACACACAAATAAATACACTCAGTCACCCAAACAACTGTTTCCACATGCACTCTTAAACCTATACACCCAGTCAATCAGCCATTTACACAGCTATGCATAGAGTTACACACACCCCATACAACCATACACAAACTCAGTGTCCCATACAAATACTCACCCAAATGATCAATAACTAATATACACACTCATGTAGTTAGTGACAACTGATGCAGCATGTTATACAACAACAGAGACAGTGATGCACACATTCACATAGTTTATTTCCTAATCCATGTATTAAGTGAGACACTTTTAATTACTCACTTAAACAGACAGTGAGACAGCTACTAAATCCTCCATCCAGACAGTTATATATCCACTCAATCTTCAATAAAGATTGGTATATATATAATACATATTTAAATTTCAAACTAAACCACATTCACTGGGTGATGTCATCAGTGATATCATCAGTGTTGTCATTTGAGATGTCATCAGTGATGTCATGAATGATTTAATATGTGACATCATCAGCAGTGCATTGCGGGCGTGTGAGCTATAGATAGCAGAACTAATTATAACGGAGGAATTGCTATGGTTTTGTACGAGTGAAAGGTCCAGCTAACTATAACACCCCTGAAACCTATGTTTTTTTCTGTGAATATATATATATTCCAATCGTCGTCACTCCCACACTTGTAAAGCCTCACGCAGTGTGTTAAAACTCCTTTATTGGCAGCTGCAGTTGGTCCAGAAACAAGTATGGCATGAGAGGCAATATGACGCTTGAACTGCAAAGTGTTTAATCTGCAGCTGCCAATAAAGGAGTTTTAACACCCTGCGTGAGGCTTTCCAAGTGTGGGAGTGACGATGATTGGAATATATAGCATCCTGCTCTGGTCATGGAAAGCCCCCCCGCTGAAAGAGCGAGTCAACGGCACCAGTGAGATAAGGTGTGCCGAGTGAGCAACATGTCACGGTTGGCGGCAGAACAGAAGGCAGATTATTCACCTGGCATGCTTCTGGCAAACCCACTGTGGTGAGTGAAGTAATAATGGAATAGGATGGAAGGCTCCCACTATGAGCTGAACAATATGGGACTCCACTGACCAGAATGCCTTGAGGAACACGCCCACTATGGCATAAATGCACGCTGCAAGTGCAGCATCACTTCTTGCCTCCCTGCTTCCATATCGCCCAGCCAGTGAACAACGGACTGTTGGTCCAGACACACGTTTGGCATGAGCGACAATATGACGCTTGAACTGCGAAGTGTTTAATCTGCAGCTGTCAATAGAGGAGTTTTAACACGCTGCGTGAGGCTTTCCAAGTGTGGGAGTGACAACGATTGGAATATATAGCTGCCTGCTCTGGTCATGGAAAGCCCCCCGTTGAAAGAGCGAGTCAACGGCACCAGTGAGAAACGGTGTGCCGAGTGAGCAACGTGTCACGGTTGGCGGCTGAACAGAAGGCGGATTATTCACCTGGCATGCTTCTGGCGAACCCACTGTGGTGAGAGAAGTAATATTTGAATAGGAGGGGAGGCTCTCACTACGTGCTGAACAATATGGGACTCCTCTGACCAGAATTCCCTGAGTAACACGCCCACTATGGCATAAATGCATGCTGTAAGTGTAGCGTCACTTCTTGCCTCCCTGCTTCCACTTCGCCCGTAGATAGTTATAGTTAGGACCTATTTTCCATAGGAAATCTGCAACATTCTATTCCCAATAACTTTGGCACCGGTTGACGAATCTTTGCAAAATTTTCAAAACTTGTTAGGCGCTCCGGTCCGCTCCTATCCTGAAAGTTTCACAGTAATTCATCAAGCGGGGGCCGAGAAAAAATGGGGGTCCCAAAACACATTTTCCCCATGCAATTTTCCATAGGAACCTTTAGCCGCGGCTACAGCCCGAACTGCTGAACGGAATTACACCAAATTTGGCAAAGAGGTAGCCCTTGGTTCGTGCCTTTTTGTTAAATGGTGTAAATCCGTTCAGTAGTTGCTGAGAAAAGCAAAAAGCAAAAATAAAAACATAAATATATATAGGGCCACGGATCCTCCCGAGAACGAGCTGTATGCTAATTGGCTGTCAACACTTCAAATCAGGAAGTGTTGGCAGCCATCTTGTGCCTCGGTAGAACTGAGGCACAAAAAAGCAGTAAAAGAAATGTGAAAAACACGCAAAGGGTGCAGGGTAGAGACATCCTGACCCCCTGGGCCTGCTCAGGGGGTCCCACAAGGACCCCCATGGGCCAAAAAAAATATATATTTTTTTTAAATCGCGGGATGCGCTTAGGATCCGCGCATCCCACCTCGGAAAAAAAAAATTGAAGCGCGGACTCCCACGATTCGTTAGTATTTAGCCCCCAGGTAGGCCAAGTCCCATTTTTAATGTAAAGGAGGGCCCAGAGGGGCCCCGCAGCCCCGGGGACTGCCACCCCTGGGGCTTTTTGCAAATATGTGGGGGGGTTCTCAGCCCCCCCAGCCCCGTGGGCCACCACCTCCCCGGGGCTACAAAAAGAAATTGGTTGGGGGGCTCAAAGGCCCCCCAAGTCAGGGACCGCCACCCCCGGTGCTATATTTATATACTTGCGGGGGGGGCTCACGGTCCCCCCGGAGCCCCGGGGACCGCCACCCCATGGCTTTAGTTTTAAACGTGGGGGGCATCCAAGCCCCGGGGACTTTAAATAATTTATTTATGTTGTGTAGCGGGGGCACACAGCCCCCTGCTGCCCTGGGGGACTGCCACCCCTGAGGCTTTTTTTAATTAAATAATCCTGTGTGGGGGGGCTCGAGCCCCCCCAATGCCCCGACGAGCGCCACCTCCCCGGGGCTCTAAATATTTAAATTGGGGGGTCTGTGACAGACCCCCCAGCACCGGGGACCACCACCCCCCGGGGCTTTGAAAATGTTGGGAGTGGGCTGCACGCCCCCCCTCCTGGAGCCCTTGATGGCCCTTAGGACCGCCACCCCCCAGGGCCGGCTCCTGCAGTGTCCCGGTGTGCCCACCCCTGGGACACTGAATTTTGCTAGTTGGTCCCCAGGGACCCTCAAGATTGAAGAGGAATTAATTACCCAACTTACTATGCACCACAGGGCGTGTTTGCACACATGTCACCTCAGGCCCCGCCCCCTTCCTTCACCATTGTGCAAACGCGCCCCCTGGCGAGTTGTAAGTTGGGGAATTCATTCCCCTTCAATGCTGAGGGACCCAGAGGGCCAACTAGCCCACTAGGTATCTCCAGTATACGCCAGGGAGCTGGGTTGCAGACAGGTGTTCGGAGACCACGCCCCTTTTTACACCTTTCTGCAACGCACCTCTGTGGCGCTTACTGGAGGTACCTAGTGGGCTAGTTTGATGCCAGGGTCCCTTAGGATTCAAGGGGACTTAATCTCCCAACTTAAAACGTCCACAGGGCGCGTTTACAGAGTGGTGAAGGAAGGGGATGGGGCCTGAGGGGACGTCTGAAAACACGCCCTGTGGCGCGTTTCAAGTTGGGGAAATAATTACCCTTCAATCCTGAGAGCCCCAGGGGGCCAACTAGCCAACCAGGTGCTTCCAGTAAGCGCCACTGCACTGTGTTTCAGAGAGGTGGCCCAGGCCATGCCCCTTCTTACACCTCTCTACAACGCAGATCTGTGGCGCTTACTGGAGGAACCTAGTGGGCTATTTTGCTAGTTGGACCCAAGGGACACTCAGGATTCAAGGGGACTTTATCTCCCAACTTAAAACGGCCACAGGGTGCGTTTACAAAGTGGTGAAGGGAGGGGATTGGGTCTGTGGTGACGTGTGAAAACACGCCCTCTGGCGCGTTTTAAGTTGGGAAAATAATTCCCCTTCAATGCTGAGGGCCCCTGGGGACTAACTAGCCCACCAGGTTCTTCAAGTAAGTGCCACTGCGCTGTATTTCAGAGAGGTGGCCCAGGCCGTGCCCCTTTTTACATCTCTCTGCAACGCAGCTCTGTGGTGCTTACTGGAGGTACCAAGTGGGCTACTTGGACCCTAGGGACACTCAGGATTCAAGGGTACTTAATCTTCCAAATTAAAATGGACACAGAGTGCGTTTATACAGTGGTGAAGGGAGGGGATGGGGCCTGAGCTGATGTGTGAAAACACGCCCTGTGGCGCGTTTTAAGTTGGGTAAATATTTCCCCTTCAATCCTGAGGGACCCTGGGGGCTAACTAGTACACCAAGTGCTTCCAGTAAGCGCCACTGCGCTGAGTTGCACAGAGGTGGTCCAGGCCATGTCCTTTTTTACACCTCTCTGCAATGCAGCTCTGTGGCGCTTACTGGAGATACCTAGTGGGCTACTTGGACCCAAGGGACACTCAGGATTCAAGTGGACTTTATCCCCCAAATTAAAACGGCCACAGGGCATGTTTGCACACGTCACTTTAGCCCCCCCTCCTTTCACCAGAGGGCAAAAGCGACCTGTGGTGCGTTTTAAGAGGTAATTTTAATCCCCCTGTCCTATTATGTACAAGGTCATTCTAATCACAGGGGTACCCCCAACGCATAGTGTTCCCTAGTGTATGTAGGTGTTTTAACTGTATTCTAAGTGTCTTTTAGCATAGCACTGGCTCTAGGACTCACTCCCCTTGCACTCCTCTAGTGACCCATTCAGCACCATGTACTAATCCATTCACTGCACCAAATCCCAATCACTTATAAATTCACATAGGCATCCTCCTTGTAGTACTCTAATCATTCAGTCAGACCCAAGTACTCATCCAGTGACCCAGGCCTTAGCACATTGACTGCTTCAAACCCCTGTCCACTATGCATGCAGTCCTCTAACCACCTACACACTTATCTTTCACACCTTCAGTTCCACAGTCAGAATCCACACACTTCCAGCAAACACCCTGTCACTCCCCTTGCGCTCCTCTAGTGACCCATTCAGCACAATGTACTAATCCATTCATTGCACGAAAACCCAACCACTTATAATTTCACCCAGGCACTCTCCTTGCAATACTATAATCATTCAGTCAGTACCCACGTACTCATCCAGTGACCCAGGCCCTAGCACATGGACAGCTTCAAACACCTATACACTATGCATGCAGTCCTATAAATTCACCCAGGCACTCTCCTTGCAATACTCTAATCATTCAGTCAGTACCCACGTACTCATCCAGTGACCCAGGCCTTAGCACATGGACTGCTTCAAACGCCTATCCACTATGCATGCAGTCCTCTAACCACCTACACACTTGTCTTTCACACTTTCAATTCCCCAGTCAGTATCTATACACTCCAGCAAACACGCTGTCACCCCCCTTGCACTCCTCCAGTGACACATTCAGCACCATGTACTTTTCCATTCACTGCGCCAAAACCCAACCACTTATAAATTCACCCAGGCACTCTCTTTGCAGAACTCTAATCATTCAGTCAGTACCCAAGTACTCATCAAGCCAGCAAGGTCTTAGCACATGGACTGCTTCAAACCCATATCCACTATGCATGCAGTCCTCTAACCACCTAAACACTTGTCTTTCACACCTTCAATTCCACAAGAAGTATCTATACACTCCAGCAAACACCCTGTCACTCCCCGTGCACTCCTGTAGAGAGCCATTCACCACCATGTACTAATACATTCACTGCACCAAAATCCAACCACTTATAAATTCACCCAGGCACTCTACTTGCCGTATTCTAATCATTCAGTCAGTACCCAAGTACTCATGCACTGTACCAGGCCTTAGCACATGGACTGCTTCAAACGCCTATCCACTATGCATGCAGTCCTCTAACCACCTACACACTTGTCTTTCACACCTTCAATTCCCCATTCAGTATGCATACACTTCCAGCAAACACCCTGTCAATCCCTTGCACTCCACTTTTTACTCTTTCAGCACCATTTACTAATCCATTCACTGCGCGAGAACCTAACCACTTATAAATTCACCCAGGTACTCTTGTTACCAAACTCTAATCATTCAGTCAGAACCCACGTACTCATCCAGTGACCCAGGCCTTAGCACATGGACTGCTTCAAACCCATATCCACTATGCATGCAGTCCTCTAACCACTTACACACTTGTCTTTCACACCTTCAATTTCCCAGTCAGTATCTATACACTCCAGCAAACAACCTGTCACTCCCCTTGCACTCCTCCAGTGACCCATTCAGCACCATGTACTAATCCATTGCTGTGCCAAAAACCAATCACTTATAAATTCACCCACACACTCTCCTTGCAGTACTCTAATCATTCAGTCACTACACAAGTACTCATGCAGTGAGCGAGGCCTTAGCACATGGAGTACTTCAAATGCCTATCCACTATGTATGCAGTCCTCTAACCACCTACACACTTGTCTTTCACACCTTCAAATCCCCAGTCAGTATCCATGCACTTCCAGCAAACACCCTGTCACTCCCCTTGCATTCCTCTAGTGACCCATTCAGCACCATGTACTAATCCATTCACTGCGCCAAAACCCAAACACTCATAAACTCACCCAGGCACTCTCCTTGTAATACTCTAATCATTCAGTCAGTACCCAAGTACTCATCCAGTGACCCAGGCCATAGCACATGGACTACTTCAAACACCATTCCACTATGCATGCAGTCCTCTAACCACCTACACACTTGTCTTTCACACCTTCAATTCCCCATTCAGTATGCATACACTTCCAGCAAACACCCTGTCAATCCCTTGCACTCCACTTTTTACTCTTTCAGCACCATTTACTAATCCATTCACTGCGCGAGAACCTAACCACTTATAAATTCACCCAGGTACTCTTGTTACCAAACTCTAATCATTCAGTCAGAACCCACGTACTCATCCAGTGACCCAGGCCTTAGCACATGGACTGCTTCAAACCCATATCCACTATGCATGCAGTCCTCTAACCACTTACACACTTGTCGTTCACACCTTCAATTTCCCAGTCAGTATCTATACACTCCAGCAAACAACCTGTCACTCCCCTTGCACTCCTCCAGTGACCCATTCAGCACCATGTACTAATCCATTGCTGTGCCAAAAACCAATCACTTATAAATTCACCCACACACTCTCCTTGCAGTACTCTAATCATTCAGTCACTACACAAGTACTCATGCAGTGAGCGAGGCCTTAGCACATGGAGTACTTCAAATGCCTATCCACTATGTATGCAGTCCTCTAACCACCTACACACTTGTCTTTCACACCTTCAAATCCCCAGTCAGTATCCATGCACTTCCAGCAAACACCCTGTCACTCCCCTTGCATTCCTCTAGTGACCCATTCAGCACCATGTACTAATCCATTCACTGCGCCAAAACCCAAACACTCATAAACTCACCCAGGCACTCTCCTTGTAATACTCTAATCATTCAGTCAGTACCCAAGTACTCATCCAGTGACCCAGGCCATAGCACATGGACTACTTCAAACACCATTCCACTATGCATGCAGTCCTCTAACCACCTACACACTTGTCTTTCACACCTTCAATTCCCCAGTCAGTATCTATACACTCCAGCAAGCAACCTGTCACTTCCCTTGCACTTCTCCAGTGACCCATCCAGCACCATGTACTAATCCATTCACTGCGCCAAAACCCAACCACTTATACATTCACCCAGGCACTCTCCTTGCAGTACTCTAATTGTTGGACTTTGCCCTTTTTGCAGGGTCATCCCTGAACTTTTTGCCTTCCTCCTATTTTTTTTCTGACCTGTTGTTGGCTATTTTATGACTCTGGGCACTTTACCACTGCTGATCAGTGCATATGTTCTCCCTAATATAAATTGATGTATGGATTAGTGATTCCATGATTGGGTATATTTGTAATACCTGTGGCGATATTACGCTTCAGGACTGGGCAATCGTGTATATAATGACCTGGTTGTTTACAATAGTTGCATGTCCCTTTTACAGGTCCTGCTGAATCACCGGAATGTGTCGTACCCTTTTTATGTCCTTCAGCTGGAACTGTCTGGGAAACTAGCATTTTCATTTTTGTGTCTTTCATGCGTCTGTGTTCATGTTCTTGTTCCTCTCTAATTCTATTGTGATGGTACTGTAACATTTGTAACATTTGTGATGGAGTGTTACCTTGCCAGGTACTCTCGAATTTTAATACTCTATTCTTTACTTGGGGCAGGGCATTTTCTACTAATTTTGTTACAAACAGATGTGGGTATGATTCGCTACTTGCTTTTATGCCACTATTTATACCAAAACATTTTTCAAATCGGGCATAGTAATCACTAGTGTCTTCATCTTGCTTCTGTTTACAGGCTGAAATTGTACCCCAATCTTCCTTTTTCGTAGTTAATAAACGTGGCAGTACCTGTACTAATAAACCTGGTAGTGCTTTAGTTTTATCCCCAAGTCCTGCTCCTGCAGTTCGGGCCTTTTCTTCTGTTTCTAATACTGACCATTCTATCTTTTGGTCTCCTACCTCCCACTCTTTTTCCCTGAGTTTCTCATAAATGCCAGCAGGCATCAATACCTTTAATATTGTCATAATGTCGGGATAGGTATACTCTCCCATGAGTAACATGTCTTTAATTTCTCGGTGAAAACCCGCTGGATCTTTGTCATGACTGGGTACCACTTTCTTCATTTCTAACAATTCTATTTTTGATATGGGCGTATATACAAATACGCGCTTAAACTCGTTGTCCTCGCCCTTTATTGGGTGCACTTCTCGTAAGGGATTCTGTCTATCCATGTAATACGTGGTTCTTTCCTTGATGGGCAATGAGACACGGTCTGAACATACAAAAAGAATATACTGCTTTCTTGATTCTAGAATTTCTTTAATTAATTTAGTACCTGAACCTCTCCATCTATTCATAAGCAATTCAGTCAATATATCAGGTAAGGGACCAGGGTCCGAATGCTGACTCTGATATAGTATAATGAGTTGTTGAATCATATAAATCCCAGCTAAACGCTGTTCATCTGGGGTGAGATTCAAAAATGTGCGTGCTACTGTATCATCACTATATTTTCCGGGACTGTCCACCCAATGGACAGCTGCCCTAGCTAAATCTTGTTCATCCATAGAATCGAGGAAATGATAACCCCTTCGTTCTCGGAGTAGTTTGTCGGCGGCTTGGAACGAATGCTCGTTAGACCTGATGTTAATTATAGGTATTTGGAAATTCCTGTTATTATCTGGACATATCAGACGTATCGGGTCAATAGGACATCTATTACTATTACAAGGTCTTCCTCTACCTACATAGGCTATAGTGTCTGACTGTCCTGCGGGCAGTCCTGACCCTTCTTCCTCGCTTTGTTCGAACTGGTCTACCGCTAATCTTTCTTCGTGTAGGCGTTCTATTTCTTTTCGGATTTTTCGGCACATGGCTATTATACAGTTTTGCTTATCATGTCTCCCTTCTGATATATTCTGGCTCCATCTGGTAAGAATCTGCATTGCTTCCGGGTCTACCCCCGGTCGGTCTTGATTTCTGATCACACAATTTATGAGGAAACGCAACAGTTCCCCCTGTATTTCCACTTTCTGGTATTCCATAGCTCTGTTAATACATTCAGAATCTCGCCCAGTTTGGACAAAATGATATATATTATCTAGATGTGCAGTCATTCCTGGTAATTTCCCTAAATACACTGCGGCTCGTCTGATACGTAATGATGCTAGGGTCATTTCGTCCTCTTTTCCGGGCACAGGGTCATATCTACAATCTATAAGAAGTTCCTTAAGCGTACGGGCATTTATGAGTTTGGGGGTACGTGAATGTGCTGACTCTTGAAAGGTAAGCTTATTTATTCTGGGTGGCGTAGAAAAAATGTTACTAGACCTCCCGTAGCCCCATCTGGGGTGTCGGGTGTGAAAGGATTCGTTGAACGGGACACAGCAACTATAGGTGTGGACACAGCTATAGAAGCAGCTGTAGGAACAGATGTAGAAACAGATGTGCTTGTCGGAACTCGTTGCTGTAGAGATACGGGTACCGGATCTTGGCATTGAACCTCCCTGACAGGCGGTCTATGTGGGGCGGAATTAGCATACTCGGGAGCTGCGTCATCTAAATATGAGGAAAGAAAAACATCTTCTGCGGTTCTAGGATGCCCCTTAGGATGTACCTTTATTGGAAATAATGGGGGTGGCAAGTCTTTCGGTGTTTCTGGAGTAGCTTTAGGTAATCCTTCGGCCAGAAGGGGATACATACCATTCATAGGGCATTTCTTTGTCTGTCTACTTGTTCTGATTTCACTCGGATACCTTCCTCAATTAATAGATTTTCTCGAACTTTATTGGAATTCTCTTTACTCTTCTCCTCCTGTCTACGTGCTTTTTCTGTTCGTCTATGTGATTCTTTACGCCATAACTCAATGGCGTCTTTCTGTGATTGTCTAGCTTTCTTTTTCCATAATTCTTCCTCTACTTTCATGATGCACTCTGCATCCCAGGTTCCCGCTGTGGGCCACCTCTGACTTTCTGGTAATTCCTTGGTGTAGTCTACCCATAAATCAAGAAATAATATAGCGTCTAAGCCATGTTTATGATACATGAAGTACCCTGGAGTGTCCCTAGGAGGAATAGGAACGGCTTCTTCGAGTACCCCTTTTCTTGTAGTGATCTGTCTTAGTTTCGAAAAGAGCGGCATATTGAGAACTGATCTGATACTTAATCTTGAACACACTTAGTACAAAAGCACAATAATGAACAACCATTCATACCACAATATGCAGGACGTTTAACACATTAAACATTAAACATTAAACATTTTTTAACCTTTAAAATAACCAACAATGATGATCGTCTGCATAACTAATCACCAAGCATAATTCTTTGACAATAACTAGATACTTCGGAATACTTGATATACTGCTAAACAGTACATATACACTGCTAAAACAGTGCAGACCGGATTTGTGTACCCAAACCCGTCTTGACCGGCACAACCTATGTGCACGTCAGAAATGCCTCCCCAGCAATGGTACTCACCGGGTAGCTTCGGAAACGGAAGGCCTCGGAGACTGGACTGAACTTGAACCGGACTGGACTCGACTCGAACACTGCGGAGACTGGACTCGACTTGGGACTTCGGAAACTGGTGGGCCTCTGTATACCTCGGATCTTGCTCTCTCAGCTAGGCTCTGGTCGGGATACTTCGCACTTCTCACCGCCTCGTCTGGGTGTTGATCGCAGCCTCAGTCGCCCCCGCTTGACCGGAGGGAGATACAGGAAATCCTGCTGGTACGCGTTATTGTCCGTCCAGCTGTGGCAGGAGACCGGGCCTGCAACTCACCGCCGGCGCGTGAGATGAGAAAGTGTCCCTGTTCGGGCGCCATTCATGTGGTAAATAAAATTCATTACCGGGACTTAATTTGATACGGAAACATAATAAAATAGCTCAGTAAAATGAGAGGCAGAATCCGTGGTATCAGAGGTTCGGAATGGGCTTTATTCCAATGAACGATTATAATCGGTTGCTCCAAGTTCCATCACCACGGAGGTTCAGGAAGTGAAGTACATACTTTATTGACAAGAAATGACTTTTATAGTACATACATTACAATGAAGCGAATACAGTAGGCGTAACAATTGATAAGGAAAATGACGATTCATATGCGTAACCGAAAATGGGTGTAATAAGGAGTAAAAAGGAACATAATTGGTTATGATGTCATATATAGGTGGATCTATAAGATAATACTTGGCATAGATGCGTGCAGCAGCATGACGTGTGATTGACGTGCAACTAGGGGGTGAAGGGGACTTGACATTTAGCTCTACATGTGGAGACGAAAAGTCTGGGGGGTCAAGTCAACCTAATCCCAAATCATATCTAACATCCTATGTTTAAAGAACTATGTTATCCACAAAAGAAGGACTCTCGGACAGAATCTATTCTATACTGACTGTGCGTGCGTGTACAAGCGTCTAAGTGTCTACACTAAATGCGAGGGGGTAGGAATATTCCATGGTAATAGGACTATGAATTACTTGCATAAAGACAGAGAAGCCGAGCCATTGCTCGGTAGCTGGAAGAATGTTTATTTAAACTACTAGACAGGAATGCATCGGCTGAGGGGCGAAGCAGATAACTCGAAGGTGAAATACAGTTCTTGGCAGAGAATAGGCTGATGTCAGGCTTCGTGAGCCGCGCAGAGAATGAGACAAAGTTCATGGTCACAGATGCAGGCTCAGACTGGAGTTTTCAGAGGCAGAAGGCAAGAAGAGTTCGATGACAGAATCAGGGCCTACTTGCCTGGACTGTAAAATGGCATAGGTGAACCATATAAAGCCGGTGGCTTTTCATACTTAGGAATGGAATATCCGGCCTATTCATGGCGGCTCTGACAGAGGACATGTTGACGGTGGACGCACATGTGTTTGCGTCTTCATAACTGGAACTGGAGGGAACATACATGTACTTGTAACATGCACATAGAACCGTTGGGGTCCAAGATAGGGGACATAACTGACCAGAAAAATCCATATTTCCACACTTTAACCGTCATCAGTAAAGATTACAGTCTTTTAAATGTGGGGTTTGCTGAGTAGGATGCATCTTTCTCAGGTCAGGTACCTCTCACAGGCATGTGGGTGCTTCATCCACAAGCTCATCAGCTCAATGACTCACATGAGTACTATTAATCAGGAACAGGGGTGGGAGCACACCGCTTCACCTCCCAGCAAGGTTCGCCCCTGGCATTGTGGTAAATGCAGTTTCAGTTACTTGCTTGCTTCAAGAGTGTTCGAGTGTTTTGTCACAGTTGGAGCCGGTAGTGCTGATATCTAGACACGTGGTTCTGGTTCTTTAACCATCATCAGTAGAGATTACAGTCTTTCAAATGTGGGGTTTGCTGAGAATGCTGTCAACACCTTTCTCAGGTCAGGTACCTCTCACAGGCATGTGGGTGCTTCATCCACAAGCTCATCAGCTCAATGACTCACGAGAGTACTATTCATCAGGAACAGGGGTGGGAGCACACTGCTTCACCTCCCAGCAAGGTTCGCCCCTGGCATTGTGGTAAATGTAGTTTCAGTTACTTGCTTGCTTCAAGAGTGTTCGAGTGTTTCGTAACAGTTGGCGCAGATAGTGCTGATCTCTAGACACGTGTTTCTGGTTCTTTAACCGTCATCAGTAGAGACTACAGTCTTTCAAATGTGAGGTTTGCTGAGTAGGCTTCCAACATCTTTCTCAGGTCAGGTACCTCTCACAGGCATGTGGGGGCTTCATTCACGAGCTTGTCAGCTCAATGACTCATGCGAGTACTATTAAACAGGAACAGGGGTGGGAGCACACCGCTTCACCTCCCAGCAAGGTTCGCCCCTGGCATTGTGGTAAATGCTGATTCAGTTACTTGCTTGCTTCAAGAGTGTCGAGTGTTTCGCCACAGTTGGCGCAGATAGTGCTGATCTCTAGACACGTGGTTCTGGTTCTTTAACCGTCATCAGTAGAGATTACAGTCTTTCAAATTTGGGGTTTGCTGAGTAGGCTGCCAACATCTTTCTCAGCTCAGGTACCTCTCACAGGCATGCGGGTGCTTCATCCACGAGCTCGTCAGCTCAATGACTCACGGGAGTACTATTAAACAGGAACAGGGGTGGGAGCACACCGCTTCACCTCCCAGCAAGGTTCACCCCTGACATTGTGGTAATTGCAGTTTCAGTTACTTGCTTTCTTCAAGAGTGTTTGAGTGTTTCGCCACAGTTGGCGCAGATAGTGCTGATCTCTAGACACGTGTTTCTGGTTCTTTAACCTTCATCAGTAGAGATTACAGTCTTTCAAATTTGGGGTTTGCTGAGTAGGCTGCCAACATCTTTCTCAGGTCAGGTACCTCTCACAGGCATGCAGGTGCTTCATCCACGAGCTCGTCAGCTCAATGACTCACTGGAGAACTATTAAACAGGAACAGGAGTGGGAGCACACCACTTCAGCTCCCAGAAAGGTTCACCCCTGGCATTGTGGTAAATGCAGTTTCGGTTACTTGCTTGCTTCAAGAGTGTTCGAGTGTTTCGCCACAGTTGGCGCAGATAGTGCTGATCTCTATACACGTGTTTCTGGTTCTTTAACCGTCTTCAGTAGAGATTACAGTCTTTGAAATTTGGGGTTTGCTGAGTAGGCTGCCAACATCTTTCTCAGGTCAGGTACCTCTCACAGGCATGCTGGTGCTTCATCCACGAGCTCGTCAGCTCAATGACTCACGGGAGTACTATTAAACAGGAGCTGGGGTGGGAGCACACCGCTTCACCTCCCAGCACGTTTCTCCCCTGACATTGTGTTAATTGCAGTTTCAGTTATTTGCGTGCTTCAAGAGTGTTTGAGTGTTTCGCAACAGTTGGCGCATATAATGCTGATTACTAGACACGTGTTTCTGGTTCTTTAACCGACATCAGTAGAGATTACAGTCTTTCAAATGTGGGGTTTGCTGAGTAGGCTGCCAACATCTTTCTCAGGTCAGGTACCTCTCACAGGCATGCGGGTGCTTCATCCACGAGCTCGTCAGCTCAATGACTCACGGGAGTACTATTAAACAGGAACAGGGGTGGGAGCACACCGCTTCACCTCCCAGCAAGGTTCACCCTTGACATTGTGGTAATTGCAGTTTCAGTTACTTGCTTGCTTCAAGAGTGTTCGAGTGTTTCGCCACAGTTGGCGCTGATAGTGCTGATCTCTAGACACGTGTTTCTGGTTCTTTAACCGTCATCAGTAGAGATTACAGTCTTTCAAATGTGGGGTTTGCTGAGTAGGCTGCCAACATCTTTCTCAGGTCAGGTACCTCTCACAGGCATGCTGGTGCTTCATCCACAAGCTCGTCAGCTCAATGACTCATAGGAGTACTATTAAACAGGAACAGGGGTGGGAGCATGCCGCTTCACCTCCCAGCAAGTTTCGCCCCTGGCATTGTGGTAAATGCAGTTTCGGTTACTTGCTTGCTTGAAGAGTGTTCGAGTGTTTCGCCACAGTTGGGGCAGATAGTGCTGATCTCTAGACACGTGTTTCCGGTTCTTTAACCGTCACCAGTAGAGATTACAGTCTTTCAAATGTGGGGTTTGCTGAGTAGGCTGCATCTTTCTCAGGTCAGGTACCTCTCACAGGCATGTGGGTGCTTCATCCACGAGCTCATCAGCTCAATGACTCACAAGAGTACTATTAATCAGGAACAGGGGTGAGAGCACACCACTTCACCTCCCAGCAAGGTTCGCCCCAGGCATTGTGGTAAATGCAGTTTCAGTTACATGCTTGCTTCAAGAGTGTTCGAGTGTTTCGTCACAGTTGGCGCAGATAGTGCTGATCTCTAGACTCGTGTTTCTGGTTCTTTAACCATCATCAGTAGAGATTACAGTCTTTCAAATGTGGGGTTTGCTGAGAATGCTGTCAACCTCTGTCTCAGGTCAGGTACCTCTCACAGGCATGCAGGTGCTTCATCCACTAGCTCGTCAGCTCAATGACTCATGGGAGTACTATTAAACAGGAACAGAGTTGGGAGCACACCGCTTCACCTCCCAACAAGGTTCGCCCCTGGCATTGTGGTAAATGCACTTTCAGTTTCTCGCTTGCTTCAAGAGTGTTCAAGTGTTTCGCCACAGTTGGCGCAGATAGTGCTGATCTCTAGACACGTGTTTCTGGTTCTCTAACCGTCATCAGTAGAGATTACCGTCTTTCAAATGTGGGGTTTTCTGAGTAGGCTGCCAACATCTTTCTCAGGTCAGGTACCTCTCACAGGCATGCGGGGGCTTCATCCACGAGCTTGTCAGCTCAATGACTCATGCGAGTACTATTAAACAGGAACAGGGGTGGGAGCACACCGCTTCACCTCCCAGCAAGGTTCGCCCCTGGCATTGTGGTAAATGCAGATTCAGTTACTTGCTTGCTTCAAGAGTGTCGAGTGTTTCGCCCCAGTTGGCGCAGATGGTGCTGATCTCTATACACCTGGTTCCGGTTCTTTAACCGTCATCAGGAGAGATTACAGTCTTTCAAATGTGGGGTTTGCTGAGTAGGCTGCCAACATCTTTCTCAGGTCATGTACCTCTCACAGGCATGCGGGTGCTTCATCCACGAGCTCGTCAGCTCAATGACTCACGGGAGTACTATTAAACAGGAACAGGGGTGGGAGCACAACGCTTCACCTCCCAGCAAGGTTCACCCCTGACATTGTGGTAATTGCAGTTTCAGTTACTTACTTGCTTCAAGAGTGTTCGAGTGTTTCGCCACAGTTGGCGCAGATAGTGCTGATCTCTAGACACGTGTTTCTGGTTATTTAACCGTCATCAGTAGAGATTACAGTCTTTCAAATGTGGGGTTTGCTGAGTAGACTGCCAACATCTTTCTCAGGTCAGGTACCTCTCACAGGCATGCTGGTGCTTCATCCACGAGCTCGTCAGCTCAATGACTCTTAGGAGTACTATTAAACAGGAACAGGGGTGGGAGCACGCCGCTTCACCTCCCAGCAAGTTTCGCCCCTGGCATTGTGGTAAATGCAGTTTCGGTTACTTGCTTGCTTGAAGAGTGTTCGAGTGTTTCGACACAGTTGGGGCAGATAGTGCTGATCTCTAGACACGTGTTTCCGGTTCTTTAACCGTCACCAGTAGAGATTACAGTCTTTCAAATGTGGGGTTTGCTGAGTAGGCTGCATCTTTCTCAGGTCAGGTACCTCTCACAGGCATGTGGGTGCTTCATCCACGAGCTCATCAGCTCAATGACTCACAAGAGTACTATTAGGCAGGAACAGGGGTGGGAGCACACCACTTCACCTCCCAGCAAGGTTTGCCCCTGGCATTGTGGTAAATGCAGTTTCAGTTACATGCTTGCTTCAAGAGTGTTCGAATGTTTCGTCACAGTTGGCGCAGATAGTGCTGATCTCTAGACTCGTGTTTCTGGTTCTTTAACCGTCATCAGTAGAGATTACAGTCTTTCAAATGTGGGGTTTGCTGAGAATGCTGTCAACCTCTGTCTCAGGTCAGGTACCTCTCACAGGCATGCAGGTGCTTCATCCACTAGCTCGTCAGCTCAATGACTCATGGGAGTACTATTAAACAGGAACAGAGTTGGGAGCACACCGCTTCACGTCCCAGCAAGGATCGCGCCTGTCATTGTGGTAAATGCAGTTTCAGTTACTTGCTTGCTTCAAGAGTGTTCGAGTGTTTCGTAACAGTTGGCGCAGATAGTGCTGATCTCTAGACACGTGTTTCTGGTTCTTTAACCGTCATCAGTAGAGATTACCGTCTTTCAAATGTGGGGTTTGCTGAGTAGGCTGTCAACATCTTTCTCAGATAAGGTACCTCTCACAGGCATGCGGGTGCTTCCTCCATGAGCTCGTCAGCTCAATGACTCACTGGAGTACTATTAAAAAGGATCAGGGGTGGGAGCACACCGCTTCACCTCCCAGCAAGGTTCACTCCTGACATTGTGGTAATTGCAGTTTCAGTTACTTGCTTGCTTCAAGAGTGTTTGAGTGTTTCGCCACAGTTGGCGCTGATAGTGCTGATCTCTAGACACGTTTTTCTGGTTCTTTAACCGTCATCAGTAGAGATTACAGTCTTTCAAATGTGTGGTTTGCTGAGTAGGCTGCCAACATCTTTCTCAGGTCAGGTACCTCTCACAGGCATGCGGGGGCTTCATCCACGAGCTTGTCAGCTCAATGACTCATGCGAGTACTATTAAACAGGAACAGGGGTGGGAGCACACCGCTTCACCTCCCAGCAAGGTTCGCCCCTGGCATTGTGGTAAATGCAGATTCAGTTACTTGCTTGCTTCAAGAGTGTCGAGTGTTTCTCCACAGTTGGCGCAGATGGTGCTGATCTCTAGACACGTGGTTCTGGTTCTTTAACCATCATCAGGAGAGATTACAGTCTTTCAAATGTGGGGTTTGCTGAGTAGGCTGCCAACATCTTTCTCAGGTCAGGTACCTCTCACAGGCATGCGGGTGCTTCATCCACGAGCTCGTCAGCTCAATGACTCACGGGAGTACTATTAAACAGGAACAGGTGTGGGAGCACACCGCTTCACCTCCCAGCAAGGTTCACCCCTGACATTGTGGTAATTGCAGTTTCAGTTACTTACTTGCTTCAAGAGTGTTCGAGTGTTTCGCCACAGTTGGCGCAGGTAGTGCTGATCTCTAGACACGTGTTTCTGGTTATTTAACCGTCATCAGTAGAGATTACAGTCTTTCAAATGAGAAGTTTGCTGAGTAGGCTGCCAACATCTTTCTCAGGTCAGGTACCTCTCACAGGCATGCAGGTGCTTCATCCACAAGCTCGTCAGCTCAATGACTCACTATAGAACTTTTAAATAGGAACAGGGGTGGAAGCACACCACTTCACCTCCCAGAAAGGGTTACCCCTGGCATTGTGGTAAATACAGTTTCGGTTACTTGCTTGCTTCAAGAGTGTTCGAGTGTTTCGCCACAGTTGGGGCAGATAGTGCTGATCTCTAGACACGTGTTTCTGGTTCTTTAACCATCATCAGCAGAGATTACAGTCTTTTAAATGTGGGGTTTGCTGAGTAGGATGCATCTTTCTCAGGTCAGGTACCTCTCACAGGCATGTGGGTGCTTCATCCACAAGCTCATCAGCTCAATGACTCACGAGAGTACTATTAATCAGGAACAGGGGTGGGAGCACACCGCTTCACCTCCCAGCAAGGTTCGCCCCTGGCATTGTGGTAAATGCAGTTTCAGTTACTTGCTTGCTTCAAGAGTGTTCGAGTGTTTCGTCACAGTTGGAGCCGGTAGTGCTGATATCTAGACACGTGGTTCTGGTTCTTTAACCATCATCAGCAGAGATTACAGTCTTTCAAATGTGGGGTTTGCTGACAATGCTGTCAACACCTTTCTCAGGTCAGGTACCTCTTACAGGCATTCAGGTGCTTCATCCACTAGCTCGTCAGCTCAATGACTCACTGGAGAACTATTAAACAGGAACAAGAGTGGGAGCACACCACTTCACCTCCCAGAAAGGTTCACCCCTCGCATTGTGGTAAATGCAGTTTCGGTTACTTGCTTGCTTCAAGAGTGTTTGAGTGTTTCGTAACAGTTGGCGCAGATAATGCTGATCTCTAGACACGTGTTTCTGGTTCTTTAACCGTCATCAGTAGAGATTACAGTCTTTCAAATGTGGGGTTTGCTGAGTAGTCTTCCAACATCTTTCTCAGGTCAGGTACCTCTCACAGGCATGCGGGGGCTTCATTCACGAGCTTGTCAGCTCAATGACTCATGCGAGTACTATTAAACAGGAACAGGGGTCGGAGCACACCGCTTCACCTCCCAGCAAGGTTCGCCCCTGGCATTGTGGTAAATGCTGATTCAGTTACTTGCTTGCTTCAAGAATGTCGAGTGTTTCGCCACAGTTGGCGCAGATAGTGCTGATCTCTAGACACGTGGTTCTGGTTCTTTAACCGTCATCAGTAGAGATTACAGTCTTTCAAATTTGGGGTTTGCTGAGTAGACTGCCAACATCTTTCTCAGCTCAGGTACCTCTCACAGGCATGCGGGTGCTTCATCCACAAGCTCGTCAGCTCAATGACTCACGGGAGTACTATTAAACAGGAACAGGGGTGGGAGCACACCGCTTCACCTCCCAGCAAGGTTCACCCCTGACATTGTGGTAATTGTAGTTTCAGTTACTTGCTTGCTTCAAGAGTGTTCGAGTGTTTCGTCACAGTTGGCGCAGATAGTGCTGATCTCCAGACACGTGTTTCTGGTTCTTTAACCGTCATCAGTAGTGATTACAGTCTTTGAAATTTGGGGTTTGCTGAGTAGGCTTCCAACATCTTTCTCAGGTCAGGTACCTCTCACAGGCATGCTGGTGCTTCATCCACGAGCTCGTCAGCTCAATGACTCACGGGAGTACTATTAAACAGGAACTGGGGTGGGAGCACACCGCTTCACCTCACAGCAAGGTTCGCACACTGGCAATGTGGTAAATGCACTTTCAGTTTCTTGCTTGCTTCAAGAGTGTTCGAGTGTTTCGCCACAGTTGGCGCAGATAGTGCTGATCTCTAGACGTGTTTCTGGTTCTCTAACCATCATCAGTAGAGATTACAGTCTTTCAAATGTGGGGTTTGCTGAGTAGGCTGCCAACATTTTTCTCAGGTCAGGTACCTCTCACAGGCATGCGGGTGCTTCATCCACGAGCTCGTCAGCTCAATGATTCACGAGAGTACTATTAAACAGGAACAGGCTTGGGAGCACACCGCTTCAAGTCCCAGCAATGTTCGCCCCTGTCATTGTGGTAAATGCAGTTTCAGTTACTTGCTTGCTTCAAGAGTGTTCGAGTTTTTTGCCACAGTTGGTGCTGATAGTGCTGATCTCTAGACACGTGTTTCTGGTTCTTTAACCGTCATCAGTAGAAATTACAGTCTTTCAAATGTTGGGTTTGCTGAGTAGGCTTCCAACATCTTTCTCAGGTCAGGTACCTCTCACAGGCATGCGGGGGCTTCATCCACGAGCTTGTCAGCTCAATGACTCATGCGAGTACTATTAAACAGGAAGAGGGGTGGGAGCACACTGCTTCACCTCCCAGCAAGGTTCGCCCCTGGCATTGTGGTAAATGCAGATTCAGTTACTTGCTTGCTTCAAGAGTGTCGAGTGTTTCGCCACAGTTGGCGCAGATAGTGCTGATCTCTAGACACGTGGTTCTGGTTCTTTAACCGTCATCAGTAGAGATTACAGTCTTTCAAAAATGGGTTTTTCTGAGTAGGCTGCCAACATCTTTCTCAGGTCAGGTACCTCTCACAGGCATGCGTGAGGTTCTGGACTTTTAAGAGTCCAGAGGTGTCAGGGAAACAACACCCGAAGACCCCTGAGTTCCTTCCTGTCTCGGTGCACAAATAAACAGAGACGCGGGTTTCTCGATGGTGGCGTCAGAGACCAAGATTTATTTACTGCAGGGACACACAAGTCATAGGAACCACACAGAGGCAGAATCTACGAGACTGTTCAAATTGCATTAAGTGGGTTGTTCCTTAAATACACGAAATATGTCCTTAGGCAACATTACACGAATATTTCTCATGCCCAACCCGGTATCCCAAACAAACAATAAATAGACATCAAGCAATAATTAGTCGTAGGTTTTCGGTATTCGATCAGGTCCCCTTGTCAGTTTTCCATTCTTTGCCCGATCCTCCCCATCATAAAAATCGTAACCTCCCCATTGTAAAAGCCCAGAAGGAGAGGAGCAGAGCCAGGTGCAAAGGATTGAAAAGTAGGATAAGAGGTGTTTATGGATCATAAACGGGCACGGCTACCGTCTTCGGCCTCTCAATCAGGACAATGGACACGAGAACCAGTATAGCAGGATTGGCCTCAGGCAGGGGAGGCAGCTTGATTCTGCCTAGTCACGCAGCGTCAGCTTTCTCGGGGTTTGAGCTTACGTGTCCTTAACAAGGTGATTCTGCCGGGGTCCTCGCTCGTCCATTGACTATGTGAGGGCAAGAAACAAAATGGATGCCGTATCTAAGATGGATGCCATGATTTAGCAACAGAATGCCCTATTTCTCAGTGAATTCATGCTCGTTGCGCAGCGAAAACACTGTCATGTATATAATGGATCATTTGCGGTTCATTGGTACCAAAATCGTGTCAGTACTACGATACCGAATACACGGGTTAGGATCGCTACAGAACCTCAGACCGTCCTTTTGCCCTTACATAGGCAATTACTTACTCTAGGTCAGAGTCCATTTCTATGTTCATCAGGTCACTGATATGTTGCTGAAGCATTGCTCTATCTCGTGGCGTATCTCCAAAAACAGGTGGTCTCCTTACGCATGTCGAAACACAAAGGCTACATAAGGCAGGACCACACTGAACAATGAGACAGCATGAAAATAAAAATACCAACGCAACACCAGTGACTATCAGAACCTTCCATCCCCACGCAGATAACAGACTCCAGAACCATCCCATTAATGACCAGTCACCTTCCTCTACATGAATAGAGTCAGAGATTTTGTGTAACTTAGAGATGGCCTTATATACCGTTGGTGCATTATCTGGGATAAAAACGCAGCAACTCGATTGGATCATCTTACATACCCCACCTCGATCTGCAAGTAATACATCAAGAACCATACGGTTCTGTAACGTCATGAGGCGATCCGCTTGGAGCTCAGCTGTTAGATTACTAAGGGCACCCGCAGTTTCTGTAATAGTGGATTCAACTACCCGTGTTAGGGTATGTAAGTTTCTACTGTTGGCCATAGGGCCCCAGAACGGAAGGAAACCTTTGAAGAAGTCTCCTGCTTCTTGGCCAGCAGTGTCTTCCTTACTGAAAACACCTCTCACAACTCTAGTTTTGTGATAATCCGGTACAGCAGTGTATGTCGGAGGCAACAGTTGAGCGATATAACATGAACCTGAAAAGTCAGCAGGCAGCCATGTATATGCTCTGTCTTTGCAAACAAAATAGGTGCCCTTAGCAGCTAAGAATGCAGGGGAAGACTGTGACGGGAAAACGTATATTTCGGTACAGTCACTCTTCCCTAGTCGAGCTTTCGGATTCCTCCCATATCCTTGCAAACAGACCTGACCTTGGTGGGGTACGACCCAGATCGGAGTCGAGCTTTTACGTTTGTTCTCACCCAAAGTAATACCATATTCCGTAATATTCCAACCCATGTAAACTCGCAATTCATCCTTGGGAATAGACGGAGTGTTATTGACGTCTCTAACCATGTCAGTAATTCCTTTTACCAAGGCTCTATTAGCGGAGTTATACCTAGTGGAACGCGGAGGTCGCGGGGGATAGGTCTCTAGGGCATAGGCGAACATGGTCTGAAATGCCCAGAATGATCCATTATAACTAAAGGGCAGAACCAGATAAGGGATGCCCTTGTCCATGGTATGCGGTATCAAGCCACACACCCAGCAGTTCGTTGTGTTAATCACTAGTTGATGTTGGTGTAAGACCTGAATGAAAGTGTTATTTATAAACTCGGAGCGTCGAGCTTGCTCATGGGCAGGAAAAGGATGGAAAGAATGAAGAGAAACAACAGTCGGAGAAACGGAAACATGGGGAGATACTGTAGATGTAACAGGTGAAAAGATCAATTGAATACCAAAAATAATTCCGCCTACCAGAGTTATTAAAACAATCAGAAATGTCAGAACACATTGCATTAGAAAACATTTGCTATACAATATTTCGTATAATTTTGTCTTGTGCACATTTATGACGTTAACCCGTCGCAGTTCAGGAAGCTCCATCTTCTACAACCGTTCGCAACGGATGGTTTGTACCTGTTAAAAAAATTGCCTCTGTCTACCCTGGGAGTTCCCAAAGTAAACAGAAGAAACCGACCTTGTGTCAGGTTCCCTGCAAATTAAAACAAGGCACACGTTACGACCCTATGGTAACCCAGATGGCAAGGTGAGAACAACAAAAACAAAAAGATAAAAAATTAGAGCAAACTTCCTGACTGAATGAAATGCGATAAGATCAAAACAGTTTTCAAACAGGAAGGTAATTATGCAATGTCATTGGTTCATAGCATGAGAACGTAGATTATATCTGTACTTCCCGGGACTTGTCTGATCTTGAAATAGCTGGTCTACAGGTGCAGAAATGTTCGAATCCACAGGTGACAAATGTTCGCTTTGTACAACACTCTGTTCAGGGTTCAAAGGAGCAGTTCCTGCTGAGGTGTCAGAGTTCTGCGTTTCAGTTCATTGGTCCGTTATGTACTCTGCATCACTGAAAGGGATGAGCCTAGGAACAAGTTCTGTCTCGGATACACCAAATCCCTGTCTAACCCAGTTGTCATAGGGGAGTGGGAGAGGGACACACTTCGTATGGCTAGCGTGCACCCAATTCTTCCTTCCAGCTAGGCGTACAGCAGTTCTTGTTGTCAGGAGCACTTGGAACGGGCCCACGAATCTTGGCTGGAGGTTCCGGGTTCGGCCAAAATTCCGCACCACCACTTGATCACCGGGTTTCAACGTGTGGCCTGGACTCTCTGGCAGTTTAGGCAAGGATTCGAATACCTGTTGATGAATAAGGCTTAATTTAGCAGTCAGGTCATAAAGATAATCAATCAACATTGGATATTCGATCTGTTTGAATTCCTTTGGCCTAGGGACTCCCCAAACATTAGAAGGACGACCGAACACAATCTCATATGGGCTAAGCCCTACTCGAGAGTGTGCAGTCGCTCTGGTGGACAGTAAAGCTAAAGGCAGTGCGTCTGGCCAAGAGAGACCAGTGGAAGCTTGAATTTTAGCAAGTTTCAGCTTCAAGGTACCATTGTACCCTTCAACCAAACCTGCTGACTGCGGGTGATTCTCACTGTGGAATTTCTGGATGATTCCCAGACCCGTACACACACTCTTCATAACTTTCCCTACAAACTCACTTCCATTGTCTGACCAAACAATCCGTGGCATACCATATCTGGGGAAGTACTCTTTGAGGAGGATTTTGGCAGTGGACATAGCAGTGTTATCCTTTAATGGATATGCCTCAATCCATCTTGAAAAGGCACAGACTACCACTAGGACATATTTAAGATTGTTACACCTGTCCATGTGGATAAAATCCAACTGAATCACTTCGAAGGGACAAGAAGGGGGAGCAAAATGACCAGTTGGGGTTGGGGTTCCCTTGCCAGGATTATGCATCAGGCATATCATGCAATTTATCACCACTCTTTCTGCACACTTAGTAATTCCGTCGTTCTTCCATACTGGAGCTAACATTTTACAAATCCCTTTCGAACTAATGTGCGCCGCTCCATGCGCCATCGTGACTACCGCAAGTACATAAGCATCAGGTAACATCCAACGCTGCTGTTCAGACAAATCAACCCAACATCCACTTGAATCCACTTTACCCGTTTTTTCCTTCCATGCATTCTTGTCATTTTCAGTTGCTTCATTCTGGATTGTCTTCACACTTTCAATCGTACTCTCACACATTCCTGATTCAGCAATCCATCTTGCAGACGTTGCAACGTACATTCGGCTCATCATGTTCTTGGCCGTCTCTTTGGCGACCTCATCAGCAAACGCATTCCCACGGCCAACATCATCCGTAATCTTTCGATGTGCACTGCACTTCACAATCGCAACTTCATTCGGTAGGGTCAGAGATTCCAAAAGATCGTTGACTAACTGTCCATGTTGGATCTTAGTCCCATGGGACGTGAGAAAACCTCTTTCTTTCCACAGACGTCCAAAGCTATGTGCTACGCCGAAGGCGTATTGGCTATCAGTAAACACATTCACTCTCTTTCCCTCAGCTAAAACACACGCTCTTGTTAGTGCAATTAATTCTGCAGCTTGGGCAGAATTCTGACTTACTCTTGCGGTCTCAACAATCGTACTCAAAGTCGTAACTGCATACGCGGCCGTCACATCACCATTCTGTAGTTTAAAACATGACCCATCGACGTACAAAGTGCCATCTGGATCTGGTAACGGAGTATCTTTTAAATCAATCCTACCTTTTGTCTCTTCCTCAGTTCTGAAACAACAGTCATGGGGCTCTGAATCACTCGACTCCTGAGTAGTCGGCAACAGCGTTGCTGGATTCAATATGTTGCATCGCTTGATCTGAATGTGACTTGCCAAAAGCGTCAGCTCATAACCTGATAGTCTCGCACTGGTGAGGTGCTGAGTTTTCGTTCGATTCATGAGTGTATCCACAGCATGTGGAACCATAACTACCAACATGTTGTTCATGACTAGTCCAGCAGACTGTCGAATAGACACTGCAGCTGCTGCTGTAGCTCTCAAACAACTTGGCAATGCTCTGGCTACCGGATCTAATGTGGATGAGAAATATGCACAAGGTCGCTGTTTGTCACCAAATTGTTGCGTTAATACACTCAACGCACAACCTTCTCTTTCATGGACATATAAAGTAAACGGCTTACTGTAGTCAGGAGTACCCAACACAGGAGCTGAACACAGCGCATCACGTAAGTCGGAGAAGCTCTGTTGACATTCATCAGACCATGGCAAAGGGCTCGGAACACCTTTTCCAGTCAGAGCCACCAATGGTTTTGCCATGAGAGAAAAATTTGGGATCCATTGCCTGCAGTATGACGTAATACCCAAAAACGCACGCACTTCTCTCTGTGTGCTTGGTACAGTCATCTGCGAAATTGCTTTGATTCTCTCTGGGGTCAACCTTCTTCCCTCCTTTGACAAAAGATGACCTAAGTAGGTCACTTCTTGGCAACAATATTGCAGTTTAGAAGGTGAGACCTTGTGATGTAAGTCTGACAAATGGCGTAATAAAGAAATTGTAGCTAATTTGCAAGTTTCCTTGTCATCAGCGGCCAATAAAAGATCATCTACGTATTGGATCAGAGCAACACCAGGAGGAAGTACAAGAGCATCTAATTGACTCTTCAACGCTTGGCTGTAAATTGAAGGGCTCTCACAATAACCTTGTGGAGCGCGTTTGAATCTGAAACTGCGACCTCCTAAGGAGAAACCAAAAATGTCTCTACTTTCCTCGGCTATCGGAATGCTGAAGAAGGCATTCTTCAAGTTGATCACTGTAAACCATGAGGCTGAGGCAGGAATCAACGTCAACAATGCAGTGATATCTGGTACCACAGGAAACTGCGGAATCACTATTTTGTTAACTTCTCTGAGGTCAATCACAAATCTGTAGATTGGAGGTTTGGAAGGGTCAGTGCGTTTTAAAATCGGCAGAACAGGACTATTGCAGACATTTCCTCTAGTTTCCTCTATCACATCTTTCTGTATTGAGTCCTTCACGATCAGCAAAAGTGCACGTTCACCTTTGTTCGAAATCCGATACTGTGGGATTCGTGGGAATCTAACATTCGCTTTCAGACTCACCACATAAGGGGGAATTTCCAAGAGACCTACATCGTTTGGACCAGTCGCCCAAAGAGTATCAGGGAGAGAACGCAGCTCCGGTGGGATCTTATCCATCGACATGTACATTGGAGAAATGACTCTTTTACCCAATGTCAGCTGTACTCCCGAAGGAGAACAGTACAGTGTCGCATGCAGGCATTTCAACAGATCTAAACCAAGCAGATTCTCATTACAACCTGTTGTTAGGATAAGGGGTGCTTCTAGTTCGCATGGCCCAACAGAAATTGACAAAGGACTAGAAACAGGATTGTGAACAGGGGCGCCTGAGAAACCTACTGAAGTGTTCGTTAAGCCAGACAAAGGTGCGCCAGGGAGTTTCGCATGCATAATTGAACTTTTTGCCGCACCAGTATCCAACAGAAACGGTTCGACCACGCCTGATGTAACTAGTGCGACATAAGGTCCACTCTGATCAACTGGAACTGATACTACTCCCTCTCTTTGCCTGTGGCTGTCCTAGTACTCGCTTCTCTGAATCTCTTCATTATTCTCATAGTAATCCTCAACATGATACTGTGGAGATCTACCGAGTTGCGTAGGTTGTACATTTCGCTGATCGAAATAATTTGATGGGCGATCAGCCTGTAGAGTCATAGTACCACGTCCTCTACCTCTAGGGGCTTGCATAAATCCACCATTTCCTCTCTGAGCTGGGACGCCACTGGTTTGTGCGTGTAGTACTGGACATTCGTTCTTATAATGGCCCTCCTTTTTACAATAGGCACACTGATTCCATGCTAACTGTTGTCGGGGAAAACCATACTTAAATCTTTGGGACGTCCCTTGCTGGAATTGTGGCTGTGGCTGAAACTGGGGTCGCTGCTGTGAATCTGACTGATTCGGGCGAGGCAGATACGCTTGTTGCAAAAGAACTTTAGTCTTCAAATCTTTTGTCTTCTTTTCTGACTTTTCCTTCTCTTCTTTCTCTCTATTCTCGTAATACTGAGCAGTTGCAAGTATCTGTGCTGTCGTCGACACTGCCCATGCACTTTCAGAATCCTTTAACTTGTTACTAAGCTCAGGTAGTAAATTAAACACAAACTTGTCGACAAACAACCTCTGACCTCCCTCAGTACTCATATCTTGCCCACTGTGGTCTACGAAGGTCTCTTCAAATCTAGTGAAGAAATCAGAGACGCTTTCGTCCTTCTTTTGCTTGCATGCTGATAGTTTATCCCAATTGACCCGTAACGCCGGCATCAGCGTTTTCATCAAATTAATTATTCTGCCAGGTAAAGCAGCAATCAGAGGCTCAGGTTTAGCACCACCAACTTGTTGCGCATCTGCAGCTATAATAGCTGGCCAATCACCTCCTAAGGCGACTGGGTGGTTCTCTTGCCGGATCTTGGCCCATATGGGTTGTGGCACTACATTGCCAAATAGCATTTCAATGTCTGCCAAATTCATGACACACGCTTGAACTGTCTGCGTTAACTCTTTATAATAACCAGCAGGATTTTTACGCGGGTCCGGCAATGCCTGTTTTACTGCTAATACTTCGGCCCGCTTCCAAGGGATGTGTATCCACACTGTGTGGAAATGCGCCGGAGCAGCTGCAATACCATTAGCCCCATCAGCTTGAACTGCTTCGCGCCATATGGGTGGAACTTCCCTCATCGGATATTGACCTTGTCTTTTCCTAGTAATCGGTGAACCATCAGGGTCCCTTGGTGCTCGAAGAGGGGAATCATCCCTATAAGCTAAAATCAGTTCTATCGCTTCCCTTACTTCTGAACCTATCACCATTCCTGCGGCAAATTTCTGCTGAACATTTATCAAATCAGAGGGGACAGAATCTAAGTCATCATCATCCCATTCCTCACGCACAAGAGAACACATCACGTCAAAAACATAACGTTGAGTTGGTTCATTCCATTGCATAAAGGTATCTAACACTCTTCGTGCATCATACTTCGCAGCTTTCGACATCCACCTAAGAGCTGTTGAATCTAACATTTCTCGTTCCTGGGGACCAGGAAGCTGGCTACGTCTCTGTGTAGAGTCAGAAACGGGGGTCCCAATTAAAGACCTGTAGAGAGGAGTTAAGATATTAGTTACAGAGTTGGTTATTTTCCGACGAACGGAAAGCGGAGTCAGAATGTTTACAGGGTTCGGGAACAGGGCAGCTGGAGCAGATTAGATAGTAAGGGTGGGAGTAGCAGGTAAAGCAGTTTGCGAAACGACAGGCAAAGGCGGATTAGGCGACCCAGGAAGAGGGGGTGCCGAGGGAACATTAACCACGGGAAGGACAGGAGCTGGAATCAAAGGAAGTGGAGCAACTATTCCAGGCTGACCAGCAGCTGGCTGTACAACAGGTAGTAACTGTGGTGCTGTAATACCCTGTGCATACGGTGGAGGTGATTTCTACAGGTAAGACAACAGAGGATCCTTTTCATGGTCCTCTATCGGCTTAGTAAGACAAGATGGCAATACAGGGTAACATTTATCAATCGCCAAATTATGTCTTCTATTCGCCATCTCTATTGTCTTCTCAGTCTCGTTGACATGCAACTGCCTAGCAGACTCCATTAAAGTCAACCCTTTCTCTTTCTGTTCCTTCTTCGTCTTCCTAATTTCTCTCTGTTTAGCTTCTTTACGCCATACGCGAAAAGAATCAAACATTGCCGGCCGGGCTTTTCTTTTAAACAACTTCATTTCTAGATTGTCTAGAATTTCGCTTTCGAAGCTACCATGCGGTGGCCAACTAAGGACACCATCTTTTCTGGTATAACGGACCCATACTTCATTATAAGCAATAGGACCTACACCATGTTTACAATAGAGCTCATATGTGGGAGTTCCAATCGGAGGAACCGAACACGAATCCTCCAACCGGGAATCCCTGTTGCAACTTAACCAGGACAGGAAACAATTACTACTGTTAGTCATGACAAACCAAAGACAAATTCCAACCAAAATGCGCAAAGAACTTAGGCCTACCAAAATGAACCAATACCAAAACAAAGATTATCTAAACAAGAGCAACCAATGATAATCTACGAATTAAACCAGAGCAACAAAGAACAACCAAACTGAGCGTAACCCACTTAATACTTAACTGAAAGGTGGAAGACGTCACCAAGGAGAACCCGTCTACGTCTCGCCGTACTAAGGTCTGCACCTCGGGTCCAAGACAGGGCGACAGTCAAGGCAGCGGTCCTCTGTAGCCGTCTGGGAACGGGAACCCTCGTGGAAGAGATCGTCGGGCCACTTTTACGACATGCAGGGATCGATGAAGCGGGGTACCTCCCTCCGGAATCTTCACACGAAACTCCTCGAGCTTTTCAGGCTTTGGACCGGTACCAGATGACGTCGCCCCACGTTGGGCGCCAATTTGAGGTTCTGGACTTTTAAGAGTCCAGAGGTGTCAGGGAAACAACACCCGAAGACCCCTGAGTTCCTTCCTGTCTCGGTGCACAAATAAACAGAGACGCGGGTTTCTCGATGGTGGCGTCAGAGACCAAGATTTATTTACTGCAGGGACACAGAAGTCATAGGAACCACACAGAGGCAGAATCTACCAGACTGTTCAAATTGCATTAAGTGGGTTGTTCCTTAAATACACGAAATATGTCCTTAGGCAACATTACACGAATATTTCTCATGCCCAACCCGGTATCCCAAACAAACAATAAATAGACATCAAACAATAATTAGTCGTAGGTTTTCGGTATTCGATCAGGTCCCCTTGTCAGTTTTCCATTCTTTGCCCGATCCTCCCCATCATAAAAATCGTAACCTCCCCATTGTAAAAGCCCAGAAGGAGAGGAGCAGAGCCAGGTGCAAAGGATTGAAAAGTAGGATAAGAGGTGTTTATGGATCATAAACGGGCACGGCTACCGTCTTCGGCCTCTCAATCAGGACAATGGACACGAGAACCAGTATAGCAGGATTGGCCTCAGGCAGGGGAGGCAGCTTGATTCTGCCTAGTCACGCAGCGTCAGCTTTCTCGGGGTTTGAGCTTACGTGTCCTTAACAAGGTGATTCTGCCGGGGTCATCGCTCGTCCATTGACTATGTGAGGGCAAGAAACAAAATGGATGCCGTATCTAAGATGGATGCCATGATTTAGCAACAGAATGCCCTATTTCTCAGTGAATTCATGCTCGTTGCACAGCGAAAACACGGTCATGTATATAATGGATCATTTGCGGTTCATTGGTACCAAAATCGTGTCAGTACTACGATACCGAATACACAGGTTAGGATCGCTACAGAACCTCATGCGGGTGCTTCATCCACGAGCTCGTCAGCTCAATGACTCACTGGAGTACTATTAAAAAGGATCAGGGGTGGGAGCACACCGCTTCACGTCACAGCAAGGTTCGCCCCTGTCATTGTGGTAAATGCAGTTTCAGTTACTTGCTTGCTTCAAGAGTGTTCGAGTGTTTCGTAACAGTTGGCGCAGATAGTGCTGATCTCTAGACACGTGTTTCTGGTTCTTTAACCGTCATCAGTAGAGATTACCATCTTTCAAATGTGGGGTTTGCTGAGTAGGCTGCCAACATCTTTCTCAGATAAGGTACCTCTCACAGGCATGCGGGTGCTTCCTCCATGAGCTCGTCAGCTCAATGACTCACTGGAGTACTATTAAAAAGGATCAGGGGTGGGAGCACACCGCTTCACCTCCCAGCAAGGTTCACTCCTGACATTGTGGTAATTGCAGTTTCAGTTACTTGCTTGCTTCAAGAGTGTTTGAGTGTTTCGCCACAGTTGGCGCTGATAGTGCTGATCTCTAGACACGTTTTTCTGGTTCTTTAACCGTCATCAGTAGAGATTACAGTCTTTCAAATGTGTGGTTTGCTGAGTAGGCTGACAACATCTTTCTCAGGTCAGGTACCTCTCACAGGCATGCGGGGGCTTCATCCACGAGCTTGTCAGCTCAATGACTCATGCGAGTACTATTAAACAGGAACAGGGGTGGGAGCACACTGCTTCACCTCCCAGCAAGGTTCGCCCCTGGCATTGTGGTAAATGCAGATTCAGTTACTTGCTTGCTTCAAGAGTGTCGAGTGTTTCGCCACAGTTGGCGCAGATGGTGCTGATCTCTAGACACGTGGTTCTGGTTCTTTAACCGTCATCAGGAGAGATTACAGTCTTTCAAATGTGGGATTTGCTGAGTAGGCTGCCAACATATTTCTCAGGTCAGGTGCCTCTCACAGGCATGCGGGAGTCTTCATCCACGAGCTCGTCAGCTTAATGACTCACTGGAGTACTATTAAACAGGAACAGGGGTGGGAGCACACCGCTTCACCTCCCAGCAAGGTTCACCCCTGACATTGTGGTAATTGCAGTTTCAGTTACTTACTTGCTTCAAGAGTGTTCGAGTGTTTCGCCACAGTTGGGGCAGATAGTGCTGATCTCTTGACACGTGTTTCTGGTTCTTTAACCGTCATCAGTAGAGATTATAGTCTTTTAAATGTGGGGTTTGCTGAGTAGGATGCATCTTTCTCAGGTCAGGTACCTCTCACAGGCATGTGGGTGCTTCATGCACAAGATCATCAGCTCAATGACTCACGAGAGTACTATTAATCAGGAACAGGGGTGGGAGCACACCGCTTCACCTCCCCGCAAGATTCGCCCCTGGCATTGTGGTAAATGCAGTTTCAGTTACTTGCTTGCTTCAAGAGTGTTCGAGTGTTTCGTCACAGTTGGCGCAGATAGTGCTGATATCTAGACACGTGGTTCTGGTTCTTTAACCATCATCAGTAGAGATTACAGTCTTTCAAATGTGGGGTTTGCTGAGAATGCTGTCAACACCTTTCTCAGGTCAGGTACCTCTCACAGGCATGCAGGTGCTTCATCCACTAGCTCGTCAGCTCAATGACTCACTGGAGAACTATTAAACAGGAACAGGAGTGGGAGCACACCACTTCAGCTCCCAGAAAGGTTCACCCCTGGCATTGTGGTAAATGCAGTTTCGGTTACTTGCTTGCTTCAAGAGTGTTCGAGTGTTTCGCCACAGTTGGCGCAGATAGTGCTGATCTCTATACACGTGTTTCTGGTTCTTTAACCGTCTTCAGTTGAGATTACAGTCTTTGAAATTTGGGGTTTGCTGAGTAGGCTGCCAACATCTTTCTCAGGTCAGGTACCTCTCACAGGCATGCTGGTGCTTCATCCACGAGCTCGTCAGCTCAATGACTCAGGGGAGTACTATTAAACAGGAGCTGGGGTGGGAGCACACCGCTTCACCTCCCAGCACGTTTCGCCCCTGACATTGTGTTAATTGCAGTTTCAGTTATTTGCTTGCTTCAAGAGTGTTCGAGTGTTTTGCAACAGTTGGCGCATATAATGCTGATTACTAGACACGTGTTTCTGGTTCTTTAACCAACATCAGTAGAGATTACAGTCTTTCAAATGTGGGGTTTGCTGAGTAGGCTTCCAACATCTTTCTCAGGTCAGGTACCTCTCACAGGCATGCGGGGGCATCATTCACGAGCTTGTCAGCTCAATGACTCATGCGAGTACTTATAAACAGGAACAGGGGTGGGAGCACATCGCTTCACCTCCCAGCAAGGTTCGCCCCTGGCATTGTGGTAAATGCGGATTCAGTTACTTGCTTGCTTCAAGAGTGTTGAGTGTTTTGCCACAGTTGGCGCAGATAGTGCTGATCTCTAGACACGTGGTTCTGGTTCTTTAACCGTCATCAGTAGAGATTACAGTCTTTCAAATTTGGGGTTTGCTGAGTAGGCTGCCAACATCTTTCTCAGCTCAGGTACCTCTCACAGGCATGCGGGTGCTTCATCCACGAGCTCGTCAGCTCAATGACTCACGGGAGTACTATTAAACAGGAACAGGGGTGGGAGCACACCACTTCACCTCCCAGCAAGGTTCACCCCTGAAATTGTGGTAATTGCAGTTTCAGTTACTTGCTTGCTTCAAGAGTGTTCGAGTGTTTCGCCACAGTTGGCGCAGATAGTGCTGATCTCCAGACACGTGTTTCTGGTTCTTTAACCGTCATCAGTAGAGATTACAGTCTTTGAAATTTGGGGTTTGCTGAGTAGGCTGCCAACATCTTTCTCTTGTCACTTCACCTCCCAGCAAGGTTCACCCCTGACATTGTGGTAATTGCAGTTTCAGTTACTTGCTTGCTTCAAGAGTGTTCGAGTGTTTCGCCACAGTTGGCGCAGATAGTGCTGATCTCCAGACACGTGTTTCTGGTTCTTTAACCGTCATCAGTAGAGATTACAGTCTTTGAAATTTGGGGTTTGCTGAGTAGGCTGCCAACATCTTTCTCAGGTCAGGTACCTCTCACAGGCATGCTGGTGCTTCATCCACGAGCTCGTCAGCTCAATGACTCACGGGAGTACTATTAAACAGGAACTGGGGTGGGAGCACACCGCTTCACCTCACAGCAAGGTTCGCACACTGGCATTGTGGTAAATGCACTTTCAGTTTCTTGCTTGCCTAAAGAGTGTTCGAGTGTTTCGCCACAGTTGGCGCAGATAGTGCTGATCTCTAGACGTGTTTCTGGTTCTCTAACCATCATCAGTAGAGATTACAGTCTTTCAAATGTGGGGTTTGCTGAGTAGGCTGCCAACATTTTTCTCAGGTCAGGTACCTCTCACAGGCATGTGGGTGCTTCATCCACGAGCTCGTCAGCTCAATGACTCACGAGAGTACTATTAAACAGGAACAGGCTTGGGAGCACACCGCTTCACGTCCCAGCAAGGTTCGCCCCTGTCATTGTGGTAAATGCAGTTTCAGTTACTTGCTTGCTTCAAGAGTGTTCGAGTTTTTCGCCACAGTTGGCACTGATAGTGCTGATCTCTAGACACGTGTTTCTGGTTCTTTAACCGTCATCAGTAGAAATTAAAGTCTTTCAAATGTTGGGTTTGCTGAGTAGGCTTCCAACATCTTTCTCAGGTCAGGTACCTCTCACAGGCATGCGGGGGCTTCATCCACGAGCTTGTCAGCTCAATGACTCATGCGAGTACTATTAAACAGGAAGAGGGGTGGGAGCACACCGCTTCACCTCCCAGCAAGGTTCGCCCCTGGCATTGTGGTAAATGCGGATTCAGTTACTTGCTTGCTTCAAGAGTGTCGAGTGTTTTGCCACAGTTGGCGCAGATAGTGCTGATCTCTAGACACGTGGTTCTGGTTCTTTAACCGTCATCAGTAGAGATTACAGTCTTTCAAATTTGGGGTTTGCTGAGTAGGCTGCCAACATCTTTCTCAGCTCAGGTACCTCTCACAGGCATGCGGGTGCTTCATCCACGAGCTCGTCAGCTCAATGACTCACGGGAGTACTATTAAACAGGAACAGGGGTGGGAGCACACCACTTCACCTCCCAGCAAGGTTCACCCCTGAAATTGTGGTAATTGCAGTTTCAGTTACTTGCTTGCTTCAAGAGTGTTCGAGTGTTTCGCCACAGTTGGCGCAGATAGTGCTGATCTCCAGACACGTGTTTCTGGTTCTTTAACCGTCATCAGTAGAGATTACAGTCTTTGAAATTTGGGGTTTGCTGAGTAGGCTGCCAACATCTTTCTCAGGTCACTTCACCTCCCAGCAAGGTTCACCCCTGACATTGTGGTAATTGCAGTTTCAGTTACTTGCTTGCTTCAAGAGTGTTCGAGTGTTTCGCCACAGTTGGCGCAGATAGTGCTGATCTCCAGACACGTGTTTCTGGTTCTTTAACCGTCATCAGTAGAGATTACAGTCTTTGAAATTTGGGGTTTGCTGAGTAGGCTGCCAACATCTTTCTCAGGTCAGGTACCTCTCACAGGCATGCTGGTGCTTCATCCACGAGCTCGTCAGCTCAATGACTCACGGGAGTACTATTAAACAGGAACTGGGGTGGGAGCACACCGCTTCACCTCACAGCAAGGTTCGCACACTGGCATTGTGGTAAATGCACTTTCAGTTTCTTGCTTGCTTAAAGAGTGTTCGAGTGTTTCGCCACAGTTGGCGCAGATAGTGCTGATCTCTAGACGTGTTTCTGGTTCTCTAACCATCATCAGTAGAGATTACAGTCTTTCAAATGTGGGGTTTGCTGAGTAGGCTGCCAACATTTTTCTCAGGTCAGGTACCTCTCACAGGCATGCGGGTGCTTCATCCACGAGCTCGTCAGCTCAATGACTCACGAGAGTACTATTAAACAGGAACAGGCTTGGGAGCACACCGCTTCACGTCCCAGCAAGGTTCGCCCCTGTCATTGTGGTAAATGCAGTTTCAGTTACTTGCTTGCTTCAAGAGTGTTCGAGTTTTTCGCCACAGTTGGCACTGATAGTGCTGATCTCTAGACACGTGTTTCTGGTTCTTTAACCGTCATCAGTAGAAATTAAAGTCTTTCAAATGTTGGGTTTGCTGAGTAGGCTTCCAACATCTTTCTCAGGTCAGGTACCTCTCACAGGCATGCGGGGGCTTCATCCACGAGCTTGTCAGCTCAATGACTCATGCGAGTACTATTAAACAGGAAGAGGGGTGGGAGCACACCGCTTCACCTCCCAGCAAGGTTCGCCCCTGGCATTGTGGTAAATGCAGATTCAGTTACTTGCTTGCTTCAAGAGTGTTGAGTGTTTCGCCACAGTTGGCGCAGATAGTGCTGATCCCTAGACACGTGGTTCTGGTTCTTTAGCCGTCATCAGTAGAGATTACAGTCTTTCAAAAATGGGTTTTGCTGAGTAGGCTGCCAACATCTTTCTCAGGTCAGGTACCTCTCACAGGCATGCGGGTGCTTCATCCACGAGCTCGTCAGCTCAATGACTCACGGGAGTACTATTAAACAGGAACAGGGGTGGGAGCACACCGCTTCACCTCCCAGCAAGGTTCACCCCTGACATTGTGGTAATTGCAGTTTCGGTTACTTGCTTGCTTCAAGAGTGTTCGAGTGTTTCGCCACAGTAGGCGCAGATAGTGCTGATCTCTAGACACGTGTTTAGGGTTCTTTAACCGTTATCAGTAGAGATTACAGTCTTTCAAATGTGGGTTTTGCTGAGTAGGCTTCCAACATCTTTCTCAGGTCAGGTACCTCTCACAGGCATGCGGGGGCTTCATCCACGAGCTTGTCAGCTCAATGACTCATGCGAGTACTATTAAACAGGAACAGGGGTGGGAGCACACCGCTTCACCTCCCAGCAAGGTTCGCCCCTGGCATTGTGGTAAATGCAGATTCAGTTACTTGCTTGCTTCAAGAGTGTCGAGTGTTTCGCCACAGTTGGCGCAGATAGTGCTGATCTCTAGAAACGTGGTTCGGTTCTTTAACCGTCATCAGTAGAGATTACAGTCTTTCAAAAATGGGTTTTGCTGAGTAGGCTGCCAACATCTTTCTCAGGTCAGGTACCTCTCACAGGCATGCGGGTGCTTCATCCACGAGCTCGTCAGCTCAATGACTCACGGGAGTACTATTAAACAGGAACAGGGGTGGGAGCACACCGCTTCACCTCCCAACAAGGTTCACCCCTGACATTGTGGTAATTGCAGTTTCAGTTACTTGCTTTCTTCAAGAGTGTTCGAGTGTTTCGCCACAGTTGGCGCAGATAGTGCTGATCTCTAGACACGTGTTTCTGGTTCTTTAACCTTCATCAGTAGAGATTACAGTCTTTCAAATGTGGGGTTTGCTGAGTAGGCTGCCAACATCTTTCTCAGGTCAGGTACCTCTCACAGGCATGCAGGTGCTTCATCCATGAGCTCGTCAGCTCAATGACTCACTGGAGAACTATTAAACAGGAACAGGAGTGGGAGCACACCACTTCAGCTCCCAGAAAGGTTCACCCCTGGCATTGTGGTAAATGCAGTTTCGGGTACTTGCTTGCTTCAAGAGTGTTCGAGTGTTTCGCCACAGTTGGCGCAGATAGTGCTGATCTCTAGACGTGTTTCTGGTTCTCTAACCATCATCAGTAGAGATTACAGTCTTTCAAATGTGGGGTTTGCTGAGTAGGCTGCCAACATTTTTCTCAGGTCAGGTACCTCTCACAGGCATGCGGGTGCTTCATCCACGAGCTCGTCAGCTCAATGACTCACGAGAGTACTATTAATCAGGAGCTGGGGTGGGAGCACACCGCTTCACGTCCCAGCAAGGTTCGCCCCTGTCATTGTGGTAAATGCAGTTTCAGTTACTTGCTTGCTTCAAGAGTGTTCGAGTTTTTCGCCACAGTTGGCACTGATAGTGCTGATCTCTAGACACGTGTTTCTGGTTCTTTAACAGTCATCAGTAGAAATTAAAGTCTTTCAAATGTTGGGTTTGCTGAGTAGGCTTCCAACATCTTTCTCAGGTCAGGTACCTCTCACAGGCATGCGGGGGCTTCATCCACGAGCTTGTCAACTCAATGACTCATGCGAGTACTATTAAACAGGAAGAGGGGTGGGAGCACACCGCTTCACCTCCCAGCAAGGTTCGCCCCTGGCATTGTAGTAAATGCAGATTCAGTTACTTGCTTGCTTCAAGAGTGTCGAGTGTTTCGCCACAGTTGGCGCAGATAGTGCTGATCTCTAGACACGTGGTTCTGGTTCTTTAGCCGTCATCAGTAGAGATTACAGTCTTTCAAAAATGGGTTTTGCTGAGTAGGCTTCCAACATCTTTCTCAGGTCAGGTACCTCTCACAGGCATGCGGGGGCTTCATCCACGAGCTTGTCAGCTCAATGACTCATGCGAGTACTATTAAACAGGAACAGGGGTGGGAGCACACCGCTTCACCTCCCAGCAAGGTTCGCCCCTGGCATTGTGGTAAATGCAGATTCAGTTACTTGCTTGCTTCAAGAGTGTCGAGTGTTTCGCCACAGTTGGCGCAGATAGTGCTGATCTCTAGAAACGTGGTTCTGGTTCTTTAACCGTCATCAGTAGAGATTACAGTCTTTCAAAAATGGGTTTTGCTGAGTAGGCTGCCAACATCTTTCTCAGGTCAGGTACCTCTCACAGGCATGCGGGTGCTTCATCCACGAGCTCGTCAGCTCAATGACTCACGGGAGTACTATTAAACAGGAACAGGGGTGGGAGCACACCGCTTCACCTCCCAACAAGGTTCACCCCTGACATTGTGGTAATTGCAGTTTCAGTTACTTGCTTTCTTCAAGAGTGTTCGAGTGTTTCGCCACAGTTGGCGCAGATAGTGCTGATCTCTAGACACGTGTTTCTGGTTCTTTAACCTTCATCAGTAGAGATTACAGTCTTTCAAATGTGGGGTTTGCTGAGTAGGCTGCCAACATCTTTCTCAGGTCAGGTACCTCTCACAGGCATGCAGGTGCTTCATCCATGAGCTCGTCAGCTCAATGACTCACTGGAGAACTATTAAACAGGAACAGGAGTGGGAGCACACCACTTCAGCTCCCAGAAAGGTTCACCCCTGGCATTGTGGTAAATGCAGTTTCGGGTACTTGCTTGCTTCAAGAGTGTTCGAGTGTTTCACCACAGTTGGCGCAGATAGTGCTGATCTCTATACACGTGTTTCTGGTTCTTTAACCGTCTTCAGTAGAGATTACAGTCTTTGAAATTTGGGGTTTGCTGAGTAGGCTGCCAACATCTTTCTCAGGTCAGGTACCTCTCACAGGCATGCTGGTGCTTCATCCACGAGCTCGTCAGCTCAATGACTCACGGGAGTACTATTAAACAGGAGCTGGGGTGGGAGCACACCGCTTCACCTCCCAGCACGTTTCGCCCCTGACATTGTGTTAATTGCAGTTTCAGTTATTTGCTTGCTTCAAGAGTGTTCGAGTGCTTCACAACAGTTGGCGCATATAATGCTGTTTACTAGACACGTGTTTCTGCTTCTTTAACTGACATCAGTAGAGATTACAGTCTTTCAAATGTGGGGTTTGCTGAGCAGGCTGCCAACATCTTTCTCAGGTCAGGTACCTCTCACAGGCATGCGGGTGCTTCCTACATGAGCTTGTCAGCTCAATGACTCACTGGAGTACTATTAAAAAGGATCAGGGGTGGGAGCACACCGCTTCACGTCCCAGCAAGGTTCACTCCTGACATTGTGGTAAATGCAGTTTCAGTTACTTGCTTGCTTCAAGAGTGTTTGAGTGTTTCGCCACAGTTGGTGCTGATAGTGCTGATCTCTAGACACGTGTTTCTGGTTCTTTAACCGTCATCAGTAGAGATTACAGTCTTTCAAATGTGGGGTTTGCTGAGTAGGCTGCCAACATCTTTCTCAGGTCAGGTACCTCTCACAGGCATGCTGGTGCTTCATCCACGAGCTCGTCAGCTCAATGACTCACGGGAGTACTATTAAACAGGAACTGGGGTGGGAGCACACCGCTTCACCTCCCAGCACGTTTCGCCCCTGACATTGTGTTAATTGCAGTTTCAGTTATTTGCTTGCTTTAAGAGTGTTCGAGTGTTTCGCAACAGTTGGCGCATATAATGCTGATTTCTAGACACGTGTTTCTGGTTCTTTAACCGACATCAGTAGAGATTACAGTCTTTCAAATGTGGGGTTTGCTGAGCAGGCTGCCAACATCTTTCTCAGGTAAGGTACCTCTCACAGGCATGCGGGTGCTTCCTCCACAAGCTCGTCAGCTCAATGACTCACTGGAGTACTATTAAAAAGGATCAGGGGTGGGAGCACACCGCTTCACCTCCCAGCAAGGTTCGCCCCTGGCATTGTGGTAAATGCAGATTCAGTTACTTGCTTGCTTCAAGAGTGTTTGAGTTTTTTGCCACAGTTGGTGCAGATAGTGCTGATCTCTAGACACGTGCTTCTGGTTCTTTAACCGTCATCAGTAGAGATTAAAGTCTTTCAAATATGGGGTTTGCTGAGTAGGCTGCCAACATCTTTCTCAGATCAGGTAGCTCTCACAGGCAAGCGGGTGCTTCATCCACGAGCTCATCAGCTCAATGACTCACGGGAGTACTATTAAACAGGAACAGGGGTGGGAGCACACTGCATTACCTCCCAACAAGGTTCGCCCCTGACATTGTGGTAATTACAGTTTCAGTTACTTGCTTGCTTCAAGAGTATTTGAGTGTTTCGCCACAGTTGGCGCAGATAGTGCTGATCTCTAGACTAAGCCTGGGCAAAGCACTACGCTACGCTCGCGTAATTTGCGAAGTTCGCGCTACTTCGCACTACGCGAATTGCACGTAGCACAGTGCGAACAAGCGTAGCGTAGTGTTGCGTAGTGCTGCGGTCATTTTTTGCTTGCTCGCGGCCCTCAACGTCAAGTTGGCGACCGCGAGCAAGCAAAATGACATCCCGGCGAGACTTTTTCCTTGTTCGCGATCAGCAACATCAAGTTGGCGATCGCGAGCATGGAAAATAAACCTCCCGGCGAGATTCCCAACGCGAGGAGGTCAGGTTTCTCATTGCGAGTGGTCGCGTATGCTCGCGACCGCTCGCGATGAGAAACTACCAGTTCGCGTTGAGAAAGCTGCCGCTCGAGTAAAAATCTACTCGAGCAGCAGAAAACTACAGCTCGCACTGTGCAAGATGCCATTTTCAATGATTGCACAGTGCCGGTTGCTTGTCCGCACTGTGCAATCATTGAAAACGACATCTGGCACAGTGCGAACAAGGTACTACGCAGTTCGCGAAGTGCTATGCGTAGCTCGCGTAGTGCGAAGTGCACTTTGCGTAGCTTCGCGAAGTGCTACTTCGCGAACTACGCCCAGGGTTACTCTAGACACGTATTTCTGGTTCTTCGACCGTCATCAGTAGAGATTACAGTCTTTCAAATGTGGGGTTTGCTGAGTAGGCTTCCAACATCTTTCTCAGGTCAGGTACATCTCACAGACATGCGGGTGCTTCATCCACGAGCTCGTCAGCTCAATGACTCATGGGAGTACTATTAGACAGGAACAGAGGTGGGAGCACACCGCTTAAACCTCCCAGCAAGGTTCGCCCCTGACATTGTGGTAATTGCAATTTCAGTTACTTGCTTGCTTCAAGAGTGTTCGAGTGTTTCGTAACAGTTGGCGCAGATAGTGCTGATCTATAGACACATGTTTCTGGTTCTTTAACCTTCATCAGTAGAGATTACCGTCTTTCAACTGTGGGGTTTGCTGAGTAGGCTGCCAACATCTTTCTCAGATAAGGTACCTCTCACAGGCATGCGGGTGCTTCCTACATGAGCTCGTCAGCTCAATGACTCACTAGAGTACTATTAAAAAGGATCAGGGGTGGGAGCACACCGCTTCACGTCCCAGCAAGGTTCACTCCTAGCATTGTGGTAAATGCAGTTTCAGTTACTTGCTTGCTTCAAGAGTGTTTGAGTGTTTCGCCACAGTTGGTGCTGATAGTGCTGATCTCTAGACACGTGTTTCTGGTTCTTTAACCGTCATCAGTAGAGATTACAGTCTTTCAAATGTGGGGTTTGCTGAGTAGGCTGCCAACATCTTTCTCAGGTCAGGTACCTCTCACAGGCATGCGGGGGCTTCATCCACGAGCTTGTCAGCTCAATGACTCATGCGAGTACTATTAAACAGGAACAGGGGTGGGAGCACACCGCTTCACCTCCCAGCAAGGCTCGCCCCTGGCATTGTGGTAAATGCAGATTCAGTTACTTGCTTGCTTCAAGAGTGTTGAGTGTTTCGCCACAGTTGGCGCAGATAGTGCTGATCTCTAGACACGTGGTTCTGGTTCTTTAACCGTCATCAGTAGAGATTACAGTCTTTCAAATGTGGGGTTTGCTGAGTAGGCTGCCAACATCTTTCTCAGGTCAGGTACCTCTCACAGGCATGCGGGGGCTTCATCCACGAGCTTGTCAGCTCAATGACTCATGCGAGTACTATTAAACAGGAACAGGGGTGGGAGCACACCGCTTCACCTCCCAGCAAGGTTCGCCCCTGGCATTGTGGTAAATGCAGATTCAGTTACTTGCTTGCTTCAAGAGTGTTGAGTGTTTCGCCACAGTTGGCGCAGATAGTGCTGATCTCTAGACACGTGTTTCTGGTTCTTTAACCTTCATCAGTAGAGATTACAGTCTTTCAATTGTGGGGTTTGCTGAGTAGGCTGCCAACATCTTTCTCAGGTCAGGTACCTCTCACAGGCATGCAGGTGCATCATCCACGAGCTCGTCAGCTCAATGATTCACTGGTGAACTATTAAACAGGAACAGGAGTGGGAGCACACCACTTCAGCTCCCAGAAAGGTTCACCCCTGGCATTGTGGTAAATGCAGATTCAGTTACTTGCTTGCTTCAAGAGTGTCGAGTGTTTCGCCACAGTTGGCGCAGATAGCGCTGATCTCTAGACACGTGTTTCTGGTTCTTTAACCTTCATCAGTAGAGATTACCGTCTTTCAACTGTGGGGTTTGCTGAGTAGGCTGCCAACATCTTTCTCAGATAAGGTACCTCTCACAGGCATGCGGGTGCTTCCTACATGAGCTCGTCAGCTCAATGACTCACTGGAGTACTATTAAAAAGGAACAGGGGTGGGAGCACACCGCTTCACGTCCCAGCAAGGTTCACTCCTGACATTGTGGTAAATGCAGTTTCAGTTACTTGCTTGCTTCAAGAGTGTTTGAGTGTTTCGCCACAGTTGGTGCTGATAGTGCTGATCTCTAGACACGTGTTTCTGGTTCTTTAACCGTCATCAGTAGAGATTACAGTCTTTCAAATGTGGGGTTTGCTGAGTAGGCTGCCAACATCTTTCTCAGGTCAGGTACCTCTCACAGGCATGCGGGGGCTTCATCCACGAGCTTGTCAGCTCAATGACTCATGCGAGTACTATTAAACAGGAACAGGGGTGGGAGCACACCGCTTCACCTCCCAGCAAGGTTCGCCCCTGGCATTGTGGTAAATGCAGATTCAGTTACTTGCTTGCTTCAAGAGTGTTGAGTGTTTCGCCACAGTTGGCGCAGATAGTGCTGATCTCTAGACACGTGGTTCTGGTTCTTTAACCGTCATCAGTAGAGATTACAGTCTTTCAAATGTGGGGTTTGCTGAGTAGGCTGCCAACATCTTTCTCAGGTCAGGTACCTCTCACAGGCATGCGTGTGCTTTATCCACGAGCTCGTCAGCTCAATGACTCATGCGAGTACTATTAAACAGGAACAGGGGTGGGAGCACACCGCTTCACCTCCCAGCAAGGTTCGCCCCTGGCATTGTGGTAAATGCAGATTCAGTTACTTGCTTGCTTCAAGAGTGTTGAGTGTTTCGCCACAGTTGGCGCAGATAGTGCTGATCTCTAGACACGTGGTTCTGGTTCTTTAACCGTCATCAGTAGAGATTACAGTCTTTCAAATGTGGGGTTTGCTGAGTAGGCTGCCAACATCTTTCTCAGGTCAGGTACCTCTCACAGGCATGCGGGTGCTTTATCGACGAGCTCGTCAGCTCAATGACTCACGGGAGTACTATTAAACAGGAACAGGGGTGGGAGCACACCGCATCACCTCCCAGCAAGTTTCACCCCTGACATTGTGGTAATTGCAGTTTCAGTTACTTGCTTTCTTCAAGAGTGTTCGAGTGTTTTTCACCACAGTTGGCGCAGATAGTGCTGATCTCTAGACACGTGTTTCTGGTTCTTTAACCTTCATCAGTAGAGATTACAGTCTTTCAAATGTGGGGTTTGCTGAGTAGGCTGCCAACATCTTTCTCAGGTCAGGTACCTCTCACAGACATGCAGGTGCTTCATCCACGAGCTCGTCAGCTCAATGATTCACTGGAGAACTATTAAACAGGAACAGGAGTGGGAGCACACCACTTCAGCTCCCAGAAAGGTTCACTCCTGGCATTGTGGTAAATGCAGTTTCGGTTACTTGCTTGCTTCAAGAGTGTTCGAGTGTTTCGCCACAGTTGGCGCAGATAGTGCTGATCTCTAGAGACGTGTTTCTGGTTCTTTAACTGTCATCAGTAGAGATTAAAGTCTTTCAAATGTGGGTTTTGCTGAGTAGGCTTCCAACATCTTTCTCAGGTCAGGTACCTCTCACAGGCATGCGGGGGCTTCATCCACGAGCTTGTCAGCTCAATGACTCATGCGAGTACTATTAAACAGGAACAGGGGTGGGAGCACACCGCTTCACCTCCCAGCAAGGTTCGCCCCTGGCATTGTGGTAAATGCAGATTCAGTTACTTGCTTGCTTCTAGAGTGTCGAGTGTTTCGCCACAGCTGGCGCAGATAGCGCTGATCTCTAGACACGTGGTTCTGGTTCTTTAACCGTCATCAGTAGAGATTACAGTCTTTCAAAAATGGGTTTTGCTGAGTAGGCTGCCAACGTCTTTTTCAGGTCAGGTACCTCTCACAGGCATGCGGGTGCTTCATCCACGAGCTCGTCAGCTCAATGACTCACGGGAGTACTATTAAACAGGAACAGGGGTGGGAGCACACCGCTTCACCTCCCAGCAAGGTTCACCCCTGACATTGTGGTAATTGCAGTTTTAGTTACTTGCTTTCTTCAAGAGTGTTTGAGTGTTTCGCCACAGTTGGCGCAGATAGTGCTGATCTCTAGACACGTGTTTCTGGTTCTTTAACCGGCTTCAGTAGAGATTACAGTCTTTGAAATTTGGGGTTTGCTGAGTAGGCTGCCAACATCTTTCTCAGGTCAGGTACCTCTCACAGGCATGCTGGTGCTTCATCCACGAGCTCGTCAGCTCAATGACTCACGGGAGTACTATTAAACAGGAGCTGGGGTGGGAGCATACCGCTTCACCTCCCAGCACGTTTCGCCCCTGACATTGTGTTAATTGCAGTTTCAGTTATTTGCTTGCTTCAAGAGTGTTCGAGTGTTTCGCAACAGTTGGCTCATATTATGCTGATTACTAGACACGTGTTTCTGGTTCTTTAACCGACATCAGTAGAGATTACAGTCTTTCAAATGTGGGGTTTGCTGAGCAGGCTGCCAACATCTTTCTCAGGTAAGGTACTTCTCACAGGCATGCGGGTGCTTCCTCCACGAGCTCGTCAGCTCAATGACTCACTGGAGTACTATTAAAAAGGATCAGGGGTGGGAGAACATCGCTTCACCTCCCAGCAAGTTTTGCCCCTGGCATTGTGGTAAATGCAGTTTCAGTTACTTGCTTGCTTCAAGAGTGTTTGAGTTTTTTGCCACAGTTGGTGCAGATAGTGCTGATCTCTAGACACGTGCTTCTGGTTCTTTAAGCGTCATCAGTAGAGATTACAGTCTTTCAAATGTGGGGTTTGCTGAGTAGGCTGCCAACATCTTTCTCAGGTCAGGTACCTCTCACAGGCATGCTGGTGCTTCATCCAGGAGCTCGTCAGCTCAATGACTCACAGGAGTACTATTAAACAGGAACTGGGGTGGGAGCACACCGCTTCACCTCCCAGCACGTTTTGCCCCTGACATTGTGTTAATTGCAGTTTCAGTTATTTGCTTGCTTTAAGAGTGTTCGAGTGTTTCGCAACAGTTGGCGCATATAATGCTGATCTCTAGACACGTGCTTCTGGTTCTTTAACCGACATCAGTAGAGATTACGGTCTTTCAAATGTGGGGTTTGCTGAGCAGGCTGCCAACATCTTTCTCAGGTAAGGTACGTCTCACAGGCATGCGGGTGCTTCATCCACGAGCTCGTCAGCTCAATGACTCACGGGAGTACTATTAAACAGGAACTGGGGTGGGAGCACACCGCTTCACCTCCCAGCACGTTTTGCCCCTGACATTGTGTTAATTGCAGTTTCAGTTATTTGCTTGCTTTAAGAGTGTTCGAGTGTTTCGCAACAGTTGGCGCATATAATGCTGATCTCTAGACACGTGTTTCTGGTTCTTTAACCGACATCAGTAGAGATTACAGTCTTTCAAATGTGGGGTTTGCTGAGCAGGCTGCCAACATCTTTCTCAGGTAAGGTACCTCTCACAGGCATGCGGGTGCTTCCTCCACAAGCTCGTCAGCTCAATGACTCACTGGAGTACTATTAAAAAGGATCAGGGGTGGGAGCACACCGCTTCACTTCCCAGCAAGGTTCGCCCCTGGCATTGTGGTAAATGCAGATTCAGTTACTTGCTTGCTTCAAGAGTGTTTGAGTTTTTTGCCACAGTTGGTGCAGATAGTGCTGATCTCTAGACACGTGCTTCTGGTTCTTTAACCGTCATCAGTAGAGATTAAAGTCTTTCAAATGTGGGGTTTGCTGATTAGGCTGCCAACATCTTTCTCAGATCAGGTACCTCTCACAGGCAAGCGGGTGCTTCATCCACGAGCTTGTCAGCTCAATGACTCACGGGAGTACTATTAAACTGGAACAGGGGTGGGAGCACACCGCTTCACCTCCCAGCAAGGTTCGCCCCTGACATTGTGGTAATTACAGTTTCAGTTACTTGCTTGCTTCAAGAGTGTTTGAGTGTTTCGCCACAGTTGGCGCAGATAGTGCTGATCTCTGGACACGTATTTCTGGTTTTGTGACTGTCATCAGTAGAGATTACAGTCTTTCAATTGTGGGGTTTGCTGAGTAGGCTGCCAACATCTTTCTCAAGTCAGGTACCTCTCACAGACATGCGGGTGCTTCATCCACGAGCTCGTCAGCTCAATTACTCATGGGAGTACTATTAGACAGGAACAGAGGTGGGAGCACACCGCTTAAACCTCCCAGCAAGGTTCGCCCCTGACATTGTGGTAATTGCAATTTCAGTCACTTGCTTGCTTCAAGAGTGTTCGAGTGTTTCGTAACAGTTGGCGCAGATAGTGCTGATCTCTAGATACGTGTTTCTGGTTCTTTAACCTTCATCTGTAGAGATTACCGTCTTTCAACTGTGGGGTTTGCTGAGTAGGCTGCGAACATCTTTCTCAGATAAGGTACCTCTCACAGGCTTGCGGGTGCTTCCTACATGAGCTCGTCTGTTCAATGACTCACTAGAGTACTATTAAAAATGACCAGGGGTGGGAGCACACCGCTTCACCTCCCAGCAAGGTTCACTCCTGACATTGAGGTAATTGCAGTTTCAGTTACTTGCTTGCTTCAAGAGTGTTTGAGTGTTTCGCCACAGTTGGTGCTGATAGTGCTGATCTCTAGACACGTGTTTCTGGTTCTTTAACCGTCATCAGTAGAGATTACAGTCTTTCAAATGTGGGGTTTGCTGAGTAGGCTGTCAACACCTTTCTCAGGTCAGGTACCTCTCACAGACATGCGGGTGCTTCATCCACGAGCTCGTCAGCTGAATGACTCATGGGAGTACTATTAGACAGGAACAGAGGTGGGAGCACACCGCTTAAACCTCCCAGCAAGGTTCGCCCCTGACATTGTGGTAATTGCAATTTCAGTTACTTGCTTGCTTCAAGAGTGTTCGAGTGTTTCGTAACAGTTGGCGCAGATAGTGCTGATCTCTAGACACGTGTTTCTGGTTCTTTAACCTTCATCTGTAGACATTACCGTCTTTCAACTGTGGGGTTTGCTGAGTAGGCTGCGAAAATCTTTCTCAGATAAGGTACCTCTCACAGGCTTGCGGGTGCTTCCTACATGAGCTCGTCAGTTCAATGACTCACAGGAGTACTATTAAAAAGGATCAGGGGTGGGAGCACACCGCTTCACCTCCCAGCAAGGTTCACTCCTGACATTGTGGTAATTGCAGTTTCAGTTACTTGCTTGCTTCAAGAGTGTTTGAGTGTTTCGCCACAGTTGGTGCTGATAGTGCTGATCTCTAGACACGTGTTTCTGGTTCTTTAACCGTCATCAGTAGAGATTACAGTCTCTCAAATGTGGGGTTTGCTGAGTAGGCTGTCAACATCTTTCTCAGGTCAGGTACCTCTCACAGGCATGCGGGGGCTTCATCCACGAGCTTGTCAGCTCAATGACTCATGCGAGTACTATTAAACAGGAACAGGGGTGGGAGCACACCGCTTCACCTCCCAGCAAGGTTCGCCCCTGGCATTGTGGTAAATGCAGATTCAGTTACTTGCTTGCTTCTAGAGTGTCGAGTGTTTCGCCACAGCTGGCGCAGATAGCGCTGATCTCTAGACACGTGGTTCTGGTTCTTTAACCGTCATCAGTAGAGATTACAGTCTTTCAAAAATGGGTTTTGCTGAGTAGGCTGCCAACGTCTTTTTCAGGTCAGGTACCTCTCACAGGCATGCGGGTGCTTCATCCACGAGCTCGTCAGCTCAATGACTCACGGGAGTACTATTAAACAGGAACAGGGGTGGGAGCACACCGCTTCACCTCCCAGCAAGGTTCACCCCTGACATTGTGGTAATTGCAGTTTTAGTTACTTGCTTTCTTCAAGAGTGTTCGAGTGTTTCGCCACAGTTGGCGCAGATAGTGCTGATCTCTAGACACGTGTTTCTGGTTCTTTAACCGGCTTCAGTAGAGATTACAGTCTTTGAAATTTGGGGTTTGCTGAGTAGGCTGCCAACATCTTTCTCAGGTCAGGTACCTCTCACAGGCATGCTGGTGCTTCATCCACGAGCTCGTCAGCTCAATGACTCACGGGAGTACTATTAAACAGGAGCTGGGGTGGGAGCATACCGCTTCACCTCCCAGCACGTTTCGCCCCTGACATTGTGTTAATTGCAGTTTCAGTTATTTGCTTGCTTCAAGAGTGTTCGAGTGTTTCGCAACAGTTGGCTCATATTATGCTGATTACTAGACACGTGTTTCTGGTTCTTTAACCGACATCAGTAGAGATTACAGTCTTTCAAATGTGGGGTTTGCTGAGCAGGCTGCCAACATCTTTCTCAGGTAAGGTACTTCTCACAGGCATGCGGGTGCTTCCTCCACGAGCTCGTCAGCTCAATGACTCACTGGAGTACTATTAAAAAGGATCAGGGGTGGGAGAACATCGCTTCACCTCCCAGCAAGTTTTGCCCCTGGCATTGTGGTAAATGCAGTTTCAGTTACTTGCTTGCTTCAAGAGTGTTTGAGTTTTTTGCCACAGTTGGTGCAGATAGTGCTGATCTCTAGACACGTGCTTCTGGTTCTTTAAGCGTCATCAGTAGAGATTACAGTCTTTCAAATGTGGGGTTTGCTGAGTAGGCTGCCAACATCTTTCTCAGGTCAGGTACCTCTCACAGGCATGCTGGTGCTTCATCCAGGAGCTCGTCAGCTCAATGACTCACAGGAGTACTATTAAACAGGAACTGGGGTGGGAGCACACCGCTTCACCTCCCAGCACGTTTTGCCCCTGACATTGTGTTAATTGCAGTTTCAGTTATTTGCTTGCTTTAAGAGTGTTCGAGTGTTTCGCAACAGTTGGCGCATATAATGCTGATCTCTAGACACGTGCTTCTGGTTCTTTAACCGACATCAGTAGAGATTACGGTCTTTCAAATGTGGGGTTTGCTGAGCAGGCTGCCAACATCTTTCTCAGGTAAGGTACGTCTCACAGGCATGCGGGTGCTTCATCCACGAGCTCGTCAGCTCAATGACTCACGGGAGTACTATTAAACAGGAACTGGGGTGGGAGCACACCGCTTCACCTCCCAGCACGTTTTGCCCCTGACATTGTGTTAATTGCAGTTTCAGTTATTTGCTTGCTTTAAGAGTGTTCGAGTGTTTCGCAACAGTTGGCGCATATAATGCTGATCTCTAGACACGTGTTTCTGGTTCTTTAACCGACATCAGTAGAGATTACAGTCTTTCAAATGTGGGGTTTGCTGAGCAGGCTGCCAACATCTTTCTCAGGTAAGGTACCTCTCACAGGCATGCGGGTGCTTCCTCCACAAGCTCGTCAGCTCAATGACTCACTGGAGTACTATTAAAAAGGATCAGGGGTGGGAGCACACCGCTTCACTTCCCAGCAAGGTTCGCCCCTGGCATTGTGGTAAATGCAGATTCAGTTACTTGCTTGCTTCAAGAGTGTTTGAGTTTTTTGCCACAGTTGGTGCAGATAGTGCTGATCTCTAGACACGTGCTTCTGGTTCTTTAACCGTCATCAGTAGAGATTAAAGTCTTTCAAATGTGGGGTTTGCTGATTAGGCTGCCAACATCTTTCTCAGATCAGGTACCTCTCACAGGCAAGCGGGTGCTTCATCCACGAGCTTGTCAGCTCAATGACTCACGGGAGTACTATTAAACTGGAACAGGGGTGGGAGCACACCGCTTCACCTCCCAGCAAGGTTCGCCCCTGACATTGTGGTAATTACAGTTTCAGTTACTTGCTTGCTTCAAGAGTGTTTGAGTGTTTCGCCACAGTTGGCGCAGATAGTGCTGATCTCTGGACACGTATTTCTGGTTTTGTGACTGTCATCAGTAGAGATTACAGTCTTTCAATTGTGGGGTTTGCTGAGTAGGCTGCCAACATCTTTCTCAAGTCAGGTACCTCTCACAGACATGCGGGTGCTTCATCCACGAGCTCGTCAGCTCAATTACTCATGGGAGTACTATTAGACAGGAACAGAGGTGGGAGCACACCGCTTAAACCTCCCAGCAAGGTTCGCCCCTGACATTGTGGTAATTGCAATTTCAGTCACTTGCTTGCTTCAAGAGTGTTCGAGTGTTTCGTAACAGTTGGCGCAGATAGTGCTGATCTCTAGATACGTGTTTCTGGTTCTTTAACCTTCATCTGTAGAGATTACCGTCTTTCAACTGTGGGGTTTGCTGAGTAGGCTGCGAACATCTTTCTCAGATAAGGTACCTCTCACAGGCTTGCGGGTGCTTCCTACATGAGCTCGTCAGTTCAATGACTCACTGGAGTACTATTAAAAATGATCAGGGGTGGGAGCACACCGCTTCACCTCCCAGCAAGGTTCACTCCTGACATTGAGGTAATTGCAATTTCAGTTACTTGCTTGCTTCAAGAGTGTTCGAGTGTTTCGTAACAGTTGGCGCCGATAGTGCTGATCTCTAGACACGTGTTTCTGGTTCTTTAACCTTCATCTGTAGAGATTACCGTCTTTCAACTGTGGGGTTTGCTGAGTAGGCTGCGAAAATCTTTCTCAGATAAGGTACCTCTCACAGGCTTGCGGGTGCTTCCTACATGAGCTCGTCAGTTCAATGACTCACTGGAGTACTATTAAAAAGGATCAGGGGTGGGAGCACACCGCTTCACCTCCCAGCAAGGTTCACTCCTGACATTGTGGTAATTGCAGTTTCAGTTACTTGCTTGCTTCAAGAGTGTTTGAGTGTTTCGCCACAGTTGGTGCTGATAGTGCTGATCTCTAGACACGTGTTTCTGGTTCTTTAACCGTCATCAGTAGAGATTACAGTCTCTCAAATGTGGGGTTTGCTGAGTAGGCTGTCAACATCTTTCTCAGGTCAGGTACCTCTCACAGGCATGCGGGGGCTTCATCCACGAGCTTGTCAGCTCAATGACTCATGCGAGTACTATTAAACAGGAACAGGGGTGGGAGCACACCGCTTCACCTCCCAGCAAGGTTCGCCCCTGGCATTGTGGTAAATGTAGATTCAGTTACTTGCTTGCTTCAAGATTGTTGAGTGTTTTGCCACAGTTGGCGCAGATAGTGCTGATCTCTAGACACGTGGTTCTGGTTCTTTAACTGTCATCAGTAGAGATTACAGTCTTTCAAATGTGGGGTTTGCTGAGTAGGCTGCTGTTAGAAATGGGATTTCTGGTTGGCTAGGGCTTGCGCCAAAGCCAGACAGAAACCACCACTCTAGTCAGGGCTGGGGAGTTACACGCCAAAGATAACCCCTGCTCACCCCCTTGGTAGCTTGGCACGAGCAGACAGGCTTATCCCTGAGGCGATGTGTAAAGCGTTTGCGCGCGCACCCAGCAACAACACCCAAGGCCCACCACAAAGGAAACTCCACACAAGGTATTCTATGAAAATAACCTTTGTATTACACAACACATTAGATAAAAACACACACTCTACAATGTGCCAACAGGCACGGGCAGAATTTACAAGGGATTATATATACAGGCAAACCCTTTGTTCTGGGTTCAGGGTGAGGGGGAAAACCAGTCGCAGCTGGTTGGGGAGCACCCTTGATGTGCTCAGCCCCTCACTCTATTCACTGGCAGGGCTAGGGTCGTCAGTCGCACCACAGGGGGCGGGGCCATCATTGTGTGTGGAAAACCCTGTCCTATTCAGGACCCAGGTGTACTCCTCCCACCCATCTAGCTGCTGATCTCCCCATTCACCACTGGGTGACTCATCCTGACTCTGGGGAATCCCTAGCCCGTCACATGACATGACCAGCCAATCACGCGACAGACACACTGCACACAGAAGTGCCCACTTCTAGAAGTGGCACTTCCACACTAGGTACATGCACGCCGCACACATCATCGCGCAGCATTCACTCCCACGAGTCCGCACATACCAAACTCGAGCCTGCACACCCCACGCATCAGGAACTACTAGGGACACATACATTCCCCATGCATTCCTATGGGAGGGCAGGCCTATCTCACCACATGCACTCAGAGCACGCACGCACTTTACCCGGGGACACAGGGAAAGTGCGCAGAAACCAAAAAATTACCACACCAAGTCACCAATAAAAAGCAAAAAAGTTCAGGGGTGAACCTGCCAGAAGGGCCAAGTCCAACACAACCCCCTTCCAGCCAAAACGCAGGGCAGACCAATCACCACCGTGATGGACTTCCCTGCTTGGGGCGATAGAACACGGACGCGGGCCCGCAACTGCAGGGACACCCTCCGGTTCTACGCCACGGTGAACCCATGGAATTCTTTCTAACACCACTGTCTGGACCAACTGGGCTACCCCACTGGTACTCCCAAGCTGTCCGCGGCCAAGACCAGGCCCTAGGCCACCCAGGTGCCACCGGTCTTTGCCTAACCATAGAGTGGGGGGTAGTAACCCCTGGCACATAGCGGCCATTCTCCACTCTACCCCTCATCAGGGCAGTTCTAAACTGCCACTGATCCTCCAGCCTAGGGTCTGTACCCTCAAGCTGACCAAAAGTCACTGGTGAGGCTCTCCTCCCCCTACCTCTTCTTCTGGGGTTCCGCCCTCTCTTCCTCTGAGAGGCGACCCCGTAACGCAATTCACCTACCAGCTCAGGACCCCTCCCTGAGAACTGGTCTCCCAACCTAGGGTTTAACCCCTCAGGTTGCACTGGGGTCAGAGGTGGGCTCTCCCACCCTCTGCACCCCCTTCCAGAGTCCTGCTCCCAACCAACTGGGGCGGTACCTCTGGAAGAAGAACCGGTCAGGACACTGGTTACAGTCGTCCTACCCTTCAGGTCAGGCTGATCCTGAACCTGGCCTCCCAACCTCGGGTCTAGAACCTTTGGTGGAATACTTGCCTGGCACTCCAGGACTTCGGGGGACTTACACACCATCCCCCCAAGAGGAACATATGCCTCATATGTTGCATGACAGTCTGCCTGGCGCAGATCTCCCGTCCCCTGTCCACCTGACAGTGCGCGAAGATCCCCCAGGACAGACGTGTGGTCACCATGGTCACCTCGAGGAGACTCAGCCCTCCCGGCTGGTCCCTGACCCACTGGCTCCTCCACCGGGGAACACCGCCCCATGCCACTCCTCTCGCTGGACTTCTGTACCCTCCCTACTGGAGCGGTACTGCCAGAAATCAGAACCACTGGAGCTTTATTTACAGACGCTCCAGGTCCTCCATACACTAGGTGATCCTCCTCAAATGGACTAACAGGACAGCCTAGGTCCCAGACTCGGTGTTCCCTCATGAAACCATCCAAGTCAGGAGGCAGGGTTTCGTGCGTCTGGGGACCCTCGGTCACCCACTTACTCCCGCTCCACTGAGCCAGGCCGTAAGCCCCTACACCCTCCTCGCTATCCGGGGACCTAGCTGGGCTACACTGAGCCTCCTCCACCACGCTGGGCTGGAGGATCTCTGAACAACTACTGTTGGAATCACTCTCCCATTCCTCATCAGAACTTGGGACCCCTTCCCATCGGTCTGCTCTTTTTGCAAGGTCCCAAGCATCCAAATCGTAATATCCCAACAGGTGTTGGCGCAACCCGGGGTAAAAACTACTGAGTAGCTGCTCTTTGATAACCAGAGCATACAGTCCTTCAAAATCCCGTTTCGTGTTTACTCTTACCCAATCATCCAGTGCATCCTCGCATTCACCCACAAACGTGTCCCACGACTGGTGAGACAGCTTCCTACTGCCCCTGAATTTCAACCTATACTCCTCTTCTTGGGAAACAGGTACCAGACTGGGTAAACTGGGAATGGGACTTCCTGCACTGGACTTTATCTCGCTGTCACCACTGGACTCAACCCTCCCTGGGGAGCCCAGACAACTACAACTGCGCTCAGGGGACAACTTACCCTCCAGAGCTAATTTCTCTGTGGCAAAGGCCCTCTCAGCCTCCGCCATCTGTTTCTGAGCTAAGACCCTCTCGGTCTTCAGCTTGGCATGCTCTATCCTGAGCTTCTCCATGGCCAGCTGATGCTCCCTTTCTTCCCTCCTATCTACCCACTCCTCTGGGGACAGGGAAAGGGATGGGGTGCTGCTCCTGACACTGGACCCAGCAAGGGACTCCCTATCTATGGGGTCTCCACTATCTACTGGCGTCCCTGTCAGGTTACTTTCTTCCTCCTCTTCTAAATCGTCAGGGCTCCCCACAGACCCACCACCCTCCTGGTGTGAGGCCCGGGCCCTTATCCTACTGCGCTCAAGACCCCATTGACCCTTTTGCCATAGGATCAGGCTGCTTCTAAGTTCGGACTGAGAGTCTGACTCATCCACCCCTATGTCTCTCTCTTCACAGAACCTTACCAACTCCAACATACTGTACCCAAAAAGATCACAGAAATCAAAAGCTGGCTCCATTTTGGCGGACGTTCTTGAGAAAAGATCACACAGGGAACCTAGGGGTCTGAGCTTAACACAGGAGTACACAATTCGCAAAAAGATTCAGCAAGCTCTCTAACCCAGAGAACTCACACTCACTTGCCTAGTGCCACACACCATTCATCCACACACACAACCCTCCCCTCGGACTGGTAAGGCAGTTTCTACCACCCCTGATTCCTCAACCTGACCACCACGTGACACAGGTACCAACTCTGGGCGCAGGGCGGGGGACAAATGTACAGGACACTATTACGCTGCCACCACTGGATCCCACCCTCTGGTGAATCCAGAAACACAATGCACTAAGGGGGATGATCTACCATCCCGAGCTAGGGACACCTAACTCACAGTGCACAAAACCACATTTCCAAAGAAATGACAATTAAAAACAAACTTAGAACAATAATCCCTATACCATGTGATTTATCTAAATGCAGAGTTTTGTAGTGCGGCCAGTTGCCGCTGCGGTACAGCGCAAACGCAAGTCCAAATCCCACCGCTGATCACCAATGTTAGAAATGGGATTTCTGCCTGACTTTGGCGCAAGCCTTAGCCAACCAGAAATCCCATTTCTAACAGCTGCCAACATCTTTCTCAGGTCAGGTACCTCTCACAGGCATGCGGGTGCTTCATCCACGAGCTCGTCAGCTCAATGACTCACGGGAGTACTATTAAACAGGAACAGGGGTGGGAGCACACCGCTTCACCTCCCAGCAAGGTTCATCCCTGACATTTTGGTAATTGCAGATTCAGTTACTTGCTTGCTTCAAGAGTGTTCGAGTGTTTCGCCACAGTTGGCGCAGATAGTGCTGATCTCTAGACACGTGTTTCTGGTTCTTTAACCGTCATCAGTAGAGATTACAGTCTTTCAAATGTGGAGTTTGCTGAGTAGGCTGCCAACATCTTTCTCAGGTCAGGTACCTCTCACAGGCATGCAGGTGCTTCATCCACAAGCTCGTCAGCTCAATGACTCACTATAGATCTATTAAACAGGAACAGGGGTGGGAGCACACCACTTCACCTCCCAGAAAGGTTCACCCCTGGCATTGTGGTAAATACAGTTTCGGTTACTTGCTTGCTTCAAGAGTGTTCAAGTGTTTCGCCACGGTTGGGGCAGATAGTGCTGATCTCTAGACACATGTTTCTGGTTCTTTAACCGTCATCAGTAGAGATTACAGTCTTTCAAATGTGGGGTTTGCTGAGTAGGATGCATCTTTCTCAGGTCAGGTACCTCTCACAGGCATGTGGGTGCTTTATCCACGAGCTCATCAGCTCAATGACTCACAAGAGTACTATTAATCAGGAACAGGGGTGGGAGCACACCGCTTCACCTCCCAGCAAGGTTCGCCAATGGCATTGTGGTAAATGCAGTTTCAGTTACTTGCTTGCTTCAAGAGTGTTCGAGTGTTTCGTCACAGTTGGCGCAGATAGTGCTGATATCTAGACACGTGGTTCTGGTTCTTTAACCATCATCAGTAGAGATTACAGTCTTTCAAATGTGGTGTTTGCTGAGAATGCTGTCAACACCTTTCTCATGTCAGGTACCTCTGACAGGCATGCGGGTGCTTCATCCACTAGCTCGTCAGCTCAATAACTCATGGGAGTACTATTAAACAGGAACAGAGGTGGGAGCACACCGCTTCACCTCCCAACAAGGTTCGCCCCTGGCATTGTGGTAAATGCAGTTTCAGTTACTTGCTTGCTTCAAGTGTGTTGAGTTTTTCGCCCCAGTTGGCGCAGATAGTGCTGATCTCTAGACACGTGGTTCTGGTTCTTTAACCGTCATCAGTAGAGATTACAGTCTTTCAAATGTGGGGTTTGCTGAGTAGGCTGCCAACATCTTTCTCAGATCAGGTACCTCTCACAGGCAAGCGTGTGCTTCATCCACAAGCTCTTCAGCTGAATGACTCACAGGAGTACTATTATGCAGGAACAGGGGTGGGAGCACACCGCTTCACCTCCCAGCAATGTTCGCACCCTGGCATTGTGGTAAATGCACTTTAAGTTTCTTGCTTGCTTCAAGAGTGTTCGAGTGTTTCGCCACAGTTGGCGCAGATAGTGCTGATCTCTAGACACGTGTTTCTGGTTCTCTAACCGTCATCAGAAGAGATTACAGTCTTTCAAATGTGGGGTTTGCTGAGGAGGCTGCCAACATATTTCTCAGGTCAGGTACCTCTCACAGGCATGCGGGTGCTTCATCCCCGAGCTCGTCAGCTCAATGACTCACGAGAGTTCTATTAAACAGGAACAGGGTTGGGAGCACACCGCTTCACCTCCCAGCAAGGTTCACCCCTGTCATTGTGGTAAATGCAGATTCAGTTACTTGCTTGCTTCAAGAGTGTTGAGTGTTTCGCCACAGTTGGCGCAGATAGTGCTGATCTCTAGACACGTGGTTCTGGTTCTTTAACCGTCATCAGTAGAGATTACCGTCTTTCAAATGTGGGGTTTGCTGAGTAGGCTGCCAACATCTTTCTCAGGTCAGGTACCTCTCACAGGCATGGGGGGCTTCATCCCCGAGCTCGTCAGCTCAATGACTCATGAGAGTTCTATTAAACAGGAACAAGGTTGAGAGCACACCGCTTCACCTCCCAGCAAGGTTCGCCCCTGTCATTGTGGTAAATGCAGTTTCAGTTACTTGCTTGCTTCAAGAGTGTTCGAGTGTTTCGTCACAGTTGGCACAGATAGTGCTGATCTCTAGACACGTGTTTCTGGTTCTTTTACCGTCATCAGTAGAGATTACCGTCTTTCAAATGTGGGGTTTGCTGAGTAGGCTGCCAACATCTTTCTCAGATCAGGTACCTCTCACAGGCAAATATATATTTTTATAGAGGGGGGCTGCGTAGGCCCCCTCCTGTGGCCACTTAAGGCCCCGGGGACCCCATCCCCCGTGGCCGGCCATTGTTTTATTTTTTAATGGGGGAGGGGGGTCGCGTGGCCCCCCTCCTGGGCCACCACTTACCCTGGAGACCCCATCCCCCGGGGCCTGGCCTCCGTTGGGGGCCGTGGGGGGTCCCAATCCCCCCACGGTCCCAGCCGGCTCCCGCTTCCTGCAGGAGCCTGCACATGCTGCTCTCCATGTGGAAAAGCAATCTGCTTTACTTCATTGAAGCGAGAGCAGGTTTCCCTGCTCCCGCTTCAATGAAGTAAAGCAGTTTGCAATGGCAGGGCAGGAGCCGCGAGGCTCCCGTCCTGCCATTGCAAACAGCAATGTCCTGGGGGTGGGCACCCCGGGACACTGCAGGAGGTGGCCCTGGGGGGTGGCGGTCCCCAGGGCCATCATTGGTTCCAGGGGGGGCAGGGCGGCCCCCCTTCACACTTAATGTAATGCCCCGGTGTGTGGTGGTCCCCGGGGCTTGGGGGACCATAACGGACCCCCTTTTTAAAATATTTAGTGCCCCGGGGAGGTGGCGGTCCCCGGGGCATGTGGGGGGGTCGAGCCCCCCCACACAGGTTATTTATTAAGTTATTTATGAAGCAAGCCCCGGGCGGTGCCGGTCCCCGGGACTGCGGGGGGCCATGAGCCCCCCGTAAATATGCAAATAAAGCCCCGGGGGGGCAGCCCCTGGGGTTTGGGGGGGGCCTTTGAGCCCCCCCACCTATTCTCTGCAAAGCCCCATGGGGTGGCAGTCCCCGGGGCTGCCACATATTTCACAAAAGCCCCGGGGGTGGCGGTCGCCGGGGCTGGGGGGCTCTCTGGGCCCCCCATTACTATAAAATATTGCCCCCGGGACTTGGACCCCCCGGGGGCTTATTGTAAACGAAGCGGGGGAGCCCGCGCTTCGGTTTTTTTTTTGGGAGCGGGATGTGCGGACCCTAAGCACATCCCGCGATTTGTTTTGGCCTTGGGGGTCCTTGTGGGACCCCCTGAGCAGGCCTAGGGGGTCAGGGTGATTCAATGATGTCATCAGTGATGTCATTTGAGATGTCATCAGTGATGTCATCAGTGATGTCACTGACCATGTCATGAGTGATGTAATATGTGACGTCATCAGCAGTGCATTGCGGGGGCGCGAGTTATAGTTAGCTGAACTAACTATAACAAGGGAATTTTGAGGGTTTTGTACGAGGGAAATGTCCAGCTAACTATAACGCCCCTGAAACCCATGTTTTTTTCAGTGAATTTCTAAGGTTTTTTAAATGCCAATTCCACACTATAACGCCCCTGAAACCTTTGGTTTTTTCAGTGAACTTCAAAGGTTTTTTAAATGCTAATTCCTATCTATAACTCTATCTCTAAAGATATCATGTTTAATGATTTTCATTGGATTTCTAGATTTTTCAATTTCAGTGTGTCAATTTCATTAACATTAACACTATTTTTTTAACCTATTTTTTCATTTAAATCTTTTCAAAATTAAAAAATATTATTTGTATTTATTTGGTTTTTCAAACAAATTTTTGTATATTTTTAAAAATATTTTTTTAACTATATGTTCAAAACTTTATTTTATATATTTTTATATAAGAAAACTGCCTGGGTGAATTTATAAGTGGTAGGCTTTTGGCGCATGGAATGGATTAGTACTTGGTACTGAATGGGTCACTAGAAGAGTGCAAAGGGAGTGACAGGATGTTTGCTGGACTGTATGGATACTGACTAGGGAATTGAAAGTGTGAAAGACAAGTGTCTAGGTGGTTAGAAGAGTGCATGCATAGTGGATAGGGGTTTGAAGCAGTCCATGTGCTAAGGCCTGGCTCAGTGCATGAATACTTAGGCACTGACTGAATGATTAGAGTAAAGCAAAGAGAGTGTCTTGGTGAATTTATAAGTGTTTGGGTTTTGGCACAGTGAATGGATTAGTACATGGTGCTGAATGGGTCACTAGAGGACTGCAAAGGGAGTGACAGGGTGTTTCCTGGAAGTGTATGGATACTGACTAGGGAATTGAAGGTGTGGTAAACAACTGTGTAGGTAGTTACAGGACTACATGCATAGTGAATAGGCGTTTGAAGCAGTCTATGTGATAAGGCCTGACTCACTACATGAGTACTTCGGTACTGACTGAATAATTAGAGAACAGCAAGAAGACTGCCTGGGTGAATTTATAAGTGGTAGGCTTTTGGCATAGGGAATGGATTAGTACTTGGTACTGAATGGGTCACTAGAAGAGTGCAAAGGGAGTGACAGGATGTTTGCTGGACTGTATGGATACTGACTAGGGAATTGAAAGTGTGAAAGACAAGTGTCTAGGTGGTTAGAAGACAGCATGCATAGTGGATAGGAGTTTGAAGAAGTCCATGTGCTAAGGCCTGGCTCAGTGCATGAATACTTAGGCAGTGACTGAATCATTAGAGTACTGGAAAGAGAGTGTCTTGGTGAATTTATAAGTGTTTGGGTTTTGGCACAGTGAATGGATTAGTACATGGTGCTGAATGGGTCACTAGAGGACTGCAAAGGGAGTGACAGGGTGTTTCCTGGAAGTGTATGGATACTGACTAGGGAATTGAAGGTGTGAAAAACAACTGTGTAGGTGGTTAGAGGACTACATGCATAGTGAATAGGCGTTTGAAGCAGTCTATGTGATAAGGCCTGGCTCACTGCATGAGTACTTGGGTACTGACTGAAGATTAGAGTACAGCAAGAAGACTGACTGGGTGAATTTATAAGTGGTAGGCTTTTGGCGCAGGGAATGGATTAGTACTTGGTACTGAATGGGTCACTAGAAGAGTGCAAAGGGAGTGACAGGATGTTTGCTGGACTGTATGGATACTGACTAGGGAATTGAAAGTGTGAAAGACAAGTGTCTAGGTGGTTAGAAGACTGCATGCATATTGGATAGGGGTTTGAAGAAGTCCATGTGCTAAGGCCTGGCTCAGTGTATGAATACTTAGGCAGTGACTGAGTCATTAGAGAACTGGAAAGAGAGTGTCTTGGTGAATTTATAAGTGTTTGGGTTTTGGCACAGTGAATGGATTAGTACATTGTGCTGAATGGGTCACTAGAGGACTGCAAAGGGAGTGACAGGGTGTTTCCTGGAAGTGTATGGATACTGACTAGGGAATTGAAGGTGTAAAAGACAAGTGTATAGAATGTTAGAACACTACATGCATACTGCAAAGACATTTGAAGCAGTCTATTTGGTAATGAATGGTTCACAACATAAGTACTTAGAAACTGACTAAATCATCAGACTACTTCTAGGACAGTGCCTGGGTAAAACTTTTAAATTTTCAGTTCTGCCACAGTGAAGAGAATAGTACATGGTACTGCACCTTAGTGTCAAACCCTGACTCATTTTATCAATGCATAAGCAAATACTAGCTTCTAATGCTACTAAAACTTGACAACATGACTGGTTTTAAAAGAGTTATCTGTCAGAAAATACACGATGTTACCCAATCCTTCTCTCACAGTGGTTCCCAAATGCACACAGACTCACTGTGTGATTCTAGACAACAACCCCTATCCCTAGAAGTTTACCAAAATTCATTTACTACTGTGGAAGTGGTAAGGGAACTGCACACAATCTACACATTTCAGGTCTGCACTTTTGTGTCAAAGCCTGACTCATTTAATCAAAGCATAAGAAAAGACTGCCTTCTAATGCTACTAAAACTTGACAACATGACAGGTTTTAAAACAGTTATCTGCCACCAAATACACGATGTTACCCGATGCTTCTCTCACAGTGATTCCCAAATGCACACAGACTCACTGTGTGATTCTAGACAACAACCACTATCCCTAGAAGTTTACCAAAACTCATTTACTACTGTGGAAGTGGTAAGGGAACTGCACACAATCTACATATTTCAGGACCGCACTTTTGTGTCAAAGAATGGCTCATTTAATCAAAGCATATGCATAGACTGGCTTCTAATGCTACTAAAACTTGACATCATGACAGGTTTTAAAACAGTTATCTGCCACCAAATACACGATGTTAGTTAAGTTAAGTTAACCGGATTTATATAGCGCACAGCTGCCCCAGCAAAGTGGCGTCCCGGCGCTTCTTAAACAAGTAACCGGCACATAAGCAGACAGGAAAAGCCAGATCGGAACTAAGCACCGAAGGAAAACAAAAGGGTCTTAACGGCTTTCCTGAAAGTCAAAAGTTCATCAATGGCGCGAATATGGGCAGGAAGTGAGTTCCACAGCTTGGCAGCAAGCACACTAAAAGAGCGACCACCGGCCCTAACCCTTTTAAAGCGTGGAACTGTAGCCAGATGTAAACCTGAAGATCTTAAGGCCCTTGGTGGTACATATGGTGAGATAAGATGTTCCAGAATCTGGGGGGAAGAATGCTTCAGAATTTTAAACGAGAGGCAGAGAGACTTCTGGGAGACAGGGAGCCAATGAAGTCTAAAAATAGATTTTTTTGCCGAACAAAATCTAGGCAGACCAACAAGAGCCCTGGCTGCAGCATTTTGAACTCGTTGGAGTCTACAAAGTTCGGCCTGATTGGCTCCAAGCAAAAGGGAACTCGCATAATCCAACCGAGACAGAATGGTAGCTTGTACAATAAGCTGTTTGGTTGGAGCATCGAAAAATTTGAGGATAGGTCTAAGCCTACAGAGAATCCCGAAGCAAATGGCAGCAGTTTTTTTGGTATGGGAGACAAAACTAAGTTTGGAATCTAGCCAAATGCCAAGATTCTTTACCTCAGTGACAGGAAGGGGGGTGGGACCAATCTCGGATGGCCACCAACGATCTCCCCATACGTGGCTCTGATTGCCAACAATCAGTACTTCGGTTTTCTTTGCGTTTAGTTGCAGACAATTATCAGTCAACCAACAGGCCACTGACCTAATTCCCTCACAGAACTTGGTGGCCTCTAGGTCAGATGCCCCACTTATTGCAACCGCTAGCTGCGTGTCATCAGCATAGGACACCATAGTCAGATTACAGCGCTTGATGACAGCAGCCAGCGGCTGAACATAGATATTAAAGAGTGTGGGGCTAAGAGCTGACCCCTGTGGAACACCCTGTATGATGGAATGGGGCTCAGACTGGTAAGGAGGGGTAAAAACCCTAAAAGTCCGACCAGATAAGAACGATCGAAACCATTCAAGTGCCACGTGATCGACACCAGCCTCAACCAAACGCTGTAATAAAATTGCATGGGAGACGGTGTCGAACGCGGCACTAAGATCTAGAAGTACTAGAGCCGCCGTTTGACCAGAGTCCACCAAAGTTTGCAGGTATTCGACCATAGAAAGGAGCGTGGTCTCAGTACTGTGGCCAGGCCGAAAACCATTCTGCGAAGGATCTAAAATATTGGCAGAGAGGATATGATTACATAGAATGGTATTAACATAAGTCTCCGTCAATTTTGCCACCCAAGGAAGGAGAGAGATGGGGCGATAATTCTCAAACTTTAAAGGATCAAGAGCAGGTTTTTTTAAAATAGGTATCACCTGTGCTTGTTTCCAACTGACCGGGATGGAGCCCGACTTCAGAGATAAGTTGACAAGATCGCGAAGCAAAGGAAAGCAAAGTGTTGCAGATTCCCTGAATTGAGCAGGCCGAAGAGGATCCATAGGAGACCCCTATTTAACTTTCCCTGCGATCTTATCAAATTCGTGCATAGAAAGCTCAGGAAAGGAGCACAAAACCTTGGTAGTTTTTGAAACAGAAGCCAGTTTCTCCGGAGGGATAGATGAACTAAGGAAAGAGCAATAGATAGCCTCCACCTTTTCCACAAAGAAAGCTGCCAAACCCTCACAGTGACTAGCTGAGCAAATATCAGCAGCTGGAGCTCTGCTGGCAGTAAGGTCCTTAAGCACCTTGAATATTAGTTTAGTGGGGTTAGAGCTCGAGTTAATTTCCCGAGAGAAGTAGGCGGCACGAGCTTTACAGATCGCCCTATGATAGAATTTTATCTTAGCAAGATACAGTAACTTTAGATCAGGCTGATATGACTTACGCCAGGCTCTTTCAGCTTGTTTGCAAGATTTCCTTAGGAGCCGAAGTGAGTCGTCATACCAAGGGCTGGGTTACCAAATGCTTCTCTCACAGTGGTTCCCAAATGCACACAGACTCACAGTGTGATTCTAGACAACAACCACTATCCCTAGGAGTTTACCAAAACTCATTCACTACTATGGAAGTGTTCAGGAAACTGCACACAATGTACATATTTCAAGACTGCACTTTTGTGTCAAAGCCTGACTCATTTAATCAACGCATAAGCTAAGACTGGCTTCTAATGCTACTAAAACTTGACAACATGACCGGTTTGAAAAGACTTATCTGTCAGAAAATACACGATGTTACCCACTCCTTCTTTCACAGTGATTCCCAAATGCACACACACTCACAGTGTGATTCTAGACAAGCACCACTATCCCTAGGAGTTTACCAAAACTCATTCCCTACAGTGGAAGTGGTAAGGGAACTGCACGCAATCTACATATTTCACGACTGCAGTTTAGTGTCAATGCCTGACTCATTTAATCAAAGCATAAGCCATAACTGTCTTCTAATGCTACTAAAACTTGACAACATTACATGTTTTAAAACAGTTATCTGTCAGCAAATACACAATGTTACCAAACACTTCTCTCACAGGGGTTCCCAAATGCACACAGACTCACAGTGTGATTCTAGACAAACAACACTATCCCTAGCAGCTTACCAAAACTCATTCACTACTGTTGAAGAGGTAAGGGAACTGCACACAATGTACATATTTCAGGACTGCACTTTTGTGTCAAAGCCTAACTCATTTAATCAAAGCATAAGCAAAGACTGGCTTCTAATGCTACTAAAACTTGACAACATGACAGGTTTTTAAATAGTTATCTCTCAGCAAATACACGATGTTACCAAACACTTCTCTAACAGTGGTTCCCAAATGCACACAGACTCACAGTGTGATTCTAGACAAACAACACTATCCCTAGGAGTTTACCAAAACTCATTCACTAGTATGGAAGTGGTAAGGGAACTGCACACAATGTACATATTTCAAGACTGCACTTTTGTGTCAAAGCCTGACTCATTTAATCAACGCATAAGCAAAGACTGGATTCTAATACTACTAAAACTTGACAACATGACACGTTTTAAAAGAGTTATCTGTCAGAAAATACACAATGTTACCAAATGCTTCTCTCACAGTGGTTCCAAAATGCACACAGACTCACAGTGTGATTCTAGACAAGCACCACTATCCCTAGGAGTTTACCAAAACTCATTCACTACAGTAGAAGTGGTAAGGGAACTGCACACAATCTACATATTTCAGGACTGCACTTTTGTGTCAAAGCCTCACTCATTTAATCAACGCATAAGCAAAGACTGGATTCTAATGCTACTAAAACTTCACAACATGACAGGTTTTAAACCAGTTATCTGTGAGCAAATACACAATGTTACCAAATGCTTCTCTCACAGTGGTTCCCAAATGCACACAGCCTCACAGTGTGATTCTAGACAACAACCACTATCCCTAGAAGTTTACCAAAACTTATTCACTACTATGGAAGTGGTAAGGGAACTGCACACAATGTACATATTTCAAGAGTGCACTTTTGTGTCAAAGCCTGACTCATTTAATCAACGCATAAGCAAAGACTGGCTTCTAATGCTACTAAAACTTGACAACATGGCAGGTTTTAATAGAGTTATCTGTCAGCAAATACACAATGTTACCAAATGCTTCTCTCACAGTGGTTCCCAAATGCACACAGACTCACTGTGTGATTCTAGACAAACGACACTATCCCTTGCACTATACCAAAACACATTTCTTCATCTACAAGGAATACTACATTTTAGTGCAGAAACATAACTAATTTCACAAATTCATAAACAATGACTGGTTTCTAATTCTACCAAAATATAAAAACTGCACAGTTATATGTCTACAAACACATGAAAAAAACAAATGCCTATCACAGAATGGTTTCTACATGCACACACACTGTCAATAAGATTGTAGAGAAAAAAAAGTACTCCCTGCACTTTAGCAGAAGAAATATATTAGTCTGATTAAAATCAAAATATTCTACATACATCCCCTCACAATTAAGTAACTCACCTTTCAAGTTGTTTTGTAGATTAAGAAGTATATCAGTCACACACCAGATATCAGTCACACACCAGATTTTCTTATACAGAATCTCTGCAATGTGCACCTGTCAGCAGAACCAAAAAATGGCAAAGTTTCCCTCTCATTTTCCACACATATAATGTAAACATCAAAACACATTCCTTCCCACATAAATTAAAAAGCAAACTCACATTTCTATTGGTTAAACATTTCAACCCTTTCCAAATGACATAAACTTCAACCCTTCCCCCAATCTGCCTTCTGCCCGTTACCATAGAAACAGGTCATGGAACACTGTACTGAGCACACAGGTCACAAGTTCAGCACACACAATGTTGCTATTCAAGACAGCAAGTGTGCTTGACTTTTCAACATATCAGCTTATCATATATAATGTTCCTTACAATCAGTTTTTGTTAACCAATAAGAATCATGCGTTTAAAAAACAGACATATACACCCTACCTTTCAGTGTAGAAGGTTGTCAAACAACCAATGATTTCTTGTCTTTTTTCAAAATTGCATCTTAGCCACCATTTTACAAACATCTTACTTTCCAAACTGCCATTTCATTTACAGAGACCACCTGAGTGCATCCAGACCTCCTTACAAGATGCTTACAGTGTGGATTGTGGGACACAGCTACATTTTCTAGAGCCAAAGGTATGCAGAAAACAAAGGCATTCACAAAGACCTAGGTTTGCCAAATGTAGACATTAAATGGATTGGACAGAGAGGGTTAAAGTGGCACCAATTGATGCCATTGGTGAAATCCTTCATGCAAATCCAACACCCTGACCTCATAATAGTGCACTGTGGTGGGAATGACCTAGGCACTTTGACTGGGGTAGGTCTGGAAATGCTTATGAAGGACACCTTTGCAGAACTGATTTCACTTTTCCCTAAAACTGACTTTGTGTATTCTAACATATGCCAAAGGCAGAAATGGAACTGGTCCGATAATTTTTGTCCACAGATTGAGAAAGCTAGGAAACATGTGAATAAATCTGTTTCTGCTTTTCTCCGAGACTACAGAATGGGGTCCATTTACAATAACAATCTGCGCTTTCATATGCAAGAGATGTATAGGAGAGATGGAGTACACTTTACTGATGAAGGAAACAGAGTCTTCCTCAACAACTTTAGACTCTGTATCGGTACTTACTTATAAGTACCAAAAACTCTGAATGAACACAAAGGCTCTTTTTAGAGCCACTCAAGAACAAAACACTTACCTTAATCTTTATCTCCCAACAATTTCATTTTTTTTTCTTGGATCCGCGAACCCACTGCGAGAGAATCCGTGCATCCAACGCGATAGGATGCGCGCACCGTGCGCGCATTTCGCCGTTTAAAAAAAAAAAAAAAGGGGGGCCCCAGGGGGTCCTTCTGGGACCCCCTAAGCACCTCTAGAGGGTCAGAGTATTTCCATTCTGCCCCCTTTATATGTTTTACACACTTATTCCCCTTGCTTCTTCAGCCTCGCTTCTACCGAGGCAGAAAATGGCCGCCAACAGTTCCTGGTTTCGAATGTAGACAGACACTCGACAGCCAATTAGCATTCAGCGTGCAATCGGGAGGGTGCACGCTTGGTTCGGGGAGGGTGCGCTTACGGTGCGGGTAGGGTCCGCGGATCCTCCCCGGCCATTGATATTTATGTACTTTCAACTCTAATTTTCTCAGGAACTACTGAACGGATTTACACCATTTATGCAAAAGGCACGAGTCTGAACTAAGGACTATCTCTTTGCCAAATTTAGTGTCATTCCGTTCAGCGGTTCAGGCTGTAGCTGCGACAACAGATCCTATGGGAAATTGCATGGGGAAAACGCGTTTTGGGACCCCCCTTTTTTCTCGGTCCCCGCTTGACGAATCACCACAAAACTTTCAGGGTAGGAGCGGAGCTGGCCAAAAGTTTGGAAAATTTCGCGAGGATTCGTCAACCGGTGCCAGACTTATTGGGAATAAAATGTTGCGTATTTCCTATGGAAAATAGGTCCTAACTATAACTATCTACTGGCGACCGCCAGTAGATAATAATAGTTAGGACCCTGTTTCCATAGGAAATCCGCAACATTCTATTTGGAATAACTTTGGCGCCGGTCGACGAATCCTCGCGAAATTTTCAAAACTAATGGGGCGCTACACTCCGCTCCTACCCTGAAAGTCTCGGGGGGATTCGTCAAGCGGGGGCCGAGAAAAAAGGCGGGTCCCAAAACGCGTTTTCCCCATGCATTTTTCCATAGGACCTTTAGACACAGCTACAGCCCGAACGGCTAATCAGAGTTACTTGAAATTTGGCAGAGAGGTAGTCTGCACGTCAAGGAAGTGCCTTTTGTAGGTCTGGTGTAAATCTGTTCAGTTGTTCCTGAGAAAATAGCATTTAAATCAATATATATATCTGTGGCAGCTTACCGTGCGCTTACCGTGCGCTTACGGTAAGCTTAAATGGTAAACATTTAATAGATAACCTTGCACAACGAAGCGCATAATATGTCCTCCGTGTGCGGACGGTGCGCGAAGTGCATCGTGCGTACATTGCCCATCCAGCGTAACGTGAGCACGCACGGCACTAACTGCGTAAAGTGGGCGCGCGGTGCGCGAAGCGCACCGCGTGCTCACTGTGTGCGTACGGTACGCGAAGCGCACCGTGCGCGCACGGAACGAACTGCGTGAAGTGGGCGCGCACGCCACGAACGGCGTAAAGTAACTTAGCATTTAAAAAAACGTACAAATTCACTGAAAAAACCATAGGTTTCACACATGTTATAGTTAGCTGGACATTTCACTCGTAAAAAACCATTGAAATTCCCCCGTTATAGTTAGTGCAGCCAACTATAACTCACGCGACCGCAATCCTCTGCTGATGACATATGTGTCTTTATGAAAAAAAAATATTTGCAATATATGTATAGCTAAAATTTAATGGAAGAAGACATGGGCAAATAAGTGTCTAAATACAGTATTAGCATCAGCAGAGGATTGCGGTCGCGTGAGGTATAGTTGCCTGCACTAACTATAACGGGGGAATTTCAATGGTGTTTTACGAGTGAAATGTCCAGCTAACTATAACATGTGTGAAACCTATGGTTTTTTCAGTGAATATATATATATATATATATATATATATATATATATATATATATATATATTATCTACTGGCGGTCGCCAGTAGATAGTTATAGTTAGGACCGTGTTTCCATAGAAAATCCGCAACATTCTATTTGGAATAACTTTGGCGCCGGTTGACGAATCCTCGCGAAATTTTCAAAATAGGTGGGGCGCTCCGCTCAGCTCCTACCCTGTAAGTCTCGGGGGGATTCGTCAAGCGGGGGCTGAGAAAAAAGGGGGGTCCCAAAACGCATTTTCCCCATGCAATTTTCCATAGGGACCTTTAGTCCAAGGTACAGCCCGAACGGCTGAACAGAATTACTTCAAATTTGGCAGAGAGGTAGTCCTCAGGTCAGGGAAGTGCCTTTTGCAGGTCTGGTGTCAATCTGTTCAGTAGAAAATCAAAAGTAAAATCATATATATATGTGGGCGGAGCCTAACCACACATCTCATCCTGAGATCTGATTGGCTGTCAGCACTTCATCCAAGAAGTGTTGGCAGCCATCTTGGGACCAATATACATGATAGCACCTCATTAAAAAGCATTGCAGTTAATAGAAGGTTTTAAGACTTTAGGTACATTATAAATCATTTGTTGATGGTACCATACTCATTTTAGGAATTGTGGTATGTTCTAAGGTGATTTCACCATGTGAAAAAGCCTTCTGCTGGGATATCATGATTGAGAGAAAACTATTTTCTCATGCTTTTCCCACAGAGGTTTGGAAGGTGTTCTATAAGCTAAACTGAGAGCTTATTTTCTGTAAATTCACATTATCTTTCTCAGTCATGTGAGAATGAAGTCTGACATTCTCGGTAAAACATGTACATCCAACAAGGGCAGAGACTGTCAGTTGATTCCTTTGTGTTCTACTGCAGCTTCCCAGAGTGTTCCAAAGAACAACTAGAGCACTAACAGTTCTACTTATGATAAACATATGGCACACCTGAGGCCATCTTGCTTGGATTAAAGTGGTAACTCTTAAAACATTTAATTTAAAAAGGAACAAAATGAGGGGGTTCATTTTTCCATAAAAATTATGATTATTGCTGCAGAAAGAAAAATTAGGGCACATTTTGAGTAACTTCTCAAAACCTCTTCTATTTCATTAAACAAATCTGACATGCAGACTGAAACTGGCACTTTCAATACCAGCAGCAGTTTTCCCTGGTGAACAGTAGCTTTACTACAGTGATCTAATAAGCAAAAATAGTGCTAACATTCTGAATTTATGGCAAATGTGTGACACATCTGAATGCCTTCTTCATGGAATCAAAGTAAAAAACTGAAAGTATTTCCTACTGAGGAGACTGCAGTAAATGAGGAAATTAGGAAACTTCATAACAAATAAGTCTCCCAAGATGGCCACCAGAGACAAAAGAGCCCAAATGTAGCCCAAATATCACCCAGATGTAGCCCAAGTATAGCCCAATGACAGAATGTCCCAGAGTGTTCTTAAAAACAACTAGAGCGCTTACTGTCTTCATTATGACAAAAGTATGGCACACCTGAAGCCATCTTGATTGGAATAAACTGGTAACACTTAAAACATTTAATTAAAAAAGGAACACAATGAGGGGGTTCATTTTGCCATAAAAATTATGATTAATGCTGAAGAAAGAAAATGAGGGCACATTTTGAGTGACTTCTCAAATCCTCTTCTATTTCATTAAAAAATTCTGACATGCAGACTGAAACATGCACTTATAATACCAGGAGCAGACTTCTATGGTGAACAGTAGTTTTACTACAGTGATCTAATGAGCAACTAGAGTGCTAACATTCAGAATTTATGGCAAATGTGTGATATATCTGAATACCTTCATGATGGAATCAAAGTAAAAAACTGAAAGCATTTCCTACTGAGGAGACTGCAGTACATGAGGAAATTAGGAAACTTCATAACAAATAAATCTCCCAAGATGGCCACCGGAGACAAAAGAGCCCAAATGTAGCCCAAAATCACCCAGATGTAGCCCAAATATATCCCAATGACAGAAGTGTGCAAAACACTTATTATTTTGTGTTTTTGCAGTGTTATATAGTGCAGACTTGTCAGGTATTGGAGTGCTTTACATGAGCATTGGTTACATCACACAAGAACAAATTCATTTTGGTTGTAGACATGGGGAGACTAAGGGGCATATGTATGAAAGGAAAAATTAGTCGCAAACGCTGCGAATCGCAAAAAACAGCGTTTGCGACTGATTTTTCGCTATTTCATATGTATGACACACTTCCAAATTGAAAAATAAGAAATCGCTAAATTAGCGATTTCTTAGGCTGCGAAACAAGAAAACAGCGAATTTCCTAGCGAATACTTAATTTGCGATTCCTTAGCGTTGCGAATATCGCTAACAAGAAATCGCTAGCTAAGAAATCGCAAACACATGTATGAAATTGTCGCAAATTGCGATTTCACAAAATTCGCAATTTAAGAAATCGCTATTAACACCAATTGCTTGCAGGTGGTAAACTGGTGCAAGGTACAAAAACCAGCCCACAATGCAACAAACACACCCACAATGGCTGCAATGTACGTGATAGCCAGGAGGCTGCGTATCCGGGCCCTTGCTCACAGGAGAATGAGACAGGAACGTACCTTCAGGCTGCGCATCACCCTGTTCCAGAACACTGAAGAGGAGATCTATGACAAGTACAGACTGCACCCACAGACCATGATGGACATGATTGAGGAGCTGAAACCCCACTTGGAGCACCCTACTCGCAGGACACAAACAATTCCCACACATGTGCAGGTCCTGTGCTCCCTGCACCTCCTGGCCTCAGGGAGTTTTCAACGGGTCATAGCGGAGGTTGGTGGGGTGTCACAGAGTGCACTTTCGCGCTTCTTCCATGCCTTCCTAGATGCAATGCTACTGAGGCTCTCACATCACATTTACTTCCCCACCACCCAACAGGCATTACAGCAAATGATACTGGACTTCTACCAGATTGCACGTTTCCCCCACGTCATTGGCTGCATTGACGGGACCCATGTGGCCATCACACCCCCAGCAGAAACTGAATATGTCTACAGGAATCGGAAATGCTACCATTCCCTCAACATACAGATTGTGTGCAACGCTAAGTATCACATCACAGACATTGTAGCCAAATACCCCGGCAGTACACATGACTCCTTCATCTTCCGACACAGTGGAATACACAGACGTCTGAGTGCTGGAGAGGTTGGGGAGGGGTACCTGCTCGGTAAATACATTGCACACATCAATACATCCACTACATCATTTGAGGGGGGGGGACATTGACTCACCTATTGTGTTTTTTTCCATGCAGGTGACAGTGCCTATGCAGTCCGCGACTTCATCCTGACCCCATACCTGGATCCTGCAAATGCAAGTGAGAGGAGCTACAACAGGGCACACAGATTTACACGCTGTGTCATTGAGCGAACCTTCGGAATCCTGAAGAGCCGCTTCAGGTGCCTGCACAAAAGTGGAGGCGCACTGCAATACAGCCCTGAGACCTGCTGTAAAATCGTGGCAAGCTGTGCAATGCTACATAACATGGCAATGAGGAAAGGCACCACAATTGATGTGACCGATACAGACACATCGGATGACGAGCGCCCTGCTCCCCCTGCCAGACCAGCACCAGGAGTTGGGGCAGCTGCTGGACGCCAGAGACGGACTGAGATCACACGAAACTACTTTTAGGTGAGTATTGAGGAAATGAGACTACAAAGCCTGATGATGTGTCAAGTGTTTAATCACACTTCACATGAAAGAAATTGTAATTGTCCCCAGCACATGTTGTACACACAGTGCAGAGAAGGCACAAGTAATAGGGCAAACAGCCTTTTCGGGTAAATGCACCCGTGTTGCAGTCAGTGTCCCCGCAGATGATCACCTCCGTCGGTGCCGTCCAGGGTGAGTGCCCCCCATGGTGCGACCTTGGCCTGCTACCTGTCTGCCACTGCGGCGTCTTTCACCTGGCAAGGTTGGAGTGATGCTGCTGCGACTCGATGTGTCCTCACTCTCAGCAGAGGCCATTAGTGTGCTGCCACCAGCATTGGCTGTCTGCAGCTGTTCCACAGCAGTGGTTACCTGCTCTAGCCCTCGTGCAATGTCCTGGCAGCAATGTGCCATGTCCACCTGCATGGTTACGCTTCTGCGTGTGAGTGCGCTGGTGGTGCTGCAGAGGCGGTTGACTGCCTTTGTATAATTGTGTAGCCGTGCATTGGCACGTCGTCCAGCCCTGTCATTGGCAGCTTGGGTGTCCCTCAAAGTGGCACAGAGCTCATGTATTGCCGCTACCATGTTGCGATTGTCCTGATGTATGCGGCCTAGCTGGCGATTTATTGACCACATTGCCTTGCTTTGCAGGCGCTGTTCCTGCAGCATGCACTGTTCCAAGCCGGAGAACACGGTGCCTTCTCCTTCTGTTGCAGTGCTGCTCCTGGGCCTTGACCTGGATATGGCTTGTTCCCTTTGCCTTGGTGTTGGTGCGTCATGACGGGGCATGTCTGTCACACCCTGACTCCCCTCTCTCCTGTCGGTGTCATCGCCTGTTGCTGGGACTTCGTCCTCAAATGGAGGCAGTGGGGGCACATGTGCGCGCTTCCTGCGCTGAATTGGCTGCTGCTCTGTCTCATCGCTGGAGTCCGCAGGGTCTGCAGGCTCCTCTCCCTCTGCGCTGTCTTCTTGTGGCATGCCGTGTGCTGTGGATGTAAAGGGGACTACATGAGTTTGTGTTACTGTCTGCATGTGGCACTCAATAAAGTTACAATTCTTTGACGGCTAACCTCTGACACATTTCCATTCAATGATCCCCAAAACACATATGTTGCATTTAATTGTGATGGTGTCATGGACACACAGTCAGACACAGTACTACGAGTCCCATGATGCATTGCTGGGTGTGCTGTAAGACCTGGGCTGGATTGGCATGTTGGGAGTTTACTATGCGCATTTGGGGGAGTGTGCAAGGGATGGGGAGGAGTGCAGGGTGATTTGGCATGCATCTTACCTTGTCTGCTGGATGAGGGGTCGGAGCTGTCTATCGCCGCCAAACCACCAACGCTCTCAGGCAGGAGGGTAGACTCCACGAGCTCCTCATGGGGGGTTGGCTGCTCTGCAGTGGATGGTCCTCCTCCAGTCTGATTGGCATCCTTGAGTCTGGCTGCCACCCTCTCCTTGGACCTCTGGCGCATATCATACCACCGCTTGCGCAGCTCCTCAATGGTGCGTGTGGTGACTCCAACAGCATTCACCTTGCTCTGTATTTCCAGCCAGATTTTCCTCTTCCTGGCCTCTGGGACTTTGAGTGCCTTCTTCCCAAAGAGGAGCTCATGGCTGCAGACCATCTACTCAATGAGGACCTCCTTCTCCTTTTCTGAAAACTTGTGTTTTCTCTTTCTTTTTTCTGCATCTTTGCCCTGCTGGTTTTGTTTGGGATCCATTGCTGGTTGCTGTCTCCAGGAAAGCCTCCTCACACTCCACAAGCAGCCTCTGGGTGTGGCTCAGGTGAGCAGGTGCAGGCAATCACTACAGTTTCCTGTTTGTGATGTCATCAGCCTGCACCAGGCTTGCAGATTCCCGTTTTTGCGATTTCTTAATTAGCGAATTTCGCTATTAAGAAATCGCAATACGGGATTCTGCGAATTATTTGCGATTTTTAAGGAATCGCAAATGATTAGCGATTTATTTTATACATCCCGTTTAGCGAATCTGAATTTGCGAATCGCAAAATCTCGCAAATTAGGATTCGCTAAAGGGGAGTTTGATACATATGCCCCTAAGTGATTTGACCAGAATCACAGAATGTCGAGCTGAAGCAGAAACTCCAACGTGGTTCCCCAGTTACAAAGTCTGCAGTTCTGGAAGTAACACCACATCCTCTCCCCTAAGTGCAACATTTAATCAAGTGGTCAACTGGATACAAAAACATAAAGATAACAAATAATTTAAAAGTGCTTTGTCGCTATTTGAAAACTCAGAAAATATGTCCTTATTTTAGTCTTTTAGAGCACTAACCATAATTTTGATGCCAATAAGACCCTCTCATATATGTAATTTCTAAAGGAAATGCTCTAGGTATTACAGTTTTGATTACATCAAGATGACGTCAGGCGTTCCACACTTTTGTAATAAATATAGAATGTTAGCAATCTAGTTGTTCATTAGGATACTGTTGAGAGGCAGAGGCCAGGGGCACGGACTCTGAAAATTGAAGGCAGGTAGGAGGATGCATAGGCAACAATTTAACCACACTGAGCAGGCAGGAAGGGCCGTGGCAGCAAAACAGACTATGGAGGGCAGTGGAAAGGGGGGCAGGGGCAACAAACCAACAATACAGGACTTGCAAGAGAGGCTGTGGCAATGTAATAGACCATTGTGGGCAGAAGGAAGAGGCAATGGTAGTACAACCATACATGCCAACAGACCCGATTCAGCCAGGAAATGTGCAATGTTTTTAAGCTCAAAAGGGCTTTATTTGATCTGTCTCCTGTCTACAATCTCCTCTTTTTCAATGTAACTCAAAGGGGAAAATCAATACCCCAGTTTATTTTCAAAATCTCCCTCTTACCAAGTTCAAAATGTTCGCAAGTATGGTACATTGGATCATGGAAGGAAATGGGGTAGGGACATGGACTTGGATAACAGAGGACAGGAGGGACATGGAGAGGTTCACCAAACTGACCCTGCAGGGCAGGCATCAGGGTTTGCAGCAGCACAATACACCACACAGGGCATGCGGGACGGGAGTGCAGCACAACAATCCATAGAAAGCAAGAGGGAGGGGACAGGACCATGCACATGGACAACAGAGAACAGAGGGGCAAGAGGCAATGGTAGCTAGCTGACCATAATGGACAGACAGGAGAGAAAGCTGCAGCATAACAGACCATAAAGGGCAGGAGGGACGGATCAGGGGCATTACAATGGAACAGACAAGCCAGGAGGGAGGGAGTAGGGGTCTGCACATGTAAACAGAGGGCTGGGGGCAAGGGGGCAGGGCAGGAGCAGCAAGATAGCCATGGAGGTCAGGCAGGATGGGCACTAGAAGCAAGACACACCATGAAGAGCAACACTGAGACTGTGATGGCATACACACAGACCATGGAGGGAAGGTGGGAGGGGGTCAGGGGGAGCTAACTGACCACACAGGGAAGGTGGGAGGGGCCATGGCAGCACAGAAGACCATGCATGGCAAGTGGGAGGGTTAGTGGCAGCACAATGGCTATGATGGGCAAGAAGGAGGGTGCAGGGACATGCACAAAGGACGATGGAGGATAGAAGGGAGGGTCAGGACCTGTGAACAGACAAGAAAGTTCAGGGGAAGGGGCCTCACAACAGACCGCACGGGGCAGGCAGGAGGAGCAGTTGCAGCACAACCGACCAGGGAGGGCAGAAGGGTGTGGCGGTACAATGGACCATGTAGGACAGGAGGAAGAGGATAGGGGCATGGCATGTGGACAGGCAGGGTGAAGGTGGCAGGGACAGGTTACAGTCATCTGACAATGCTAGGCAGGTGGGAGGGGAGTGGCAGCTCAACAGAACACTCAGAATAGATAGGAGTGGCAGGTCCATGGAACATGGTGGGCAAAAAGGATGGAGCAGGGGCATGCACAAAGACATCGGAGGGCAGGGGGAAGGAGAATAGGGGCAGCAAGCTAAGCACAGAGTTTAAGCAGGAGGTCAATGATGGGGCATAGAATTGGTCAATGGAGGGCAGGAGGAGTGGACTGGTACATCATACTAAATGGAGGGCAGTTGCAGCACATCAGACGATGCATGGCAGGAGGGAGGAGGCTAGTCCATGGATTCACACAACAGAGGATAGGGAGGAGGGGGATGGGGCAGCAAGCTAACTGTTCTGAGAAGGCGGGTATTAGGAACTTTATTGTTTTTAAAACGTGTGTCTGTGCGAACTGCTTAAAATATGAACAAGTATGCAGCATAATCTCACTTTTATTCAGGAAGAAGAGGACGTTTGTGACTGACTCCGGGCTCACTTGGCAGAAACATCCCCTGACCCTGCACCCCCTATCGCAAAATGTAATGCCCGTGAAAAGGGTAGGAGAACACAGTGTTATATAGAACATAGTCCTGAGAGCACGATTGAAAATGAAAACTAGATATAGTGTATGGTATAAACTATGCACCAAAAAGTGTGATATAAGATGAACCGGGCGTGAAATATAATATGCAATACATTGTGCGCAATTACAGATTCATTGGAGAGCGCGAGATAGCACAGGCACTAGCGCGTGCTATGCGATATGCGCCTTGGAGTGTAATATGCACAGGGCAGTGTTGTGTAACCTAACTAGTCTCTAAAGTTGTAATATAAAATATGTGCTGGGGAGTGTAACGTTGCATATGCACTGTGACAAAGATATGGATCCCAGATTGTAATATGTATGGCATAGCACTGTGCGTTATAACATAGGCATCGAGGAAGGCACGTTAGATGGGGCAATATAACCCGTGCGAAGACAAGTGTGGCATGACATATTCACAGGGTGGTGTTACAGTGCACATGGGCTAGAGAGTGTCATAGCATATGCACTAGCTAGTGGAATACAACAAGGTGTGTGGCACTCAGCAGGCAATGGTGGGTGTAACACAGCATTGGGCTCTGCCAGGAGCGCGCTGTGACTCTCAAGTGATGTTCGTCCCCTTTCCAGAGAGTAAAATAAAAAGTATTACACATCCGGCAGTGGATGTGTGTTTTATTAACCGTGAGGGGAGTTTCTTGCATAGTTTTGGTCGAATTTTCGTCGTATCCCCTTTGAATGGCTTGGTGTGCATGTGTATTAAATGTGCCCGTCAATAGCTACCCATGTTTGTATAAATAAACGACAAGGGTGTCTACCGGGATTAGGCACGGTAGGGCATCAGACATGTCAGAGCTTCACTAGTGGTGTAAATACATTCCACATGGATTCATTGTATGCATAGTCGCCTTTCAATGAATATCACGCAAATCGTCATGGTGATAGGTAAGTACGGTTTGTCCAGCATGTCCTAGGTGTGTCTATAAATATATATTTTTTTAAAATATTAAAAAAGAGTGGCCGGCCCTGGGGATTGGGGTCAAAAAAATATAATTAGGAGACAGGCCCTGGGGGATGGGGTCATCAGATCCAATAAATTAGAATAAGAAGGGGAACCACACAGCCCCCCTTCTTAAAAAATTAAAATAAATAAAAGACTGGCATCGTGCCGGAGGCCACGCCCCCTCCTTGCAGCACTCTGCCTAACGTGCCTTCCTCGATGTGTATGTTATAACGCACAGCGCTATGCCATACATATTACAATCTGGGATCCATATCTTTGCAACGTTACACTCCCCAGCACATATTTTATATTACAACTTTAGAGACTAGTTAGGTTACACAACACTGCCCTGTGCATATTACACTCCAAGGCGCATATCGCATACCTATATATATATATATACATATTACCTACTGGCGGTCGCCAGTAGGTAGTTATAGTTAGGACCGTGTTTCCATAGGAAATCTCAAAATTCGATTTTGAATAACTTTGGCGCCGGCTGACGAATCTTCGCGAAATTTTCAAAACTAATGGGGCGCTCCACTCAGCTCCTACCCTGAAAGTTTCGCGGTGATTCGTCAAGCGGGGGCCGGGAAAAAAGGGGGGTCCCAAAACGCATTTTCCCCATGCATTTTTCCATAGGGACTTTAGTCGCAGCTACAGCCCGAACGGCTGAACAGAATTATGTGAAATTTGGCAGAGAGGTAGCCATAAGGTCCATGAAGTGCCTTTTGAAGTTTTGGTGTAAATCTTGTCAGTATTTCCTGAGAAATTAGCATTTAAATCAATATATATATCTGTACGCGCGCAGCGTGCGCGCACTGAGCAAGTCCTGTGCGCGCACCTCACCGTGCGCGAGTGCACTTCTGATTGGTTGTTAGATGTCAGTAAACATTCGAATCGGTGGAAATCAGGAAGCGGCGGCCGCCATTTTGTCTCTCGCATAAAGAGGGGGTGATAAACAAAGGGGGAGAACTTGAAAAGGGGGCAGAGTGGGGAGATATTGACCCACTTGGCATTGTAAGGGGGTCACAGTAGGACCTTGTAGGGCAAAAAAAAAGATTTATATTTTGAAAAAAAATATCGTCGAGTGCGCGCACCCAGCACGCACCCGAAAAATTTTTAAAAACAAAAAAATAAAAAAAAATTAGCAATTAAGTAGAAAGATATAAGGTGGCTCTAAAAAGAGCCCTTGTGTTTATTGTGTGTTTTTTGGTACCTACAAGTAAGTACCGATGCAGAGTCTAAAGTTCAAGAGGAAGACTCTGTTGCCTTCATCAGTGAAGTGTACACCATCTCCTCTATAAATGTCTTGCATGTTGTAACGCAAGTTGTTGTGGTATATAGAACCCATACCATAGTCTCTGACGAAAGCAGAAATAGATTTGTTGACGTGCTTCCTTGCTTTGTCAATCTGCGGACAAAATTGGTTGGACCAGTTCCACTTTTGCCTTTGGCATATGTTAGAATATACAAAGGCAGTTTGTGGAAAAAGCGACATAAATTGCACAAAGGTGTCCTTAATAAGCATTTCCAGACCTACCCCAGTTAAAGTGCCTAGGTCATTACCACCACAGTGCACAATAATAAGGTTAGGCTGTGGGAGATGTAGAAAGGTTTTCACCAAAGGCATTAATTGGTGCCACTTTAACCCTCTCTGACCAATCCATTTAATGTCTACATTTGGCAAAGCAAGGTCTCTCACCATACCTCTTTTTTCTGCAAATTGTTCACTCCAGAAGACATAGCTGTGACCTACAATCCACACTGTGAACATCTTCCAAGGAGATCTGGATGCACTCAGGAGGTGTCTTTCAGTAGAAAGGCAATATGAAATGAAAGACAGTTGAAAAATGGGGGCACACATAGTTTTTTTATAAAAAGAACTCATTGGCTGTTTCAAACCATTCTACACTAAAAACTAGGCTGTATGTTTAAATTTTAAAAAGCATGTTTTGTATTGGTACAGAAAAATGTGTTACCAAAGAACATTACTATGGATTGGCTGTTAGGTTTGAAAATTCAAGCACTCTTGCTCTTTGGATATGAAACATTGTCTGCTGAACTTCTGACCTCTCTCTTCACAGCAGTGTTCCATGACCTCTTGCTATGGTAGCAGGCAGAAGTCAAGTTTGGGGAAGGGTACATTTGGAAAGGGGTTGAAGTTTTCAACCAATAGAAATGTGTGATTTCATTTGAAAAAAAGTGGGAAGCAGTGAGATTTGAAATTAACATGTATATGTGTGAACAAAGAGAGGGAAACATTGCCATTTACTGGTTCTGGAGAGAGGAGAGAGGTGTAGAGCTCTGATATTCTGACTCTGATAGTCTGCTGTTTGAGCGGCACATTTCTTTAACAACTAACTAATTTTAAAGGTGAGTTATGAGTTTGAGAGGGGAAGTATGTGGTGATTTTTGAGATAAATATTAGAATTGTGAATCTTCTTCAAAAGTTATGTTTTACATTTTGAGGTTTGCGAGATATTTAACTGTTTTGAACTTGTAAGATATTATGGAGTATGTTTTCACAATAAGTTAATGTGTACTGGTAAGAATGAGGAATACTGTTTTGTGCCTACCATCAAACCATGAGTCTGTGTGCAGAGAAGAATTGTTGACAGAGATTTAATTTGCGTTGCTGTTGAAAAGTAAGACTTGCAGTTGAAAGGAAAGGACAGCTTGTTTTTAATTGTGATGGTTAGGATTTAGCAGAAATCACTTTGAAAGAAAAGAGAGGAAAATGGTAGCACATTTGAAATTAGCATTAGTTCTGTAAGAATTGCATACCCAGGAAAGGGGCAGCCTGTGTTTTGTGCCTACCAACACAGCATGAGTCTGTGTGCATATAGGAATTGTGGCCAGAGATGTATTTTGTGTTGCAGTTGTTCTGTAAAACATGCACTTGCAGGAAAGGGACTGCTTGTTTTCTTTAAATGTGGTGGTTAGCAGTCAACAGAAATCACTTAATCTGAAATGAGAGGCAAAAGCTAAAACATTATAAACCAATAGGGTAGATTTTCAATTCAAAATAGCAAAGGCACAGGTAGTTGCCATATGTTCAAAACTGAAAATAACCCTTAGCACACATGCACTGTTACATACATCCCAGCAGTCTTCATGCAGTTTTGGAAGTCTCTTTGCTCATCTGTCTTGTACCAGACAATACGCAGTCTCAAGAAACAAACTCTTGGCACACACGCAGCAGCTTCTCTCACACTCCCATGTGTAGTACTCAGGTCTGTGTGGTGTTTCAGATAGCACTGTGTAACGCAAACACATTCAACGTCATCAAGGCACATTTCGTTTGCTCTAGTGTAGTCACTCACCTAGATTGCACATGCTCATGGTATGATGTAGCTGTTAGGACATGTGGTCTTTTCTGCCTCTGTGATCTAGAAGGAAAATGTGTCAGGCTGTAACAGTAATTATCACTTGTTCTACCACAGTAGTAAATAAGCTTTGAAATTGCAAATCAAATTCTGTTTTCTGCTTAGACGCACACTATGAGGTTGTGTGCGCACAGGAATTGTGGCCAGAGATGTAATTTGTGTTGCAGTTGTTCTGTAAAACATGCACTTGCAGGAAAGGGACAGCTTGTTTTCTTCAAATGTGGTGGTTAGCACTCAGCAGAAATCACTTAATCACAAATGGGAGGCAAAAGCTAAAACATTTGAAACCAACAGGGTAGATTTCCCTTTCAAAATAGCAAAGGCACAGGTAGATGCCATATGTTCAAAACTGAAAATAACCCTTAGCACACATGCACTGTTACATACATCCCAGCAGTCTTCATGCAGTTTTGGAAGTCTCTTTGCTCATCTGTCTTGCACCAGACAATACACAGTGTCCAGAAACACACTCTTGGCACACACGCAGCAGCTTCTCCAACACTCCCATGTGTAGTACTCAGGTCTGTGTGGTGTTTCAGATAGCACTGTGTAACGCAAACACATTCAACGTCACCAAGGCTCATTTTCTTTGATCTAGTCTAATCACTCACCCTGTAACACATGGTTATGGTCTCAAGGAGCTGTTAGGACATGTGCTGTTTTCTGCCTCTGTAAATGATAAGGAAAATGTGTCAGGCTGTAACAGTAATTTGGTACTATTCAGGAATACTGTTTTGTTCCAAAAAACATAGCATGAGTCTGTGTGTATACAGGAATTGTGGGCAGAGATTTAATTTGTGAAGTTGTTGTTCCGAAAGAAATGCAGTCCCAGGAAAGGGGCAGCCTGTGTTATGTGCCTAAAATGATGATATGAGTCTGTGTGCACACAGGAATTGTGGGCAGAGATTTAATTTATGAAGTTGTTGTTCTGAAAGAAATGCAGTCCCAGGAAAGGGGCAGCCTGTGTTATGTGCCTAAAATGACGATATGAGTCTGTGTGCACACAGGAATTGTGGGCAGAGATTTAATTTATGAAGTTGTTGTTCAGTAAGAATTGCAGTCCCAGGAAAGGGGCAGCCTGTGTTATGTGCCTATAATGATGGCATGAGTCTTTGTGCGCACAGGAATTGTGGGCAGAGATTTGATTTGTGAAGTTGTTGTTTAGTAAGAATTGCAGTCCCAGGAAAGGGGCAGCCTGTTGTCTTTACACAAATTATCCCTTAGCACACATGCACTGTTACATACATCCCTGCAGTCTTCATGCAGTTCTGGAAGTCTCCTTGCTCATCTCTCTTGCAGCTGACAATACATAGTCTGCAGAAACACACTCTTGGCACACACGCAGCAGCTTCTCCAACACTCCCATGCGTAGTACTCAGGTCTGTGTGATGTTTCAGATAGCATTGTGTAATGCAAACACATTCAACGTCACCAAGGCCTCATTTTCTTTGATCTAGTCTAATCACTCACCCTGTAACACATGGTCATGGTCTCAAGGAGCTGTTAGGACATGTGCTGTTTTCTGCTTCTGTAAATGATAAGGGAAATGTGTCAGGCTGTAACAGTAATTTGGTACTATTCAGGAACACTGTTTTGTTCCAAAAAACATAGCATGAGGCTGTGTGTATGCAGAAATTGTGGGCAGAGATTTAATTTGTGAAGTTGTTGTTCTGAAAGAAATGCAGTCCCAGGAAAGGGGCAGCCTGTGTTATGTGCCTAAAATGACGATATGAGTCTGTGTGCACACAGGAATTGTGGGCAGAGATTTAATTTATGAAGTTGTTGTTCAGTAAGAATTGCAGTCCCAGGAAAGGGGCAGCCTGTGTTATGTGCCTAAAATGATGGCATGAGTCTGTGTGCGCACAGGAATTGTGGGCAGAGATTTAATTTGTGAAGTTGTTGTTCAGTAAGAATTGCAGTCCCAGGAAAGGGGCAGCCTGTGTTATGTGCCTAAAATGATGGCATGAGTCTGTGTGCGCACAGGAATTGTGGGCAGAGATTTAATTTGTGAAGTTGTTGTTCAGTAAGAATTGCAGTCCCAGGAAAGGGGCAGCCTGTTGTCTTTACACAAATTATCCCTTAGCACACATGCACTGTTACATACATCCCTGTAGTCTTCATGCAGTTCTGGAAGTCTCCTTGCTCATCTCTCTTGCAGCTGACAATACATAGTCTGCAGAAACACACTCTTGGCACACATGCAGCAGCTTCTCCAACACTCCCATGCGTAGTACTTAGCTCTGTGTGATGTTTCAGAAAGCAGTGTATAACGCAAACACATAAAAACATCATCAAGGCCTCATTTTCTTTGCTCTACTCTAAACACTCACCCAGGTTGCAGATGCTTATGGTATGAAGTAGCTGTTAGGAAATGTGCTCTTTTCTGTCTCTGTAAACTATAAGGAAAATGTGTCAGGCTGTAACAGCAATTATCACTTGATCTACCACAGTAGTAAATGTGCTTTGAATTTGCAAATCAAATTCTGTTTTCTGCTTAGAAGCACACCATGAGGCTGTGTGCGCACAGGAATTGTGGCCACAGATATAATTTGTGTTGCAGTTGTTCTGTAAAACATGCACTTGCAGGAAAGGGGCAGCTTGTTTTTTTTCAACTGTGGTGGTTAGCACTGTGCATAAATTAGTAAATCACAAATGAGAGGCAAATGGAAAAACATTTGAAATGAATGAAAAGCAAAAAAAAATATTTTAATGAATTATAATTACAAAAAAGATTTTTTTTAAGTTTCTTGCAGGTATTGCTGAGCAACAGTGAAAAAATAAAAAAATGCCTTTAAGGACAAGAAAGAGGAAAGAAAAGCAACAACAAGTATATCTGGACAAAACTGGGAAAAAAAAATAGGAGGAAAAGCTGGTGATGGCAAAAAGAAAAAGTCTACTGGTAAGCAGAGTAGAGATTTCTTAAAAAAGATCTTCAAAAAACAAAAAAATGGCAAAAATAAATGTAAAACAAACAGTGTTTTATGTACAAAGCAACAACAGAGTCAACAGCAAAAAACAAAAGCTAATGTACAATCAGAAGTATGTAAAACTGATTTAACACGAAAATTAGATTTTAAAAACATTCGTCGAAAAATGTTTCAGAGAAGAGTGATGTTAAATTTGCTAAAGGATGTGAAAAAATATAAGAAAAAATCAAAATTTATTAAGAAAAAAAATGTATAGAAAATATTGTAAGTAAGGCTTTGGAAATAAAAAGAAAACTTTTTATTCTAATTTTGAATAGGATGCGTAGATTAGATAAATTAGTGAATGCAATGAAGTCACAAAGCAAAAGGAAAAGAGAAGTGAAAAAAAGTAACTTTTGTAAAGTGTTCTTGGGAGAATGGAAACACAGTTCAAGTACTGAACCATTTTTTAAGGAAGAGAGTTATCTTCAAAGTAATAGTTTGTTGCATGCAGTTGACACCAATGGTAGAGCATATGAAGTTAAGGATGGTTGTGTGATGGAAAAAGAGAAAATGGTCCCAAGAAATGAGGAAGAAGTAATGGCTGCTGAGGCTCTGGGGAGACGTCCAAAAGCCCCAGTGTACACTTGGAACTGTAGTAGTATTTGTACTGTGCATCAGGAATCTATTGATAAATTACGTGACTTTCTAAGAGAATATAGTAAAAAGAGTGTAAAACAGAAGATGAAGGTGCTTCAAACACTAGATCCATGCAGAGTGAGAGAGAATACTGGTTTGCAGGGACATTCTCTGGCTTGTCTATCTAGAAAAGTGTGTAAAAGTGTTTTTCATCATTTTAGGATGCTGGCTGTTCATCATACTGAAATGAGAAAGTTTGTGAGAACATTGTATTTTGCTAAAAGTCCAGCAGTAAAGTTAAATGAGTTGAATAATGCTCTGTTCCGTGGATCTGTATCAGATGTAGTGAAGGTTACTGATGAGATTCAGTTTTGTTACTTTGGTCCAGAACAAGAAAGTGCAGAAAAGGACACAGTTAATGAGGAAAATGAGGAACATAATGTAGAACTCATTATTACTAAAACTTTTGAGGATGAAATGACAAAATTTACTATCATCTCTAATGAAAGACCAAATATTACTTGTATTTGTTGCCGCAGAAGCCATTATAAAATTCAAACAAGGAATGTTGATCTGTATAAAAAAAGTGAAAATGAAGATAATTATAAGTGGAAAGATTTTGCAACATATATATTTCTTGAAAATTGTTTTGAATTGGGTGAAGATCAGCGTATTTGTAAATACTGTCATAACAAGTTAGAAGAAAATAGAATGCCGACCAGAGCTGTACATAATAATTTAGAATTGGATGCTATTCCTGCCGAACTTTCTGATTTAAATACATATGAGTCTATACTCATTCAATGTGTTCATCCGTTCCAGACCATAGTACGTATGGAGCCCAAAACTGGTAAATTACCTCCTTCAGATTTACTGAGAGGTTTAAAAGGAAGAGTGGTGTATTTGCCCTTGGATTTGAAAAAAAATATGGAAACTATTGATGCAGATACTTTGGAAACTGAACCATTAGTTATTCTGGTTAATGGTGTACCTACAAAGAATAAGAAGATTTGGCAGGAGTTGGTAGATGTACGGAAAGTACAAAGAGCAAATTTATATTTGAAAAGGAATAATAAATTTTAAAACTGCACTGTTTTCACTCGTGTTAAATTTTAAAAATAACCTCAGAGCTCACCTGCTTGGAAGCGCTGACTTGAACACGCTCTCACAGCCCTCCACGACCACCCCTGACACAGCGACCAGCGCTGACTCAGGAAACGCCCAAAGGCGGTAGCCACGCCCACTGCGAGGCCACGCCCACCCCCAGAGACTACAAATACGCTAATTACAAGCGGACTTGACATTGACTTGTGTATCCTCTGAGGCGGAAGCCGGAGGACCGTGTTTCCACTGTTTTTTTAAAACTGCACTGTTTTCACTCGTGTTAAATTTTAAAAATAACCTCAGAGCTCACCTGCTTGGAAGCGCCGACTTGAACGCGCTCTCACAGCCCTCCACGACCACCCCTGACACAGCGACCAGCGCTGACTCAGGAAACGCCCAAAGGCGGTAGCCACGCCCACTGCGAGGCCACGCCCACCCCCAGAGACTACAAATACGCTAATTACAAGCGGACTTGACATTGACTTGTGTATCCTCTGAGGCGGAAGCCGGAGGACCGTGTTTCCACTGTTTTTTTTAAAACTGCACTGTTTTCACTCGTGTTAAATTTTTAAAATAACCTCAGAGCTCACCTGCTTGGAAGCGCCGACTTGAACGCGCTCTCACAGCCATCCACGACCACCCCTGACACAGCGACCAGCGCTGACTCAGGAAACGCCCAAAGGCGGTAGCCACGCCCACCCCCAGAGACTACAAATACGCTAATTACAAGCGGACTTGACTTGTGTATCCTCTGAGGCGGAAGCCGGAGGACCGTGTTTCCACTGTTTTTTTAAAACTGCACTGTTTTCACTCGTGTTAAATTTTAAAAATAACCTCAGAGCTCACCTGCTTGGAAGCGCCGACTTGAACGCGCTCTCACAGCCCTCCACGACCACCCCTGACACAGCGACCAGCGCTGACTCAGGAAATGCCCAAAGGCAGTAGCCACGCCCACTGCGAGGCCACGCCCACCCCCAGAGACTACAAATACGCTAATTACAAGCGGACTTCACATTGACTTGTGTATCCTCTGAGGCGGAAGCCGGAGGACCGTGTTTCCACTGTTTTTTTAAAACTGCACTGTTTTCACTCGTGTTAAATTTTAAAAATAACCTCAGCGCTCACCTGCTTGGAAGCGCCGACTTGAACGCGCTCTCACAGCCCTCCACGACCACCCCTGACACAGCGACCAGCGCTGACTCAGGAAACGCCCAAAGGCGGTAGCCACGCCCACTGCGAGGCCACGCCCACCCCCAGAGACTACAAATACGCTAATTACAAGCAGACTTGACATTGACTTGTGTATCCTCTGAGGCGGAAGCTGGAGGACCGTGTTTCCACTGTTTTTTTAAAACTGCACTGTTTTCACTCGTGTTAAATTTTAAAAATAACCTCAGAGCTCACCTGCTTGGAAGCGCCGACTTGAACGCGCTCTCACAGCCCTCCACGACCACCCCTGACACAGCGACCAGCGCTGACTCAGGAAACGCCCAAAGGCGGTAGCCACGCCCACTGCGAGGCCACGCCCACCCCCAGAGACTACAAATGGGCCGGCCATACCAGCGCAGCGGACGAGCGCAGCGGGAGCGCCGTTTGCGCGCCGAAGGCGCGCCTAAGGCAAGCCCGTCTGCGCCCGTCCGCGCACGACCGGGCCCAGGGCCAGAACCCCTGCCTAAAACAGCCAACCCAAAGGTAAGCTACTCACGCAGAGAGTTACTAAGTCTTAGACCCCCAACCTCCTCCTGTGACTATGTCCATGATCTAAATGGACCTTTCACCCGCTGCTCCCTCTGTAAGCCAGCCCAGCTCACACTCCCCACAAAATCTCACAAGCCCGCCTCCCTCAAACTCGCTTCACTAAATTGTCGCTCACTTCCTAAACACGCGACACAGATTAACCATCTTATAAAAGACCTGGAGATAGACATCCTTTTCCTAACGGAAACGTGGCTTGCTCCACATTCACAATCAGACATGGCACTAGCAACTCCACCTGGCTACCTAATTCAGTCCCTACCCCGCCCCCTAGGTAGAGGTGGTGGTGTTGCAATTATTCACCGGGATTATCTTCACTGTAAAACCAGTGATGCGCAGATTCCCGAATCAGAAAGTCTTCAGTTTACCTTCAAGCTAAACCCAACCAACTCACTAACAGGAATACTTGTGTACCGTCCTCCCGGCCCCCCAGGTCCCTTCGCTAGTTCCCTCCTGGACTCAGTAACAACCCAGGCCCACTCTCTATCGAACTTCATGATAACAGGTGACCTGAACATTCATCTCGATGACCCGGTAGACTCGATAGCTAATGACCTGATCTTAGATCTGGCAGCACTTGACATCCGCCTCCTTAACTCCGGAGCCACCCACATCAAGGGTCATCTATTGGACCCGGTGTTCACCAGCTCCCCCTCGATGCAAGCGAAGGAGGCTTTTCCCCTTCCTTGGACAGACCACTTCCTAGTCTCCTTCCAACTACCTGGAACCTTCAGGAAACCTCAAAAACCGCCCACATACAGCAGGGACAGGACCTGGTCCAGACTCCCCACTGAAGAATGGGCCAAGATCCTAAAAAGGACTACCCCTGCATACGCGGAAGATCCGACCATCTCCGACAAAAAATTCAGAGAGTGGATCACCTCCTCCCTGGACTCAGTGCTCCCTCTTAGAACTAGGGAGGACAAAAACGGCAAACCTGGTTCGGCCCCGTGGTATACCGCGGACCTCCGACTACTTCGCAAAAACTGCAAAAAAGCCGAACGGCTGTGGAGGAGAAACTGGCAGCACGCCAACAAAGAAGCTTACCAGAACACAGTCAGGCTCTACAAAGAAGCCATCCGACTCACCAAAGCTTCACACTATGACAAGCGGATACAAGAGTCGTCCAACTCAGCCAGGGAATCCTTCCTAATTGTAAAGGAGCTGCTCAAAGTACCCAACACTCCCCCTTCCATCACCCCTAGAGTCGACCGAAGTAATGAACTAGCTACTTACTTCAACGACAAAATCACCCGTATCCTGGCCTCCCTCCCACCCCCCGGCCCCCCTAGTCACATGGATAGCCGCTTATCCCTCGACCACGCCAAAAGCAATCTACGCCCCACACTGCCAACATTCCGACCAGTAACTTGCTTAGAGGTAGAACGAACCTTGACGAAAATGAAAAGCGGATCACCTCTGGATCCAGCACCTATCAGGTTCCTTAAAACCGTAGCCTCAATCATCGTGCCTACGGTCACGGAACTTATCAACAGCTCGCTTGCCCAGGGATCTGTCCCGGACAGCTGGAAGAGTGCTGTGGTAAAAGCACTTCAAAAAAAACCCCAGCTCGACCCAGCAGACATGTCAAACTATCGACCTATATCACTCCTCCCTGGTATTAGCAAGGTAGCTGAGAAACTGGTCAACGGACAATTATCTCAGTTCTTTGAGACCAACAAAGTACTTAGGCAATCCCAGACTGGATTCCGCCCGGGTCATGGCACAGATACCGCCCTTCTTGCAGTCATCGAGGAGACAAGGCGCATACTGGATTCAGGAGGGTCGGTGGCAGTGATCCTCCTGGATCTGAGCGCAGCCTTCGACACAGTCAACCACCGTGTCCTTTTACATCGACTGGCGGATGCAGGACTTACCGGGACGGCACTCAGTTGGATTGAATCCTTCTTCACAGGACGCACGTTCCAAGTGTGGGACAACAATCACCACTCGTCCACCCTTCCACTTACAAGCGGTGTCCCTCAGGGCTCTTCCCTGAGCCCGACGCTTTTTAATGCTTATATGGCCCCCCTTGAGGACGTAGTGACACCTTTTGACATAAAAATGGTAAGCTATGCCGACGACACTCAGCTGGTCGTCTCTTTAGCCCAACTGATCGACCACCCAGAAAACCTGACCAATTGTCTCATAGAAATCCACAATTGGATGAGTAACTCATCATTAAAACTTAATGGGTCAAAGACGGAGGTGATGCTCCTGGGGAAACAATGGACGACCATCCCTCCAGCACTCTGGCCCGACGTGTTCGGGGAAATTCCCCCCCCGAAACGTGAAATTAAGACACTCGGGGTGTGGCTCGAACCAGAGCTGTCTATGAAGACACAAGCAGCTAAAACTTCGGGCACCTGCTTCGGGCTTATGCGCACGACCCGCAAGATTCTCCCCTTACTGCCACCTACTTCCAGGAAACTGCTTATCCAGGGACTGGTATTGTCTCGCCTAGACTACAGCAATTTGGTCTACCTGGGAGCCCCTGAGGCCACCCTGACGAAACTCCAGCGGACACAGAACGCTGCAGCACGCCTGCTAACCAACCTCCCCCCCAGAATGTCCGCCAAGCTGGCCCTCAAAGCTCTGCACTGGCTCCCTGTGCGCCAAAGGGTGCAATTCAAAGCCATGTGCACGACGCATAAGCTGATCAACGGATCTGGCCCGGCGATCCTTAGCAACATGATCACCCCCTACACAGCACCCAGATCCCTACGATCCCAGAATGAGAACCTGGCCAACACTCCTAGATTCAAAAGGACTCACACAGGAGGTCGACGATTTTCCGTTCAAGCAGCTGCTGGATGGAACGTTCTTCCTCGCTCCCTCAGACTGGAACCCAACTACATGGTATTCCGCAAAAAATTAAAAACTCACTTATTCCAGAAATAGAGTCCCTCAATAAGTGTCTCTCCTCTCTCCCTCCCCCCTCTACAGGATCACAATTCTTATAGCGCGGGGATGCCCTTGGGTCACCAGGCGCTTTAGAAATCGTTATTAAATTAAATTAAATGGTATGAATCAATTTATATAGATGAAGAAGAAGAAGATTTACAAGAAGACACAGAAACACCAACTGGTCAAATTGAAAAAGTGGACAAGTCAAAGGAAGAAGAAATTTATGAACATTTTAGCATACATCCTCTTCATTCAAAAGAAGTTATGGGAGACACTATGGATCTGTTTCAGATGAAGAAAGCAACAGGAACTCCCGTGAGTGTATGGGAGAAGAGCTTGGAAGCTCGATGTTTTCCTCAGCTGTTTCCTACAGGAAAAGGTGGACGATACGATGAACGCTCAGAACAGATTCCAGCTTCTGAGTATCGGACTACAAGACTATATGCTGAAGATTCAAGATTTCGTCAAAGTATTCCTTATTTGTTTCATCTTTTATTTGAAAGCGACTTGTCTGCATTATCTTATGCAGTAAATCACATTTTAAAAAGTGGAGTACATCTACATAATGTGTCTGCTAAGGATTTTATGGAGAAAGTGCAGCACCGAGATGATCATTTGGAAACACAACTGATCAATCTGATGGCTTGTCAGCGTGGGACAAATGAATATTGGTACCGACGCCATGGTGAATTAAAATGCATGTTACGGAATTTAGGAACTCCTACATGGTTTGTAACCCTAAGCTGTGCCGAGTACGCTTGGGATGATTTACTGGATTTTCTACGAGAGGCAAATTCAAACATTAAAAACATTGAATACAAGACAGCAGGAGAACTGTGCTCATTGGATCCAGTTAATGTTTGCAGATATTTCAATTATAGATTTGAGGCTATGATGTCCTTCATCTGCAATAAAAAAAATCCACCTCTTGGAGAAGTAGTGGATTTCTTTTGGAGAAAAGAGTACCAGGCAAGAGGTGCTCCTCATATTCATATGCTGTTGTGGATCAAGGATGCCCCAAAGTTTGGAACAGATGCTGATGAAGCAGTGTTATCTTTCATTGAAGAATATGCAACATGTGCTATACCTAAAAGCACAGAAGAGAAAAAGTTAAAAGAACAAGTTTTACGTTTCCAAAGTCATCGGTGTGGAAAATACTGTCGACGGAAGTACAAGACCAAAGATAAATTCTACACAAAGTGTCGATTTGGATTTCCTAGACCTGTTCTTTCAAAAGGAAGAGTCAATTTATTTATTTTATTTTATTTATTTTTCACATTTTTAGAGCGCACTGTTACCCAGAGGTGTCCTGGCGCTAGTTGAGTGAGTGTGAATAAGCAGGGGTTACTGTGTGAAAAGCCAGGTCTTCAGAGCTTTCCTAAAAGACAAGAGGTCCGGTAGTTGTCTGAGTTTTAGTGGTAACAGTGTTATGTCAGCTGTGCGACATACTATAACCAGAAAATCTCCCAAAAATACATACAACCTAAAAAGAAAAGAAGAGTCAAAATTTATAAATGACTTCAACCCAGTCATTTTATCCATGTGGAATGCTAACATGGATATTCAGTATGTGGCAGACAATTCTATTGCTGTTGCTCGGTATGTCACATCTTACATCACTAAATCTGAGAAAACAGAATTGAAGGAAATGTGGGAAGAGATTTCTCACGAGAAGACTGTCAGTAAGAAGCTGTACAGTTTCAGTTTAAAGATGTTATCGCATCGAGAAATTGGATCCTACGAATGCTCAGATAGGTTATCATCTGCAAGTCTTTACTCGAAATCCAGAAGAATAATTTGGGTAAGCTTAGGCCTTGCAGGAATGAGAAATCGGGTACACAAATCTGTTGGAGAAATTGAATATTTGGCCGAGAATGACCCAGAAAGTACAGATATTTTGAAAACAAACATGTTGGACACATATTACCCAAAAAGAGTCATCATCTTGAGAACATGTGTCTCTATGAAGTGCTGCAGAACTACATTTTTTCACGGAAAGCCACAGAAGACATCAACAATGGAAAATATAAAGTCATTGGTGAGGAAGGATGTTTGGTGAAGCAAACAAAAGGAAGTTTGATAAATCACAGGAAGCTGAGTTGCGACACTACTGACAAAAAGGAATTTTACTACTTGGCACTTTTGCAGCTGTTTAAACCATGGCGTTCAGAGGACGAACTACTTGGAGAATTTCAAAGCTATGAAGATTCTTTTAATGCTAGCAAAGATAGCATAGAATGCAGTACTTTCACAACTTATGTCCAAATGTTAAATGAAGAAAATGAACAGGAAGCAAAAATTGCAGCTGAAGTAGCTAGAGACAGTTTTCAAGACAGCCAAAGTTCAGGAACACTTAGTCAAGATCCCCTAGGACAACCAATCATAGAAAATGAAGCTGCAGTAGCCATGACTGAAGTAGAAACGGCTATGAATCAAGCACAGGAAGATTCAATCGACTTACTAAATCTGGAACAACAACTGAATGAAGAACAAAAACAAATTTATGAAGAAGTCACCAAAAAAATTGATCATGGATTACTACATGAAAAGAAAGAGTGCTCATACACATCATTTAAACCAATCAGGATGTATGTGAGTGGACAAGCTGGAACTGGTAAAAGTTTCTTAATAAAAGTCATCAGAAGCTACCTACAGCAAAAAACAGCTTCAAATTTGTCTTGTGTGGTAACTGCTCCAACTGGGTTAGCAGCCTATAACATAAAAGGAATTACCTTACATCGCTTGCTAATGTTACCAGTGGAGCATGAGAACAAAATAGAATACCACAAGCTAACTGGAGAAGCATGCTTCGAAGTTTCAAGAGTGTTGAAGAAGATGCAAGTTCTCATTATTGATGAGGTGAGCATGGTTTCAAATTTAATGCTTGCCTTTGTGCATTTAAGAATGCAACAAATTCTTAAGAGAGACTATGACGTGTTATTTGGAGGTAAACACGTCATAGTTTTTGGAGATCTTTTACAGCTCACTCCAGTTAAAGGACAACCAGTGTTTAATACTGTGACACATGAAGACACGAAGAAGTCATTAGGAAACATTGGTAATGCGAATATTTGGTCATTCTTTGAGTACAAAGAACTTACTACCAATATGAGACAAGCAAACGACGAAGATTATGCAAGTATTCTGAAAGATATCAGAATTGGACTACTCACAGAAGTTGGCAAAAAAGCATTACAGAGTCGGTTGCTACATAATTTATTTCCAAATGAAGAAATAGTTGCAGAGAAAATATACCAGAACATTGCAGAAAAAAATACTGTAATCTGCTTAATGCCAACACTACGTGAGTGCTCAATATTCAATGAGGAACTTTTGAAATTGGAAAAGGAAGAGATTAAGAAAATGGAAGCAGAGGACAAAATTCAGCATGAAAGAATTACTTTTACATTAACAGGCAAACTGAAAAATAAATTGGATTCACTAGAGAAGAACATTTCCAAAACAGCTGGATTAGAAAAAAATCTATATGTTTGCATGAATTGTCGAGTGATTTTAAGGAGAAATTTGGATGTAGAAAAAGGTTTAGTGAATGGAGCTATGGGAAGAGTTGTGGGTTTTATTAATTATCAGAAAAAAGAAGGAATTGAATGTTTAAAAATAAAATTTGATCAGATAGAAGAAGTTAAAGACATTTGTCGTTGTTCAGTTCGTTTCATGCTTGTGAAAGACTTATATGTACGTAGGAAGCAGTTTCCGTTTTCTCTAGCATATGCTGTAACTATTCACAAGTCTCAAGGATTGACTGTAGATAGTGCTTTTGTAAACATTGGTTCTACTGTGTTCAAAGAAGGTATGGCATATGTTGCTTTGTCATGAGTGAAAACATTATCTGGTTTATTTATGATAGACTTTGATGACTCAAAAGTTAGTGCTGATACAAACTGTGTAAAGGAGTATAATAGATTAAGAAGAACCTATGCTCCTCATTTATGTCAGTATCCTGTGATTGAAAAACATGTTGTTTCTCGGAAAAGGAGATTTGAAAATATCTGTAATGTGGATGAACAGAACAAAAAAAAAAGGACAGTGATGTGATAGCAAGGAAAAAGAAAAAGGACAGTGTTGAAGAGGTTGTTGGTTGCCATTTTGAAAACAGCTCTGGTGTCAAATGCTATGCAAATGTAGTGCTGAATGTTGTATTTTATCTTGAAAAGTTGCTAGAACAGATAATAGTAAATCATTGAAAAAGATTGTGTTCTCTGCTGAGTCTCCTTTATGAGAAGCTGAGTAATGATAAAACTGAAATAGAAAGTGCTACTGATGTTAGAAATCTTTTAGATGTATGTTGTGGTTCTACACAGTTTAAAGAAAATGTCCAGCAAGATGCACAGGAATTCTTAATATATATTTTGAGTGTACTTGAAGATGAAGGAGTAGAAGTAGAAAACTTATTTGGTGTCTCTTACAAATGGGAACATTGCTGTGAAAACTGTATGAACACATGTAGTAGTAATGTTGATTCAGAAAGGTTCATATTTTTACCATTACCACAAAGTAAATCAGTGACTTTTAGTAAATTAGTTAAAGATGCCAATCACAACATGGAATGTTCTGAATGTAAATCTGACATGTTTTCCACGTTATTTTTACAGAAATATGGTCAGTATGTAATTTTAATGATGCAACGTTGTAGAGCTGATGGTTCAAAATTGGATACTTTAATAAAGAAGTTTACAGGACAACAATTATCAATTTCTGGAAAAACTTTTGTTACAGTTGCAATAATTTTTCATGAAGGACCTACTGTAACTTCTGGACATTACACAGTTTATCTTAAATGTGAAAAAGGCTGGACACTGTGTAATGATTCCCAATTGATTTTCAAGCAATGTTTGCCTTATGATTTACCCAATTCTTATTTAATTTTTCTGAAACCTAAATTTTGAAAACTAAAAACTGCATCTGAACAAAGCATTTTTTGTAATTTTAAAGGATTATAATTGAAGATATCACTTAAAAAGGATTTTGAAATTACTATTTGGCCTAACGGAAAAGTAATAAAAACAATTGTGGACTCTTTTGACAGAAATTATTTTGGCATGTGTGCTTTTGCGACAAGGTTTAAAGACGGTTTGTCTAGAAAATTTCTATTCATCTAGAAAAGTACTTGTAATATATATGTAAAATTTCTAACAAGGTATATTTTAGTGAGGAAAGTTTTAGGGCTTTTTTTAAACAATCTTTCAGATTGTTTTTTTTTTGCCCGCTGTTAAATGATGAATACAATTGTTTTCACTATTTTAAGTGAAAAATATAAAATTCTGAAAACAGCAAAAAAAGGGCAAAAAATTGCTTTGTAAAATATGTAAAAACATGTAATGCTTTTTGTAATGTATGATTGAATATTAATCCTTTTTTTGCAGAACTGGAAAGAAAAAATTAAAAAAAAAATTCTGTTCCCTTGCAAAATACTTGAAAAAATTTTTTTCAAAATAATTAATTTTTTTTAAAAAATAAGTGAAAAATATTTGTTTTTCTCAATCCTCCCTTTTCATGCTTCCATTTCTTCACCTCTTTTTGTACATTAAATTTAAAAAAAAAAAAAAAGTTTTTTAAAAAACATCCTTGGGTGCGCGCAGGTTGCGCGCACCCAAAAAAAAATAAAAAATAAATCCCCCCCAAAAATTTTTGGCGTTTAGTTTTTAAGTGGCTCTTAAAAGAGCCCTTGAGTTAATGGAGGGAAACAGGAAGAGAAAAACGAAAAAAAAGAAAAAACATCTATGGCCTACTGCACTCATGCGCATCAAATTTTCTCTGAATGAGATCAAGACTGGTCTCACACACAGAAATAAGTTTACCGCAATCAGTGCAGCGTGTGGACAACCTCGCAAAACAAGGTGGTCCAAAACGAGGTGTGGAAGAAGGCAAAGGCACCACTGCAGAAGAAGTGCTCGCCTGAGCTGCCGAAGATGTGCTCGGCTGAGCTGCTGCAGATATCGTCGGTTGAGCAGGTGGAGGGTTTGCTCCAGAAGCTCGACGAAAAGTCACTGGATGCATTTTGTCAACATGCCTCAACATAGTGTGAATGCTAAAAGAATACTTCTTGTTAGGATTCCCACGTGACAAGACTTTTTGACAAAGTACACAAGTAACTTTAGGTGCATTTACCTTTTTTTGTCCCTCTGGAAAAGTGAAAAACTGCCATATAAAGCTGTCTTTCTGCTTCCTGCTCCTCTGCCTCTCAAGAGTGTCCTGGTCACTGTCTGAAGATGGTTGCTGTTCAGCCATTGTCTCTCAACAACAGAATAGCTCCTTCTCCAAAGGAATCAGAACTAATAATGAGGGGAGTAGGTGTGGTTTGGGAAGAATCTGGAACTGAAAGTACTTCAAACCAATCAAAAGTGATGATTCTTGATCACATGACTTGCCATGAGGGGATTGGGTGTGGTGTTGAAACAATCAGAAACTGAAAGTAATGATAACCAATAAGAAGTATTGTTTTATTAAGCATATAACCAGAGGTGCGCGCACTGCACAAGCTCCGAGTGCGCACCTCGTGATTACGCATGCGCGAACGCGTAGGAGCGCATGTGCATACGTCATATGCGCGTACGTAGCGCGCATACGTTGAACACGCGTATACGCAAACGTTATTGCGCGTAATTTAAGCATATGCAGAAGTGAACCGCGTGGAGCGCGTAGGACGCACGCACGCATGCGTACATACGTACGCATACGTACTGGGTGCGCGCTCCCAGCGAGCACTATGACGTATATATGCGTACGTAAATAACGTACGACGGTATTCATAAAAAACTTACGAAATTGTACTAGGAGCGCGCTCAGAGCGCGCACCCCAAGAATTTATATAAAAAAAAAAGTGGAGAAAAATTAATTGCAAAAATTAAAAAAACTGTTCAACTTTATCCTAATTGAAATTTTAAAAAAAAAGCAAAAACAAATAAAAGGATACAGATAATATATAAATGAATACAGGGGAATCTTATTTTTATTATAAAAAAAATTTTATTTAATTAAATAATTCAAAAATTAGCATTTAAAAAAACGTACAAATTCACTGAAAAAACCAAAGGTTTCACACACGTTATAGTTATGAATTAGCATTTAAAAAACCTTGCAAATTCACTGAAAAAACCATGGGTTTCACACATGTTATAGTTAGCTGGATATTTCTCTCATACAAAACCAATGAAATTCCCCCGTTATAGTTAGTTCAGCTAACTATAACTCGCGCCCCCGCAATGCACTGCTGATGACGTCACATATTACATCACTCATGACATGGTCAGTGACATCACTCATGACATCACTGATGACATCCCAAATGACATCACTGATGACATCACTGATGACATCATCATTGTGGTAGAGTGGCAGACCTCCTCTCCCCCTAATATTACCTTTGATACACACATTCAAAAATAGAGACTAACATTTTCAAAACAATCGACATACCAATACCAGTTACAACAACCTCTTCAGTAATTCTAAGATCCACATACACATCCACTCATTCACCAATAGTCCTGTACAGTCACTCATACATGTACTCACTCATCATATGTACTCATACACCTATACATCCTGTTACACAATGCCTCTCATCCATAGAGTTACTGACACACGTAGTCACTCATGCTAATAAAGAATCAAACATACATTTACTTGCATATACAGATATACACACACCACCACACTTACTTCTACGGGAACTTACACATACTTAGTCTTTTAAACAATCACTTATAGAAACACATACTTATTCATACAGGAACTCTTTCAATCTCTCACTCTCACATATACTCACTTATATACACCAATAGTCACATATACTAGTTTAAAACATATGTAGTTACTCATAGAGACACTATTGAGACAGTCATTCACTCACTAAGAGATATACATATATAAAACATATTTAATTTTCAGAAAAACACACATTCACTGGATGATGTCATCAGTGATGTCATTTGAGATGTCATCAGTGATGTCATGAGTTATGTCACTGACCATGTCATGAGTGATGTAATATGTGACGTCATCAGCAGTGGATTGCGGGGGCGCGAGTTATAGTTAGCTGAACTAACTATAACGGGGGAATTTCATTGGTTTTGTATGAGAGAAATGTCCGGCTAACTATGACATGGGTGAAACCTATTGTTTTTTCAGTGAATTTGCAAGGTTTTTTAAATGCTAATTCCTAACTATAACGTGTGTGAAACCTTTGGTTTTTTCAGTGAATATATATATATATATATATATATATATATATATATATATATATATATATATATATATATATATACATATATATATTATCTACTGGCGGTCGCCAGTAGATAGTTATAGTTAGGAACGTGTTTCCATAGGAAATCCGCAACATTCTATTTGGAATAACTTTGGCGCCGGTTGACGAATCCTCGCAAAATTTTCAAAATAGGTGGGGCGCTCCGCTCCGCTCCTACCCTGAAAGTCTCGGGGTGATTCGTCAAGCGGGGGCCGAGAAAAAAGGGGGTCCCAAAACACGTTTTCCCCATGCATTTTTCCATAGGGACCTTCAGTCCAAGGTACAGCCCGAACGGCTGAACAGAATTACTTGAAATTTGGCAGAGAGGTAGTCCTCAGGTCAGGGAAGTGCCTTTTGCAGGTCTGGTGTCAATCTGTTCAGTAGTTCCCTGAGAAAATCAAAAGTAAAATCATATATATATGTGGGCGAAGCCTAACCACACAACTCATCCTGAGATCTGATTGGCTGTCAGCACTTCATCCAAGAAGTGTTGGCAGCCATCTTGGGACCAATATACATGATAGCACCTCATTAAAACGCATTGCAGTTAATAGAAGGTTTTAAGACTTTAGTTACATTATAAATCATTTGTTAATGGTACCATACTCATTTTAGGAATTGTGGTATGTTCTAAGGTGATTTCACCATTTGAAAAAGCCTTCTGCTGGGATATCATGATTGAGAGAAAAATATTTTCTCATGCTTTTCCCACAGAGGTTTGGAAGGTGATCTATAAGCTAAACTGAGAGCATATTTTCTGTAAATTCACATTATCTTTCTCAGTCATGTGAGAATGAAGTCTGACATTCTCAGTAAAACATGTACATCCAACAAGGGCAGAGACTGTCAGTTGATTCCTTTGTGTTCTACTGCAGCTTCCCAGAGTGCTCCAAAGAACAACTAGAGCGCTTACAGTCCTACTTATGATAAACGTATGGCACACCTGAAGCCATCTTGCTTGGATTAAAGTGGTAACTCTTAAAACATTATTAATTTAAAAAGGAACAAAATGAGGGGGTTCATTTTTCCATAACAATTATGATTAGTGCTGCAGAAAGAAAAATTAGGGCACATTTTGAGTGACTTCTCAAATCCTCTTCTATTTCATAAAAAAATTCTGACATGCAGACTGAAACATGCACTTTCAATACCAGCAGCAGTTTTCCCTGGTGAGCAGTAGCTTTACTACAGTGATCTAATGAGCAAAAAGAGTGCTAACATTCTGAATTTATGGCAAATGTGTGACACATCTGAATCCCTTCTTGATGGAATCAAAGTAAAAAACTGAAAGTATTTCCTACTGATGAGACTGCAGTAAATGAGGAAATTAGGAAACTTCATAACAAATAAGTCTCCCAAGATGGCCACCAGAGACAAAAGAGCCCAAATGTAGCCCAAATATTACCCAGATGTAGCCCAAGTATAGCCCAATGACAGAATGTCCCAGAGTGTTCTTAAAAACAACTAGAGTGCTTACTGTCTTCATTATGACAAAAGTATGGCACACCTGAAGCCATCTTGATTGGAATAAACTGGTAACACTTAAAACATTTAATTTAAAAAGGAACACAATGAGGGGGTTCATTTTGCCATAGAAATTATGATTAATGCTTAAGAAAGAAAATGAGGGCACATTTTGAGTGACTTCTCAAATCCTCTTCTATTTCATTAAAACATTCTGACATGCAGACTGAAACATGCACTTTTAATACCAGGAGCAGACTTCCATGGTGAACAGTAGTTTTACTACAGTGATCTAATGAGCAACTAGAGTGCTAACATTCAGAATTTATGGCAAATGTGTGACTTATCTGAATACCTCCATGATGTAATCAAAGTAAAAAACTGAAAGCATTTCCTACTGAGGAGACTGCAGTACATGAGGAAATTAGGAAACTTCATAACAAATAAATCTCCCAAAATGGCCACCGGAGACAAAAGAGCCCAAATGTAGCCCAAAATCACCCAGATGTAGCCCAAATATAGCCCAATGACAGAAGTGTGCAAAACACTTATTATTTTGTGTTTTTGCAATGTTATATAGTGCAGACTTGTCAGGTATTGGAGTGCTTTACATGAGCATTGGTTACATCACACAAGAACAAATTCATTTTGGTTGTAGACATAGGGAGACTAAGTGATTTGACCAGAATCACAGAATGTCGAGCTGAAGCAGAAACTCCAACCTGGTCCCCAGTTGCAAAGTCTGCAGTTCTGGAAGTAACACCATATCCTCTCCCCAAAGTGCAACATTTAATCAAGTGGTCAACTGGATAAAAAAACATAAAGATAACAAATAATTTAAAAGTGCTTTGTCGCTATTTGAAAACTCAGAAAATGTGTCCTTATTTTAGTCTTTTAGAGCACTAACCATAATTTTGATGCCAATAAGACCCTCTCATATATGTAATTTCTAAAGGAAATGCTCTAGGTATTACAGTTTTAATTACATCAAGATGACGTCAGGCGTTCCACACTTTTGTAACAAATATAGAATGTTAGCAATTTAGTTTTTCATTAGGATACTGTTGAGAGGCAGAGGCCAGAGGCACGGACTCTGAACATTGAAGGCAGGTAGGAGGGTGCAAAGGCAACAATTTAAACACACTGAGCAGGCAGGAAGGGCCGTGGCAGCACAACAGACTATGGAGGGCAGTGGAAAGGGGGGCAGGGGCAACAAACCAACAATACAGGACTTGCAAGAGAGGCTTTGGCAATGTAATAGACCATTGTGGGCAGAAGGAAGAGGCAATGGTAGTACAACCATACAGGCCAACAGACCCGATTCAGCCAGGAAACGTCCAATGTTTTTAAGCTCAAATGGGCTTTATTTGATCTGTCTCCTGTCTACAATCTCCTCTTTTTCAATGTAACTCAAAGGGGAAAATCAATACCCCAGTTTTTTTTCAAAATCTCCCTCTTACCAAGTTCAAAATGTTCGCAAGTATGGTACATTGGATCATGGAAGGAAATGGGGTAGGGACATGGACTTGGATAACAGAGGACAGGAGGGACATGGAGAGGTGCACCAAACTGACCCTGCAGGGCAGGCATCAGGGTTTGCAGCAGCACAATACACCACACAGGGCATGCGGGACGGGAGTGCAGCACAACAATCCATAGAAAGCAAGAGGGAGGGGACAGGACCATGCACATGGACAACAGAGAACAGAGGGGCAAGAGGCAATGGTAGCTAGCTGACCATAATGGACAGACAGGAGAGAAAGCTGCAGCATAACAGACCATAAAGTGCAGGAGGGACGGATCAGGGGCATTACAATGGAACAGACAAGCCAGGAGGGAGGGAGTAGGGGTCTGCACATGTAAACAGAGGGCTGGGGGCAAGGGGGCAAGGGGGCAGGGCAGGAGCAGCAAGATAGCCATGGAGGTCAGGCAGGATGGGCAAGACACACCATGAAGAGCAACAGTGAGACTGTGATGGCATACAGACAGACCATGGAGGGTAGGTGGGAGGGGGTCAGGGGCAGCTAACTTACCACACAGGGAAGGTGGGAGGGGCCATGGCAGCACAGAAGACCATGCATGGCAAGTGGGAGGGTTAGTGGGAGCACAATGGCTATGATGGGCAAGAAGGAGGGTTCAGGGGCATGCACAAAGGATGATGGAGGATAGAAGGGAGGGTCAGGACCTGTGCACAGACAAGAAAGTTCAGGGGAAGGGGCCTCACAACAGACCGCACGGGGCAGGCAGGAGGAGCAGTTGCAGCACAACAGACCAGGGAGGGCAGAAGGGTGTGGCAGTACAATGGACCATGTGGACAGGAGGAAGAGGATAGGGGCATGACATGTTGACAGGCAGGGTGGAGGTGGCAGGGACAGGTTACAGTCATCTGACAATGCTAGGCAGGTGGGAGGGGAGTGGCAGCTCAACAGAACACTCAGAGTAGATAGGAGTGGCAGGTCCATGGAACATGGTGGGCAAAAAGGATGGAGCAGGGGCATGCACAAAGACATCGGAGGGCAGGGGGAAGGAGAATAGGGGCAGCAAGCTAAGCACAGAGTTTAAGCAGGAGGTCAATGATGGGACATAGAATTGGGCAATGGAGGGCAGGAGGAGTGGACTGGTACATCATACTAAATTGAGGGCAGTGGCAGCACATCAGACCATGCATGGCAGGAGGGAGGAGGCTAGTCCATGGATTCACACAACAGAGGATAGGGAGGAGGGGGATGGGGCAGCAAGCTAACTGTTCAGAGAAGGCGGGTATTAGGAACTTTATTGTTTTTAAAACGTGTGTCTGTGCGAACTACTTAAAATATGAACAAGTATGCAACATAATCTCTCTTTTATTCAGGAAGAAGAGGACGTTTGTGACTGTGACTCCGGGCTCACTTGGCAGAAACACCCCCTGACCCTCCACCCCCTATCGCAAAATGTAATGCCCGTGAAAAGGGTAGGTGAACACAGTGTTATATAGAACATAGTCCTGAGAGCACGATTGAAAATGAAAACTAGATATAGTGTATGGTATAAACTATGCACCAAAAAGTGTGATATAAGATGAACCGGGCGTGAAATATAATATGCAATACATTGTGCGCAATGACAGATTCATTGGAGAGCGCGAGATAGCACAGGCACTAGCGCGTGCTATGCGATATGCACCTTGGAGTGTAATATGCACAGGGCAGTGTTGTGTAACCTAACTAGTCTCTAAAGTTGTAATATAAAATATGTGCTGGGGAGTGCAACGTTGCATATGCACTGTGACAAAGATATGGATCCCAGATTGTAATATGTATGGCATAGCACTGTGCGTTATAACATAGGCATCGAGAAAGGCACGTTAGATGGGGCAATATAACCCGTGCGAAGACAAGTGTGGCATGACATATTCACGGGGTGGTGTTACAGTGCACATGGGCTAGAGAGTGTCATAGCATATGCACTAGCTAGTGGAATACAACACAGAGGTGTGTGGCACTCAGCAGGCAATGGTGGGTGTAACACAGCATTGGGTTCTGCCAGGAGCGCGATGTGACTCTCAAGTGATGTTCGTCCCCTTTCCAGAGAGTAAAATAAAAAGTATTACACATCCGGCAGTGAATGTGTGTTTTATTAATCATGAGGGGGGTTTCTTGCATAGTTTATCGAATTTTTGTCGAATCCCCTTTGAATGGCTTGGTGTGCATGTGTATTAAATGTGCCCGTCAATAGCTACCCATGTTTGTATAAATAAACGACAAGGGTGTCTACCGGGATTAGGCACGGTAGGGCATCAGACATGTCAGAGCTTCACTAGTGGTGTAAATACATTCCACGTGGATTCATTGTATGCATAGTCGCCTTTTAATGAATATCACGCAAATCGTCATGGTGATAGGTACGTACGGTTTGTCCAGCATGTCCTAGGTGTGTCTATAAATATATATTTTTTAAAAATAATAAAAAAACAGTGGCCGGCCCTGGGGATTGAGGTCAAAAAAATATAATTAGGAGACAGGCCCTGGGGGATGGGGTCATCAGGGCCAATAAATTAGAATAAGAAGGGGAACCACATAGCCCCCCTTCTTAAAAAATTAAAATAAATAAAAGACTGGCATCGTGCCGGAGGCGACGCCCCCTCCTTGCAGCACTCTGCAAACGTGCCCCCTGGTGAGTTGTAAGTTGAGGAATTAATTCCTCTTCAATACTGAGGGTCCCTGAGGGCCAACTAGCCCAACAGGCATCTCCAGTATGCGCCAGGGAGCTGCGCTGCAGACAGGTGTTCTGAGGCCAAGCCCCTTTTTACACCTCTCTGCAACGCAGCTCTGTGGCGCTTACTGGAGGTACCTAGTGGTCTAGTGACCCTAGGGACCCTTAGGATTCAAGGGGACTTAATCTCTCAACTTAGAACAGCCACAGGGCGCGTTTACACAGTGGTGAAGGGAGGGGACGGGGCCTGAGGTGACGTGTGCAAACACGCACTATGGCACGTTTTAAATTGGGGATATAATTTCCCTTCAATACTGAGGGCCCCTGGGGGCTAACTAGCCCACCAAGTGCTTCCAGTAAGCGCCACTGAGCTGCATTGCAGAGAGGTGGTCCAGGCCGTGCCACTTTTTACACCTCTCTGCAACACAGCTCTGTGGCACTTACTGGAGGTACCTAGTGGGCTAGTTGGACCCTAGGGACCCTCAGGATTCAAATGAACTTAATCTCCCAACTAAAAACGGACACAGGGCGTGTTTACACAGTGGTGAAGGGAGGAGACGGGGCCTGAGTTAACGTGTGCAAAAACGCTCTGTGGCCTGTTTTAAGAGGTAGTTTTAATCCCCCTGCCCTATTATATACTAGGGGCTTACAAAGGAGGTCATGCTAATCACAGGGGGACACCAACGCATAATGTTCCCTAGTGTATGTAGGTGTTTTCACTGTATTCTAAGTGTCTTTTAACATAGCACTGGCTCTAGGACTGGTTAGTCAGACTCAGTTACCACCAGTATCCGTCTGAAAAAGTTGAGGGTACAGGATGATTTTGCAACAAGGCTTCTTTCTGCTCTTCTTTTTGTTCTTTCTGCACATTATCCTTCTTCCTGCACTTTTCTCCGTCTTTGAGGACTTCTGATGCTTCTTTCTGCACTTCTTTTTTTTTTCTGTGCATCTTTTCTTCTTTCTTCACATGTCCTATCTCTGTAGGCATAGCTGGACATTAGCATTTAAAAAACCTTTGAAATTCACAGAAAAAAACCATTGGTTTCAGGCATGTTATAGTTAGGAGTTAGCATTTAAAAAACCTCAGAAATTCACTGAAAAAACCATAGGTTTCAGGGGTGTTATAGTTAGCTGGACTTTTCACTTGTACAAAACCATTGAAATTCCCCCGTTATAGTTAGTTCAGCTAACTATAACTCGCGCGCCCGCAATGCACTGCTGATGACGTCACATATTACATCACTCATGACATGGTCAGTGACATCACTCGTGACATCACTGATGACATCTCAAATGACATCACTGATGACATCATCCTTGTGATAGAGTGGCAGGCCCCCTCTCACCCTAATATAACCTTTGATACACACATTCAAAAATAGAGACTACAATTTTCTAAACAATGGACATACCAATACCAGTTACAACAACCTCTTCAGTAATTCTAAGATCCACATACACATCCACTCATTCACCAACAGTCCTATACAGTCACTCATACATGTACTCACTCATCATATGTACTCATACACCTATACATCCTGTTACACAATGCCACTCATCCATAGAGTTACTCACACACATAGTCACTCATGCTAATAAAGAATCAAACATACATTTACTTGCATATACAGATATACACACACCACCACACTTACTTCTACGGAAACTTACACATACTTAGTCATTTAAACAATCACTTATAGAAACATACTTATTCATACAGGAACTCTTTCAATCTCTCACTCTCACATATACTCACTTATATACACCAATAGTCACATATACTAGTTTAAAACATATGTAGTTACTCATAAAGACACTATTGAGACAGTCATTCACTCACTAACACACCCATACACACACTCATCCACCCATACAGTCCTGCACACATGCTGTCTTCAACACATACAAACAGTGAGTCACTCATTCATGCAACTATGCACTACGTAATACCCCCCACCGAACCATGCAGACACTCAGACTGATACTCAAAACACCAACTAATAACCTATATAGACACCCATGTAGCTACTCACCAACCCATGCAGCCACTTATACACAAAGTGAGAGACTGATACAGATATTTACATATTTAAACATTACTCACTAAGCCATGTATTCACTATGATACACTTAATCAGTCAGTTACACAATCAATTTTTCAAAAACAAATCATCCATTTAGACACTTATATACCCATTTATTCTTCCATCGACCTTGAGATATACATATATAAAACATTTAATTTTCAGAAAAACACACATTCACTGGATGATGTCATCAGTGATGTCATCAGTGATGTCATTTGAGATGTCATCAGTGATGTCATCAGTGATGTCACTGGCCATGTCATGAGTGATGTAATCGTCATCAGCAGTGCATTGTGGGCGCGCGAGTTATAGTTAGCTGAACTAACTATAACGGGGGAATTTCAATGGTTTTGTGCAAGTGAAAAGTCCAGTTAACTATAACACCCCTGAAACCTATGGTTTTTTCAGTGAATATATATATATATATATATATATATTATCTACTGGCGGTCGCCAGTAGATAGTTATAGTTAGGACCGTGTTTCCATAGGAAATCCGCTACATTCTATTTGGAATAACTTTGGCGCCGATTGACGAATACTCGCGAAATTCTCAAAATAGGTCGGGCGCTCCGCTCCGCTCCTTCCCTGAAAGTCTCGGGGGGATTCGTCAAGCAGGGGCTGAGAAAAAGGGGGGGTCCCAAAATGCGTGTCCCCCATGCATTTTTCCATAGGACATTTAGTCCGAGCTACAGCCCGAACGGCTGAACAGAATTACTTGAAATTTGGCAGAGAGGTAGCCCTCAGGTCAGGGATGTGCCTTTTGAAGGTCTCGTGTAAACCTGTTCAGTATTTCCTGAGAAAATAGCATTTAAATCAATATATATATCTATGGGCGCGCTCCGAGCGCGTACCGTAAGCTTACCGTACGCGCACGCCGCCGTGCACGAGCGCAATTCTGATTGGTTGTTAGATCTCAGTAAACATTCGAATCGGTCGAAACCAGGAAGTGTCGGCCGCCATTTTGTCTCTCGCAGTCTGAGGGGGTGAAAAAAAACAGGTGGAGAACGTGAAAAGGGGGCAGGGTGGACAGTTCCTGACCCCCTAGCCTTTGTCAGGGGGTCCCAGAAGGACCCCCAAGGGCAAAAATGAATTTTAATTTTTTTTCGAAAAATCGCCGAATGCGCGGAGCGTACGGCATAAACGGAGAAATTCCGCGAAGAAAAATTCTGCGAACTTCGCGTAACTATTCTGCCATTACGCGTACCGTACGGGCACGGCAAAAAAAAAATTTGAAAAAGGAAAGCTTAAAAAAAAATAAAAAAAATTGTGAGGTAAGGTTGGCTCTTAAAAGAGGGTTAATACAGGGATGGAGGAAAGAAAGAATGGGAATATTATGAGCGTCTACAAACGTGCTGGTCTATCTTATTGTTAATAAGGGAAACACTGGTCTCCCCAAAAACAATAAGACCACAACACGTTGTACACCTCATTGCAGCCCTCCCAAATTGAGGGTTAATGTCCAGAGGAGCAGAAGAAGGTGATGCTCCCACCTCAGAGGAAGGGATCAGCTGAGCTGCCGATGATGTACTCGGCTGAGCTTCTGAGTTTGGGCTCCTGTGACTTACTGAAGAGTTTTCTCCAGTATGTCGAGCAAAGGTCCTGGGATGTCTATCCCTAAGGTGTCTCTTCATAGAGTGATTTCCAAAGGAATACTTCTTCCTTGGATCTCCTCTAGATAAAACACGGTCACAAAGTGTGCAAGTGACCAATGGAGCATTGACCTTTTTCTGCCCCTCTGGAAAAGTAAAATACTCCCACACAAAAGAATCCTTTTGTTTCCTCCTTCTCTGTCTGATGATGGTGCTGCTAGGCTCACTCTCAGAAGAGGTCTGCTGCTCTGCCATTGTATCTCAATGTCAATTCAGCTCCTTCTCCTAGGGGATCTCAAGCAGTAATGAGGGGAATGGGTGTGGTGTGGGAAGTTTCTGGAACTGAAAGTTGTTTCAACCAATGAAAAGTGTTCTTTGTAGATCACATGACCTACCGTGCGCGCTCCGTAAGCTTACGGTACGCGCTCGTAAACAAGTACGCATGCGCAAACGTGACGCTTACGGAGCGCTTACGGAGCGCGTACGTAAGACGCACTCGCGCATGCGCATTACACGCCCCTGCGTAACTGCGACGTTGCTTCCGCGCGATGCGCATGCGTGTACGCGTACGTCACGTACGTATCTCGTAAGCGCACTGTACTTATGACGTACGGAGCGCGTAGCGTCAGCTTACCGTACGCGCATCGTATCACGTAAGCGCACCGTACTTATGACGTACGGAGCGCGTAGCGTCAGCTTAGCGTACGCGCATCGTATCACGTAAGCGCACCGTACTTATGACGTACGGAGCGCGTAGCGTCAGCTTACCGTACGCGCACGGAAAAAAATGCATAAAAAAAAAAATTAACCATTCCATAAGGCAGGATATAGTACATATATTATTTTATACATAGGTTTACCAAAAATCTCAAAAAAAATTTGCATTTAAAAAACCGTACAAATTCACTGAAAAAACCATAGGTTTCACACACGTTATAGTTAGGAATTAGCATTTAAAAAACCTTGCAAATTCACTGAAAAAACCATAGGTTTCACACATGTTATAGTTAGCTGGACATTTCACTCATAAAAAACCAATGAAATTCCCCCGTTATAGTTAGTGCAGGCAACTATAACTCACGCGACCGCAATCCTCCGGGGGAATTTCATTGGTTTTTTATGAGTGAAATGTCCAGCTAAGTATAACATGTGTGAAACCTATGGTTTTTTCAGTGAATATATATATATATATATATATATAGGTATATATATATATATATATATATTTAATCCACAGAACGGGTCATTCCAGGATTGAGCCCATCGTCAGGTGGTGCGTTATGCCGGTATGCCCTGTTACAATTTGCCCTTATCCTTAATATACACGCACTCTCAAAGTATAGTGCTATAAAGAAACTCTTTATTGCTCGCTACGCGTTTCGACAACTTGATGTCTTGATCACACGAACGGTAAAGCAAACAAAGACGTGCATATATAAACATTGGAAAAGGAAAAAGGACTACATTGATTTCATTGCAAACCTTGTCCCAAAAAGCTTTCGCCCATCTTGTAATGGTGAAATCCTATTTCTGAAAGTAAGCTCATTACATTCATGATGCATTTGATTCAGGAAAGTTCCATCAAATCTAAACTCATTTAGGTTACAGACAATACATAAAATAAATGCTGTATGATACATGACGCACTAGTGGCTTAGGCATTAGTTTTCAAATGAAAATTACCATATAGTTCATTTTTTAGTTCTTTTTGTTATGCACTCATTTAGTAAAGTTTTCAATTTATATTTACATAAGAACTCCATTGTATTCAACTGATATTTCATAGATCCTGTAAAGAACAAGACTATTTTTCATCGCACTAGTGGCATTAATCGCACTTCATAATTTGAAAGTTGCTATTTAGACTTATACAATTGCTATCAGATTGCAATACTAATTGATATATACGTGTTCCCAAGTTGCTTACATTCAAAATAGAAATATATGGTTCCTAATATTTAAGGTCAAATACCAGAAAAACTATATTTTTTGCTGCACTTAACAATCAATTAGAAAGGCCTACATATATACAGATACTGGCGACAAGACTAATGAAATTAGACAAATGCCTGCTTGTAAAAGTCCTTATCCAGAACTCCAAAGTTAGTAAAGTAATAATGTGAAAAATAATAAAGTCAAAATGGTCAAAATTTCCAGTTATTTTAACGCAAGAAAATGGTTAAAAAGTCTCTTATCTTGCTTCCAATGTGTTTCCGATCCCAGGGAAGAAAAGGGTAGGGTACCCGTGCAGTGACCATACAATACGGTAGGTCCCTTCCTTTCTTCCTGTGAGAGTTTAAACAAAAAAGATAAAAGAAATAAATTCACTCTTCATAGAAAAGTATTTCTTTGAGTTAATAATCAAAGCACAAAACAGTAAGTTACAGTAAATTACACATTAATTAATGTACTTGACAGGTTCTCAATATCTAGTTTTCATTCCTCATGTAGATGTGTTGCTAATTCATCATCCATATTGTGGCCCCCAGGGAATTTAGTTTCCAACTCGAGTATCCATTTGGATTCTTTCTTTCTAAGGGCTAATTCCCTATTGCCACCTCTATTGCCAAGAATGATTTGTTCAATTGCATAAAAGCGCAATAAAGCACTATTGGAATCATGATATTTTTCAAAATGTCTGGCAATTGGATAATGTATATCAACATTTGTGATTGCTCTTAGTTGTTCCATAACTCTTTTTTTATCATACATGTGGTACTTCCCACATACCTGAGTTTACAGGGACATTCTAAAATATACACTATGGTGCCGATTCCGATCCTGGAAATACCGGGTACGAACCGTCGGTTGGAGGGTTTTCTCCGTCCGACTCGTACCCAGTAAAATAACCCTACAAACTTGCAAGTACGATTCGTACGGAAACACCATTTCCATACGAGTCGGAAAAAACACCGACCGACTGTAAAAACACATACCAATGTGATTCGGGACAGCGCCGACGTGACGTCGGGACGCATGCAGGCTGCATTTCACGAACCAGGAAGTACGAATCGTACCAACACCAGTCCGGACGGCAATATTTTTCCGGCACCCAAAAAGTGCCGTAAAAGCGAAGTACGGCGCGATGCGAGCACAATTGGGGGCCCGGTACGCGCCGAACACCCCCCCCAGACCCCGCGGATGTACGTGCTGTACCCCCCCCTGTGTATGTACACCTGTGTATGTACGAGTCGTACCCCCACCAGTGTATGTACACCCGTGTATGTACGAGTCGTACCCCCACCTGTGTATGTACACCCATGTATGTACGAGTCGTACCCCCACCCGTGTATGTACGGTGCGTACCCCCAGTGCAGTACGTGGGGTACGCACCGTACATACACGGGTGGGGGTACGACTCGTACATACACGGGTGTACATACACAGGTGGGGGTACGACTCGTACATACACAGGTGGGGGTACGACTCGTACATACACGGGTGTACATACACGGGTGGGGGTTCGACTCGTACATACACGGGTGGGGGTTCAACTCGTACATACACGGGTGCCGGAAAAGCGAAGTACGGCGCGATGCAAGCAGAATTGGGGGCCCGGTACGCGCCGGGGTACGCACCGTACATACACGGGTGGGGGTACGACTCGTACATACACGGGTGTACATACGCAGGTGGGGGTACGACTCGTACATACACGGGTGTACATACACGGGTGGGGGTTCGACTCGTACATACACGGGTGGGGGTTCGACTCGTACATTCACGGGTGCCAGAAAAGCAAAGTACGGCGCGATGCAAGCAGAATTGGGGGCCCGGTACGCGCCGAACCCCCCCCAGACCCCGCGGATGTACGTGCCGTACCCCCACCTGTGTATGTACACCCGTGTATGTACGAGTCGTACCCCCACCCGTGTATGTACACCTGTGTATGTACGAGTCGTACCCCCACCTGTGTATGTACACCCGTGTATGTACGAGTCGTACCCCCACTCGTGTATGTACGGTGCGTACCCCCAGTACGCACCGTACATACACGGGTGGGGGTACGACTCGTACATACACGGGTGTACATACACTGGTGGGGTTACGACTTGTACATACACGGGTGGGGGTACGACTCGTACATACACGGGTGTACATACACGGGTGGGGGTTCGACTCATACATACACGGGTGGGGGTTCGACTCGTACATACACGGGTGGGGGTTCGACTCGTACATACACGGGTGGGGGTACGGCACGTACATCCGCGGGGTCTGGGGGGGTTCGGTGTGTATGCAGGCACATGTCTCCATGGTTGCTATTGCAGTTTGGTCCGTACGGTGTATTTTCCATACGGTTGTAAAATTGGAAGGACGGGACGGATCATACTTGCGCGGTCGGACTTCATTTTTCCGATTCGTAGGGTAAATCGTCCGAGGATGTGTCGGACACATTTTCCGACCCGAGGGCGTGTGGGGACATTTTCCTAATGAGATTCATATGGACTTTTTCCCATACGAATCGTACTTGGCAGTTTGTACGCTACTTGTACGATTCGTACGGTAAAAATCCCGGATACGATTCGTATGGGGAAATTTTTTCCAGGATCCGAATCGGCACCCAAATAGGTACTACTGCAAGTAAGGAACTGATGTATTTTCCATTTTTGTGCTCTTCCAGGAATACTAAATTCCTTAACTGACTGACTGAATTTACACGATCTACAGTGTCCACACCGAAAGAAACCTTTGAGTATTTTTCTTAGTTTCAGTAATATCACTTTTAACAAGGATATCTCTAAAACTTCTCCCTTTTCTGTAGGTAATTTGAGGTCTCTCCCCTACTTCTGAGCCCACAATGTTATCTGTCTGGAGAATATTCCAATTGTCAGACAAGATTTTTTGTATTTTCTTAGAGTGACTATTAAAAGTTGTTATCACCCTCGTGACAGGTTTAGTTGTATCCAATTCTTCTGTCTGGCCTAGCGACTCTTCTCTACTAACTTTAGCAATCTTCTCTAGTGCTTTGTACAATACCCATTCAGGGTAACCACGTTCTCTGAATCTTTTGAGTAATACTTCCTGTTCCTGCATGTATTTGCCATCGTTGCTACAATTTCTTGTTGCCCTCAGTAATTCTCCAAATGGAATGCTCCATTTAAGGGCCTATGGATGTTCACTGAGGGCATGGAGAAGGCTATTACCGGCTGTCTCTTTCCGGTATAGAGTAGTGATGATTTTACCTTCCACAACTTCAATCTTAATGTCAAGAAATTCTGCACACATTTTGCTGATTTTGTGAGTCAAGACAATATTATTCTTGTTGTTATTAAGTTTGTCGATAAAGTTTAAGGCTTCTGATTCACTTCCTTTCCATACTATCAGTAAATCATCGATATATCTGAGCCATTTCGCTACCGACTTAAAGTCATCTGCCATGTTTGTGTCAGAACGGATTTCCTCTTCCCACTTTCCTAGGAAAAGGTTGGTAAAGCTTGGCACGAAGCACATACCCATCGCCGTGCCTCGCACCTGTTTATATAGAACACCATCAAAAAGAAAAATGTTATTTTTAAGACATAGCGATATCATGTCTATTAGCATATAGGTGTGTTCCCGAAACATGATGTTTCGTGAGTTTAAAAAGTATAAACATGCTTCGATACCCTGGGCGTGATCAATGATGGTATACAATGTATTCACGTCCAGGGTAATCAATGAATAATCCTCTTCCCAGACAAAACCTTCAATTTTGTTAAGAAAATCCTTAGTATCTTTGACATATGATGGAAGTTCAATAACATATTCTTTAAGGAATTGATCAACATATTTGGAAATATTTTCCAGTACATTCCCTACTGAAGATACTATAGCCCTCACTGGAGGGATAGTGGGGTGTTTGTGAATTTTAGGTAAAAGATTCAACACAGGTAACTTCGGGTAATCTCTTTTAAGAAAACAATATTCATGCCAGGTAATGACGCTCAATTCTTGCCATTCTGCAAGTTTTTCCCATGCAGTGGTTATACTGGCGTTGTAGGCAGTTGTGTCACAAATGCAGTAAAATCTTGCATTATTAAGTTGTTTTTTAGCCTCTTCTATATACAATTGTTTGTCCCACAACACTATATTCCCTCCCTTATCGGAGGGACGTATAACCAAACTGTCATCTTTGGCCAAAGACAAAATCACATTACGTTGTTTAAGTGATAGATTACAGTTGATACAATGTTTATCATTCAATCCATGTTTTTCTTTCTTAAGTTCCTTCATCACCACGTCTTGGAAGGTATCAATCGAGTCATGTGGTAGGTTTGGATAAAAAACAGAGCGTGGTTTAAAAGAGGTACATTGAGGTAAGAATTTGGTGTCAGTGTAATTCTTCGTCATTTATTTCGTTTAATTCCCAGCATTTTAGACGCATTTTTCGTTGACATGTCATGCTGACATCTTGCGTGCTATATTCTTTTTATCTTTACACAGAGAGCATTTTACCAACATAAAGGTAAGCGCAGTTCTTTATCCTCTACCGCATCCCACACATTCCCACTACAACATAATGACGCCCATTCTTTGTTTTTGGTTTTCCTTAGTGTGCATCGCACAGAAAGTCATCACAGGTAACATAAAACATATCTTTAAGAAACACCGCTGCATTATGATTTTGAGCCACCAAACATACAATCATTTATGTATATGTTTGTTTTTGTTTCAGATTTGCCCCTGATGAAGGAACCGAGAGGTTCCGAAATGCATTGGGCATGCGCATAAATGATGTTCTAAATCTGTGAAAGCTAAATGTATCTATATGTATGTTCATGAAAGATAAATGGACAAAGTTTACCATGATCATTCAAAAGCATTGTCTGAGATCATTGTAATGTATTTTCTTTGCACATGAGAAAAAAATTGTGTTGTGTCTTTGAGAAATAAAAGTACAACTTGATACACAGATATTTATTCAGTGTCATCCTGACACCATGTGAATAGTGCGCAGTTACATACAAGTCCTCATCTTGTTATTAACTCTGATTTTCTCAGTAGAAGTGGACAAACTTCTACATAACTGCTGCACCACAGTTCAAGTTTATTAATATAAAAGAAAAAAAGAGATTACTGTAGGTGTGCTCCCCTACCTCATAACTTTAAAAGAGGTACAGGCAGCTCTATCAGTAACAAAATCTGACCATTCTTGGGTAGCTAATTCTTCCGTATTAGTTCCCAGATCTAATACTGTATGTAGAATATCGGCATCGCCAACTGTAAGACTTACATCGCTTGGGTTGTCTGATATAGATGTACTTCCAGAGTAAGATACACTGTTTCTGAGCATATGCCATTTTTTAAATTTTATTTTTCTTACAAATTTGAAGATGTCTATACAAGTATTGGTGTAGTTGAAAAGTTCTGTGGGACAGAAGGATAATCCCAAACATAGAGTTGTTATATCGGAATGGGACAGAGTGCGTGATGAAAGATTAATAATAGTTTGATTTACCGTTTCCGGATCCATCATTACTGCATTTTCTTGGAGCCTCTTCTTCTTGTTCCCATTGGCTTGATATTTCTTTGTTCTGTGCTTGCGCTTAAGTCGTCTCTGTTTACTCCGCCCCTGCCTCTTCCTCTTCCACGGCCCCTTCCTCGGCCCCGAGCTGGTGGAGTTGGAGTAGGGGTTACTTTCCCGGGCTGTCGACTTTTTTTCATCACTCAAAACTCGTCTAAAAAAGTGGCCTGACGAGTTATTACTTCCACTTCCGAAGATGAGCTCGCTGTCTGTATGGAAGCATCTGTATCGGAATCACTTGCTTCATTTTGTACAGTTGTTGTTTGATTTATGATCATTGGTTCCACTTGCATAGATGTTTGATTGTATAGATGGTCATACTTATGGCTGTACGTTAAAATACGGCCCGTCTCATAGTCTATGCAGTCCCTGTGTGGCTTTCTTTGTTTGCGAAGCTTAATTTCTTCTTCATGTTTCTGTAATCTTCCTTTAAGATCTTCTTTACATTTATTAATGCTTTGTTGATCTTCATTTTTCGTCAAATCATCTTCAAGCTCCAGTATTTCTTTTAATATCTTTTCTCTATCTTCCCAAGCATATTTTATTAATATGCTCAACATTTTCCGTGAGCTAGTAGCTGAATTTTCTGCCCACTCATCCAACATATGTGGGTTAGGTGATTCATGAGAGGGAGTTATATATATTCTCAAACCTCGTGGAACCATCTGTTTGTCGACATAGTCCTGCAGGGAAATAGCTTCCCACCATTTTGACGTTTCCTGTCTCTTTAATTTCTCATATTTTTTAAGTTGACTGCTCAGAGTATTATCTTTGTCTTGGGCTGGTGTTATCGTAGAACACCCTTTGCCAGGTGCTCTTGCAAAAAGGGATTGTGCAGCTTTGCGCCTCTCATTTACTTCTTCCATTGCGTTGCTGTAGAAAAAATATGCTTATGACTTGAATTCAAACACTTAACGCACGACTTTTGCTGTGAGGAATTAAAGCGTATTTTCGCCTTATTGGGTAATTCCTCATTGAGTTTGCTTCATAGACACTATACTTCCCCCTTGTACTAAGGGGTTCCTGATGCCACTGTATTGTTAATCATTTTTGCAAGGGAACGCGTGTAATATCACTTTGTCAGTACAGAAACAGAGGCTCTTCGAGTGATACATAACTCGTATTGTACCCGAAAGTCAATATTAAGGATGCAATATAGTTTCGCATTCCGTGCCTCCCTTTTGGATCATCCGCCGTTCTTAACCCCCCCCCAGAGACGTAAGTAACCGTCCCCTCTGCAGCACCCGTACGGAAAAGCCGCCCGAGCACTAGGCTAAAGCGTGCGCTCCCGCCAAGGCACCACAACCGGGGACAGGCTTACCTCTGATGGTTGGGAACCTTGCTGATCCTCGGTACTTCTCCGATACTCCTCCGCTGGTAATCTGAAGTTTGTGGCCGGCTCAAAATCCCTCCATTGTATTTAATCCACAGAACGGGTCATTCCAGGATTGTGCCCATCGTCAGGTGGTGCGTTATGCCAGTATGCCCTGCCCGGCTGTTACAATTTGCGCTTATCCTTAATATACACGCACTCTCAAAGTATAGTGCAATAAAGAAACTCTTTATTGCTCGCTACGCGTTTCGACAACTTAATGTCTTGATCACACGAACGGTAAAGCAAACAAAGACGTGCATATATAAACATTGGAAACTGAAAAAGGACTACATTGATTTCATTGCAAACCTTGTCCAAAAAGCTTTCGGCCATCTTGTAATGGTGAAATCCAATTTCTGAAAGTAAGCTCATTACAATCATGATGTATTTGATTGAGGAAAGCTCCATCAAATCCAAACTCATTTAGGTTACATACAATATATAAAATAAATGCTGTATGATACATGATGCACTAGTGGCTTAGGCATTAGTTTTCAAATGAAAATTACCATATAGTTCGTGTGATCAAGACATTAAGTTGTCGAAACGCGTAGCGAGCAATAAAGAGTTTCTTTATAGCACTATACTTTGAGAGTGCGTGTATATTAAGGATAAGCGCAATATATATATATATATATATATATATATATATATATATATATATATATATATATATATATATATATATATATATATATTATCTACTGGCGGTCGCCAGTAGATAGTTATAGTTAGGACCACGTTTCCATAGGAAATCCGCAACATTCTATTTGGAATAACTTTGGCGCCGGTCTACGAATCCTCGCGAAATTTTCAAAATAGGTGGGGCGCTATGCTCCGCTCCTACCCTGAAAGTCTCGGGGGGATTCCTCAAGCGGGGGCTGAGATAAAAGGGGGGTCCCAAAACGCGTTTTTCCCATGCATTTTTCCATAGGACCTTTAGACACAGCTACAGCCCGAACGGCTGAACAGAGTTCTTTGAAATTTGGCAGAGAGGTAGTCTACAGGTCAAGGAAGTGCCTTTTGTAGGTCTGGTGTAAATCTGTTCAGTAGTTCCTGAGAAAATAGCATTTAAATCAATATATATATCTGTGGCAGCTTACGGTGCGCTTACCGTGCGCTTACGGTAAGCTTACCGTACGCGTACGGTGACGTGCGTGAGCGTGATTCTGATTGGCCATTAGATCTTAGTAAACATTCTAATCGGTCGAAACCAGGAAGCGGCGGCCGCCATTTTCTCTCTCGCACTCTGACAGGGGGTTGAAAAACAAAGCGCAAAAACATGTAAAGGGGCTGTTTAGACAGCTCCCAAGCACCTAGTCATGTCGAGGGCGTCCTCAACGATCCCCCAAGTGAAAAAAGGCAATTTAAATTTTTTCGAAACTTTCGCCGATTACGCTTACCGTACGAGTACGGTTAAAAATAATTAAAAAAAAAAATAAATATCCACACTCTCCCCACCCCGTGCGCAATTAGTGCCCGAAGGGCACCATTTGTGCATGGCATATCACCTACAAGCAAAACATATATTTTACCTATCACAACGATGCTCATCATATGTCCTCCATGTGCGCACGGTGCGCGAAGCGCATAGTGCGTTCATGGCCCATCTAGCGTAACGTGGCCACGCGGTGCGCGAAGCGCACCGCGTGCTCACTGTGCGCGCACGGTGCGCGCACGGAACGAACTGCGTTAAGTGGGCGTGCACGCCACGAATGGCGTAAAGTAACTTAGCATTTAAAAAACCGTACAAATTCACTGAAAAAACCATAGGTTTCACACACGTTATAGTTAGGAATTAGCATTTAAAAAACCTTGCAAATTCACTGAAAAAACCATAGGTTTCACACATGTTATAGTTAGCTGGACATTTTACTGATAAAAAAACCAATGAAATTCCCCCGTTATAGTTACTGTAGGCAACTATAACTCACGCGACCGTAATCCTCTGCTGATGACATATGTGTCTTTTTGAAAAAAAAATATTTGTAATATATGTATAGCTAAAATTTAATGGAAGAAGACATGGGCAAATAAGTGTCTAAATACAGTATTAGCATCAGCAGAGGATTGCGGTCACGTGAGTTATAGTTGCCTACAGTAACTATAACGGGGGAATTTCATTGGTTTTTTATCAGTAAAATGTCCAGCTAACTATAACATGTGTGAAACCTATGGTTTTTTCAGTGAATTTGCAAGGTTTTTTAAATGCTAATTCCTAACTATAACGTGTGTGAAACCTATGGTTTTTTCAGTGAATATATATATAGATAGATATATTATCTACTGGCGGTCGCCAGTAGATAGTTATAGTTAGGACTGTGTTTCCATAGGAAATCCCACATTCTATTTGGAATAACTTTGGCGCCGGTTGTCGAATCCTCGCGAAATTTTCAAAATAGGTGGGGCGCTCCACTCCGCTCCTACCCTGAAAGTCTCGGGGGGATTCGTCAAGCGGGGGCTGAGAAAAAAGGGGGGTCCCAAAACACATTTTCCCCATGCAATTTTCCATAGGGACCTTTAGTCCAAGGTACAGCCCGAACGGCTGAACAGAATTACTTGAAATTTGGCAAAGAGGTAGTCCTCAGGTCAGGCATGTGCCTTTTGCATATATGGTGTCAATCTGTTCAGTAGTTCCTGAGAAAATCAAAAGTAAAATCATATACATATCTGGGCGGAGCCTAACCACACATCTCATCGTGAGATCTGATTGGCTGTCAGTACTTCATCCAAGAAGTGTTGGCAGCCATCTTGGGACCAATATACATAATAGCACCTCATTAAAAAGCATTGCAGTTAATAGAAGGTTTTAAGACTTTAGTTACATTATAAATCATTTGTTGATGGTACCATACTAATTTTAGGAATTGTGGTGTGTTCTAAGGTGATTTTACCATGTGAAAAAGCCTTCTGCTGTGATATCACGAACCATGTTTGAGAGAATGGGGTGGGGGAATCATATCGCCCGACGCCCGAACCATGTTGTTTATATTGACGGGCAAGACATTAATCATGTTTTAATCACGTTAAAACAATGGGCTGTAGGCAATCTGGGGCTCACAGCCAATCCGAAGCTTGCAGAGAGCCTTTGGCGGCATCTGATTGGCTAACAGCCCATTACTGGGCTCTAGCCAATGATTGGCTGGGGGAGTGAAACGTCACTCAGCCTCTGCAAGCAGTAGCCCGTGGCCGCCACGAGGCTTGCAATAAGCATTCAGGTAAAATAAGCAGTTTTGCCCGCTTGAATTGTGTGATATTGTGACGGAGGTGCTGCGATTTTCTTTTATTTATATTTTTAGCAACCGTGCGTGAGTAGATTAATTAGTATAAAAGCCTAGGCGTGGCCCGCCTCGGCGCCTCAGATGAGGACGTCAAAAAAGCGTATCGCAAGCAGGCGCGCTGCGCTACCACCGCTTCATGGGGGAAACACCCATTACAACGAATTCAGATTCACGCCCTGCCTTAGCAACGCGGGTTTAATATCGCGGGTCCGGAGCCTTCATACCGCAGATGGAAACAGATCTGCAGATTAATGCTTTCAAAAGAGACATCCGTTGGTGACTTGCAATTTATAACTTAAAGTCCTAATATAGAATAGTGAACTATTAACTTTCAGCCCAGAACTGCATAAACACACCGACAAATATACATTACAAAATTGATTAATGTTGCAAAGAGGGTACATTTGGCGAAACAACGATTCTTAATATTAAAGGAAGCTCCCAACTTTGCTGTTTCTTTTTCAACTCTGCGTTTGTGCTTCTCCACACCAAGCACTCTTAAACTACTGCCTACCAGTATGGGTGACATGTGACTCCTACACTTTCACTCCTATGGCTTATGGGCAAAAAAACATTGTTGCACACGGCGCAGCCATCACTAAAAGCTTTTGAAGCATCTGCTGCAGCGTTTCTTTCCGCCGGCAATTACCAGGCCTCACAGAAATGTGTAGGAAACTTGTGTGATGAATTACCATCCTGGAAAGAGATCCGTGTTTTGTATAGTTGAGGTTGTGACCTCGGTGAAGTTAGTGCAGAGGGTTAATATGCCTGCTGCATAGAACATGTACGAAGTTGATTACAGAGTGCATAGGATGGGAACAGATCTGCAGATTAATGCTTTCAAAAGAGACATCCGTTGGTGACTTGCAATTTATAACTTAAAGTCCTAATATAGAATAGTGAGCTATTAACTTTCAGCCCTAACTGCGTAAACACACCGACAAATATACATTACACAATTGATTAATGTTGCAAAGAGGGTACATTTGGCGAAAAAACGATTCTTATTATTAAAGGAAGCTCCCAACTTTGCTGTTTCTTTTTCAATACAACTTACCGATTCGCAAGGAACGTAGGGCTCACGTCTGGCCAGCTGCAAAAGTGAGGGGGAAATGGCAGGAGGCACGCTGGCTGACACCTTTTATATCCCACCCATACGTTTTTACAAGGGTGACGGTAAATTAGTACATTACGTATGGTTTGAAATGTACGTATTTTGTGGGAATAAATACACAGCCAAGGGTGACGGTAAATTAGTACATTACGTATGGTTTGAAATGTACGTATTTTGTGGGAATAAATACACAGCCAAAAAAAAATTGAAAAAAGGGGAATAGAAATAAAAGAATTGCCGTCAGGGTTAAGGGAGGGGGCGCAGGGGGGCAGGGACGCGATAATATCGCTTGACAAGTTTTCCTTTAGCATTATTATTGCACAGCATTCAATGGTTTACTAAATTTAATAAAGCAAAAATATATTAATGTTTCTCTGTCAGCCGGAGCCCTTAGGTTTGATGTGGAATGGGGGTATGTGGGACAAGTGGATTTTACAGGACATGTAGATCTCAGTGGCATTTTGTCCCTTGGACAACTAGATTATTTGGAAAATTCCACACCCCTGTAAATAAAAGACCGGCATCGCGCCGGACGCCACACCCCCTCCTTGCAGCACTCTGCAAACGCGCCCCCTGGCCAGTTGTAAGTTGAGGAATTAATTCCCCTTCAATACTGAGGGTCCCTGAGGGCCAACTAGCCCAACAGGTATCTCCAGTATGCGCCAGGGAGCTGCGTTGCAGACAGGTGTTCTGAGGCCACGCCACTTTTTACACCTTCATGCAAAGCAGCTCTGTGGCACTTACTGGAGGTATCTAGTGGGCTAGTTTGACCCTAGGGAACCTTAGGATTCAAGGGGACTTAATCTCTCAACTCAGAACGCCCACAGGCCCTGTGGCGCGTTTTTAAGTTGGGGAAATAATTCCCTTTCAATCCTGAGGGACCCTGGGGTCCAACTAGCCCACCAGGTGCTTCCAGTAAGCACCACTGCTCTGCGCTGCAGAGAGGTGGTGCAGGCCATGCCACTTTTTACACCTCTCTGCAACGCAGCTCTGTGGCGCTTACTGGAGGTACCTAGTAGTCTAGTTGGACCCTAGGGACCCTCAGGATTCAAGGAGACTTAATCTCCCAACTTAAAACGGCTACATGGCGTGTTTACTCAGTGGGGAAGGGAGGGGACGGGGCATGAGGTGACGTGTTCAAACACGCCCTGTGGTGCATTTTAAGAGGTAGTTTTAATCCCCTGCCCTATTATATACTAGGGGCTTACAGAGGAGGTCATGCTAATCACAGGGGGACCCCAACACATAGTGTGCCCTAGTGTATGTAGGTGTTTTCACTGTATTCTGAGTGTCTTTTAACATAGCACTGGCTCTAGGACTGGTTAGTCAGACTAAGTTACCACCAGTATCTGTCTGAAAAAGTTGAGGGTACAGGATGATTTTGCAACAAGGCTTGTTTCTGCTCTTCTGTTTGTTCTTTCTGCATGTTATACTTCTTCCTGCACTTTTCTTCGTCTTTGAGGACTTCTGTTGCTTCTTTCTGCATTTCTTTTTTTTCTTTCTGTGCGTTTTTCCTTCTTTCTTCACATGTCCTATCTCTGTAGGCATAGCTAGAAATTAGCCTTTAAAAAACCTTTGAAATTCACTGAAAAAAACATAGGTTTCAGGCACGTTATAGCTAGGACTTACCATTCAAAAAACCTTAGAAATTCACTGAAAAAACCATAGGTTTCAGGGGCGTTATAGTTAGCTGGACTTTTCACTCATACAAAACCATAGAAATTCCCCCGTTATAGTTAGTTCAGCTAACTATAACTCGCGCGCCCGCAATGCACTGTTGATGACGTCACATATTACATCACTCATGACATCACTGATGACATCACTGATGACATCATCATTGTGATAGAGTGGCAGACCTCCTCTCCCCCCAATATAACCTTTGATACACACATTCAAAAATAGAAATTAAAATGTTCAAAACAATGGACATACCAATACTAGTTACAACAACCTATTCAGTAATTGTAAGATCCACATCCACATCCACTCATTCACCAACAGTCCTATACAGTCACTCATACATGTACTCACTCATCATATGTACTCATACACCTATACATCCTGTTACACAATGCCACTCATCCATAAAGTTACTCACACGCATAGTCACTCATGCTAATAAAGAATCAAACATCCGTTTACCTGCATATACAGTTATACACACACCACCACACTTACTTCTACAGAAACTTACACATACTTAGTCTTTTTAACAATCACTTATAGAAACACATACTTATTCATACAGGAACTCTTTCAATCTCTCACTCTCACATATACTCACTTATATACACCAATAGTCACATACACTAGTTTAAAACATATGTAGTTACTCATAGAGACACTATTGAGACAGTCATTCACTCACTAACACACCCATGCACACACTCATCCACCCATACAGTCCTGCACACATGCTGTCTTCAACACATACAAACAGTGAGTCACTCATTCATGCACCTATGCACTACGTAATACCCCCCACCGAACCATACAGACATCAGACACTTATACTGATACTCAAAAAACCAACTAATAACCTATATAGACACTCATGTAGCTACTCACCAACCCATGCAGCCACTTATACACAAAGTGAGAGACTGATACAGATATTTACATATTTAAACATTACTCAATAAGCCATGTATTCACTAAGATACACTTAATCAGTCAGTTATACAATCAATTTTTGAAAAACAAATCATCCATTTAGACACTTATATACCCATTTATTCTTCCATCGACCTTGCGAAATACATATATAAAAGATATGTAATTTTCAGAAAAACACACATTTACTGGATGATGTCATCAGTGATGTCATCAGTGATGTCATTTGAGATGTCATCAGTAATGTCATGAGTGATGTCACTGACCATGTCATGAGTGATGTAATATGTGACGTCATCAGCAGTGCATTGCGGGCGCGCGAGTTATCGTTAGCTGAACTAACTATAACGGGGGAATTTCTATGGTTTTGTACGAGTGAAAAGTCCAGCTAACTATAACACCCCTGAAACCTATGGTTTTTTCAGTGAATTTCTAAGGTTTTTTAAATGCTAATTCCTAGCTATAACGTGCCTGAAACCTATTTTATTTTCAGTGAATATATATATATATATATATATATATATATATATATATATATATATATATATATATCAAGTACGCAAGGTTGCCCAATGAGGAAATCACACACCACAGGCTTCCGCACAAAGTATCGTAGGCGGCTTCACAGGAGAGAGTGCAGCACGCACTTCAAGGCCAGACGCGTTTCGGGCTCCCTCGAGCCCTTGATCACTGGCAGGTAATGAGGCAGGCAGCGGTACTGAACGAACAATGCTTTATTGAATATAGAGTCCCGCCCATGTGGGCGTCAACAGGGGCATCATGGTCCTGGTAGTCCATCATATTATGCCCAAAGACTCGATAGTTCTCTTTACTAAGTGGCATACTCGCTGAATGACTCAATAATTCTCATCAAAGTGGAGTGCATGCTAACACTCCTCTCGTGTTGCCCAGTCTTTCCTACGTCGAAGGCACCTGTAGTCCACACGAGCGCTTCAGTTACCAGCGCCCAGGAACGCCCCAGCAGCGTCGGGATATCCTCGCGGCCGGACGAGCCGCTTTAACATCAAGTACGCAAGGTTGCCCAATGAGGAAATTACACACCACAGGCTTCCGCACAAAGTATCGTAGGCGGCTTCACAGGAGAGAGTGCAGCACGCACTTCAAGGCCATACGCGTTTCGGGCTCCCTCGAGCCCTTGATCACTGGCAGGTAATGAGGCAGGCAGCGGTACTGAACGAACAATGCTTTATTGAATATAGAGTCCCGCCCATGTGGGCGTCAACAGGGGCATCATGGTCCTGGTAGTCCATCATATTATGCCCAAAGACTCGATAGTTCTCTTTACCAAGTGGCATACTCGCTGAATGACTCAATAATTCTCATCAAAGTGGAGTGCATGCTAACACTCCTCTCGTGTTGCCCAGTCTTTCCTACGTCGAAGGCACCTGTAGTCCACACGAGCGCTTCAGTTACCAGCGCCCAGGAACGCCTCAGCAGCGTCGGGATATCCTCGCGGCCGGACGAGCCGCTTTAACATCAAGTACGCAAGGTTGCACAATGAGGAAATCACACACCACAGGCTTCCGCACAAAGTATCGTAGGCGGCTTCACAGGAGAGAGTGCAGCACGCACTTCAAGGCCATACGCGTTTCGGGCTCCCTCGAGCCCTTGATCACTGGCAGGTAATGAGGCAGGCAGCGGTACTGAACGAACAATGCTTTATTGAATATAGAGTCCCGCCCATGTGGGCGTCAACAGGGGCATCATGGTCCTGGTAGTCCATCATATTATGCCCAAAGACTCGATAGTTCTCTTTACCAAGTGGCATACTCGCTGAATGACTCAATAATTCTCATCAAAGTGGAGTGCATGCTAACACTCCTCTCGTGTTGCCCAGTCTTTCCTACGTCGAAGGCACCTGTAGTCCACACGAGTGCTTCAGTTACCAGCGCCCAGGAACGCCTCAGCAGCGTCGGGATATCCTCGCGGCCGGACGAGCCGCTTTAACATCAAGTACGCAAGGTTGCCCAATGAGGAAATCACACACCACAGGCTTCCGCACAAAGTATCGTAGGCGGCTTCACAGGAGAGAGTGCAGCACGCACTTCAAGGCCATACGCGTTTCGGGCTCCCTCGAGCCCTTGATCACTGGCAGGTAATGAGGCAGGCAGCGGTACTGAACGAACAATGCTTTATTGAATATAGAGTCCCGCCCATGTGGGCGTCAACAGGGGCATCATGGTCCTGGTAGTCCATCATATTATGCCCAAAGACTCGATAGTTCTCTTTACCAAGTGGCATACTCGCTGAATGACTCAATAATTCTCATCAAAGTGGAGTGCATGCTAACACTCCTCTCGTGTTGCCCAGTCTTTCCTACGTCGAAGGCACCTGTAGTCCACACGAGCGCTTCAGTTACCAGCGCCCAGGAACGCCTCAGCAGCGTCGGGATATCCTCGCGGCCGGACGAGCCGCTTCAACATCAAGTACGCAAGGTTGCCCAATGAGGAAATCACACACCACAGGCTTCCGCACAAAGTATCGTAGGCGGCTTCACAGGAGAGAGTGCAGCACGCACTTCAAGGCCATACGCGTTTCGGGCTCCCTCGAGCCCTTGATCACTGGCAGGTAATGAGGCAGGCAGCGGTACTGAACGAACAATGCTTTATTGAACATAGAGTCCCGCCCATGTGGGCGTCAACAGGGGCATCATGGTCCTGGTAGTCCATCATATTATGCCCAAAGACTCGATAGTTCTCTTTACCAAGTGGCATACTGGCTGAATGACTCAATAATTCTCATCAAAGTGGAGTGCATGCTAACACTCCTCTCGTGTTGCCCAGTCTTTCCTACGTCGAAGGCACCTGTAGTCCACACGAGCGCTTCAGTTACCAGCGCCCAGGAACGCCTCAGCAGCGTCGGGATATCCTCGCGGCCGGACGAGCCGCTTTAACATCAAGTACGCAAGGTTGCCCATTGAGGAAATCACACACCACCGGCTTCCGCACAAAGTATCGTAGGCGGCTTCACAGGAGAGAGTGCAGCACGCACTTCAAGGCCATACGCGTTTCGGGCTCCCTCGAGCCCTTGATCACTGGCAGGTAATGAGGCAGGCAGCGGTACTGAACGAACAATGCTTTATTGAATATAGAGTCCCACCCATGTGGGCGTCAACAGGGGCATCATGGTCCTGGTAGTCCATCATATTATGCCCAAAGACTCGATAGTTCTCTTTACCAAGTGGCATACTCGCTGAATGACTCAATAATTCTCATCAAAGTGGAGTGCATGCTAACACTCCTCTCGTGTTGCCCAGTCTTTCCTACGTCGAAGGCACCTGTAGTCCACACGAGCGCTTCAGTTACCAGCGCCCAGGAACGTATCAGCAGCGTCGGGATATCCTCGCGGCCGGACGAGCCGCTTTAACATCAAGTACGCAAGGTTGCCCAATGAGGAAATCACACACCACAGGCTTCCGCACAAAGTATCGTAGGCGGCTTCACAGGAGAGAGTGCAGCACGCACTTCAAGGCCATACGCGTTTCGGGCTCCCTCGAGTCCTTGATCACTGGCAGGTAATGAGGCAGGCAGCGGTACTGAACGAACAATGCTTTATTGAATATAGAGTCCCGCCCATGTGGGCGTCAACAGGGGCATCATGGTCCTGGTAGTCCATCATATTATGCCCAAAGACTTGATAGTTCTCTTTACCAAGTGGCATACTCGCTGAATGACTCAATAATTCTCATCAAAGTGGAGTGCATGCTAACACTCCTCTCGTGTTGCCCAGTCTTTCCTACGTCGAAGGCACCTATAGTCCACACGAGCGCTTCAGTTACCAGCGCCCAGGAACGCCTCAGCAGCGTCTGGATATCCTCGCGGCCGGACGAGCCGCTTTAACATCAAGTACGCAAGGTTGCCCAATGAGGAAATCACACACCACAGGCTTCCGCACAAAGTATCGTAGGCGGCTTCACAGGAGAGAGTGCAGCACGCACTTCAAGGCCATACGCGTTTCGGGCTCCCTCGAGCCCTTGATCACTGGCAGGTAATGAGGCAGGCAGCGGTACTGAACGAACAATGCTTTATTGAATATAGAGTCCCGCCCATGTGGGCGTCAACAGGGGCATCATGGTCCTGGTATTCCATCATATTATGCCCAAAGACTTGATAGTTCTCTTTACCAAGTGGCATACTCGCTGAATGACTCAATAATTCTCATCAAAGTGGAGTGCATGCTAACACTCCTCTCGTGTTGCCCAGTCTTTCCTACATCGAAGGCACCTGTAGTCCACACGAGCGCTTCAGTTACCAGCGCCCAGGAACGCCTCAGCAGCGTCGGGATATCCTCGCGGCCGGACGAGCCGCTTTAACATCAAGTACACAAGGTTGCCCAATGAGGAAATCACACACCACAGGCTTACCGCACAAAGTATCGTAGGCGGCTTCACAGGAGAGAGTGCAGCACGCACTTCAAGGCCATACGCGTTTCGGGCTCCCTCGAGCCCTTGATCACTGGCAGGTAATGAGGCAGGCAGCGGTACTGAACGAACAATGCTTTATTGAATATAGAGTCCCGCCCATGTGGGCGTCAACAGGGGCATCATGGTCCTGGTAGTCCATCATATTATGCCCAAAGACTCGATAGTTCTCTTTACCAAGTGGCATACTCGCTGAATGACTCAATAATTCTCATCAAAGTGGAGTGCATGCTAACACTCCTCTCGTGTTGCCCAGTCTTTCCTACGTCGAAGGCACCTGTAGTCCACACGAGCGCTTCAGTTACCAGCGCCCAGGAACGCCTCAGCAGCGTCGGGATATCCTCGCGGCCGGACGAGCCGCTTTAACATCAAGTACGCAAGGTTGCACAATGAGGAAATCACACACCACAGGCTTCCGCACAAAGTATCGTAGGCGGCTTCACAGGAGAGAGTGCAGCACGCACTTCAAGGCCATATGCGTTTCGGGCTCCCTTGAGCCCTTGATCACTGGCAGGTAATGAGGCAGGCAGCGGTACTGAACGAACAATGCTTTATTGAATATAGAGTCCCGCCCATGTGGGCGTCAACAGGGGCATCATGGTCCTGGTATTCCATCATATTATGCCCAAAGACTCGATAGTTCTCTTTACCAAGTGGCATACTCGCTGAATGACTCAATAATTCTCATCAAAGTGGAGTGCATGCTAACACTCCTCTCGTGTTGCCCAGTCTTTCCTACATCGAAGGCACCTGTAGTCTACACGAGCGCTTCAGTTACCAGCGCCCAGGAACGCCTCAGCAGCGTCGGGATATCCTCGCGGCCGGACGAGCCGCTTTAACATCAAGTACACAAGGTTGCCCAATGAGGAAATCACACACCACAGGCTTACCGCACAAAGTATCGTAGGCGGCTTCACAGGAGAGAGTGCAGCACGCACTTCAAGGCCATACGCGTTTCGGGCTCCCTCGAGCCCTTGATCACTGGCAGGTAATGAGGCAGGCAGCGGTACTGAACGAACAATGCTTTATTGAATATAGAGTCCCGCCCATGTGGGCGTCAACAGGGGCATCATGGTCCTGGTAGTCCATCATATTATGCCCAAAGACTCGATAGTTCTCTTTACCAAGTGGCATACTCGCTGAATGACTCAATAATTCTCATCAAAGTGGAGTGCATGCTAACACTCCTCTCGTGTTGCCCAGTCTTTCCTACGTCGAAGGCACCTGTAGTCCACACGAGCGCTTCAGTTACCAGCGCCCAGGAACGCCTCAGCAGCGTCGGGATATCCTATTCAGTTTACCACTTTTTAGATGTATATATTAGTACTTGTCTCTTTTCAATATATCACAGAAGACGAACAGATATTTGAATCAACGATAGTTAACCTTTTATCATGAACCACTATTGGTGCAAGAATTTATGTTTACAAGGTTTACATGTCACAATTGTCTCTAACAAATATTTGTTAGAACTTATCCCTGTTGATTTTTGATTATTTACATGATTAATCAGTGGAATGCTTTGAATATTCTTGTTCAGAACACCATACATTGTAATACTATTAATACGAACGATATATTTCACCATTCCAATATGGCCGCGATGTTAGTCACAGTGGATCAGCATTTACGCTGCTAATAACTTTCTTTTGTGTCAACTGTTTGGCTACTTATGGTTTCAAAACTTTATTGAAAATTGTGTGATCAAGACAGCCGTTGCTGTCGAAACGCGTTACCGATTAAACCTGTAACTTGGCGTTATCTCCTGAGTGTGCGTGTCATCTGTTCTACGAATTTGGGATATATATATATATATATATATATATTATATATATATATATATATATAATAACAAAAACATAGGATTGAGGTACATTATACTTACACATTTTCATTTAAAAAACCTTTGAAATTCACTGGAAAAACCATAGGTTTCAGGCACGTTATAGTTAGAAATTAACAATAAAAAACCATAGAATTTCACTGAAAAAACCATAGGTTTCAGGCACGTTATATTTAGAAATTAGTATTTTAGAAACCATAGAAATTAACTGAAAAAAACCATAGGTTTCAGGAACGTTATAGTTAGTTGGACATTTCACTTGAACAAAACCATAGAAATTCTGGCATTATAGTTAGTTCAGCTAGCTACAACTTGCGCCCCCGCAATGCACTGCTGATGACGTCATATATTACATAATTCATGACATGGTCAGTGACATCACTGATGACATCACTGATGATATCTCAAATGACATCACTGATGACATCACTGATGACATCATCCACGTGAAAATCTGATGCACCGCCTCACACCTGAATATAACCTTTGATACACCCACTCTAAAATACAGACTACCATTTTTGAAAAAATAGACACATCAATACCAGTTACTAAATACGCACTGACTGATTCCTAGGTCTATACACACATCCACTCATTCACCCATACAGTCACTCATGCATGCAGTCACTCATCAATACAACACTATCCTATGAACTCATACACCTATACAGACACTCACACAATGCCACATATCCAGAGTTACTCACACACTTAGTCAGTCATGCAAAGAGTCAATCATACTTCCATTTACTCACCTATGCAGTTATACAGACACAACCTCACTTATTCGTACAGATACTAACACATAATTACTCTCTTATAGAATCACTGATACAAATACACACTCATCCATGCAGCCAATGTCACAATTACTGACTCTCACATACAGTTCTTTATATACACCGTCACTCACATATACTGCCTTTTACATATGTACTTACTTGCACATGTACCACTGAGACATCCATTCACTCACCAACACACCCATACACACACTCACCTACCCATACAGCTGTATCCATATGCACTCTTGAACCCATACACCCAGTGAATCAACTACTCACACATCTATGCACAGAGTCAAACACCTCCCACCCACCCACACACACACTCAGGCAGCCATCCGAATGTTTAGGCAAGCAATCAATAACCCATATAGGCACTCATGCAGCTACTCACCAACCCAGGCAGCAGCTTACACAACAACAGACTGATACAGACTTTCACACAGTTTAGTCACTAACCCATGCATTCAGTAAGACACATTTAATCACTCACTTATACAGTCAGTCACGTACCTACTAAATCCTCCATACAGACACTTATACACCCACTCATTCCTCAATACTGCTTGGCATATATATAAAACAAAATTAAACTTTACAGAAACACACAGTCACTGGATGATGTCACCAGTGATGTCATCAGTGATGTCATTTGAAATGTCATCAGTGATGTCATCAGTGATGTCACTGACTATGTCATGAATGATGTAATACGTGACGTCATCAGCAGTGCATTGCGGGGGCGTGAGTTATAGTTAGCTGAACTAACTATAACACCGGAATTTCTAAGGTTTTGTACGAGTGGAATGTCCAATTAACTATAACGTTCCTGAAACCTATGTTTTTTTTGGTTAATTTCTATGGTTTTTTAAATGCTAATTTCTAACTATAACGTGCCCGAAACCTATGGTTTTTTGAGTGAATTACCTACTGGCGGTCGCCAGTAGGTAGTTATGGTTGGGACCTATCTTCCATAGGAAATCGGCAACATTCTATTCCCAATAACTTTGGCACCGATTGACGAATCTTCGCGAAATGTTTTAAACTTTTGCCCAGCTCTGGTCCACTCCTATCCTGAACGTCTCTGGATGATTTGTGTAGCGGGGGCCGAGAGAAAAGGGGGTCCCAAAACGTGTTTTCCCCATGCAATTTCCTATAGGCCCTTTAGCCGCAGCTACAGACCGAACTGCTGAACGGAATTACACCAAATTTGGCAGAAAGGTAGTCCTCAATTCAGACTCGTGCCTTTTGCTTAAATGGTGTAAATCCGTTCAGTAGTTACTGAGAAAATCAAAAATAAAATCACATATATATCTGGGCGGAGCCTAACCACCCATCTCATCGTGAGATCTAATTGGCTGTCAGCACTTCATCCAAGAAGTGTTGGCAGCCATCTTGGGACCAATATACATGATAGCACCTCATTAAAAAGCTTTGCAGTTAATAGAAGGTTTTAAGACTTTAGTTACATTATAAATCATTTGTTGATGGTACCATACTCATTTTAGGAATTGTGGCATGTTCTAAGGTAATTTTACCATGTGAAAAAGCCTTCTGCTGGGATATCATGAATCATGTTTGAGAGAAAACTATTTTCTCATGCTTCTCCCACAGAGGTTTGGAAGGTGATCTATAAACTAAACTGAGAGCATATTTTCTGTAAATCCACATTATCTTTCTCAGTCATGTGAGAATGAAGTCTGACATTCTCAGTAAAACATGTACATCCAACAAGGGCAGAGACTGTCAGTTGATTCCTTTGTGTTCTACTGCAGCTTCCCAGAGTGTTCCAAAGAACAACTAGAGCGCTAACAGTCCTACTTATGATAAACGATTGGCACACCTGAAGCCATCTTGATTGGAATAAAGTGGTAACTCTCAAAACATTTAATTTAAAAATGAACAAAATGAGGGGGTTCATTTTGCCATAGAAAGTATGATTAGTGCTGCAGAAAGAAGAATGAGGGCACATTTTGAGTGACTTCTCAAATCCTCTTCTATTTCATTAAAAAATTCTGACATGCAGACAGAAACATGCACTTTCAACACCAGCAGCAGACTTCCCTGGTGAGCAGTACCTTTACTACAGTGATCTAATGAGCAACTAGAGTGCTAACATTCAGAATTTATGGCAAATGTGTGACAAATCTGAATGCCTTCTTGATGGAATCAAATTAAAAAACTGAAAGCATTCCTACTGAGGAGACTGTAGTAAATGAGGAAATTAGGAAACTTCATAACAAATGACAAATAAGTCTCCCAAGATGGCCACCAGAGACAAAAGAGTCCAAATTTAGCACAAATATCACCCAGATGTAGCCCAAGTATAGCCCAATGACAGAATGTCCCAGAGTGTTCTAAAGAACAACTAGAGCGCTAACAGTATTACTTATGACAAAAGTGTAGCACACCTGAAGCCATCTTGATTGTAATAAAGTGGTAACACTTAAAACATTTAATTTGCAAAGGAACAAAATGAGTGATGTCACTGACCATGTCATGAGTGATGTAATATGTGACGTCATCAGCAGTGCATTGCGGGCGCGCGAGTTATAGTTAGCTGAACTAACTATAACGGGGGAATTTCAATGGTTTTGTACAAGTGAAAAGTCCAGCTAACGATAACACCCCTGAAACCTATGTTTTTTTCAGTGAATTTCTGAGGTTTTTTAAATGCTAATTCCTAACTATAATGTGCCTGAAACCTATGGTTTTTTCTGTGAATTTCAAAGGTTTTTTAAATGCTAATTTCTAACTATGCCTACAGAGATAGGACATGTGAAGAAAGAAGAAAAAATGCACAGAAAGAAAAAAAAGAAGTGCAGAAAGAAGCAACAGAAGTCCTCAAAGACGAAGAAAAGTGCAGGAAGAAGGATAACGTGCAGAAAGAACAAAAAGAAGAGCAGAAAGAAGCCTTGTTGCAAAATCATCCTGTACCCTCAACTTTTTCAGACGGATACTGGTGGTAACTGAGTCTGACTAACGAGTCCTAGAGCCAGTGCTATGTTAAAAGACACTTAGAATACAGTGAAAACACCTCCATACACTAGGGAACATTATGCGTTGGGGTCCCCCTGTGATTAGCATGACCTCCTCTGTAAGCCCCTAGTATATAATAGGGCAGGGGGATTAAAACTACCTCTTAAAACAGGCCACAGGGCGTTTTTGCACACGTTAACTCAGACCCCGTCCCCTCCCTTCACCACTGTGTAAACACGCCCTGTGTCCGTTTTTAGTTGGGAGATTAAGTTCATTTGAATCCTGAGGGTCCCTAGGGTCCAACTAGCCCACTAGGTACCTCCAGTAAGTGCCACAGAGCTGCGTTGCAGAGAGGTGTAAAAAGTGGCACGGCCTGGACCACCTCTCTGCAATGCAGCTCAGTGGCGCTTACTGGAAGCACTTGGTGGGCTAGTTAGCCCCCAGGGGCCCTCAGTATTGAAGGAAAATTATATCCCCAATTTAAAACGTGCCATAGTGTGTGTTTGCACACGTCACCTCAGGCACCGTCACCTCCCTTCACCACTGTGTAAACGCACCCTGTGGCTGTTCTAAGTTGAGAGATTAAGTCCCCTTGAATCCTAAGGGTCCCTAGGGTCAAACTAGACCACTAGGTACCTCCAGTAAGCGCCACAGAGCTGCGTTGCAGAGAGGTGTAAAAAGGGGCTTGGCCTCAGAACACCTGTCTGCAGCGCAGCTCCCTGGTGCATACCGGAGATGCCTGTTGGGCTAGTTGGCCCTCAGGGACCCTCAGTATTGAAGAGGAATTAATTCCCCAACGTACAACTCGCCAGGGGGCACGTTTGCAGAGTGCTGCAAGGAGGGGGCGTGGCCTCCGGCACGATGCCAGTCTTTTATTTATTTTAATTTTTTAAGAAGGGGGGCTGTGTGGTTCCCCTTCTTATTCTAATTTATTGGCCCTGATGACCCCATCCCCAGGGCCTGTCTCCTAATTATATTTTTTGACCCCAATCCCCAGGGCCGGACACTGTTTTTTATTATTTTTAAAAAATATATATTTATAGACACACCTAGGACATGCTGGACAAACCGTACGTACCTATCACCATGACGATTTGCGTGATATTCATTAAAAGGCGACTATGCATACAATGAATCCACGTGGAATGTATTTACACCACTAGTGAAGCTCTGACATGTCTGATGCCCTACCGTGCCTAATCCCGGTAGACACCCTTGTCGTTTATTTATACAAACATGGGTAGCTATTGACGGGCACATTTAATACACATGCACACCAAGCCATTCAAAGGGGATTCGACAAAAATTTGACCAAAACTATGCAAGAAACCCCCCTCACGGTTAATAAAACACACATCCACTGCCGGATGTGTAATACTTTTTATTTTACTCTCTGGAAAGGGGACGAACATCACTTGAGAGTCCCAGCGTGCTCCTGGCAGAGCCCAATGCGGTGTTACACCCACCATTGCCTGCTGAGTGCCACACACCTCTGTGTTGTATTCCACTAGCTAGTGCATATGCTATGACACTCTCTAGCCCATGTGCACTGTAACACCACCCCGTGAATATGTCATGCCACACTTGTCTTCACACGGGTTATATTGCCCCATCTAACGTGCCTTCCTCGATGCCTATGTTATAACGCACAGTGCTATGCCATACATATTACAATCTGGGATCCATATCTTTGTCACAGTGCATATGCAACGTTACACTCCCCAGCACATATTTTATATTACAACTTTAGAGACTAGTTAGGTTACACAACACTGCCCTGTGCATATTACACACCAAGCCGCATATCGCATAGCACGCGCTAGTGCCTGTGCTATCTCGCGCTCTCCAATGAATCTGTCATTGCGCACAATGTATTGCATATTATATTTCACCCCCGGTTCATCTTATATCACACTTTTTGGTGCATAGTTTATACCATACACTATATCTAGTTTTCATTTTCAATCGTGCTCTCAGGACTATGTTCTATATAACACTGTGTTCACCTACCCTTTTCACGGGCATTACATTTTGCGATAGGGGGTGGAGGGTCAGGGGGTGTTTCTGCCAAGTGAGCCCGGAGTCACCATCACAAACGTCCTCTTCTTCCTGAATAAAAGTGAGATTATGCTGCATACTTGTTCATATTTTAAGTAGTTCGCACAGACACACGTTTTAAAAACAATAAAGTTCCTAATACCCGCCTTCTCTGAACAGTTAGCTTGCTGCCCCATCCCCCTCCTCCCTATCCTCTGTTGTGTGAATCCATGGACTAGCCTCCTCCCTCCTGCCATGCATGGTCTGATGTGCTGCCACTGCCCTCAATTTAGTATGATGTACCAGTCCACTCCTCCTGCCCTCCATTGCCCAATTCTATGCACCTTCATTGACCTCCTGCTTAAACTCTGTGCTTAGCTTGCTGCCCCTATTCTCCTTCCCCCTGCCCTCCGATGTCTTTGTGTATGCTCCTGCTCCATCCTTTTTGCCCACCATGTTCCATGGACCTGCCACTCCTATCTACTCTGAGTGTTCTGTTGAGCTGCCACTCCCCTCCCACCTGCCTAGCATTGTCAGATGACTGTAACCTGTCTCTGCCACCTCCACCCTGCCTGTCCACATGCCATGCCCCTATCCTCTTCCTCCTGTCCTACATGGTCCATTGTACTGCCACACCCTTCTGCCCTCCCTGGTCTGTTGTGCTGCAACTGCTCCTCCTGCCTGCCCCGTGCGGTCTGTTGTGAGGCCCCTTCCCCTGAACTTTCTTGTCTGTGCACAGGTCCTGACCCTCCCTTCTATCCTCCATTGTCCTTTGTGCATGCCCCTGCACCCTCCTTCTTTCCCATCATAGCCATTGTGCTACCACTAACCCTCCCACTTGCCATGCATGGTCTTCTGTGCTGCCATGGCCCCTCCCACCTTCCCTGTGTGGTCAGTTAGCTGCCCCTGAACCCCTCCCACCTTCCCTCCATGGTCTGTGTGTATACCATCACAGTCTCACTGTTGCTCTTCATGGTGTGTCTTGCTTCTAGTGCCCATCCTGCCTGACCTCCATGGCTATCTTGCTGCTCCTGCCCTGCCCCCTTGCCCCCAGCCCTCTGTTTACATGTGCAGACCCCTACTCCCTCCCTCCTGGCTTGTCTGTTCCATTGTAATGCCCCTGATCCATCCCTCCTGCCCTTTATGGTCTGTTATGCTGCAGCTTTCTCTCCTGTCTGTCCATTATGGTCAGCTAGCTACCATTGCCTCTTGCCCCTCTGTTCTCTGTTGTCCATGTGCATGGTCCTGTCCCCTCCCTCTTGCTTTCTATGGATTGTTGTGCTGCACTCCCGTCCCGCATGCCCTGTGTGGTGTATTGTGCTGCTGCAAACCCTGATGCCTGCCCTGCAGGGTCAGTTTGGTGCACCTCTCCATGTCCCCCCTGTCCTCTGTTATCCAAGTCCATGTCCCTACCCCATTTCCTTCCATGATCCAATGTACCATACTTGCGAACATTTTGAACTTGGTAAGAGGGAGATTTTGAAAAAAAACTGGGGTATTGATTTTCCCCCTTGAGTTACATTGAAAAAGAGGAGATTGTAGACAGGAGACAGATAACATAAAGCCCATTTGAGCTTAAAAACATTGGACGTTTCCTGGCTGAATCGGGTTTGTTGGCATGTATGGTTGTACTACCATTGCCTCTTCCTTCTGCCCACAATGGTCTATTACATTGCCACAGCCTCTCTTGCAAGTCCTGTATTGTTAGTTTGTTGCCCCTGTCCCCCTTTCCACTGCCCTCAATAGTCTGTTGTGCTGCCACGGCCCTTCCTGCCTGCTCAGTGTGGTTAAATTGTTGCCTTTGCACCCTCCTACCTGCCTTCAATTTTCAGAGTCCGTGCCCCTGGCCTCTGCCTCTCAACAGTATCCTAATGAACAACTAGATTTCTAACATTCTATATTTATTACAAAAGTGTGGAACGCCTGACGTCATCTTGATGTAATCAAAACTGTAATACCTAGAGCATTTCCTTTAGAAATTACATAAATGAGAGGGTCTTATTGGCATCAAAATTATGGTTAGTGCTCTAAAAGACTAAAATAAGGACATATTTTCTGAGTTTTCAAATAGCGAGAAAGCACTTTTAAATTATTTGTTACCTTTATGTTTTTTTATCCAGTTGACCACTTGATTAAATGTTGCACTTAGGGGAGAGGATGTGGTGTTACTTCCAGAACTGCAGACTTTGCAACTGGGGAACCAGGTTGGAGTTTCTGCTTCAGCTCGACATTCTGTGATTCTGGTCAAATCACTTAGTCTCCCAATGTCTACAACCAAAATGAATTTGTTCTTGTGTGATGTAACCAATGCTCATGTAAAGCACTCCAATACCTGACAAGTCTGCACTATATAACACTGGAAAAACACAAAATAATAAGTGTTTTGCACACTTCTGTCTTTGGGCTACATCTGGGTGATTTTGGGCTACATTTGGGCTCTTTTGTCTCCGGTGGCCATCTTGGGAGATTTATTTGTTATGAAGTTTCCTAATTTCCTCATGTACTGCAGTCTCCTCAGTAGGAAATGCTTTCAGTTTTTTACTTTGATTCCATCATAAAGGTATTCAGATGTCACACATTTGCCATAAATTCTGAATGTTAGCACTCTAGTTGCTCATTATATCACTGTAGTAAAACTACTGTTTACCATGGAAGTCTGCTCCTGGTATTAAAAGTGCATGTTTCAGTCTGCATGTCAGAATTTTTTAATGAAATAGAAGAGGATTTGAGAAGTCACTCAAAATGTGCCCTCATTTTCTTTCTTCAGCATTAATCATAATTTCTACGGCAAAATGAACCCCCTCATTTTGTTCCTTTTTAAATTAAATGTTTTAAGTGTTACCAGTTTATTCCAATCAAGATGGTTTCAGGTGTGCCATACTTTTGTCATAATGAAGACAGTAAGCGTTCTAGTTGTTTTTAAGAACACTCTGGGACATTCTGTCATTGGGCTATACTTGGGCTACATCTGGGTGATATTTGGGATACATTTGGGCTCTTTTGTCTCTGGTGGCCATCTTGGCAGACTTATTTGTTATGAAGTTTCCTAATTTCCTCATTTACTGCAGTCTCCTCAGTAGGAAATACTCTCAGTTTTTTACTTTGATTCCAAAGGCATTCAGATGTGTCACACATTTGCCATAAATTCAGAATGTTAGCACTCTTTTTGCTCATTAGATCACTGTAGTAAAGCTACTGCTCACCAGGGAAAACTGCTGCTGGTATTGAAAGTGCATGTTTCAGTCTGCATGTCAGAATGTTTTAATGAAATAGAAGAGGGTAGTAGAGAGTGAGTAGTAGAGTGAGAAGTGGAGAGTAGTAGAGAGTGAGCTGTAGAGTGAGTACTAGAGAGTAGTAGAGAGCAAGTAGCAGAGAGAGTGTAGTAGAGAGTGAGTAGTAGAGAGTAGTAGAAAGTGAGTAGTAGAGAGATTAGTAGAGAGTGAGAAGTAGAGAGAGTAAGAGAGAGTAGAAGAGAAGTAGAGAGTGAGTAGTAGAGTGAGTAGTAGAAAGTAGTTGAGAGCGAGTAGTAGAGAGTGAGTTGTGGAGAGTGAGCAGTAGAGAGTAGTAGAGAGTGAGTACTAGAGAGTGAGTAGTAGATAGTGAGTAGTAGAGAGTAGTAGAGAGTGAGTAGTAGAGAGAGAGTAGTAGAGAGTGAGTAGTAGAGAGTAATAGAGAGTGAGTAGTAGAGAGAGAGTAGTAGCGAGTGAGTAGTAGAGTAGTAGAGAGTGAGTGGAAGAGATTAGTAGAGAGTAATAGAGTGAGTAGTAGAGAATAGTAGAGAGTGAGTAGTAGAGAGAGCAGTAGAGAATAGTAGAGTAGTAGAGAGTGAGTAGTAGAGAGTGAGTAGTAGAGAGAGTAGTAGAGAGTAGTAGAGTAGTAGAGAGTAAGTAGTAGAGATTGAGTAGTAGAGATTAGTAGAGAGCGAGTAGTAGAGAGTGAGTAGTGGAGAGTGAGTAGTAGAGAATAGTAAAGAGTGAGTAGTAGAGAGTGAGTAGTAGAGAGTGAGTAGTAAAGTGAATAGTAGAGAGTGAGTGGTAGAGAGAGAGTAGTAGAGAGTGTGTAATAGAGAGTAGTAGAGTGAGTAGTAGAGAGAGAGTAGTAGAGAGAGAGTAGTAGAGAGTGAGAAGTAGAGTAGTAGAGAGTGAGTGGTAGAGAGTAGTAGAGAGTAGTAGAGTGAGTAGTAGAGAGTGAGTAGTAGAGAGTGAATAGTAGAGAGTAGTAGAGAGAGAGTAGTAGAGAGTAGTAGAGAGTGAGTAGTAGGGAGTGAGTAGTAGCGAGTGAGTAGTAGAGAGTGAGTAGTAGAGAGTAGTAGAGAGCAGTAGAGTAGTAGAGAGTGAGTAGTAGAGAGAGAGTAGTAGAGAGTGAGTAGTAGAGTAGTAGAGAGTGAGTGGTAGAGAGTAGTAGAGAGTAGTAGAGTGAGTAGTAGAGAGTAGTAGACAGCGAGTAGTAGAGAGTGAGTAGTGGAGAGTGAGTAGTAGAGAGTAGTAAAGAGTGAGTAGTAGAGAGTGAGTAGTAGAGAGTGAGTAGTAAAGTGAATAGTAGAGAGAGAGTAGTAGAGAGAGAGTAGTAGAGAGTGAGTGGTAGAGAGTAGTAGAGAGTGGTAGAGTGAGTAGTAGAGAGTGAGTAGTAGAGAGTGAATAGTAGAGAGTAGTAGTAGAGAGAGAGTAGTAGAGAGTAGTAGAGAGTGAGTAGTAGAGAGTGAGTAGTAGCGAGTGAGTAGTAGAGAGTGAGTAGTAGAGAGTGAGTAGTAGAGAGTGAGTAGTAGAGAGTAGTAGAGAGCAGTAGAGTAGTAGAGAGTGAGTAGTAGAGAGAGAGTAGTAGAGAGTGAGTAGTAGAGTAGTAGAGAGTGAGTGATAGAGAGTAGTAGAGAGTAGTAGAGTGAGTAGTAGAGATTAGTAGAGAGCGAGTAGTAGAGAGTGAGTAGTGGAGAGTGAGTAGTAGAGAGTAGTAAAGAGTGAGTAGTAGAGAGTGAGTAGTAGAGAGTGAGTAGTAAAGTGAATAGTAGAGAGTGAGTACTAGAGAGAGAGTAGTAGAGAGTGAGTGATAGAGAGTAGTAGAGCTCTCCTGACCTGGTTCTATGGCTCTAAATCAGCTTTGCTGACCTGGTTCTCTGGCTCTAGAGCAGCTCTGCTGACCTGGTTCTCTGGCTCTAGAGCAGCTCTGCTGACCTGGTTCTCTCCCTCTAAATCAGCTCTACTGACCTAGTTCTCTGGCTCTAAAGCAGTTCTGCTGACCTGGTTCTCTCCCTCTAAAGCAGCTCTGCTGACCTGGTTTCTCTGGCTCTACAGCAGCTCTGCTGACCTGGTTCTCGGTCTCTAGAGCAGCTCTGCTGACCTGGGTCTCTGGCTCTAGAGCAGCTCTGCTGACCGGGGTCTCTGGTTCTAGAGCAGCTCTGCTGACCTGATTCTTAGGCTCTAGAGCAGCTCTGCTGACATGGTTCTCTGGCTCTACAACGGCTCTGCTGACCTGGTTTCTCTGGCTCTACAGCAGCTCTGCTGACCTGGTTCTCTGCACTCACGATGCACGCACCCGACTTCGCGAAAATATATTTAAGAAATAATATAAGTTTATTATAAGTACAAATATATTATTTTTATGAATATCTTAGATAATCTCTTGCCCTAATATGTATATTAAAGACACATACATATCATTTTGGAACATACATTTTTTTTGCGGGAGTCGCGCACCCAGCGCGCCCCAACACGTATAGGACGTCGAGCGGGACCCGCAACTGCGCAACCATCTCGTACCGTAATGCGCATGTGTCCCGAATGCGTGGGAGCAGGAGTTGCGGACTGGTCACATACCAATCGCACACATCACGTAATATTATATGTATATGATGTAACTGAAAAACACGCAGCCGTCGCACACCGTACGAGGATCTTTCACGACTTTTCTAAAATGGTGGCTAGAATGCGCGCACCCACGTGATGTGTATGCTTTGAGGGCGCAACTCCGAAAAAAATATTGAATTTTTCTTTTTAAAGAAAATAATAAAAATATATTAAAATAAAAAATGAAAACAAGAAAAGTAATCAATATTTCAGTTTGAATTTTTCAGAAAAATATATAATGTCATTTAATGAATACATTTTTTATAAATAAACAGTTAAGAAACTGTAGAAAATCAGTACAAAAAATAGGTATAACGACTATCACACTTAAAAATTAGCATTCACAGAAAAAAGCTTAGGTTTCAGAGACGTTATAGTTAGAAATTAGCATTTAAAAAACCTTAGAAATTCACAGAAAAAACCATAGGTTTCAGTGGTGTTATAGTTAGAGGCCATTTCACTCGTACAAAACCATAGAAATTCCTCCGTTATAGTTAGTTCTGCTAACTATAACTCGCACGCCCGCAATGCACTGCTGATGATGTCACATATTGCATCATTCATGACATGGTCAGTGACATCACTGATGACATCACTGATGACATCTGAAATGACATCACTGATGACATCATCCACATGACAATCTGATACACCTCATCATACACTAGTATAACCTTTCATCACTCACTATAAAATAAATTGTACCATATTTGAAACCATTGACACACCAATACCATTTACTATATACCGACTCACTGATTCCTAAGTCTACACACACCACTACCCATTCAACAACAGAATCATTTATACATGCAGTCACAAATTAATAGAACACTATCAAATGCACTTATACTCATATATAGACATTGCCACATCAGCAGTCATCTTAGTCGGTTATGCAGTCATCCTACTCACTCATGAAAAAAATTAATCACACTTACATTTACTCACTTACACAATTATCCAACAACACCTCATTTATTCAAACACATAGTAACTCATAGTTAATATGTTAAAAAATCACCATTACAATTATAAACTCATTCATATAGTTACTCTCACAATCACTGACTCTTACACATACTTATTTATATACACCAACTCTCACATACAATGCCTTTTATTTTTTTACTTTGTTGAAGATGTACAACTAAAACATATATTCACTCACCAACACACAAATAAATACACTCATTCACCCAAACAACTGTTTCCACATGCACTCTTAAACCTATACACCTAGTCAATCAACCATTCACACATCTATGCATAGAGTTACACACACACCATCCAACCACACACAAACTCAGTGTCCCATACAAATACTCACCCAACTAATCAATAACTAATATACACACTCATGCAGTTAGTGACCAACTGATGCAGCATGTTACAACAACAGAGACAGTGATGCACACATTCACATAGTTTAGTTACTAATCCATGTATTAAGTGAGACACTTTTAATTACTCACTTAAACAGACAGTCAGACAGCTACTAAATCCTCCATCCAGACAGTTATATATCCACTCAGTCTTCAATACAGATTGGTATATATATATATATAATACATATTTAAATTTCAAACTAAACCACATTCACTGGATGATGTCATCAGTGATGTCATTTGAGATGTCATCAGTGACGTCATCAGTGATGTCACTGACCATGTCATAAATGATGCAATATGTGACATCATCAGCAGTGCATTGCGGGCGCGCGAGTTATAGTTAGCAGAACTAACTATAACGGAGGAATTTCAATGGTTTTGTAAGAGTGAAATGGCCAGCTAACTATAACACCCCTGAAACCTATGTTTTTTTCTGTGAATATATATATAAATATTCACATGTGCCACCAGTAAGGAGTCTATCGTTTTCTTAGATCTAGAACTGTACATAGAGAATGATAAAGTACAATCTAGAACTTTTAGAAAACATACATCTGGTAATGCTATCCTCCACGCCAGCGGTTTTCATCCAACCAACCTTATAGAAAGCATTCCATATGCGGAATGCCTGAGGATGAAACGCAACTGTAGCACTCAGGACAATCTCAAAAATTCTACTGATGGTCTCTTCACAACACTTGAGAACAGAGGATACAAGACTAAAACGCTGACAATGGTGGAACAGAAATGTGATAAAATCAAAAGAGAGGATCTGATTTTCAAAGAAAAGAAACAACACACACAGAAAGGAATAGACAACACTCCTAGACTAACCACAGGATATAACTCTTACCACAATAACTTAAGAAAGATACTAAACAGACACTGGCCCTTAGTGCGTAGTGACCCTATGATAGGTCCCACGTGTACTAAGTTTCCAAAACTAACTTTCAGGAGAGCTAAAAGTATGCAGCGAGAACTAGTCTGCAACGCACCAGCACATAACAAAGAAGGAAATTGGCTTAAACCTCAGAGAGGTTTTCAGAAGTGCTCAAAGTGTAAGGCCTGCAAACGCGGGATAAACTACTAGAACAATCCATCTTCCCCTTAGAAAAACCCCTTTCGAATTCCGGGGATGCTATTCATGTAAGATGGATTTCGCCATATATGTTCTTCGCTGCACTTGCGACAAGATGTATGTGGGTAGCACTATACACCCGTACATGTCCGTATACTACAGCACCTAAAAGCCATCGCTAATGATGACCCAGAGTATCCCGTAGCGAGACATATAAACACACACCATGGGGGAAAAGCAGAGGAACTGTCCTACTTTGTGATCGACAGAATTGCTAAAAATATAAGGGGGGAACAGAAAATTGTCCCTCAGGAGACTAGAATCCAGGTATATCATACTATTGGACTGTAAAGTCCCTAATGGGATGAACGCTGACGAGGCATTGAACGTACACCTTTAACTGAACTAACAAGCCATTTGAGATGTCATCAGTGATGTCATGAGTGATGTCACTGACCATGTCATGAGTGATGTAATATGTGACGTCATCAGCAGTGCATTGCGGGCGCGGGAGTTATAGTTAGCTGAACTAACTATAACGGGGGAATTTCAATGGTTTTGTACGAGTGAAAAGTCCAGCTAACTATAACGCCCCTGAAACCTATGGTTTTTTCAGTGAATTTCAAAGGTTTTTTTAATGCTAATTTCTAACTATGCCTATAGAGATAGGACATGTGAAGAAAGAAGAAAAAACGCACAGAAAGAAAAAAAAGAAATGCAGAAAGAAGCAACAGAAGTCCTCAAAGACGAAGAAAAGTGCAGGAAGAAGGATAACATGCAGAAAGAACAAACAGAAGAGCAGAAAGAAGCCTTGTTGCAAAATCATCCTTTACCCTCAACTTTTTCAGACGGATACTGGTGGTAACTCAGTCTGACTAACCACTCCTAGAGCCAGTGCTATGTTAAAAGACACTCAGAATACAGTGAAAACACCTACATACACTAGGGAACACTATGCGTTGGGGTCCCCCTGTGATCAGCATGACCTCCTCTGTAAGCCCCTAGTATATAATAGGGCAGGGGATTAAAACTACCTCTTAAAACGCGCCACAGGGCGTGTTTGCAGACGTCACCTCAGGCCCCATCCCCTCACTTCCCCACTGTGTAAACACGCCCTGTGGCCGTTTTAAGTTGGGAGATTAAGTCCCCTTGAATCCTGAGGGTCCCTAGGGTCCAACTAGACCACTAGGTACCTCCAGTAAGCGCCACAGAGCTGCGTTGCAGAGAGATGTAAAAAGGGGCACAGCCTAGACCACCTCTCTGCAACGCAGTGGAGTGGTGCTTACTGGAAGCACCTGGTGGGCTAGTTGGCCCCAAGGGTCCCTCAGGATTGAAGGGGAATTATTTCCCCAACTTAAAACGCGCCACAGGGCTTGTTTGCACACTTTAACTCAGGCCCCGTCCCCTCCCTTCAGCACTGTGTAAACACGCCCTGTGGGCGTTTTTAGTTGGGAGATTAAGTTTATTTGCATCCTGAGGGTCCCTAGGGTCCAACTAGACCACTAGGTACCTCCAGTATGCGCCACAGAGCTGCGTTGCAGAGAGGTGTAAAAAGTGGCACAGCCTGGACCACCTCTCTGCAACGCAGCTCAGTGTTGCTTACTGGAAGCACCTGGTGGGCTAGTTAGCCCCCAGGGGCCCTCAGGATTGAAGGGGAATTATTTCCCCAACTTAAAACGCGCCACAGGGCTTGTTTGCACACGTTAACTCAGGCCTTGTCCCCTCCCTTCACCACTGTGTAAACAAGCCCTTTGGCTGTTTTTAGTTGGGAGATTAAGTTAATTTGAATCCTGAGGGTCCCTGGGTCCAACTAGCCCACTAGGTACCTCCAGTATGCGCCACAGAGCTGCGTTGCAGAGAGGTGTAAAAAGTGGCACGGCCTGGACCACCTCTCTGCAACGCAGCTCAGTGGCGCTTACTGGAAGCACCTGGTGGGCTCGTTAGTCCCCAGGGGCCCTCAGGATTGAAGGGGAATTATTTCCCCAACTTAAAACGCGCCATAGGGCGTGTTTTCACATGTCACCTCAGGCCCCGTCCCCTTCCTTCCCCACTGTGTAAACATGCCCTGTGGCCGTTTTTTAAGATGGGAGATTAAGTCCCCTTGAATCCTGAGGATCCCTAGGGGCAAAATAGCCCACTAGGTACGTCCAGTAAGCGCCATTGCAGAGAGGTGTAAAAAGGGGCACGGCCTGCACCACCTCACTGCAACGCAGAGCAGTGGCACTTACTGGAAGCACCTGGTGGGCTAGTTGGCCCCCAGAGTCCCTCAGGATTGAACCGGAACTATTTCCCCAACTTAAAACGCACCACAGGGCGTGTTTGCACACGTCACCTCAGGCCCCATCCCCTCCCTTCACCACTGTGTAAACGCGCCCTGTGGCCGTTCTAAGTTGAGAGATTAAGTCCCCTTGAATCCTAAGGGTCCCTAGGGTCAAACTAGCCCACTAGGTACCTCCAGTAAGCGCCACAGAGCTGTGTTGCATAGAGGTGTAAAAAGGGGCGTGGCCTCAGAACACCTGCCTGCAACGCAGCTCCCTGGCGCACACTGGAGATACCTGTTGGGCTCGTTGGCCCTCAGGGACCCTCAGTATTGCAGGGGAATTAATTCCCCAACTTACAACTGGCCAGGGGGCGCGTTTGCAGAGTGCTGCAAGGAGGGGGTGTGGCCTCCAGCGCGCTGCCTGTCTTTTATTTATTTTAGTTTTTTTAAGAAGGAGGGCTGTGTGGCCCCCCTTCTTTTTCTAATTTACTGGCCCTGGGGACCCCATCCCCCAGGGCCTGCACCCTAATTTTTTTTGTTGCAAAAAATTAATTTGGCCCTCCCAAGGCCTTAATCGGCCCCGGGGACCCCAACCCCCGGGTCACGGCCTTTTTTTAATTTAAATTCTTTAGGAGGGGGCTGCGTTGCCCCCCTTCTCAGGCCACTTCTGGCTCCGGGGACCCCATCCCCCGGGGCCAGCCTTTGTTTTTTATTATTTTAAAAATATATATATTTATAGAAACACCTAGGACATGCTGGACAAACCGTATGTACCTATCACCATGACGATTTGCGTGATATTCATTAAAAGGTGACTATGCATAAATGAATCCACATGGAATGTATTTACACCGCTAGTGAAGCTCTGACGTGTCTGACGCCCTACCGTGCCTAATCCCGGCGCCCCCGCTGGTGGGTACTCTCCAAGTAGACACCCTTGTCATTTATTTATACAAATATGGGTAGCTATTGACGGGCACATTTAATATACACGCACACCAAGCCATTCAAAGGGGATTCGACAAAAATTCGACCAAACTATGCAAGAAACCCCCTCACGGTTAATAAAAAACACATCCACCGCCGGATGTGTAATACTTTTTATTTTACTCTCTGGAAAGGAGACGAACCTCACTTGAGAGTCACAGCGTGCTCCTGGCTGAGCCCAAAGCTGTTTTACACCCACTAGTGCCCGCCGAGTGCCACACACCTCTGTGTTGTATTCCACCAGCTAGTGCGTATGCTATGACACTCTCTAGCCCATGTGCACTGTAACACCACCCCGTGAATATGTCATGCCACACTTGCCTTCGCACGGGTTATATTGTCCCATCTAACGTGCCTTCCTCGATGTGAATGTTATAATGCACAGCGCTATGCCATACATATTACAATCTGGGATCCATATCTTTGTCACAGTGCATATGCAACGTTACACTCCCCAGCACATATTTTATATTACAACTTTAGAGACTAGTTATGTTACACAACACTGCCCTGTGCATATTACACTCCAAGGCGCATATCGCATAGCACGCGCTAGTGCCTGTGCTATCTCGCGCTCTCCAATGAATCTGTCATTGCGCACAATGTATTGCACATTATATTTCACGCCCCGGTTCATCTTAAATCACACTTTTTGGTGCATAGTTTATACCATATACTACATCTAGTTTTCATTTTCAATCGTGCTCTCAGGACTATGTTCTATATAACACTGTGTCCACCTACCCTTTTCACAGGCACTGCATTTTGCGATGGGGTGGAGGGTCAGGGGGTGTTTCTGCCAAGTGAGCCCGGAGTCACAGTCACAAACGTCCTCTTCTTCCTGAATAAAAGTGAAATTATGCTGCATACTTGTTCATATTTTAAGTAGTTCGCACAGACACACATTTTAAAAACAATAAAGTTCCTAATACCCACCTTCTCTGAACAGTTAGCTTGCTGCCCCATCCACCTCCTCCCTATCCTCTGTTGTCTGAATCCATGGACTAGCCTCCTCCCTCCTGCCATGCATGGTCTGATGTGCTGCCACTGCCCTCCATTTAGCATGATGTACCAGTCCACTCCTCCTGCCCTCCATTGCCCAATTCTATGGCCCATCATTGACCTCCTGCTTAGCCTCTGTGCTTAGCTGGCTGCCCCTATTCTCCTTCCCCCTGCCCTTTGATGTCTTTGTGCATGCCCCTGCTCCATCCTTTTTGCCCACTATGTTCCATGGACCTGCCACTCCTATCTACTCTGAGTGTTCTGTTGAGCTGCCACTCCCCTCCCACCTGCCTAGCATTGTCAGATGACTGTAACCTGTCCCTGCCACCTCCACCCTGCCTGTCCACATGCCATGCCCCTATCCCCTTCCTCCTGTCCTCCATGGTCCATTTCACTGCCATACCCTTCTGCCCTCCCTGGTCTGTTGTGCTGCAACTTCTCCTCCTGCCTGCCCCGTGCGGTCTGTTGTGAGGCCCCTTCCCCTGAACTCTCTTGTCTGTGCCCAGGTCCTGACCCTCCCTTCTATACTCCATGGTCCTTTGTGCATGCCCCTGCACCCTCCTTCTTGCCCATCATAGCCATTGTGCTGCCACTAACCCTCCTGCTTGCCATGCATGGTCTTCTGTGCTGCCATGGCCCCTCCCACCTTCCCTGTGTGGTCAGCTAGCTGCCCCTGACCCCCTCCCACCTTCCCTCCATGCTCTGTGTGTATGCCACCATAGTCTCTTTGTTGCTCTCCATGGTGTGTCTTGTTTCTAGTGCCCATCCTGCCTGACCTCCATGGTCATCTTGCTGCTCCTGCCCTGCCACCTTGCCCCCAGCCCTCTGTTTCCATGTGCAGACCCCCTATTCCCTCCCTCCTGGTTTGTCTGTTCCATTGTAATGCCCCTGATCCGTCCCTCCTGCCCTTTATGGTCTGTTATGCTGCAGCTGTCTCTCCTGTCTATCCATTATGGTCAGCTAGCTACCATTGCCTCTTTCCCATCTGTTCTCTGTTGTCCATGTGCAGGGTCCTGTCCCCTCCCTATTGCTTTCTATGGATTGTTGTGCTGCACTCCCGTCCCGCATGCGCTGTGTGGTGTATTGTGCTGCTGCAAACCCTGATGCCTGCCCTGTAGGGTCAGTTTGGTGCACCTCTCCATGTCCCTCCTGTCCTCTGTTATCCGAGTCCATGTCCCTACCCCAATTCCTCCTGCCTACCATGATTCAATGTACCATACTTGCGAACATTTTGAACTTGGTAAGAGAGAGATTTTGAAAAAAAACTGGGGTATTGATTTTCCCCTTTGAGTTACATTGAAAAAGAGGAGATTGTAGACAGGAGACAGATCAAATAAAGCCCATTTGAGCTTAAAAACATTGGATGTTTCCTGGCTGAAACGGATCTGTTGGCATGTATGGTTGTACTACCACTGCCTCTTCCTTCTGCCCACAATGGTCTATTATATTGCCACAGCCTCTCTTGCCAGTCCTGTATTGTTGGTTTGTTGCCCCTGCCCCCCTTTCCACTGCCCTCCATAGTCTGTTGTGCTGCCACTGCCCTTCCTGCCTGCCCAGTGTGGTCAAATTGTTGCCTCTGCACTCTCCTACCTGACTTCAATTTTCAGAGTCTGTGCCCCTGGCCTCTGCCTCTCATCAGTATCCCAATGAACAACTAGATTGCTAACATTCTATATTTATTACAAAAAGTGTGGAACGCCTGACGTCATCTTGATGTAATCAAAACTGTAATACCTAGAGTATTTCCTTTAGAAATTACATATATGAGAGGGTCTTATTTGCATCAAAATTATGGTTAGTGCTCTAAAAAACTAAAATGAGGACATATTTTCTGAGTTTTCAAATAGCGACAAAGAACTTTTAAATTATTTGTAATCTTTATGTTTTTTTATCCAGTTGACCACTTGATTAAATGTTGCACCTTGGCGAGAGGATGTGGTGTTACTTCCAGAGCTGCAGACTTTGCAACTGGGGAACCAGGTTGGAGTTTCTGCTTCAGCTCAACATTCTGTGATTGTGGTCAAATCACTTAATCTCCCCATGTCTACAACCAAAATGAATTTGATCTTGTGTGATGTAACCAATGCTCATGTAAAGCATTCCAATAGCTGACAAGTCTGCACTATATAAAACTGCAAATACACAAAAAAATAAGTGTTTTGCACACTTCTGTCATTGGGCTACATGTGGGCTACATCTGGGTGATATTTGTGCTGCATTTAGGCTCTTTTGTGTCTGGTGGCCATCTTGGGAGATTTATTTGTTATGAAGTTTCCTAATTTCCTCATTTACTGCAGTCTCCTCAGTAGGAAATACTTTGAGTTATTTACTTTGATTCCATCAAGGAGGTATTCAGATATGTCACACATTTGCCATACATTCTGAATGTTAGCACTCTAGTTGCTCATTAGATCACTGTAGTAAAGCTACTGCTCACCACGGAAGTCTGCTGCTAGTATTAAAAGTGCACGTTTCAGTCTGCATATCAGAAGTTTTTTAATGAAATAGAAGAGGATTTGAGAAGTCAAAATGTGCCATAATTTTTCTTTGTGCAGAACTGATCATAATTTCTATGGCACAATGAACCCCCTCATTTTGTTCCTTTGTAAATTAAATGTTTTAAGTGTTGCCACTTTATTCCAATCAAGATGGCTTTAGGTGTGCCATACTTTTGTCATAAGTAAGACTGTTAGCGCTCTAGTTGTTCGTTAGAACACTCTGGGACATTCTGTCATTGGGCTATACTTGGGCTACATCTGGGTGATATTTGGGCTACATTTGGGCTCTTTTGTCTCTGGTGGCCATTTTGGGAGACTTATTTGTTATGATGTTTCCTAATTTCCTCATTTACTGCAGTCTCCTCAGTAGGAAATACTTTCAGTTTTCTACTTGGTTCCATCAAGAAGGCATTCAGATGTGTCACACATTTGCCATAAATTCTGAATGTTAGCACTCTAGTTGCTCATTGGATCACTGTAGTAAAGCTACTGCTCACCAGGGAAGTCTGCTGCTGGTATTCAAAGTGCATGTTTCAGTCTGCATGTCAGAATTTTTTTATGACATAGAAGAGGATTTGAGAAGTCAAAATGTGCCCTATTTTTTCTTTCTGCAGCACTAATCATAATTTCTATGGCAAAATGAATCCCTTCATTGTGCTCCTTTGTAAATTAAATGTTTTAAGTGTTACCATTTTATTCCATTCAAGATGGCTTCAGGTGTGCCATACTTTTGTCATAAGTAAGACTGTTAGCGCTCTAGTTGTTCGTTAGAACACTCTGGGACATTCTGTCATAGGGCTATACTTGGGCTACATCTGGGTGATATGTGGGCTACATTTGGGCTCTTTTGTCTCTGGTGGCCATTTTGGGAGACTTATTTGTTATGATGTTTCCTAATTTCCTCATTTACTACAATCTCCTCAGTAGGAAATACTTTCAGTTTTTTACTTTGATTCCATCAAGAAGGCATTCAGATGTGTCACAAATTTGCCATAAATTCAGAATGTTAGCACTCTAGTTGCTTATTGGATCACTGTAGTAAAGCTACTGCTCACCAGGGAAGTCTGCTGCTGGTATTGAAAGTGCATGTTTCAGTCTGCATGTCAGAATTTTTTTATGAAATAGAAGAGGATTTGAGAAGTCAAAATGTGCCCTAATTTTTTTTTCTGCAGCACTAATTATACTTTCTATGGCAAAACGAACCCCCTCATTTTGATCCTTTTTAAATGAAATGTTTTAAGAGTTACAGTCTGACATTCTCAGTAAAACATGTACATCCAACAAGGGCAGAGACTGTCAGTTGATTCCTCTGTGTTTTACTGCAGCTTCCCAGAGTGCTCTAAAGAACAACTAGAGCGCTAACAGTCCTACTTATGACAAACGTATTGCACACCTGAAGCCATCTTGATTGGAATAAAGTGGTAACTCTTAAAACATTTCATTTAAAAAGGAACAAAATGAGGGGGTTCATTTTTCCATAGAAACTATGATTAGTGCTGCAGAAAGAAAAATTAGGACACATTTTGACTTCTCAAATCCTCTTCTATTTCATAAAAGCAATCTGACATGCAGACTGAAACACGCACTTTGAATACCAGCAGCAGACTTCCCTGGTGGGCAGTAGCTTTACTACAGTGATCTAATGAGCAACTGGAGTGCTAACATTCAGAATTTATGGCATATGTGTGACACATCTGAATGCCTTCTTGATGGAACCAAAGTAAAAAACTGAAAGTATTTCCTACTGAGGAGACTGCAGTAAATGAGGAAATTAGGAAACTTCATAACAAACAAATCTCCCAAGATGGCCACCAGAGATAAAAGAGCCCAAATGTAGCCCAAATATCAACCAGATGTAGCCCAAGTATAGCCCAATGACAGAATGTCCCAGAATGTTCTAACGAACAACTAGAGCGCTAACAGTCATACTTATGACAAAAGTATGGCACACCTGAAGCCATCTTGATTAGAATAAAGTGGTAACACTTAAAACATTTAATTTACAAAGTAACAAAATGAGGGGGTTCATTTTGCCATAGAAATTATGATTAGTGCTGCAGAAAGAAAAATTAGGGCACATTTTGACTTCTCAAATCCTCTTCTATTTCATAAAAAAATTCTGACATGCAAACTGAAAAATGCACTTTGAATACCAGCAGCAGACTTCCCTGGTGAGCACTAGCTTTACTACAGTGATCTAATGAGCAACTAGAGTGCTAACATTCAGAATTTATGGCAAATGTGTGACACATCTGAATGCCTTCTTGATGGAACCAAAGTAAAAAACTGAAAGTATTTCCTACTGAGGAGACTGCAGTAAATGAGGAAATTAGGAAACTTCATAACAAATAAATCTCCCAAGATGGCCACCAAAGATAAAAGAGCCCAAATGTAGCCCAAATATCAACCAGATGTAGCCCAAGTATAGCCCAATGACAGAATGTCCCAGAGTGATCTTAAGAACAATTAGAGCGCTTACTGTCTTACTTATGACAAAAGTATGGCACACCTGAAGCCATCTTGGTTGGAATAAACTGGTAACACTTAAAACATTTAATTTAAAAAAGAACACAATGAGGGGGTTCATTTTGCCATAGAAATTATGATTAGTGCTGAAGAAAGAAAAACTACGGCACATTTTGAGTGACTTCTCAAATCCTCTTCTATTTCATGAAAAAACTTCTGATATGCAGACTGAAACATGCACTTTTAATACTAGCAGCAGACTTCCGTGGTGAGCAGTAGCTTTACTACAGTAATCTAATGAGCAACTAGAGTGCTAACATTCAGAATTTATGGCAAATGTGTGACATATCTGAATACCTTCTTGATGGAATCAAAGTAAAAAACTGAAAGCATTTCCTACTGAGGAGACTGCAGTAAATGAGGAAATTAGGAAACTTCATAATGAATAAATCTCCCAAGATGGCCACCAGAGACAAAAGAGCCCAAATGCAGCACAAATATCACCCAGATGTAGCCCACATGTAGCCCAATGACAGAAGTGTGCAAAACACTTATTTTTGTGTATTTGCAGTTTTATATAGTGCAGACTTGTCAGGTATTGGAGTGCTGTACATGAGCATTGGTTATATACCACAAGATCAAATTCATGTTGGTTGTAGACATGGGGAAATTAAGTGATTTGACCAGAATCACAGAATGTTGAGCTGAAGCAGAAACTCCAACCTGGTTCCCCAGTTGCAAAGTCTGCAGCTCTGGAAGTAACACCACATCCTCTCCCCTAGGTGCAAAATTTAAATAAGTGGTCAACTGGATAAAAAAACATAAACATTACAAATAATTTAAAAGTTCTTTGTCGCTATTTGAAAACTCAGAAAATATGTACTCATTTTAGTTTTTTAGAGCACTAACCATAATTTTGATGCAAATAAGACCATCTTATACATGTAATTTCTAAAGGAAATGCTCTCGGTATTACAGTTTTGATTACATCAAGATGACGTCAGGCGTTCCACACTTTTGTAATAAATATAGAATGTTAGCAATCTAGTTGTTCATTGGGATACTGTTGAGAGGCAGAGGCCAGGGGCACAGACTCTGAAAATTGAAGGCAGGTAGGAGAGTGCAGAGGCAACAATTTGACCACACTGGGCAGGCAGGAAGGGCAGTGGCAGCACAACAGACTATGGAGGGCAGTGGAAAGGGGGACAGGGGCAACAAACCAACAATGCAGGACTGGCAAGAGAGGATGTGGCAATATAATAGACCATTGTGGGCAGAAGGAAGAGGCAGTGGTAGTACAACCATACATGCCAACAGACCCGTTTCAGCCAGGAAACGTCCAATGTTTTTAAGCTCAAATGGGCTTTATTTGATCTGTCTCCTGTCTACAATCTCCTCTTTTTCAATGTAACTCAAAGTGGAAAATCAATAACCCAGTTTTTTTTTCAAAATCTCCCTCTTACCAAGTTAAAAATATTCGCAAGTATGTGACATTGGATCATGGTAGGCAGGAGAAATTGGGTTAGGGACATGGACTCGGATAACAGAGGACAGGAGGGACATGCAGAGGTGCATAAAACTGACCCTACAGGGCAGGCATCAGGGTTTGCAACAGCACAATACACCACACAGGGCATGCGGGACAGGAGTGCAGCACAACAATCCATAGAGAGCAAAAGGGAGGGGACAGGACCATGCACATGGACAACAGAGAACAGAGGGGAAAGAGGCAATGGTAGCTAGCTGACCATAATGGACAGACAGGAGAGAAAGCTGCAGCATAACAGACCATAAAGGGCAGGAGGGACGGATCAGGGGCATTACAATGGAACAGACAAGCCAGGAGGGAGGGAATAGGGGTCTGCACATGGAAACAGAGGGCTGTGGGCAAGGGGGCAGGGCAGGAGCAGCAAGACGACCATGGAGGTCAGGCAGGATGGGCACTAGAAACAAGGCACACCATGGAGAGCAACAGTGAGACTATGATGGCATACACACAGACCATGGAAGGAAGGTGGGAGGGGGTCAGGGGCAGCTAGCTGACCACACAGGGAAGGTGGGAGGGGCCATGGCAGCACAGAAGACCATGCATGGCAAGCGGGAGGGTTAGTGGCAGCACAATGGCTATGATGGGCAAGAAGGAGGGTGCAGGGGCATGCACAAAGGACCATGGAGTATAGAAGGGAGGGTCAGGACCTGGGCACAGACAAGAGAGTTCAGGGGAAGGGGCCTCACCACAGACCGCACGGGGCAGGCAGGAGGAGCAGTTGCAGCACAACAGACCAGGGAGGACAGAAGGGTATGGCAGTGAAATGGACCATGGAGGACAGGAGGAAGGGGATAGGGGCATGGCATGTGGACAGGCAGGGTGGAGGTGGCAGGGACAGGTTACAGTCATCTGACAATGCTAGGCAGGTGGGAGGGGAGTGGCAGCTCAACAGAACACTCAGAGTAGATAGGAGTGGCAGGTACATGGAACATGGTGGGCAAAAAGGATGGAGCAGGGGCATGCACAAAGACATCGGAGGGCAGGGGGAAGGAGAATAGGGGCAGCAATCTAAGCACAGAGGCTAAGCAGGAGGTCAATGATGGGCCATAGAATTGGGCAAGGGAGGGCAGGAGGAGTGGACTGGTACATCATTCTAAATGGAGGGCAGTGGCAGCCCATCAGACCATGCATGGCAGGAGGGAGGAGGCTAGTCCATGGATTCAGACAACAGAGGATAGGGAGGAGGTGGATGGGGCAGCAAGCTAACTGTTCAGAGAAGGTGGGTATTAGGAACTTTATTGTTTTTAAAATGTGTGTCTGTGCGAACTACTTAAAATATGAACAAGTATGCAGCATAATCTAACTTTTCTTCCGGAAGAAGAGGACGTTTGTGACTGTGACTCCGGGCTCACTTGGCAGAAACACCCCCTGACCCTCCACCCCCATTGCAAAATATAATGCCCGTGAAAAGGGTAGGTGGACGCAGTGTTATATAGAACATAGTCCTGAGAGCACAATTGAAAATGAAAACTAGATATAGTATATGGCAGTGTTTCCCAAACTGGGGTCCGAGGACCCCCAGGGGTCCGTGGCACATTCTCAGGGGGTCCGCAGGCAGCAGTTTTAAAAGCACTGCAAAGTTCATTGTAAAATTAGCAGTTTTCCCAGCAACTATAAAAGTGTCAAGAAAATGCCAGTGATTAATGTACCTGCTGGAGAGATGAGAGTTTTGTCTAGTGGCAGCTTTGACTTATCTAATGTGACACAGAGAGTTAATATACCTACTGCAAAGAATGTGTACAATGCATTTTAAAAAACTGTATTTTATGTGCATAGGTCACTGGGTTACTGATTTTGTCAGAGAGATACTTTTGGTACTGTGCAGTTCATAAGTGACAATCGTAATCTAGCACAGTGACCTATAAACTGTCAAAGAGCTGCTTGCAAACTGCATGGTAAAAGTTAGTAACATATGTTTATTCCCAGTCTATCATTATCCTGATGCTGCTAAAAAAGGGTTATTCGGGTGGAAATACATTTTTCTTGTTAAAGTCAATGCTAACCACTGTGTTATGTTCTGAATCCTGATTTTGTGCTTCTCCAGACCAAGCACTCTTTAAAAATGCCTACCAGTATAAATGACAAGTGAATCCTACACCTTGTAGTCTCCTTTGCCTTATGTAACATTTTCTATACACTGATTTACACATATGATTCATCATCTCTATATGTGTGTGTGATGTATAGTGCTTTGACATCCTACAATGGTATGAGAGATGCTAAAACAAATTAAATACATGTGACTGCGGGGCTATGGAGAGATGAGAGCCACTGTTGGAGGGTGATAATAAGAGAATCATTGAAGAACCCCAACAAAGATTGTCGTATCGTGGTGCATAGTAAGGTCTTTATTAACTATTCTTTAAAAGCTAATACAATTCATTATATAATGATAAATGTGTTGTAGACTGCACCATTGTTTCCTAAATTGTTTTGTGGGGAGAGCCTCTCAAAGCCCCCTTTGTAGTGGTGAGGCTCATTCACTGCACTTTGTGTGCACCGTATAGGGACTGGTCTGAAAACATTTGCCATGGCTGCTTTGGGTTTCCAGTCAGGCCCAAGCAGGAGCCTCGTACTGCGAAATAAAACCAACCATTCAAAAGTTAGTTACGGAGATGCAGCACCAACCGTCCCATTGAAAGGTTCGGTTTCTTTGCAAATTCTTTCGATATAAAATACGAAGGGGGATATTTACAACAGAATTGGTGGAGCGTGTCATTAGTCTCCTTGGCTTAACAACACACTCCGCCACTTCAGAAATGCAGGGCTGCACCATATTTACAAGAATATGGTGCAGCCTTGCATTTCCCCCTGCGCTGGCACTACACTTAGCAGTGTAGAGCCAACGCAGGCACCCTTGCACCATAGTGCAAGAGTGTCTGCGTGCAGGGGAAGATTGTTTATGTGCAGGAAGTTCCCACTTCCTGCACACAAACAATTTTGAAATGCCGTTTTGTCACCTCTATGTGTGCTGCCTAATGCAGCACACATGGAATTTACAAATCGTCATTTTTATTAAAGATTGTTTATGTGCAGGAAGGGTCACCTTCCTGAACATAAACAATCCAAGGTGTTTTGCTTTTTCCATGGGATAAAGCAAAAAGGAGGAGAAATAAGGCATTTCTCCTCGTTTCGCCAAGTTAAGACCAGGCTGCCTTGTTAATAAGGCGAAGCCCCTATCGCCACAGGAACATCTCAAAAAGTGACATTCCCATGGTGATAGGGACTTGTAAATATGCCCCTAAAATCCTTAGTAATTCGAGTATTTGTTTTGTGTGCACACGTGTGTTTATTTTTTTCGAATTACTGTTTTAATGTTTGAAATTTAAATCCGGCAAATTGCTTGGGGGTCCCCGGCTTCCAGTGGTGACTCAATAGGGGTCCTCAGGAGTCAAAAGTTTGGGAACCACTGGTATATGGTATAAACTATGCACCAAAAAGTGTGATATAAGATGAACCGGGCGTGAAATATAATATGCAATACATTGTGCGCAATGACAGATTCATCGGAGAGCGCGAGATAGCACAGGCACTAGCGCGTGCTATTCGATATGCGCCTTGGAGTGTAATATGCACAGGGCAGTGTTGTGTAACCTAACTAGTCTCTAAAGTTGTAATATAAAATATGTGCTGGGGAGTGTAACGTTGCATATGCACTGTTTCAAAGATAAGGATCCCAGATTGTTATATATATGGCATAGCGCTGTGCGTTATAACAAAGGCATCGAGGAAGGCATGTTAGATGGGGCAATATAACCCGTGCGAACTCAAGTGTGGCATGACATATTCACGGGGTGGTGTTACAGTGCACATGGGCTAGAGAGTGTCATAGCATACGCACTAGCTGGTGGAATACAACACAGAGGTGTGTGGCACTCGGCGGGCACTGGTGGGTGTAACACAGCATTGGGCTCAGCCAGGAGCACGCTGTGACTCTCAAGTGAGGTTCTTCTCCTTTCCAGGGAGTAAAATAAAAAGTATTACACATCGGCGGTGGATGTATGTTTTATTAACCGTGAGGGGGGTTTCTTGCATAGTTTGGTCGAATTTTTGTCGAATCCCTTTTGAATGGCTTGGTGTGCGAGTGTATTAAATGTGCCCATCAATAGCTACCCATGTTTGCATAAATAAACAACAAGGGTGTCTACTTGGAGAGTACCCACCGGCGGGGCCGCCGGGATTAGGCATGGTAGGGCGTCAGACATGTCAGAGCTTCACTAGCATTGTAAATACATTCCACGTGGATTCATTGTCTGCATAGTCGCCTTTTAATGAATTTCACGCAAATCTTCATGGTGATAGGTACATACGGTTTGTCCAGCATGTCCTAGGTGTTTCTATAAATATACATTTTTTTAAAATAATAAAAAACAAAGGCCGGGCCCGGGGGATGGGGTCCCGGGGGCCATAAGTGGCCTGAGGAGGGGGGCAATGCAGCCCCCCTCCTACAGAATAAAAAAAAGAAAAGGCCATGACCCGCGGGTTGGGGTCCCCGGGGCGGATTAAGGCCTTGCGAGGGCCAAATGAATTTTTTTCAACAAAAAAAATTATGGTGCAGGTCGTGGGGGATGGGGCCACACAGCCCTCCTTCTTAAAAAATAAAAGACCGGCATCGTGCCGGAGGCCACGCCCCCTCCTTGCAGCACTCTGCAAAAGCGCCCCCTGGCCAGTTGTTAGTTGGGGAATTAATTCCCCTTCAATACTGAGGGTCCCTGAGGGCCAACTAGCCCAACAGGTATCTCCAGTATGCGCCAGGGAGCTGCGTTGCAGACAGATGTTCTGAGGCCACGCCCCTTTTTACACCTCTATGCAACGCAGCTCTGTGGCGCTTACTGGAGGAACCTAGTGGGCTAGTTTGACCCTAGGGACCCTTAGGTTTCAAGGGGACTTAATCTCTCAACTTAGAACGGCCACAGGGCGCGTTTACACAGTGGTGAAGAAAGGGGACGGGGCCTGAGGTGACGTGTGAAAACACACCCTGTGGCGCGTTTTAAGTTGGGAAAATAATTCCCTTTCAATCCTGAGGGACCTTGGAGGCCAACTAGCCCACCAGGTGCTTCCAGTAAGCGCCACTGCTCTGCGTTGCAGAGAGGTGGTGCAGGCCATCCCCCTTTTTACACCTCTCTGCAATGGTGCTTACTGGACGTAACTAGTGGGCTATTTTGCCCTAGGGACCCTCAGGATTCAAGGAGACTTAATCTCCCAACTTAAAAAACGGCCACAGGGCATGTATACACAGAGGGGAAGGGAGGGGACGGGGCCTGAGGTGATGTGTGCAAACACGCCCTATGGCGCGTTTTAAGTTGGGGAAATAATTCCCCTTCACTCTTGAGGGCCCCTGGGGGCTAACTAGCCCACCAGGTGCTTCCAGTAAGCGCCACTGAGCTGCGTTGCAGAGAGGTGGTCCAGGCCGTGCCACTTTTTACACCTCTCTGCACGCAGCTCTGTGGTGCTTACTAGAGGTACCTAGTAGGCTAGTTGGACCCTAGGGACCCTCAGGTTTCAAATTAACTTAATCTCCCAACTAAAAATGGCCACAGGGCGTGTTTACACAGTGGGGAAGGGAGGGGACGGGGCCTGAGGTGACGTGTGCAAACACGCCCTGTGGAGCGTTTTAAGAGGTAGTTTTAATCCCCTGCCCTATTATATACTAGAGGCTTACAGAGGAGGTCATGCTAATCACAGGGGGACCCCAACGCATAGTATTCCCTAGTGTATGTAGGCATTTTCACTGTATTCTGAGTGTCTTTTAACATAGCACTGGCTCTAGGACTGGTTAGTCAGACTCAGTTACCACCAGTATCCGTCTGAAAAAGTTGAGGGTACAGGATGATTTTGCAACAAGGCTTCTTTCTGCTCTTCTGTTTGTGCTTTCTGCACGTTATCCTTCTTCCTGCACTTTTCTTCGTCTTTGATGACTTCCTTTGCTTCCTTCTGCATATATTTTTTTTCTTTCTGTGCGTTTTTACTTCTTTCTTCACATGTCCTATCTCTGTAGGCATAGTTAGAAATTAGCATTTAAAAAACCTTTGAAATTCACTGAAAAAAAACATAGGTTTCAGGCACGTTATAGTTAGGAATTAGCATTTAAAAAACCTTAGAAATTCACTGAAAAAACCATAGGTTTCAGGGGCGTTATAGTTAGCTGGACTTTTCACTCGTACAAAACCATTGAAATTCCCCTGTTTTAGTTAGTTCAGCTAACTATAACTCGCGCGCCCGCAATGCACTGCTGATGATGTCACATATTACATCACTCATGACATGGTCAGTGACATCACTCATGACATCACTCATGACATCTCAAATGACATCACTGATGACATCGCTGATGACATCATCCTTGTGATAGAGTGGCAGACCTCCTCTCCCCCTAATATAACATTTGATACACACATTCAAAAATAGAAACTAACATTTTCAAAACAATGGACATACCAATACCAGTTACAACAACCTATTCGGTAATTCTAAGATCCACATACACATCCACTCATTCACCAACAGTCCTATACAGTCACTCATACATGTACTCACTCATCGTATGTACTCATACACCTATACATCCTGTTACACAACGCCACTCATCCATAGAGTTACTCACACACATAGTCACTCATGCTAGTAAAGAATCAAACATACATTTACTTGCATATACAGTTATACACACACCACCACACTTAGTTCTACAGAACCTTACACATACTTAGTCTTTTAAACAATCACTTATAGAAACACATACTTATTCATACAGGAACTCTTTCAATCTCTCACTCTCACATATACTCACTTATATACACCAATAGTCACATATACTAGTTTAAAACATATGTAGTTACTCATAAAGACACTATTGAGACAGTCATTCACTCACTAACACACCCATGCACACACTCATCCACCCATACAGTCCTGCAAACATGCTGTCTTCAACACATACAAACAGTGAGTCACTCATTCATGCACCTATGCACTACGTAATACCCCCCACCGAACCATACAGACACTCAGACACTCATACTGATACTCAAAAAAACAACTAATAACCTATATAAACACTCATGTAGCTACTCACCAACCCATGCAGCTACTTATAAACAAAGTGAGAGACTGATACAGATATTTACATATTTAAACATTACTCACTAAGCCATGTATTCACTAAGATACACTTAATTAGTCAGTTATACAATCAATTTTTCAAAAACAAATCACCCATTTAGACACTTATATACCCATTTATTCTTCCATCGACCTTGAGATATACATATATAAAACATATGTAATTTTAAGAAAAACACACATTCACTGGATGATGTCATCAGTGATGTCATCAGTGATGTCATTTGAGATGTCATCAGTGATGTCATGAGTGATGTCACTGACCATGTCATGAGTGATGTAATATGTGACGTCATCAGCAGTGCATTGCGTGCGCGTGAGTTATAGTTAGCTGAACTAACTATAAAGGGGGAATTTCAACGTGCCTGAAACCTATGTAAACCTTGAGTGAATAGATATATACATATATATCTATTAACTGAAAAAACATAGGTTTCAGGAACGTTATAGTTAGTTGGACATTTCACTCGTGCAAAACCATAGAAATTCCGGCGTTATAGTTAGTTCAGCTAACTATAACTTGCGCCCCCGCAATGCACTGCTGATGACGTCACATATTACATCATTCATGACATGGTCAGTGACATCACTGATGACATCACTGATGACATCTCAAATGACATCACTGATGACATGACTGATGACATCACTGATGATATCATCCAGTGATTGTGTGTTTCTGTAAAGTTTAATTTTGTTTTATAGATATGCCAAGCTGTATTGAGGAATGAGTGGGTGTATAAGGTTCTGTATGGAGGATTTAGTAGGTATGTGACTGACTGTATAAGTGAGTGATTAAAAGTGTCTTACTGAATGCATGGGTTAGTGACTAAACTGTGTGAAAGTCTGTATCAGTCAAACTGCTGCATGGGTTAGTGAGTAGCTGCATGAGTGTCTATATGGGTTATTGATTGCTTGCCAGAGTATTTGTATGGCTTGAATGATGTCACTGACCATGTCATCAGTAATGTAATATGTGACGTCATCAGCAGTGCATTGCGTGCTCGTGAGTTATAGTTAGCTGAACTAACTATAACGGGGGAATTTCAATGGTTTTGTGTGAGTGAAAAGTCCAGCTAACTATAACGCCCTCTGAAACTATGGTTTTTTCAGTGAATTTATAAGGTTTTTTAAATGCTAATTCCTAACTATAACATGCCTGAAACCTATGTAATCCTTCAGTGAATAGACATATAGATATATATATATTAACTGAAAAAACCATAGGTTTCAGGAACGTTATAGTTAGTTGGACATTTCACTCGTGCAAAACCATAGAAATTCCGGCGTTATAGTTAGTTCAGCTAACTAAAACTTGCGCCCCCGCAATGCACTGCTGATGACGTCACATATTACATCATTCATGACATGGTCAGTGACATCACAGATGACATCACTGATGACATCTCAAATGACATCACTGATGACATCATCCAGTGACTGTGTGTTTCTGTAAAGTTTAATTTTGTTTTATAGATATACCAAGCTGTATTGAGGAATGAGTGGGTGTATAAGGTTCTGTATGGAGGATTTAGTAGGTACGTGACTGACTGTATAAGTGAGTGATTAAAAGTGTCCTACTGAATGCATGGGTTAGTGACTAAACTGTGTGAAAGTCTGTATCAGTCTGTCTGTTGTTGTGTAAGCTGCTGCATGGGTTGGTGAGTAGCTGCATGAGTGTCTATATGGGTTATTTATTGCTTGCCAGAGTATTTGTATGGCTGCCTGAGTGTGTGTGTGGTGGGAGGTGTGAGGTGTGAGACTCTGTGCATAGATGTTAGCTGAACTAACTATAACACCGGAATTTCTATGGTTTTGTACGAGTGAAATGTCCAACTAACTATAATGTTCCTGAAACGTATGGTTTTTTCAGTTAATTTCTATGGTTTTTTAAATGCTAATTTCTAACTATAACGAGCCTGAAACCTATGGTTTTTTCAGTGAATATATATATATATATTGCAAAGGGTTCCTTTAGAAAAAAGGAAGGTCGACGCCTTGTCTGTTGCGCAAAATAAATTTAATGACAGCACAACCGTTAGACGCGTTTCGCCTGTTAGTGAACAAGCCTGTTTCACAGGCGAAACTTGTCTAACGGTTGTGCTGTCATTAAATTTATTTTGCGCAACAGACAAGGCGTCGACCTTCCTTTTTTCTAAAGGAACCCTTTGCAATATTTTCGGACCGAGCTTTGGCGGTCCGTTTGTCGACGCGCCCTCTGTTCTGGAGGTGGTGGGCATACCGGAGCACCTGGGAGAGTAATATATATATATATATATATAAAACACATGATGGTCTTAAAGTCCTGTGATATTACCTCAGAAGAAGTGGGATAGACTATACCAAACACAATGCTATGCTTATTGACATGGTTGAGATTTGTTTAAAAGATTTCATATTTTTGTTCCAGAACACCCTGTTTCAACAACTCAGAGGTGTAGCGATGGGGGCCAGCTTCTCCCCCAGTTATGCCTGTCTCCATATGGGATGGTGGGAGGAGCTGGTCCTACACAATGATTATTCTGAATATGTCAATAATAACATCAAGACTTGGTGGAGGTATATAGAAAACCTTTTCATTGTTTGGAAGGGAACCATGACTGAGGCTTAGGATTTCATTGAAAAGTTAAACATTAACCAGCTAAATTTACAATTCCCAGCAGCAATAAGTAACAGCAGTATAAATGTTCTTGATGTGGAGGTTTTCATTTCCAACGGTCGAAAAGAAACTAGGCTCCATGGAAAGCCCACTGCTGGGAATGCTGTGCTTCATGCCAGCAGCTCACATCCCCAGCATTTGATCCAAAGCATCCCCTATGGGGAAATGCTCCATTTAAAGCGGGTCTGCAGTTGTGCCAATGGTCTAAAAACTGCTCAATTCAACAGCAAAAGAAGGTTTCTAGAAAGGGCTACACTATCAAATGTGTGAATACAGCCTTTGCAAAAAGAAACAGGGTCCCTGGGGAATTGCTCCTTCAAAAAGGTAACAAGGATGATAGGCCTAAGAGTCAGGAAAATGAATCTTTCCGATTCATTCTTCAATGCAACAGACAAGAAAAATCCATAAGAAAAATAATAAGGATTAATTGGCCTTTAGTGCTAGGGGATCCTACTATAGTCCATTTACTGCCAAAGAGACCAGCAATAACTTACAGCAGAGCCCCTTCCATGAAGGATGCCCTGGTACAGAATGATCCAAAAGGCCATCTACGACTCACTTGGCTTAGCCAAAGAAAGGTTTTTTTTTAAATGTAAGGTTTGCAATGCCTGGCAGCACGGAATAACTACAAATACCTACTCAACATCAATTAGTGCACAGGACAAAACTATTGAAAAATCCCTGAAATGCAAATCAGATCATGTGGGATACGTGCTGGAGTGCCCCTGCAATTTAAGATATGTGGGTAGCACAATCCTACAAGGTCATAAGAGGGTGCTCCAGCACCTATGGGCCATCAAAAACAAAGATCTGACATGTATGGTGGCTCGTCATTTTAATGAAATACATGAGGGTGACCCGAAAGATCTGAAATATTTTTTATTGAAACCATTACCCCTAATAAGAGAGGGGGGATAGAAACAAAGCCCTTAGACAACTGAAATTTGATACATTTTAAATCTGGACGCTAATCATCCAACAGGGCATGATGCTACTGATGAACTGCACACTTGTCTTTAATTTGGAATAGATTACAAAATAAGGATAGTCGAAATAACAATATCATTCATATTCATGATGATATAATGAGATCTGTCGCAATTGCTATACTAGAACATTAAGGTTATTAATAGTTTGCCACAATTTCCCTCTTTTTTAGATTTATACTGGTTATGGAGGTTTTAACACTAATAATGATTAAGTACAGTTTTTATCAGATGTTGTATGTTTTTAACATATGAATGTTCTGACACATCTTTTTCTTTTGTATATTTGCACTAGCACTTGACACTTTAAAGATCTTTTAGGGTTTGCAATAGAATTAACCAAATCTACCAGTACAATTTGAGTGTTTAGCATTGGTGAATATAAAACATAATCTTCCTCGCCAATGCTTGACTTTATTCAACAAGTTGATCTAAGGGTATTTAAACCAAGATGTTGCATAGGACAAAACCACTCTAGTCCGTATGTACCTATTGAATTGCAGATCTCTCCCTAAACATAGTACTGAGATTTCAGTGTTCCTAGAGGAAAACAAATCTGATGCCTTATTTCTTACAGAAACTTGGCTCCATTCTGATTCTGACCCTGATATTATTAATGCCCTTCCTAAGGGCTATTTGATTTTACGGGTAGATCGTCCCACTAGGAGAGGAGGTGGATTGGCTATTATCTTTAAGGAAGGGTACAATTGTCGGAGCTTGCCCAACTCTTTACCTGATTGCGAAAGCCTAACCTTCGCTCTAGATTTTTCTGCCACTTACACCTTCTCTGCGACACTAATTTACCGTCCACCGGGACCTATAGGGCAATTTCTCCATGGTCTTTCTCCCCTACTAGCCGACTCAGTATGTAGCTTGGCTAACTACTCTCTGTTAGGAGATTTTAACATTCACTTTGACAACTCCAATGACCATAATGCCCTTGATCTGTCCGAAAATCTTGCCGCATTACAACTTCTACAGTTAGTCACAAAACCCACTCACTGTAAGGGTCATTTGTTGGATCCTATTTTTTAGCAACTGCTCTGACCTTCTGGTGGAAAACCCTGTACCACTTCCCTGGACAGATCACCTTTTGATCCCTTTCAAGCTGCTCATTGTGCACAGCCCCCCTCCTCCGCCTACTGCTATTCGGGCAGAGCAGAATTGGTCTAAACTTTCTCGAGAGGATTGGACCTTGGCCCTCGAATCATCAAGACCGCCTATTACTTCGGACCCTACCCTGGCCAACTTTAATTTTAACAACTGGATTCTTAATTCTTTAGACGCAATACTTCCTTTACAATGTAGTAAGCCTAAACGTGCCACAAAAACTGCCCCTTGGTATTCCCAAGACTTGCGAGAAAGCAAGCGCTACTGTAAAAAACTAGAGAGGAAATGGCGGCTAGATTTCTCACCCTCCAGGAAAAAGGCCTATAGAGCTGCTATAAAATCCTACAAGGAAAAAAGTCATAACAGCACAAGCTGCTTTTTACGAAACTAAAATTAATGCAGCTGCCTCTAAGCCAAAAGAGATTTACAATATCGCAAAAACCCTCCTCAAACTCCCAGAAAAAACTCCCAACTCTGCTGATGCTCAACGTCATTGTAACGATTTGGCAGAGTTTTTCCATGAGAAGATCCAAGCGATCTACTCCACCTTACCTACTACCCAGCCTTTTTTAACATCTACTGAAGATGCTGGGTCAGAGGGACTGTCCCGGGCCACTCTGAAAAAACTTCCTCTTCTGAATCTGGCTACCCTACAGCCTTTGATGTCTCAGATCAAGTCAGGCTCGCCTAATGACCCTGCGCCCCCGCGCTCTTTGATCTCTGTTAGCCCACTCATTATGCCGATTATCATGGATCTGCTTAATGCTTCCCTTACCACCGGCATAGTCCCGCTTCCTTGGAAACAGGGTATGGTAAAAGCTCTGTTAAAAAAACCTAACTTAGATAGTAACAATCCATCTAACTATCGTCCAATCTCTCTCTTACCCTGGCTAAGTAAGATTCTAGAGAAACATGTCAATAAGGCATTGACGGAGTTTCTCGAAACCAATCATCTGTTAGATCCCTCCCAAACTGGGTTTCAGCCCCTGCATGGGACTGAGACCGCTCTGGTTGCAGTGACGGAAGAGGCTAGGAGGATTATCGATCAAGGAGGTACCGTTGCTATCCTCCTCCTTGATCTTAGCGCTGCTTTTGATACTGTGAACCACAGCATCCTTCTCCAGAGACTCTCTAATCTGGGAGTCTCCACCCATGTTCTCTACTGGTTTAAGTCCTTTCTGTCCAACCGCTCTTTTCAGGTCTTTGAGAATGATGCCACCTCCCCTCGTAAACCCCTAGGGTACCGCAGGGTTCCTCATTAAGTCCAACACTTTTCAATGTCTATATGACCCCGCTGGCTGCGATCGTCCGCCCTTTCGGGATAAAAATTGTAACCTATGCAGACGACACGCAGTTAGTAGTCGCTCTTAATCAAACCTTGACACAGACTAACAGTAACCTGAGGGACTGCCTAGAAGCAGTCGCTTCTTGGATGACCTCCTCCTGTCTTAAATTAAATGGAGATAAGACAGAGATGATGCTCTTGGGCAATTCATCAAATGCCATCAATAACTTCCTCTGGCCATCCTGTCTTGGCCCCATTCCTATTCCCAAGGACTCAATTAAGAGCTTGGGAATCTGGCTGGATAAGTCCCTTAACTTCTCACACCAGGCGGCAAAGCTTTCAGCCACTTGTGTCGGTATGCTCAGGCTTATTAAAAAAATTCTCTCCAGACTCCCCTTTAAAGCCAGACAGATTATGACACAAGGATTGGTACTTTCTCGTCTGGACTATGGCAACGCCCTCTATCTGGGGGCCCCCCAGTCTACCATCAATAAGCTGCAGGTCATCCAAAATTGTGCAGCACGAATGCTTCTGCAAGCTCCCCGTCTCGCCTCTATAAATCCTGGCCTAAGGAAATTGCACTGGCTCCCAATCAGGAAAAGAATTGCCTTTAAAAGCCTTTGTATTGCCCATCGCGCATTCTGGAAGACTGGCGCCACTATTAACCATTCTCTGATTTCCCCCTATCTTCCAACCAGACATCTCAGGTCAACGTCCTTGTTCTTGACCACAGTCCCAAAAATTAAGAGATCCAGAGCGGGCGGACGACTGTTCTCCTATAACTCCTCAAAACTTTGGAACTCCCTCCCTCTCCATCTGCGCTCTGAACCCAACCATCTCTCCTTCCGAAGGGGGTTAAAAACGCTGCTGTTTACCACCACAGACTAGGTCCCTTCACCCACTCACGCATACCCAGTTCGCTAGCGCTGGGACGCCTCAGGGTAGCCATCGCACTTTATAAAAACTCCTTTTATTCATTCATTCATTTCAGGACAGTGGTACGGGAAATTGTTCATCAAATTGTACGTGGCAATAGGTACTATATTTGCTTACTAATGGAGATGTTGTTTTACAATGATTTGTTTTAACAGTGATTTTATTGGGCAAGTATACCTATCACTTTACAGACAATAAGGAGGCTATTTTTATTGGTTATTTTACAAGAGTGATTTTAACTAATTTTAACTGGGTATTTATACCATGATTAATTGTTAAAGTATTTGATAACAGTCTCTCAACCCTATCGGTAACCTGCCTTGAAAGTCTTTTTTCAATGTTCATTGCAAACTTTGCACACTTAATGCACATGTCACTTTAAGAATTTTGAAAGAAACGTGGTAAAAAAATGGTTTGAAAAGTACCTCCCCAATGTTGTGCGCGTCATGTGATCAAGACACCATGAGTGTCGAAATGCGTAATGGCTACTGAGGTCTCTGCAGGAGTGGAATAAAACTTTGAGACTGCTTCATCTGGGTCTGTGCTTCACTTTCTTGGCTCGATTGGCAAAACTTCAGGTGAAGTGTGACGCATTTATATATAAACATATATTTATTACCTACTGGCGGTCGCCAGTAGGTAGTTATAGTTAGGACCACGTTTCCATAGGAAATCCGCAACATTCTATTTTGAATAACTTTTGCGCCGGTCGACGAATCCTCGCGAATGTTTCAAAATAGGTGGGGCGCTACGCTCCGCTCCTTCCCTGAAAGTCTCGGGGAGATTCGTCAAGCGGGGGCTGAGATAAAAGGGGGGTCCCAAAACGCGTTTTTCCCATGCATTTTTCCATAGGACCTTTAGACAGGGCTACAGCCCGAACGGCTGAACAGAATTACTAGAAATTTGGCAGAGAGGTAGTCCTCAGGTCAAGGAAGTGCCTTTTGTAGGTTTGGTGTAAATCTGTTCAGTAAATTCTGAGAAAATAGCCTTTAAATCAATATATATATCTGAGCCAGCTTACGGTGCGCTTACGGTGCGCTTACGGTACGCTTACAGTACGCGTACGGTGGCGTGCGCGAGCGCGATTCTGATTGGCTCTTAGATCTTAGTAAACATTCGAATCGGTCGAAACCAGGAAGCGGCGGCCACCATTTCGTGTGTTTCACTCAGAAAAAAAAGAGTGATAACAAGAAAAGGGGGCAAGGAGGAGAGTTACAGACCCCCTAACATTTGTAAGGGGGTCAAAGAAGGACAGAAAAGTACAAAGAAAACATTTATTGATTTTAAAAAAAATCACGGGGTACGCATACGGTAAGCTCAACGTACGCGTACGGTAGAAAAAAAAATAAAAAAAGAAATGAAAATCAGATTTAAGTGTTTAGATATTAGGGGGCTCTAAAAAGAGCCGTTGTGTTTATGAAGTGATTTTTTTGTGGTACCTACAAGTAAGTACCGATGCAGAGTCTAAGGTTCAAGAGGAAGACTCTGTTCCCTTCATCATTGAAGTGTACACCATCTCCTCTATAAATGTCTTGCATGTCATAACGCAAGTTGTTGTGGTAAATGGAACCCATACCATAGTCACGGAGGAAAGCAGAAACAGATTTGTTGACGTGCTTTCTTGCTTTGTCAATCTGCGGACAGAAATGATTGGACCAGTTCCATTTTTGCCTTTGGCATATGTTAGAAAACACAAAGGCAGTTTTAGGGAAAAGTGAAAACAGTTGTGCAAAGGTCTCCTTCATAAGCATTTCCAGACCTACCCCAGTCAAAGTGCCTAGGTCATTGCCACCACAGTGCACTATTATGAGGTCAGGGTGTTGGATGTGCATGAAGGATTTCACCAATGGCATCAATTGGTGCCACTTTAACCCTCTCTGACCAATCCATTTAATGTCTACATTTGGCAAAGCAAGGTCTCTCACCATACCTGTTTTCTCTGCAAACTTTTCACTCCAGAAGACATAGCTGTGCCCTACAATCCACACTGTGAACATCTTCAAAGGAGAACTGGATGCACTCAGGAGGTGTCTTTCAGTAGAATGGCAATATGAAAAGAAAGACAGTTTGGAAATGGAGGCATTCATATTTTTTTCAAAAAAAAAAGAACTGATTGGCTGTTTCATACCATTCTAGAATAAAAACTAGGCTGTATGTGTAAATTAATAGAAGCATGTTTTGTATTGGTACAGAAAAATGTGTTACCAAAGAACAGTACTATGGATTTGCTGTTAGGTTTGAAAAGTCAAGCACTCTTGCTCTGTGGAATTGAAACATTGTTTGGCGAACTTCTGACCTGACTCCACACAGCAGTGTTCCATGAGCTGTTGCTATGGTAGCAGGCAGAAGTCAAGTTGGGGGAAGGGTACTAGGCAGAAGTCAAGTTGGGGGAAGGGTACTTTTGGAAAAGGGTTGGTTTTCAACCAATAGAAATGTGTGATTACATTTGAAAAAAAGGGGCGAGCACTGAGATTTGAAACTAACATGTATATGTGTGGAAAAAGAGAGGGAAAGTTTGCCATTATCTGGTTCTGCTGAGAGGAGAGAGGTGTAGAGAACAGAGATCCTGGCTCTGATAATCTGCTGTTTGAGTGCCACATTTCTTTCACAACTAACTAATTTTAAAGGTGAGTTTAGAGTCTGAGAGGGTGTTGTAAATTGAAACAACGATGTGATTAAGCATTTACTAAAGACATTAATTCCCCTTTTATAGATCGTGTTTTCTCTGTTATGTTGACCGAAGCTTGGACTCCATTTTGTATTGTCATGCTTCCACGTGTTCCCCACAAGAAGAGTCCAACCTCTGTGTTAGTTGCTCTTGCAATCTGCCTAGTAACAGTCTATAAATAGCTCCTTTGTCCATCTGGCACATGCCCAGACTTGACCACATCTGTTACCAGTTAGCCTTGCTTGACCATGTTTTCGCGGGCTCAAGGAGTGCGTTAACTCCGCCCACATATTGATTCAGTATCGAAAATGACCATAAATGGTAATGTTCTTCGCCTCATGTTGTATCCACCCACTTATGAGCCCCTCTATTGTGTATAAAAGGGGACCATGTACGTAAGTTCTTTGTGCTACTCTATGCAATACTGAAGGGTGTTGTGTGGATTGTAGGACCACCCTTAAGGGTTAATAAATGCTGTCTTTGTACTTTGCAGTTTCCGTGCCAACTTCCTTATAGATTTCATTACAGGAGAGCGAACCCTTGTGTCCTGCGGGCCTAGCTGGGGCCTGTATTCATCAATTGGCGCCCGTCACGTGGGGCTCATCGGCGACTCGGATGCTCGAAGGACTGGTCGCGACGAAGGTGAGGAATTTGGCCGGGGACGTGATCACTGCCAGCGGCGTCTTAGCCCTGGCATCCCGAGGTTTTTCTTCCTTCCCTTCTGAGCTGACCGTCTGGGTGGCGCCGGTCCTCGACTGAGACCTCTTCTGTCGGTCTTGCCGTGAAAGCCGTTTGGGCGATTGTGGAGCTTGGCAGTTGGAATCTGGACTCTTGATTGGTAAGAACCGGTGTACGGTACTTGCTCCGAGTTTTTGAAGCCTGATCTGGCTATTTGAGTTTGATTTGTGATGACTAGTCATATTTTGTATTTGTCTTTGTGAATATATATGCGTTGCAACACATATAGGCAGGTAATGTGGAGAGATTTCTCCGGAGCTGTGTAACTTTGAACGGCGCAACGATTAAGTGCCATTTTTCTATAATATTGCATATTTTGCATTATTTCTGAGCATGCCTGCTTTCAGCGCACTCCGTAAGTGGTGTTGCTGTTTTGGGAACCGGTTGAACCTCGAGGAATCTGCTCCAGCTCCCCCAGAGGGGACTCCTAATAGGGATATGTATGTGAAGCATGGTCTTTCTTCCATAATGTACAGCACAGTATGGAGGAAATATACAAAAAAAGATCCTGAGTTGCGATGGCCTTTGTATGGATCGTTTGATATACGTAAGATTGAGTATGTGGAACAGTGTATGTGTAAGCGGCGTGCTCGTCAAGATATGTTTGAGTGTGTACGGTTGTGGGTGAAGGAGGTGCGTGAGCGAGAGAAGCGTGAGAAAGCGCTGTTTGATAAAGAACAACGGAAGAATGATCATGTGCGAGCACAGGAAGCGAAGCGTCGGGAGGACAGAGAGCAGACGGACAGGCAAGAGAAGGAGCGTAGGCTACAAGTCTCGGGTCAATACGCTGTTCGGCAGCCACTTTATCCTGTCCTTAATAATCTTGATGATGATTTTTATTTACTAGATCGCTCTCCGCCCCCTTATGTCGGCGCATCTGCTCCGAGGCCGCAAGATTCTGTCCCGGGTCCGGGTAAGGTAGATACGCGGTCCATGTTATCAGCCGAACAAATGGCTGAGCTTCGGCAAATTTCCTTCCGTGCACTTAACGGCAAGATATCCATAGAGGAATTATTCCATACTTGGGGGCCGTGGCAGGAGAGGGATAAATTGTATTTTCTGGGTCATTTCGCGGAGGAAGTGATTGATGCTTTCCGGAAACGTTCTGGTGTTTTTGAGCCCGACGAAGTGTCATCGGATGCTAAAGCATTACGTAATGGTGTTTTCTCTTTTTCTAAGGCTCCAGATACGGCTCGGCGGCTGTTCGCCTTGCGGGACGAGGTGCTGGTCTTTAAAGAGAAAGCGCGCCAGCGAGCAGGGGAGGAGAAGCAGTCGGATTCGTGCACAACAGAGGGCCACTCATCCACCTCCCAGTCAGATAAGGATGACATAGTGCATGTTAAACCAATGCGAGAGGCGGCGCCTTTGTATGTTCCTCCTAAAGGAGCGGGGACTAGCTCGGACATTACCTCCGCCGATGCTAAGGGATATTTTGTGTATAATTGGGTTTACACTCCATGGCATAGGGCTGATGTTATGGCATTGAAGAATGCGCTGCCCGACCCCCGCAAGAATCCAGCGGCCTTCTATGAAGAAGTTGAGGGGGCCTTGAATTCTTGCGTTATGACTTTAGCAGATATAGATTTGTTCTTTGGGCTTATTCTACCACCAGATATGTGGCGATCTGTGCGAAAGGTAGATGATGTTGCCACTTTTAAGGCTCGATGGTCTGAACTGGAGGATGAGGATAGGGAGAGGAAGCCTGCGCAGAAACCGCCCCAGAATATTTTAGATCTCCCTGCTGCTATTGTGGCTAAGTTGAAGACAATTATTCCCCCTAAAAAGATTGACTGGAATATGTTAGCTGCATGTAAACAGAAAGTTGATGAGTCAGTTGCGGACTTCTTTACGCGCTTTGAGGAGACGTTTCATGATTTTAGTGGACAGTCGCTTACCGACGATACGGGACGCCACCTTTTTGCGGATAAATATGTGGCTAATCTGCTGCCGGCAGTTGCGGCCCGTCTAAAAGCGAGTGAAAGTTCTTGGTCCTCCGCTACACCGACGGCCCTCTTGACTATCGCCCAGTATTATGAGCGTCAGGAGCAAGAAGCAAAGGGCCAGGAGGAAAAGAAATCGAAAGATTTGAAAACAAAGGTGATGTTGGCACAAGTCTATGGCCCGCCTCGCCGGGGTAGTAGTAGAGGTAGGGGAGGATCTTATGGTCCTCCCTCGGGCCGGTCTGATTTGAATAGGAATCAATGTGCGTATTGTAAGCAATCGGGTCATTGGGCTAGGGACTGCCCGGTGTTGCATGCATCGCGTCAGGGGCATACCCACGGTGGCCCGCGAGGTAGAGGGGGTTTCTCGAACTTTCGAGGGACTTCTAACGAACAGGCTCGTTTTGATTCTGCTGGGCAGCACCGAGATAGATCAAATGTTTTCGATCGCCAGCATCAGTATCAAGCGTCAGGGATTGACCGGTCGGGGTACCATGACTCTCAGCATGCATAGGAAAGCGTTGGATGGGGGTTAGAATCAGTTGAGGTGCCGGTCGATCAGAAGGGCCCTTATGTATCGGCTGAGGTTTTGGGCTCTACTGATCAGTTCCTAGTGGATACTGGAGCGACACGTAGTGCGCTATCTAAGCAATTGGTTCCGGGGGCTCCCCCATCCGGCTTAATGGTCACATCGGTAGGGTTTGACGGTACACTCTCCCGAAGCCCTCTTTCACAGCCCCTCATGTTTAAGGTTGATTCTTTTTCTGCACCTTGTCCGTTTCTGCTTGCCCCGTACACACCGGACAACATTATGGGTCTTGATATGTTAAAGCATTTTAGGGCTACGATCCGCTGCTCCCCTGCTGGTGTGCGGGTAATATTGAATGACAATTACCCCCGCTCTGCACGGATGTGTACGATGTCAGAGGATGCGCTGTTAGCTACCCTCCCTCGTGCTTTGTGGGCAACTTCGGATACTGATGTGGGACAAATGGTGATTCCACCGGTCCACATTAGCGTCCAGGAGGGGGCGGTGTTACCACGCCTCCCACAGTACCGTATTTCCCAGGAGGGGGAGGAGGCTCTTATACAGATAGTGCAGGATTTGATAACGGTAGGGGTAGTCGAGGAAGTCCCCTACAACATTTGTAACAGTCCGATTCTTCCCATACTGAAAAAGGATACGGATGCCAGAGTTTATCGGTTTATAATTGATTTGAGAGAAGTGAACAAGATCGTGATACCTCAATACCCAGTGGTTTCCGATATCACGACGTTGCTTACTTTGGTCCCGCCTACGGCGACCATGTTCTCAGTGATTGATTTGAAAAATGCCTTCTTTTCCATTCCCATTCACCCTGATAGCCGATATCTTTTTGGGTTTACATTAAATAATAGATCTTATCGTTTCTGTAGGATTCCTCAGGGCTATACAGAAAGCCCTAGCATTTATAGTCAGGCTTTGAAACGACAATTGGATTCCTTTGTTCTGCTCGAGGGGGTCGCCCTCATCCAATATGTTGATGACATCTTGCTGGCGGCTGACACCCAAGAGTTGTGTGAAAAAAGTACGTTATCCTTACTTTCTTTTTTAGCGTCCCACAATCATAAGGTATCTAGGAAGAAATTGCAATTCTGTAGACCAAAGGTGACTTATTTGGGTCACCTTTTGTCTAAGGAGGGACGTGCACTCACACCGGATCGTATCCAAGTAATTTTGGATACACCGAGACCGTCCACACAGAAGGATGTGCGTGCATTTTTGGGTCTTGTTTCTTTTTGTAGACAGTGGATATTGGGGTTTTCGCACATAGCTAAGCCATTGTTAGCCCTCTTGACAAAGGACACGCCTATCCCAATCCCTTGGTCAGATGAGTGTGATACTGCTTTCCAGCAACTACGACAGGCCCTTTGTTCAGCACCAGTGTTAGGGACCCCTGATTATGCAAAACCCTTTTCGTTGTATGTGCATGAGAAAGATGGATGTGCATTGTCAGTTTTAGTGCAGATGCACGGCGATAAGCAGCGCCCATGTGCATATTTTTCGGCTGTACTTGATCCTGTCGCCCGAGCATTACCAGGGTGTTTTCGCTCGGTTGCGGCGACAGCTGTGTCAATACGCCAAAGCGAGGGAATTGTGTTATCTCATAAGCTGTTGGTATTAGTCCCCCATGCTGTTGATGCCCTGCTTAATCAAACAAAGACGCAGCATTTGACCAGTGCCCGTTTAACGGGATATGAGTTGACACTTTTGGCTCCTCATATTACGTTGAAAAGGTGCGTAACGTTAAACCCGGCAACATTGTTGCCATACCCCGAAACCCAGCCTGAGGCGCGGAAAGCGCATGATTGTATTCTCGTGACTGAGGAACAAACAAAGGGTCGTATTGATCTCCAGGATACGCCCTTTTCAGATGTAGATGGAGAACTGTGGGTGGATGGATCCTGTCTGAAGCTACCAGATGGTACGACTTCAGCAGCATATGCAATTACCACATTACACACGATAGTGGAGACAGCACGCATACCACAGAAATCAGCTCAAGCAGCGGAACTGATAGCATTAACACGAGCATGTGAGCTCAGTACAGGACTATGTGTGAATGTTTATACAGATAGCCGCTATGCCTTCGGAGTAGCGCATGACTTCGGCCTACTCTGGAAGGAGAGAGGGTTTTTAACGTCACATGGAGTACAGATAATGCATGGAGAGTTAGTTCATAATCTTTTAACTGCATTGACATACCCAAAGAAAATTGCCATCGTTAAGTGTAGCGCCCATAGGAAAGTAGTTGATAAAGTTGGAGAAGGGAATGCGTTAGCGGATCGAGTAGCACGGGAGACTGCGATGCAGCCCGGTACTACTGCCATGTATGTAGTAAAATCACAGGTGGAGAGATGGCATGATGCGAAGGAGGAAGTGCGAGAAATGCAAAGGATCGCTTCTGACAAAGAGCGGGAACAATGGGCTAGCGAGGGAGAACTGGATGACGAGGGTTGCTGGAGAAATAAGCAGATGGATAGATGGAAATTACCCACGGCTTTTGTACAACCTATGGTTCAGATGGCACATGGGCTAGCACATGTTGGAGCTTCTGCAATTGTAAAATTGCTTACCCAAGTCTGGGAGCATCCAGAGATTGCTAGCACAGCGAAGAGGGTGGTGCAGACCTGTATGATCTGCCTGAGGTATAACCCAGGAAAAGGTACTCGAACCCCAGCAGGGGGGTTTGTGACACCTACTGCACCCTTCGAGGTTTTGCAGATGGATTATATCCAGCTTGAGCGCTGTAACAATCTGAAGTATGTTCTAGTAGTGGTCTGCGCTTTCAGCAAATGGGTTGAAGCGTACCCTACGAAAGACAATACTGCGATGACTACTGCGAAGCTGCTGCTGAAAGAGTTCTTCCCTCGGTATGGCGTCTGTAGACTTCTGTGGAGTGATAACGGCCCTCACTTTGTAGCGGATGTTATAAAGTATGTCTTGAAGGGCCTAGGCATCACTCAGAAGTTCCACGCCGTGTTTCACCCTCAGTCTGCAGGCCTAGTTGAGAAGTATAATGGTACACTGAAGCTTAAGATCGCCAAAATTCAAGCTTCGACGTCTTTGACTTGGCCAGACGCTCTGCCACTGGCGTTATTGTCAATTAGATCAGTACCGCACTCTCGAACTGGCCTTACGCCATATGAGATCGTTTTCGGACGCCCAATGAATATTTGGGGTCCACCAAGACCTAAGGCTGTGTATGATGTACCTTGTGTAATGATGAGCGATTATCTGGCACAGTTAACGGATAACTTGGTTTCTATCCATCAACAGGTCCGAGAGGCGCTCCCTGATCGGTCTACCGGCGAAGGACATGGTCTCCGGCCCGGTGACCATGTCATGGTGAAAGTCTTCGACAGAACGAACAGTTTGGAGCCGAGATGGGTGGGCCCTGAGCAGGTCCTCCTCGCAACGAGGACGGCTGTGCGAGTCTCCAACCGAAAGAATTGGATCCACTCTCTGCACTGTAGGAAGGTGCCGCCCGGATTGGTGGAACCTGCCGTGCTGACCGATCAACGAGAAATTTTGGCTGCAGAGACAGGCCGTGCGGCGGAGCCAAACGCCACTGAGGAGCTCTTTCCGGACCTCACGACTCCTGGAGGAAGGCGATATCATCTTCGACCAAGGAAGTGAGTTTTCCAGTATCGGGACATACTGTCAGAACGGCCCTTGGGTTAGCGAAACGGAGAGCCGATGAGGCAAGGGGGGGGGGTCAGCCCTGCATTAGTGTAGTGACACCCGTCTTGGCCCGCTGGTGAAGAAATCAACCGCTGCCCAAGGGGAAGAGTTCTGACAGACTTTTAGTTTCAGGAAGATATTGGGTTTTTATTTTTGCTTTGATATGGAGAAAAAGAAAATCCTTTGTGCATTAGGGTTCATGTTGACAGTAGCCATTGTTGGGATAACCACATGGTTCGTGGAGGATGTAACTCCCGCTCGGAAGATTCTTGTGTTGACAACTCCGGTGCCTGAGGAGCACTACTTTTATACATTACCGTATCAAGAGTTGAAGCATCGACAATCTTACTTGAATAACACTTTCATCCAGATGCTGCATCATACCCACGTTGCTACGAATGCTACGAACTGTTGGATATGTGGGATGATGCCAGCTCATCAGAAGAAAGGAGGAACGCCATTTATACCACTTCCTTTCTCTCATAATGGCTCTTGTAGAGCATGGTATACTTTGCTTTTTGCCACTCGGAAACCGACAGTGGGACGATTGCTTTTCAGACTTAATAAAGAATGCCATCAAGACAAAAATGGGTATCCACAAGCGAATGGGACAATTTGGGAGTGGGAAGAGTACCGACCAGAGAATGAATCCATCCCCTACATCTTCACGAACACAAGAGACACTGTGGGAAAAGATAAATTTGTGATTCAAGTAGCACAAGCTCAAGCGGACCTGTGTGTCCAGAGTGTGGGTTTCATCCCTGTTGGTGTTAGTGATTGCATTACTGTTTTGAATATTGATGGGTTGAACAATAGTACCTTCTTAGCCTCCCATAATACGTACTTTGTGTGTGGAAATAAAGGTTATTACCGTCTGCCGGCTGGGTGGTCTGGGGTATGCTATGTATCATTTCTATTACCTCCTGTATTCCTAGCACCCGCATCTTATCATAAGGATCTGAAATTATTGAATAATGTGACTGTAAATAGGTATGAACGTACTTTATCAATTGATGATGTAGATCAGACTGATACCAGTCTGCAACAGTATATTGATTTTAACTTAGGACTGTTTTTCTTTGTTGGAGCTGCCCTGAACAGTAGGAAGATCCGAAGATTAACAAGAGTGGTAGAAGCTGTGACAAATCAGACTGCTGCTGCTCTTGGGAATCTTACGGAGGAATTGCAGATTACTAGAATTGTTGCATTGCAGAATCGTATGGTATTAGACGTTATGCTAGCTGACAGAGGAGGAGCATGTAAAATTATTGGAAGTAGCTGTTGTGTGTTTATCCCTGATCATACGCCATCAGTTTATAATGTCATCAATAAACTGCACAAAATTGCAGCTGAGATCCATACAGAAAACGGCACTTGGTCCTTTTCTGGATGGTTTTGGGCGTTAATTACTGCCTGGGGATGGAAGGTTCTAACTGGTCTCTGCATTATTGTAGCGGTTCTGTTTTCGTGCTGTATCTGCGTTCAATGTGGTCCCTTGCTCTGCTCATTATGTGTATCATTCTGTATCCCTGATAAGAAAGCTATTGCCGATGTTGCCCACCAAAAACGTTTAGCTAAAGAAGTTGAAGAAATGATGACAATTGACATATATGATGATTATCCTAACAAACCGGATGTCTTCAGTAAATGCTGAAAGGGTCGTCTGTTGTAAATTGAAACAACGATGTGATTAAGCATTTACTAAAGACATTAATTCCCCTTTTATAGATCGTGTTTTCTCTGTTATGTTGACCGAAGCTTGGACTCCATTTTGTATTGTCATGCTTCCACGTGTTCCCCACAAGAAGAGTCCAACCTCTGTGTTAGTTGCTCTTGCAATCTGCCTAGTAACAGTCTATAAATAGCTCCTTTGTCCATCTGGCACATGCCCAGACTTGACCACATCTGTTACCAGTTAGCCTTGCTTGACCATGTTTTCGCGGGCTCAAGGAGTGCGTTAACTCCGCCCACATATTGATTCAGTATCGAAAATGACCATAAATGGTAATGTTCTTCGCCTCATGTTGTATCCACCCACTTATGAGCCCCTCTATTGTGTATAAAAGGGGACCATGTACGTAAGTTCTTTGTGCTACTCTATGCAATACTGAAGGGTGTTGTGTGGATTGTAGGACCACCCTTAAGGGTTAATAAATGCTGTCTTTGTACTTTGCAGTTTCCGTGCCAACTTCCTTATAGATTTCATTACAGGAGAGCGAACCCTTGTGTCCTGCGGGCCTAGCTGGGGCCTGTATTCATCAAGGGGATGTATATGGTAAATTAAGAAATGAATAATAGAAATGCAATTCTTTTTGTTGAAGTTGTGTTTATTATTTTCTGTTTTGGGAGAAATTTAAATGTGAGGAACATGTAAAATAATATGGACTATGTTTTCACAATAAATTAAGGTGTACTGGTATAATAAAAGAATAGTTTAAGGGTTTGAGGTTGGACTCAGTAATGCAAATACATTCAGCATCACTAAGGCTGGTTGCCCTTGCTGGAGTGTAGGCAGACACCCAGGTTACAAATGATGCTGGTCTGAAAAAGCAGTTTGGACATGTGCTTTGTAAAAAATCTGAAAAGTGGATTCATAATGTGTCAGTCTGTAAAAGTGTTTATCACTTGCCAAAAAAAAGAGCAGTAAGTGTGCTTTCAAATTGGCAAAGAAATTTCGTTTTGTGACTAATGTGAAAACATGACTCTGTGTGCAAATAGGAATTACAGGCAGAGATTTATTGCGTATTGCTCTGGTGATTTCACAGTTGCATTAGATGGAAAGGGGGAGACATTTTTTGGTGCAGAAGCAGACTCTTAGCACACAGGTAGCTGCTTACCATGTGGAATCATGCACAGTATTCACAAGCGAGTGGGGTTTGAGGTTTCAGTCAGTAATGCAAATACATTCAGCATCACTAAGGCTGGTTGCCCTTGCTGGAGTGTAGGCAGACACCCAGGTTACAAATGATGCAGGTCTGAAAAAGCAGTTTGGACATGTGCTTTGTAAAAAATCTGAAAAGTGGATTCATAATGTGTCAGTCTGTAAAAGTGTTTATTACTTGCCAAAAAAAAGAGCAGTAAGTGTGCTAACAAATTGGCAAAGAAATTTCGTTTTGTGACTAATGTGAAAACATGACTCTGTGTGCAAATAGGAATTACAGGCAGAGATTTATTGCGTATTGCTCTGGTGATTTCACAGTTCCATTAGATGGAAAGGGGGAGACATTTTTTGCTGCAGAAGCAGACTCTTAGCACACAGGTAGCTGCTTACCATGTGGAATCATGCACAGTATTCACAAGCGAGTGGGGTTTGAGGTTTCAGTCAGTAATGCAAATACATTCAGCATCACTAAGGCTGGTTGCCCTTGCTGGAGTGTAGGCAGACACCCAGGTTACAAATGATGCTGGTCTGAAAAAGCAGTTTGGACATGTGCTTTGTAAAAAATCTGAAAAGTGGATTCATAATGTGTCAGTCTGTAAAAGTGTTTATTACTTGCCAAAAAAAAGAGCAGTAAGTGTGCTTTCAAATTGGCAAAGAAATTTCGTTTTGTAACTAATGTGAAAACATGACTCTGTGTGCAAATAGGAATTACAGGCAGAGATTTATTGCGTATTGCTCTGGTGATTTCACAGTTGCATTAGATGGAAAGGGGGAGCCTTTTTTTGGTGCAGAAGCTGACTCTTAGCACACAGGTAGCTGCTTACCATGTGGAATCATGCACAGTATTCACAAGCGAGTGGGGTTTGAGGTTTCAGTCAGTAATGCAAATACATTCAGCATCACTAAGGCTGGTTGCCCTTGCTGGAGTGTAGGCAGACACTCAGGTTACAAATGATGCAGGTCTGAAAAAGCAGTTTGGACATGTGCTTTGTAAAAAATCTGAAAAGTGGATTCATAATGTGTCAGTCTGTAAAAGTGTTTATCACTTGCCAAAAAAAAGAGTAGTAAGTGTGCTTTCAAATTGGCAAAGAAATTTCGTTTTGTGACTAATGTGAAAACATGACTCTGTGTGCAAATAGGAATTACAGGCAGAGATTTATTGCGTATTGCTCTGGTGATTTCACAGTTGCATTAGATGGAAAGGGGGAGACATTTTTTGGTGCAGAAGCAGACACTTAGCACACAGGTAGCTGCTTACCATGTGGAATCATGCACAGTATTCACAAGCGAGTGGGGTTTGAGGTTTCAGTCAGTAATGCAAATACATTCAGCATCACTAAGGCTGGTTGCCCTTGCTGGAGTGTAGGCAGACACCCAGGTTACAAATGATGCTGGTCTGAAAAAGCAGTTTGGACATGTGCTTTGTAAAAAATCTGAAAAGTGGATTCATAATGTGTCAGTCTGTAAAAGTGTTTATTACTTGCCAAAAAAAAGAGCAGTAAGTGTGCTTTCAAATTGGCAAAGAAATTTGGTTTTGTGACTAATGTGAAAACATGACTCTGAGTCCAAATAGGAATTACAGGCAGAGATTTATTGCGTATTGCTCTGGTGATTTCACAGTTGCATTAGATGGAAAGGGGGAGACATTTTTTGGTGCAGAAGCAGACTCTTAGCACACAGGTAGCTGCTTACCATGTGGAATCATGCACAGTATTCACAAGCGAGTGGGGTTTGAGGTTTCAGTCAGTAATGCAAATACATTCAGCATCACTAAGGCTGGTTGCCCTTGCTGGAGTGTAGGCAGACACCCAGGTTACAAATGATGCTGGTCTGAAAAAGCAGTTTGGACATGTGCTTTGTAAAAAATCTGAAAAGTGGATTCATAATGTGTCAGTCTGTAAAAGTGTTTATTACTTGCCAAAAAAAAGAGCAGTAAGTGTGCTTTCAAATTGGCAAAGAAATTTCGTTTTGTGACTAATGTGAAGACATGACTCTGTGTGCAAATAGGAATTACAGGCAGAGATTTATTGCGTATTGCTCTGGTGATTTCACAGTTGCATTAGATGGAAAGGGGGAGACATTTTTTGGTGCAGAAGCAGACTCTTAGCACACAGGTAGCTGCTTACCATGTGGAATCATGCACAGTATTCACAAGCGAGTGGGGTTTGAGGTTTCAGTCAGTAATGCAAATACATTCAGCATCACTAAGGCTGGTTGCCCTTGCTGGAGTGTAGGCAGACACCCAGGTTACAAATGATGCTGGTCTGAAAAAGCAGTTTGGACATGTGCTTTGTAAAAAATCTGAAAAGTGGATTCATAATGTGTCAGTCTGTAAAAGTGTTTATTACTTGCCAAAAAAAAGAGCAGTAAGTGTGCTTTCAAATTGGCAAAGAAATTTCGTTTTGTGACTAATGTGAAAACATGACTCCGTGTGCAAATAGGAATTACAGGCAGAGATTTATTGCGTATTGCTCTGGTGATTTCACAGTTGCATTAGATGGAAAGGGGGAGACATTTTTTGGTGCAGAAGCAGACTCTTAGCACACAGGTAGCTGCTTACCATGTGGAATCATGCACAGTATTCACAAGCGAGTGGGGTTTGAGGTTTCAGTCAGTAATGCAAATACATTCAGCATCACTAAGGCTGGTTGCCCTTGCTGGAGTGTAGGCAGACACCCAGGTTACAAATGATGCTGGTCTGAAAAAGCAGTTTGGACATGTGCTTTGTAAAAAATCTGAAAAGTGGATTCATAATGTGTCAGTCTGTAAAAGTGTTTATTACTTGCCAAAAAAAAGAGCAGTAAGTGTGCTTTCAAATTGGCAAAGAAATTTCGTTTTGTGACTAATGTGAAAACATGACTCTGTGTGCAAATAGGAATTACAGGCAGAGATTTATTGCGTATTGCTCTGGTGATTTCACAGTTGCATTAGATGGAAAGGGGGAGACATTTTTTGGTGCAGAAGCAGACTCTTAGCACACAGGTAGCTGCTTACCATGTGGAATCATGCACAGTATTCACAAGCGAGTGGGGTTTGAGGTTTCAGTCAGTAATGCAAATACATTCAGCATCACTAAGGCTGGTTGCCCTTGCTGGAGTGTAGGCAGACACCCAGGTTACAAATGATGCTGGTCTGAAAAAGCAGTTTGGATATGTGCTTTGTAAAAAACCTGAAAAGTGGATTCATAATGTGTCAGTCTGTAAAAGTGTTTATTACTTGCCAAAAAAAAGAGCAGTAAGTGTGCTTTCAAATTGGCAAAGAAATTTCGTTTTGTAACTAATGTGAAAACATGACTCTGTGTGCAAATAGGAATTACAGGCAGAGATTTATTGCGTATTGCTCTGGTGATTTCACAGTTGCATTAGAAGGAAAGGGGGAGCCTTTTTTTGGTGCAGAAGCTGACTCTTAGCACACAGGTAGCTGCTTACCATGTGGAATCATGCACAGTATTCACAAGCGAGTGGGGTTTGAGGTTTCAGTCAGTAATGCAAATACATTCAGCATCACTAAGGCTGGTTGCCCTTGCTGGAGTGTAGGCAGACACTCAGGTTACAAATGATGCAGGTCTGAAAAAGCAGTTTGGACATGTGCTTTGTAAAAAATCTGAAAAGTGGATTCATAATGTGTCAGTCTGTAAAAGTGTTTATCACTTGCCAAAAAAAAGAGTAGTAAGTGTGCTTTCAAATTGGCAAAGAAATTTCGTTTTGTGACTAATGTGAAAACATGACTCTGTGTGCAAATAGGAATTACAGGCAGAGATTTATTGCGTATTGCTCTGGTGATTTCACAGTTGCATTAGATGGAAAGGGGGAGACATTTTTTGGTGCAGAAGCAGACTCTTAGCACACAGGTAGCTGCTTACCATGTGGAATCATGCACAGTATTCACAAGCGAGTGGGGTTTGAGGTTTCAGTCAGTAATGCAAATACATTCAGCATCACTAAGGCTGTTTGCCCTTGCTGGAGTGTAGGCAGACACCCAGGTTACAAATGATGCAGGTCTGAAAAAGCAGTTTGGACATGTGCTTTGTAAAAAATCTGAAAAGTGGATTCATAATGTGTCAGTCTGTAAAAGTGTTTATTACTTGCCAAAAAAAAGAGCAGTAAGTGTGCTTTCAAATTGGCAAACAAATTTCGTTTTGTGACTAATGTGAAAACATGACTCTGTGTCCAAATAGGAATTACAGGCAGAGATTTATTGCGTATTGCTCTGGTGATTTCACAGTTGCATTAGATGGAAAGGGGGAGACATTTTTTGGTGCAGAAGCAGACTCTTAGCACACAGGTAGCTGCTTACCATGTGGAATCATGCACAGTATTCACAAGCGAGTGGGGTTTGAGGTTTCAGTCAGTAATGCAAATACATTCAGCATCACTAAGGCTGGTTGCCCTTGCTGGAGTGTAGGCAGACACCCAGGTTACAAATGATGCAGGTCTGAAAAAGCAGTTTGGACATGTGCTTTGTAAAAAATCTGAAAAGTGGATTCATAATGTGTCAGTCTGTAAAAGTGTTTATCACTTGCCAAAAAAAAGAGTAGTAAGTGTGCTTTCAAATTGGCAAAGAAATTTCGTTTGGTGACTAATGTGAAAACATGACTCTGTGTCCAAATAGGAATTACAGGCAGAGATTTATTGCGTATTGCTCTGGTGATTTCACAGTTGCATTAGATGGAAAGGGGGAGCCATTTTTTGGTGCAGAAGCAGACTCTTAGCACACAGCCAGCTACTTACCATGTGGAATCATGCACAGTATTCACAAGCGAGTGGGGTTTGAGGTTTCAGTCAGTAATGCAAATACATTCAGCATCACTAAGGCTGGTTGCCCTTGCTGGAGTGTAGGCAGACACCCAGGTTACAAATGATGCTGGTCTGAAAAAGCAGTTTGGACATGTGCTTTGTAAAAAATCTGAAAAGTGGATTCATAATGTGTCAGTCTGTAAAAGTGTTTATTACTTGCCAAAAAAAAGAGCAGTAAGTGTGCTTTCAAATTGGCAAAGAAATTTGGTTTTGTGACTAATGTGAAAACATGACTCTGTGTCCAAATAGGAATTACAGGCAGAGATTTATTGCGTATTGCTCTGGTGATTTCACAGTTGCATTAGATGGAAAGGGGGAGACATTTTTTGGTGCAGAAGCAGACTCTTAGCACACAGGTAGCTGCTTACCATGTGGAATCATGCACAGTATTCACAAGCGAGTGGGGTTTGAGGTTTCAGTCAGTAATGCAAATACATTCAGCATCACTAAGGCTGGTTGCCCTTGCTGGAGTGTAGGCAGACACCCAGGTTACAAATGATGCTGGTCTGAAAAAGCAGTTTGGACATGTGCTTTATAAAAAATCTGAAAAGTGGATTCATAATGTGTCAGTCTGTAAAAGTGTTTATTACTTGCCAAAAAAAAGAGCAGTAAGTGTGCTTTCAAATTGGCAAAGAAATTTCGTTTTGTGACTACTGTGAAAACATGACTCTGTGTGCAAATAGGAATTACAGGCAGAGATTTATTGCGTATTGCTCTGGTGATTTCACAGTTGCATTAGAAGGAAAGGGGGAGCCTTTTTTTGGTGCAGAAGCTGATTCTTAGCACACAGGTAGCTGCTTACCATGTGGAATCATGCACAGTATTCACAAGCGAGTGGGGTTTGAGGTTTCAGTCAGTAATGCAAATACATTCAGCATCACTAAGGCTGGTTGCCCTTGCTGGAGTGTAGGCAGACACCCAGGTTACAAATGATGCAGGTCTGAAAAAGCAGTTTGGACATGTGCTTTGTAAAAAATCTGAAAAGTGGATTCATAATGTGTCAGTCTGTAAAAGTGTTTATCACTTGCCAAAAAAAAGAGTAGTAAGTGTGCTTTCAAATTGGCAAAGAAATTTCGTTTTGTGACTAATGTGAAAACATGACTCTGTGTCCAAATAGGAATTACAGGCAGAGATTTATTGCGTATTACTCTGGTGATTTCACAGTTGCATTAGATGGAAAGGGGGAGCCATTTTTTGGTGCAGAAGCAGACTCTTAGCAAACAGCCAGCTACTTACCATGTGAAATCATGCACAGTATTCACAAGCGAGTGGGGTTTGAGGTTTCAGTCAGTAATGCAAATACATTCAGCATCACTAAGGCTGGTTGCCCTTGCTGGAGTGTAGGCAGACACCCAGGTTACAAATGATGCTGGTCTGAAAAAGCAGTTTGGACATGTGCTTTGTAAAAAATCTGAAAAGTGGAGTCATAATGTGTCAGTCTGTAAAAGTGTTTATTACTTGCCAAAAAAAAGAGCAGTAAGTGTGCTTTCAAATTGGCAAAGAAATTTGGTTTTGTGACTAATGTGAAAACATGACTCTGTGTCCAAATAGGAATTACAGGCAGAGATTTATTGCGTATTGCTCTGGTGATTTCACAGTTGCATTAGATGGAAAGGGGGAGACATTTTTTGGTGCAGAAGCAGACTCTTAGCACACAGGTAGCTGCTTACCATGTGGAATCATGCACAGTATTCACAAGCGAGTGGGGTTTGAGGTTTCAGTCAGTAATGCAAATACATTCAGCATCACTAAGGCTGGTTGCCCTTGCTGGAGTGTAGGCAGACACCCAGGTTACAAATGATGCTGGTCTGAAAAAGCAGTTTGGACATGTGCTTTGTAAAAAATCTGAAAAGTGGATTCATAATGTGTCAGTCTGTAAAAGTGTTTATTACTTGCCAAAAAAAAGAGCAGTAAGTGTGCTTTCAAATTGGCAAAGAAATTTCGTTTTGTGACTAATGTGAAAACATGACTCTGTGTGCAAATAGGAATTACAGGCAGAGATTTATTGCGTATTGCTCTGGTGATTTCACAGTTGCATTAGATGGAAAGGGGGAGACATTTTTTGGTGCAGAAGCAGACTCTTAGCACACAGGTAGCTGCTTACCATGTGGAATCATGCACAGTATTCACAAGCGAGTGGGGTTTGAGGTTTCAGTCAGTAATGCAAATACATTCAGCATCACTAAGGCTGGTTGCCCTTGCTGGAGTGTAGGCAGACACCCAGGTTACAAATGATGCTGGTCTGAAAAAGCAGTTTGGACATGTGCTTTGTAAAAAATCTGAAAAGTGGATTCATAATGTGTCAGTCTGTAAAAGTGTTTATCACTTGCCAAAAAAAAGAGCAGTAAGTGTGCTTTCAAATTGGCAAAGAAATTTCGTTTTGTGACTAATGTGAAAACATGACTCTGTGTGCAAATAGGAATTACAGGCAGAGATTTATTGCGTATTGCTCTGGTGATTTCACAGTTGCATTAGATGGAAAGGGGGAGACATTTTTTGGTGCAGAAGCAGACTCTTAGCACACAGGTAGCTGCTTACCATGTGGAATCATGCACAGTATTCACAAGCGAGTGGGGTTTGAGGTTTCAGTCAGTAATGCAAATACATTCAGCATCACTAAGGCTGGTTGCCCTTGCTGGAGTGTAGGCAGAAACCCAGGTTACAAATGATGCTGGTCTGAAAAAGCAGTTTGGACATGTGCTTTGTAAAAAATCTGAAAAGTGGATTCATAATGTGTCAGTCTGTAAAAGTGTTTATTACTTGCCAAAAAAAAGAGCAGTAAGTGTGCTTTCAAATTGGCAAAGAAATTTCGTTTTGTAACTAATGTGAAAACATGACTCTGTGTGCAAATAGGAATTACAGGCAGAGATTTATTGCGTATTGCTCTGGTGATTTCACAGTTGCATTAGAAGGAAAGGGGGAGCCTTTTTTTGGTGCAGAAGCTGACTCTTAGCACACAGGTAGCTGCTTACCATGTGGAATCATGCACAGTATTCACAAGCGAGTGGGGTTTGAGGTTTCAGTCAGTAATGCAAATACATTCAGCATCACTAAGGCTGGTTGCCCTTGCTGGAGTGTAGGCAGACACTCAGGTTACAAATGATGCAGGTCTGAAAAAGCAGTTTGGACATGTGCTTTGTAAAAAATCTGAAAAGTGGATTCATAATGTGTCAGTCTGTAAAAGTGTTTATCACTTGCCAAAAAAAAGAGTAGTAAGTGTGCTTTCAAATTGGCAAAGAAATTTCGTTTTGTGACTAATGTGAAAACATGACTCTGTGTGCAAATAGGAATTACAGGCAGAGATTTATTGCGTATTGCTCTGGTGATTTCACAGTTGCATTAGATGGAAAGGGGGAGACATTTTTTGGTGCAGAAGCAGACTCTTAGCACACAGGTAGCTGCTTACCATGTGGAATCATGCACAGTATTCACAAGCGAGTGGGGTTTGAGGTTTCAGTCAGTAATGCAAATACATTCAGCATCACTAAGGCTGGTTGCCCTTGCTGGAGTGTAGGCAGACACCCAGGTTACAAATGATGCAGGTCTGAAAAAGCAGTTTGGACATGTGCTTTGTAAAAAATCTGAAAAGTGGATTCATAATGTGTCAGTCTGTAAAAGTGTTTATTACTTGCCAAAAAAAAGAGCAGTAAGTGTGCTTTCAAATTGGCAAAGAAATTTCGTTTTGTGACTAATGTGAAAACATGACTCTGTGTCCAAATAGGAATTACAGGCAGAGATTTATTGCGTATTGCTCTGGTGATTTCACAGTTGCATTAGATGGAAAGGGGGAGGCATTTTTTGGTGCATTAGCAGACTCTTAGCACACAGGTAGCTGCTTACCATGTGGAATCATGCACAGTATTCACAAGCGAGTGGGGTTTGAGGTTTCAGTCAGTAATGCAAATACATTCAGCATCACTAAGGCTGGTTGCCCTTGCTGGAGTGTAGGCAGACACCCAGGTTACAAATGATGCAGGTCTGAAAAAGCAGTTTGGACATGTGCTTTGTAAAAAATCTGAAAAGTGGATTCATAATGTGTCAGTCTGTAAAAGTGTTTATCACTTGCCAAAAAAAAGAGTAGTAAGTGTGCTTTCAAATTGGCAAAGAAATTTCGTTTTGTGACTAATGTGAAAACATGACTCTGTGTGCAAATAGGAATTACAGGCAGAGATTTATTGCGTATTGCTCTGGTGATTTCACAGTTGCATTAGATGGAAAGGGGGAGACATTTTTTGGTGCAGAAGCAGACTCTTAGCACACAGGTAGCTGCTTACCATGTGGAATCATGCACAGTATTCACAAGCGAGTGGGGTTTGAGGTTTCAGTCAGTAATGCAAATACATTCAGCATCACTAAGGCTGGTTGCCCTTGCTGGAGTGTAGGCAGACACCCAGGTTACAAATGATGCAGGTCTGAAAAAGCAGTTTGGACATGTGCTTTGTAAAAAATCTGAAAAGTGGATTCATAATGTGTCAGTCTGTAAAAGTGTTTATTACTTGCCAAAAAAAAGAGCAGTAAGTGTGCTTTCAAATTGGCAAACAAATTTCGTTTTGTGACTAATGTGAAAACATGACTCTGTGTCCAAATAGGAATTACAGGCAGAGATTTATTGCGTATTGCTCTGGTGATTTCACAGTTGCATTAGATGGAAAGGGGGAGACATTTTTTGGTGCAGAAGCAGACTCTTAGCACACAGGTAGCTGCTTACCATGTGGAATCATGCACAGTATTCACAAGCGAGTGGGGTTTGAGGTTTCAGTCAGTAATGCAAATACATTCAGCATCACTAAGGCTGGTTGCCCTTGCTGGAGTGTAGGCAGACACCCAGGTTACAAATGATGCAGGTCTGAAAAAGCAGTTTGGACATGTGCTTTGTAAAAAATCTGAAAAGTGGATTCATAATGTGTCAGTCTGTAAAAGTGTTTATCACTTGCCAAAAAAAAGAGTAGTAAGTGTGCTTTCAAATTGGCAAAGAAATTTCGTTTGGTGACTAATGTGAAAACATGACTCTGTGTCCAAATAGGAATTACAGGCAGAGATTTATTGCGTATTGCTCTGGTGATTTCACAGTTGCATTAGATGGAAAGGGGGAGCCATTTTTTGGTGCAGAAGCAGACTCTTAGCACACAGCCAGCTACTTACCATGTGGAATCATGCACAGTATTCACAAGCGAGTGGGGTTTGAGGTTTCAGTCAGTAATGCAAATACATTCAGCATCACTAAGGCTGGTTGCCCTTGCTGGAGTGTAGGCAGACACCCAGGTTACAAATGATGCTGGTCTGAAAAAGCAGTTTGGACATGTGCTTTGTAAAAAATCTGAAAAGTGGATTCATAATGTGTCAGTCTGTAAAAGTGTTTATTACTTGCCAAAAAAAAGAGCAGTAAGTGTGCTTTCAAATTGGCAAAGAAATTTGGTTTTGTGACTAATGTGAAAACATGACTCTGTGTCCAAATAGGAATTACAGGCAGAGATTTATTGCGTATTGCTCTGGTGATTTCACAGTTGCATTAGATGGAAAGGGGGAGACATTTTTTGGTGCAGAAGCAGACTCTTAGCACACAGGTAGCTGCTTACCATGTGGAATCATGCACAGTATTCACAAGCGAGTGGGGTTTGAGGTTTCAGTCAGTAATGCAAATACATTCAGCATCACTAAGGCTGGTTGCCCTTGCTGGAGTGTAGGCAGACACCCAGGTTACAAATGATGCTGGTCTGAAAAAGCAGTTTGGACATGTGCTTTATAAAAAATCTGAAAAGTGGATTCATAATGTGTCAGTCTGTAAAAGTGTTTATTACTTGCCAAAAAAAAGAGCAGTAAGTGTGCTTTCAAATTGGCAAAGAAATTTCGTTTTGTGACTACTGTGAAAACATGACTCTGTGTGCAAATAGGAATTACAGGCAGAGATTTATTGCGTATTGCTCTGGTGATTTCACAGTTGCATTAGAAGGAAAGGGGGAGCCTTTTTTTGGTGCAGAAGCTGATTCTTAGCACACAGGTAGCTGCTTACCATGTGGAATCATGCACAGTATTCACAAGCGAGTGGGGTTTGAGGTTTCAGTCAGTAATGCAAATACATTCAGCATCACTAAGGCTGGTTGCCCTTGCTGGAGTGTAGGCAGACACCCAGGTTACAAATGATGCAGGTCTGAAAAAGCAGTTTGGACATGTGCTTTGTAAAAAATCTGAAAAGTGGATTCATAATGTGTCAGTCTGTAAAAGTGTTTATCACTTGCCAAAAAAAAGAGTAGTAAGTGTGCTTTCAAATTGGCAAAGAAATTTCGTTTTGTGACTAATGTGAAAACATGACTCTGTGTCCAAATAGGAATTACAGGCAGAGATTTATTGCGTATTACTCTGGTGATTTCACAGTTGCATTAGATGGAAAGGGGGAGCCATTTTTTGGTGCAGAAGCAGACTCTTAGCAAACAGCCAGCTACTTACCATGTGAAATCATGCACAGTATTCACAAGCGAGTGGGGTTTGAGGTTTCAGTCAGTAATGCAAATACATTCAGCATCACTAAGGCTGGTTGCCCTTGCTGGAGTGTAGGCAGACACCCAGGTTACAAATGATGCTGGTCTGAAAAAGCAGTTTGGACATGTGCTTTGTAAAAAATCTGAAAAGTGGAGTCATAATGTGTCAGTCTGTAAAAGTGTTTATTACTTGCCAAAAAAAAGAGCAGTAAGTGTGCTTTCAAATTGGCAAAGAAATTTGGTTTTGTGACTAATGTGAAAACATGACTCTGTGTCCAAATAGGAATTACAGGCAGAGATTTATTGCGTATTGCTCTGGTGATTTCACAGTTGCATTAGATGGAAAGGGGGAGACATTTTTTGGTGCAGAAGCAGACTCTTAGCACACAGGTAGCTGCTTACCATGTGGAATCATGCACAGTATTCACAAGCGAGTGGGGTTTGAGGTTTCAGTCAGTAATGCAAATACATTCAGCATCACTAAGGCTGGTTGCCCTTGCTGGAGTGTAGGCAGACACCCAGGTTACAAATGATGCTGGTCTGAAAAAGCAGTTTGGACATGTGCTTTGTAAAAAATCTGAAAAGTGGATTCATAATGTGTCAGTCTGTAAAAGTGTTTATTACTTGCCAAAAAAAAGAGCAGTAAGTGTGCTTTCAAATTGGCAAAGAAATTTCGTTTTGTGACTAATGTGAAAACATGACTCTGTGTGCAAATAGGAATTACAGGCAGAGATTTATTGCGTATTGCTCTGGTGATTTCACAGTTGCATTAGATGGAAAGGGGGAGACATTTTTTGGTGCAGAAGCAGACTCTTAGCACACAGGTAGCTGCTTACCATGTGGAATCATGCACAGTATTCACAAGCGAGTGGGGTTTGAGGTTTCAGTCAGTAATGCAAATACATTCAGCATCACTAAGGCTGGTTGCCCTTGCTGGAGTGTAGGCAGACACCCAGGTTACAAATGATGCTGGTCTGAAAAAGCAGTTTGGACATGTGCTTTGTAAAAAATCTGAAAAGTGGATTCATAATGTGTCAGTCTGTAAAAGTGTTTATCACTTGCCAAAAAAAAGAGCAGTAAGTGTGCTTTCAAATTGGCAAAGAAATTTCGTTTTGTGACTAATGTGAAAACATGACTCTGTGTGCAAATAGGAATTACAGGCAGAGATTTATTGCGTATTGCTCTGGTGATTTCACAGTTGCATTAGATGGAAAGGGGGAGACATTTTTTGGTGCAGAAGCAGACTCTTAGCACACAGGTAGCTGCTTACCATGTGGAATCATGCACAGTATTCACAAGCGAGTGGGGTTTGAGGTTTCAGTCAGTAATGCAAATACATTCAGCATCACTAAGGCTGGTTGCCCTTGCTGGAGTGTAGGCAGAAACCCAGGTTACAAATGATGCTGGTCTGAAAAAGCAGTTTGGACATGTGCTTTGTAAAAAATCTGAAAAGTGGATTCATAATGTGTCAGTCTGTAAAAGTGTTTATTACTTGCCAAAAAAAAGAGCAGTAAGTGTGCTTTCAAATTGGCAAAGAAATTTCGTTTTGTAACTAATGTGAAAACATGACTCTGTGTGCAAATAGGAATTACAGGCAGAGATTTATTGCGTATTGCTCTGGTGATTTCACAGTTGCATTAGAAGGAAAGGGGGAGCCTTTTTTTGGTGCAGAAGCTGACTCTTAGCACACAGGTAGCTGCTTACCATGTGGAATCATGCACAGTATTCACAAGCGAGTGGGGTTTGAGGTTTCAGTCAGTAATGCAAATACATTCAGCATCACTAAGGCTGGTTGCCCTTGCTGGAGTGTAGGCAGACACTCAGGTTACAAATGATGCAGGTCTGAAAAAGCAGTTTGGACATGTGCTTTGTAAAAAATCTGAAAAGTGGATTCATAATGTGTCAGTCTGTAAAAGTGTTTATCACTTGCCAAAAAAAAGAGTAGTAAGTGTGCTTTCAAATTGGCAAAGAAATTTCGTTTTGTGACTAATGTGAAAACATGACTCTGTGTGCAAATAGGAATTACAGGCAGAGATTTATTGCGTATTGCTCTGGTGATTTCACAGTTGCATTAGATGGAAAGGGGGAGACATTTTTTGGTGCAGAAGCAGACTCTTAGCACACAGGTAGCTGCTTACCATGTGGAATCATGCACAGTATTCACAAGCGAGTGGGGTTTGAGGTTTCAGTCAGTAATGCAAATACATTCAGCATCACTAAGGCTGGTTGCCCTTGCTGGAGTGTAGGCAGACACCCAGGTTACAAATGATGCAGGTCTGAAAAAGCAGTTTGGACATGTGCTTTGTAAAAAATCTGAAAAGTGGATTCATAATGTGTCAGTCTGTAAAAGTGTTTATTACTTGCCAAAAAAAAGAGCAGTAAGTGTGCTTTCAAATTGGCAAAGAAATTTCGTTTTGTGACTAATGTGAAAACATGACTCTGTGTCCAAATAGGAATTACAGGCAGAGATTTATTGCGTATTGCTCTGGTGATTTCACAGTTGCATTAGATGGAAAGGGGGAGGCATTTTTTGGTGCATTAGCAGACTCTTAGCACACAGGTAGCTGCTTACCATGTGGAATCATGCACAGTATTCACAAGCGAGTGGGGTTTGAGGTTTCAGTCAGTAATGCAAATACATTCAGCATCACTAAGGCTGGTTGCCCTTGCTGGAGTGTAGGCAGACACCCAGGTTACAAATGATGCAGGTCTGAAAAAGCAGTTTGGACATGTGCTTTGTAAAAAATCTGAAAAGTGGATTCATAATGTGTCAGTCTGTAAAAGTGTTTATCACTTGCCAAAAAAAAGAGTAGTAAGTGTGCTTTCAAATTGGCAAAGAAATTTCGTTTTGTGACTAATGTGAAAACATGACTCTGTGTCCAAATAGGAATTACAGGCAGAGATTTATTGCGTATTGCTCTGGTGATTTCACAGTTGCATTAGATGGAAAGGGGGAGACATTTTTTGGTGCAGAAGCAGACTCTTAGCACACAGCCAGCTACTTACCATGTGGAATCATGCACAGTATTCACAAGCGAGTGGGGTTTGAGGTTTCAGTCAGTAATGCAAATACATTCAGCATCACTAAGGCTGGTTGCCCTTGCTGGAGTGTAGGCAGACACCCAGGTTACAAATGATGCTGGTCTGAAAAAGCAGTTTGGACATGTGCTTTGTAAAAAATCTGAAAAGTGGATTCATAATGTGTCAGTCTGTAAAAGTGTTTATTACTTGCCAAAAAAAAGAGCAGTAAGTGTGCTTTCAATTTGGCAAAGAAATTTGGTTTTGTGACTAATGTGAAAACATGACTCTGTGTCCAAATAGGAATTACAGGCAGAGATTTATTGCGTATTGCTCTGTTGATTTCACAGTTGCATTAGATGGAAAGGGGGAGACATTTTTTGCTGCAGAAGCAGACTCTTAGCACACAGGTAGCTGCTTACCAGGTGGAATCATGCACAGTATTCACAAGCGAGTGGGGTTTGAGGTTTCAGTCAGTAATGCAAATACATTCAGCATCACTAAGGCTGGTTGCCCTTGCTGGAGTGTAGGCAGACACCCAGGTTACAAATGATGCTGGTCTGAAAAAGCAGTTTGGACATATGATTTGTAAAAAATCTGAAAAGTGGATTCATAATGTGTCAGTCTGTAAAAGTGTTTCTTACTTGCCAAAAAAAAGAGCAGTAAGTGTGCTTTCAAATTGGCAAAGAAATTTCGTTTTGTGACTAATGTGAAAACATGACTCTGTGTGCAAATAGGAATTACAGGCAGAGATTTATTGCGTATTGCTCTGGTGATTTCACAGTTGCATTAGATGGAAAGGGGGAGACATTTTTTGGTGCAGAAGCAGACTCTTAGCACACAGGTAGCTGCTTACCATGTGGAATCATGCACAGTATTCACAAGCGAGTGGGGTTTGAGGTTTCAGTCAGTAATGCAAATACATTCAGCATCACTAAGGCTGGTTGCCCTTGCTGGAGTGTAGGCAGACACCCAGGTTACAAATGATGCTGGTCTGAAAAAGCAGTTTGGACATGCGCTTTGTAAAAAATCTGAAAAGTGGATTCATAATGTGTCAGTCTGTAAAAGTGTTTATTACTTGCCAAAAAAAAGAGCAGTAAGTGTGCTTTCAAATTGGCAAAGAAATTTCGTTTTGTAACTAATGTGAAAACATGACTCTGTGTGCAAATAGGAATTACAGGCAGAGATTTATTGCGTATTGCTCTGGTGATTTCACAGTTGCATTAGAAGGAAAGGGGGAGCCTTTTTTTGGTGCAGAAGCTGACTCTTAGCACACAGGTAGCTGCTTACCATGTGGAATCATGCACAGTATTCACAAGCGAGTGGGGTTTGAGGTTTCAGTCAGTAATGCAAATACATTCAGCATCACTAAGGCTGGTTGCCCTTGCTGGAGTGTAGGCAGACACTCAGGTTACAAATGATGCAGGTCTGAAAAAGCAGTTTGGACATGTGCTTTGTAAAAAATCTGAAAAGTGGATTCATAATGTGTCAGTCTGTAAAAGTGTTTATCACTTGCCAAAAAAAAAGAGTAGTAAGTGTGCTTTCAAATTGGCAAAGAAATTTCGTTTTGTGACTAATGTGAAAACATGACTCTGTGTGCAAATAGGAATTACAGGCAGAGATTTATTGCGTATTGCTCTGGTGATTTCACAGTTGCATTAGATGGAAAGGGGGAGACATTATTTGGTGCAGAAGCAGACTCTTAGCACACAGGTAGCTGCTTACCATGTGGAATCATGCACAGTATTCACAAGCGAGTGGGGTTTGAGGTTTCAGTCAGTAATGCAAATACATTCAGCATCACTAAGGCTGGTTGCCCTTGCTGGAGTGTAGGCAGACACCCAGGTTACAAATGATGCTGGTCTGAAAAAGCAGTTTGGACATGTGCTTTGTAAAAAATCTGAAAAGTGGATTCATAATGTGTCAGTCTGTAAAAGTGTTTATTACTTGCCAAAAAAAAGAGCAGTAAGTGTGCTTTCAAATTGGCAAAGAAATTTCGTTTGGTGACTAATGTGAAAACATGACTCTGTGTGCAAATAGGAATTACAGGCAGAGATTTATTGCGTATTGCTCTGGTGATTTCACAGTTGCATTAGAAGGAAAGGGGGAGCCTTTTTTTGGTGAAGAAGCTGACTCTTAGCACACAGGTAGCTGCTTACCATGTGGAATCATGCACAGTATTCACAAGCGAGTGGGGTTTGAGGTTTCAGTCAGTAATGCAAATACATTCAGCATCACTAAGGCTGGTTGCCCTTGCTGGAGTGTAGGCAGACACCCAGGTTACAAATGATGCTGGTCTGAAAAAGCAGTTTGGACATGTGCTTTGTAAAAAATCTGAAAAGTGGATTCATAATGTGTCAGTCTGTAAAAGTGTTTATTACTTGCCAAAAAAAAGAGCAGTAAGTGTGCTTTCAAATTGGCAAAGAAATTTTGTTTTGTGACTAATGTGAAACCATGACTCTGTGTCCAAATAGGAATTACAGGCAGAGATTTATTGCGTATTGCTCTGGTGATTTCACAGTTGCATTAGATGGAAAGGGGGAGACATTTTTTGGTGCAGAAGCAGACTCTTAGCACACAGGTAGCTGCTTACCATGTGGAATCATGCACAGTATTCACAAGCGAGTGGGGTTTGAGGTTTCAGTCAGTAATGCAAATACATTCAGCATCACTAAGGCTGGTTGCCCTTGCTGGAGTGTAGGCAGACACCCAGGTTACAAATGATGCAGGTCTGAAAAAGCAGTTTGGACATGTGCTTTGTAAAAAATCTGAAAAGTGGATTCATAATGTGTCAGTCTGTAAAAGTGTTTATTACTTGCCAAAAAAAAGAGCAGTAAGTGTGCTTTCAAATTGGCAAAGAAATTTCGTTTTGTGACTAATGTGAAAACATGACTCTGTGTCCAAATAGGAATTTCAGGCAGAGATTTATTGCGTATTGCTCTGGTGATTTCACAGTTGCATTAGATGGAAAGGGGGAGACATTTTTTGGTGCAGAAGCAGACTCTTAGCACACAGGTAGCTGCTTACCATGTGGAATCATGCACAGTATTCACAAGCGAGTGGGGTTTGAGGTTTCAGTCAGTAATGCAAATACATTCAGCAACACTAAGGCTGGTTGCCCTTGCTGGAGTGTAGGCAGACACCCAGGTTACAAATGATGCTGGTCTGAAAAAGCAGTTTGGACATGTGCTTTGTAAAAAATCTGAAAAGTGGATTCATAATGTGTCAGTCTGTAAAAGTGTTTATTACTTGCCAAAAAAAAGAGCAGTAAGTGTGCTTTCAATTTGGCAAAGAAATTTGGTTTTGTGACTAATGTGAAAACATGACTCTGTGTCCAAATAGGAATTACAGGCAGAGATTTATTGCGTATTGCTCTGTTGATTTCACAGTTGCATTAGATGGAAAGGGGGAGACATTTTTTGGTGCAGAAGCAGACTCTTAGCACACAGGTAGCTGCTTACCAGGTGGAATCATGCACAGTATTCACAAGCGAGTGGGGTTTGAGGTTTCAGTCAGTAATGCAAATACATTCAGCATCACTAAGGCTGGTTGCCCTTGCTGGAGTGTAGGCAGACACCCAGGTTACAAATGATGCTGGTCTGAAAAAGCAGTTTGGACATATGCTTTGTAAAAAATCTGAAAAGTGGATTCATAATGTGTCAGTCTGTAAAAGTGTTTATTACTTGCCAAAAAAAAGAGCAGTAAGTGTGCTTTCAAATTGGCAAAGAAATTTCGTTTTGTGACTAATGTGAAAACATGACTCTGTGTGCAAATAGGAATTACAGGCAGAGATTTATTGCGTATTGCTCTGGTGATTTCACAGTTGCATTAGATGGAAAGGGGGAGACATTTTTTGGTGCAGAAGCAGACTCTTAGCACACAGGTAGCTGCTTACCATGTGGAATCATGCACAGTATTCACAAGCGAGTGGGGTTTGAGGTTTCAGTCAGTAATGCAAATACATTCAGCATCACTAAGGCTGGTTGCCCTTGCTGGAGTGTAGGCAGACACCCAGGTTACAAATGATGCTGGTCTGAAAAAGCAGTTTGGACATGCGCTTTGTAAAAAATCTGAAAAGTGGATTCATAATGTGTCAGTCTGTAAAAGTGTTTATTACTTGCCAAAAAAAAGAGCAGTAAGTGTGCTTTCAAATTGGCAAAGAAATTTCGTTTTGTAACTAATGTGAAAACATGACTCTGTGTGCAAATAGGAATTACAGGCAGAGATTTATTGCGTATTGCTCTGGTGATTTCACAGTTGCATTAGAAGGAAAGGGGGAGCCTTTTTTTGGTGCAGAAGCTGACTCTTAGCACACAGGTAGCTGCTTACCATGTGGAATCATGCACAGTATTCACAAGCGAGTGGGGTTTGAGGTTTCAGTCAGTAATGCAAATACATTCAGCATCACTAAGGCTGGTTGCCCTTGCTGGAGTGTAGGCAGACACTCAGGTTACAAATGATGCAGGTCTGAAAAAGCAGTTTGGACATGTGCTTTGTAAAAAATCTGAAAAGTGGATTCATAATGTGTCAGTCTGTAAAAGTGTTTATCACTTGCCAAAAAAAAGAGTAGTAAGTGTGCTTTCAAATTGGCAAAGAAATTTCGTTTTGTGACTAATGTGAAAACATGACTCTGTGTGCAAATAGGAATTACAGGCAGAGATTTATTGCGTATTGCTCTGGTGATTTCACAGTTGCATTAGATGGAAAGGGGGAGACATTATTTGGTGCAGAAGCAGACTCTTAGCACACAGGTAGCTGCTTACCATGTGGAATCATGCACAGTATTCACAAGCGAGTGGGGTTTGAGGTTTCAGTCAGTAATGCAAATACATTCAGCATCACTAAGGCTGGTTGCCCTTGCTGGAGTGTAGGCAGACACCCAGGTTACAAATGATGCTGGTCTGAAAAAGCAGTTTGGACATGTGCTTTGTAAAAAATCTGAAAAGTGGATTCATAATGTGTCAGTCTGTAAAAGTGTTTATTACTTGCCAAAAAAAAGAGCAGTAAGTGTGCTTTCAAATTGGCAAAGAAATTTCGTTTGGTGACTAATGTGAAAACATGACTCTGAGTGCAAATAGGAATTACAGGCAGAGATTTATTGCGTATTGCTCTGGTGATTTCACAGTTGCATTAGAAGGAAAGGGGGAGCCTTTTTTTGGTGAAGAAGCTGACTCTTAGCACACAGGTAGCTGCTTACCATGTGGAATCATGCACAGTATTCACAAGCGAGTGGGCTTTGAGGTTTCAGTCAGTAATGCAAATACATTCAGCATCACTAAGGCTGGTTGCCCTTGCTGGAGTGTAGGCAGATACCCAGGTTACAAATGATGCAGGTCTGAAAAAGCAGTTTGGACATGTGCTTTGTAAAAAATCTGAAAAGTGGATTCATAATGTGTTAGTCTGTAAAAGTATTTATCACTTGCCAAAAAAAAGAGTAGTAAGTGTGCTTTCAAATTGGCAAAGAAATTTCGTTTTGTGACTAATGTGAAAACATGACTCTGTGTCCAAATAGGAATTACAGGCAGAGATTTATTGCGTATTGCTCTGGTGATTTCACAGTTGCATTAGATGGAAAGGGGGAGCCATTTTTTGGTGCAGAAGCAGACTCTTAGCACACAGCCAGCTACTTACCATGTGGAATCATGCACAGTATTCACAAGCGAGTGGGGTTTGAGGTTTCAGTCAGTAATGCAAATACATTCAGCATCACTAAGGCTGGTTGCCCTTGCTGGAGTGTAGGCAGACACCCAGGTTACAAATGATGCTGGTCTGAAAAAGCAGTTTGGACATGTGCTTTGTAAAAAATCTGAAAAGTGGATTCATAATGTGTCAGTCTGTAAAAGTGTTTATTACTTGCCAAAAAAAAGAGCAGTAAGTGTGCTTTCAGATTGGCAAAGAAATTTTGTTTTGTGACTAATGTGAAACCATGACTCTGTGTCCAAATAGGAATTACAGGCAGAGATTTATTGCGTATTGCTCTGGTGATTTCACAGTTGCATTAGATGGAAAGGGGGAGACATTTTTTGGTGCAGAAGCAGACTCTTAGCACACAGCCAGCTACTTACCATGTGGAATCATGCACAGTATTCACAAGCGAGTGGGGTTTGAGGTTTCAGTCAGTAATGCAAATACATTCAGCATCACTAAGGCTGGTTGCCCTTGCTGGAGTGTAGGCAGACACCCAGGTTACAAATGATGCTGGTCTGAAAAAGCAGTTTGGACATGTGCTTTGTAAAAAATCTGAAAAATGGATTCATAATGTGTCAGTCTGTAAAAGTGTTTATTACTTGCCAAAAAAAGAGCAGTAAGTGTGCTTTCAAATTGGCAAAGAAATTTGGTTTTGTGACTAATGTGAAAACATGACTCTGTGTCCAAATAGGAATTACAGGCAGAGATTTATTGCGTATTGCTCTGGTGATTTCACAGTTGCATTAGATGGAAAGGGGGAGACATTTTTTGGTGCAGAAGCAGACTCTTAGCACACAGGTAGCTGCTTACCATGTGGAATCATGCACAGTATTCACAAGCGAGTGGGGTTTGAGGTTTCAGTCAGTAATGCAAATACATTCAGCATCACTAAGGCTGGTTGCCCTTGCTGGAGTGTAGGCAGACACCCAGGTTACAAATGATGCTGGTCTGAAAAAGCAGTTTGGACATGCGCTTTGTAAAAAATCTGAAAAGTGGATTCATAATGTGTCAGTCTGTAAAAGTGTTTATTACTTGCCAAAAAAAAGAGCAGTAAGTGTGCTTTCAAATTGGCAAAGAAATTTCGTTTTGTAACTAATGTGAAAACATGACTCTGTGTGCAAATAGGAATTACAGGCAGAGATTTATTGCGTATTGCTCTGGTGATTTCACAGTTGCATTAGAAGGAAAGGGGGAGCCTTTTTTTGGTGCAGAAGCTGACTCTTAGCACACAGGTAGCTGCTTACCATGTGGAATCATGCACAGTATTCACAAGCGAGTGGGGTTTGAGGTTTCAGTCAGTAATGCAAATACATTCAGCATCACTAAGGCTGGTTGCCCTTGCTGGAGTGTAGGCAGACACTCAGGTTACAAATGATGCAGGTCTGAAAAAGCAGTTTGGACATGTGCTTTGTAAAAAATCTGAAAAGTGGATTCATAATGTGTCAGTCTGTAAAAGTGTTTATCACTTGCCAAAAAAAAGAGTAGTAAGTGTGCTTTCAAATTGGCAAAGAAATTTCGTTTTGTGACTAATGTGAAAACATGACTCTGTGTGCAAATAGGAATTACAGGCAGAGATTTATTGCGTATTGCTCTGGTGATTTCACAGTTGCATTAGATGGAAAGGGGGAGACATTATTTGGTGCAGAAGCAGACTCTTAGCACACAGGTAGCTGCTTACCATGTGGAATCATGCACAGTATTCACAAGCGAGTGGGGTTTGAGGTTTCAGTCAGTAATGCAAATACATTCAGCATCACTAAGGCTGGTTGCCCTTGCTGGAGTGTAGGCAGACACCCAGGTTACAAATGATGCTGGTCTGAAAAAGCAGTTTGGACATGTGCTTTGTAAAAAATCTGAAAAGTGGATTCATAATGTGTCAGTCTGTAAAAGTGTTTATTACTTGCCAAAAAAAAGAGCAGTAAGTGTGCTTTCAAATTGGCAAAGAAATTTCGTTTGGTGACTAATGTGAAAACATGACTCTGTGTGCAAATAGGAATTACAGGCAGAGATTTATTGCGTATTGCTCTGGTGATTTCACAGTTGCATTAGAAGGAAAGGGGGAGCCTTTTTTTGGTGAAGAAGCTGACTCTTAGCACACAGGTAGCTGCTTACCATGTGGAATCATGCACAGTATTCACAAGCGAGTGGGCTTTGAGGTTTCAGTCAGTAATGCAAATACATTCAGCATCACTAAGGCTGGTTGCCCTTGCTGGAGTGTAGGCAGATACCCAGGTTACAAATGATGCAGGTCTGAAAAAGCAGTTTGGACATGTGCTTTGTAAAAAATCTGAAAAGTGGATTCATAATGTGTTAGTCTGTAAAAGTATTTATCACTTGCCAAAAAAAAGAGTAGTAAGTGTGCTTTCAAATTGGCAAAGAAATTTCGTTTTGTGACTAATGTGAAAACATGACTCTGTGTCCAAATAGGAATTACAGGCAGAGATTTATTGCGTATTGCTCTGGTGATTTCACAGTTGCATTAGATGGAAAGGGGGAGCCATTTTTTGGTGCAGAAGCAGACTCTTAGCACACAGCCAGCTACTTACCATGTGGAATCATGCACAGTATTCACAAGCGAGTGGGGTTTGAGGTTTCAGTCAGTAATGCAAATACATTCAGCATCACTAAGGCTGGTTGCCCTTGCTGGAGTGTAGGCAGACACCCAGGTTACAAATGATGCTGGTCTGAAAAAGCAGTTTGGACATGTGCTTTGTAAAAAATCTGAAAAGTGGATTCATAATGTGTCAGTCTGTAAAAGTGTTTATTACTTGCCAAAAAAAAGAGCAGTAAGTGTGCTTTCAGATTGGCAAAGAAATTTTGTTTTGTGACTAATGTGAAACCATGACTCTGTGTCCAAATAGGAATTACAGGCAGAGATTTATTGCGTATTGCTCTGGTGATTTCACAGTTGCATTAGATGGAAAGGGGGAGACATTTTTTGGTGCAGAAGCAGACTCTTAGCACACAGCCAGCTACTTACCATGTGGAATCATGCACAGTATTCACAAGCGAGTGGGGTTTGAGGTTTCAGTCAGTAATGCAAATACATTCAGCATCACTAAGGCTGGTTGCCCTTGCTGGAGTGTAGGCAGACACCCAGGTTACAAATGATGCTGGTCTGAAAAAGCAGTTTGGACATGTGCTTTGTAAAAAATCTGAAAAATGGATTCATAATGTGTCAGTCTGTAAAAGTGTTTATTACTTGCCAAAAAAAGAGCAGTAAGTGTGCTTTCAAATTGGCAAAGAAATTTGGTTTTGTGACTAATGTGAAAACATGACTCTGTGTCCAAATAGGAATTACAGGCAGAGATTTATTGCGTATTGCTCTGGTGATTTCACAGTTGCATTAGATGGAAAGGGGGAACCATTTTTTGGTGCAGAAGCAGACTCTTAGCACACAGCCAGCTACTTACCATGTGGAATCATGCACAGTATTCAAAAGCGAGTGGGGTTTGAGGTTTCAGTCAGTAATGCAAATACATTCAGCATCACTAAGGCTGGTTGCCCTTGCTGGAGTGTAGGCAGACACTCAGGTTACAAATGATGCAGGTCTGAAAAAGCAGTTTGGACATGTGCTTTGTAAAAAATCTGAAAAGTGGATTCATAATGTGTCAGTCTGTAAAAGTGTTTATCACTTGCCAAAAAAAAGAGTAGTAAGTGTGCTTTCAAATTGGCAAAGAAATTTCGTTTTGTGACTAATGTGAAAACATGACTCTGTGTGCAAATAGGAATTACAGGCAGAGATTTATTGCGTATTGCTCTGGTGATTTCACAGTTGCATTAGATGGAAAGGGGGAGACATTTTTTGGTGCAGAAGCAGACTCTTAGCACACAGGTAGCTGCTTACCATGTGGAATCATGCACAGTATTCACAAGCGAGTGGGGTTTGAGGTTTCAGTCAGTAATGCAAATACATTCAGCATCACTAAGGCTGGTTGCCCTTGCTGGAGTGTAGGCAGACACCCAGGTTACAAATGATGCTGGTCTGAAAAAGCAGTTTGGACATGTGCTTTGTAAAAAATCTGAAAAGTGGATTCATAATGTGTCAGTCTGTAAAAGTGTTTATTACTTGCCAAAAAAAAGAGCAGTAAGTGTGCTTTCAAATTGGCAAAGAAATTTCGTTTGGTGACTAATGTGAAAACATGACTCTGTGTGCAAATAGGAATTACAGGCAGAGATTTATTGCGTATTGCTCTGGTGATTTCACAGTTGCATTAGAAGGAAAGGGGGAGCCTTTTTTTGGTGAAGAAGCTGACTCTTAGCACACAGGTAGCTGCTTACCATGTGGAATCATGCACAGTATTCACAAGCGAGTGGGGTTTGAGGTTTCAGTCAGTAATGCAAATACATTCAGCATCACTAAGGCTGGTTGCCCTTGCTGGAGTGTAGGCAGACACCCAGGTTACAAATGATGCAGGTCTGAAAAAGCAGTTTGGACATGTGCTTTGTAAAAAATCTGAAAAGTGGATTCATAATGTGTTAGTCTGTAAAAGTGTTTATCACTTGCCAAAAAAAAGAGTAGTAAGTGTGCTTTCAAATTGGCAAAGAAATTTCGTTTTGTGACTAATGTGAAAACATGACTCTGTGTCCAAATAGGAATTACAGGCAGAGATTTATTGCGTATTGCTCTGGTGATTTCACAGTTGCATTAGATGGAAAGGGGGAGCCATTTTTTGGTGCAGAAGCAGACTCTTAGCACACAGCCAGCTACTTACCATGTGGAATCATGCACAGTATTCACAAGCGAGTGGGGTTTGAGGTTTCAGTCAGTAATGCAAATACATTCAGCATCACTAAGGCTGGTTGCCCTTGCTGGAGTGTAGGCAGACACCCAGGTTACAAATGATGCTGGTCTGAAAAAGCAGTTTGGACATGTGCTTTGTAAAAAATCTGAAAAATGGATTCATAATGTGTCAGTCTGTAAAAGTGTTTATTACTTGCCAAAAAAAGAGCAGTAAGTGTGCTTTCAAATTGGCAAAGAAATTTGGTTTTGTGACTAATGTGAAAACATGACTCTGTGTCCAAATAGGAATTACAGGCAGATATTTATTGCGTATTGCTCTGGTGATTTCACAGTTGCATTAGATGGAAAGGGGGAACCATTTTTTGGTGCAGAAGCAGACTCTTAGCACACAGCCAGCTACTTACCATGTGGAATCATGCACAGTATTCACAAGCGAGTGGGGTTTGAGGTTTCAGTCAGTAATGCAAATACATTCAGCATCACTAAGGCTGGTTGCCCTTGCTGGAGTGTAGGCAGACACCCAGGTTACAAATGATGCTGGTCTGAAAAAGCAGTTTGGACATGTGCTTTTTAAAAAATCTGAAAAGTGGATTCATAATGTGTCAGTCTGTAAAAGTGTTTATCACTTGCCAAAAAAAAGAGTAGTAAGTGTGCTTTCAAATTGGCAAAGAAATTTCGTTTTGTGACTAATGTGAAAACAAATGTAGTAATATATTTAAATAAAATAAAGGAATTTTTTTTTAGTTTTTTTCAGGTATTGCTGAAGAGCAGTGAACAAAATTTAAGATTCCTACAAAATCCAGAGTAAAAAAAGAGCAGAAAAAAAACCTATATTTGAAGACAACTGGAGGACCTAAGTTAGTTGAAGATGCTCATGTTGGGAAGAAGAAAAAATCTTCTGGTAAGCAAACAAAAGATTTTCTAAGGAACATATTCAAAAAAAGGAAAAATGTACAAAATGTCTGTACTGGAAAGAATGATTTCAATCGAAAAGGACAGGAAAAAATTGAGAATTTAGTTAATGCAAATATACCTTCTGCAACTAAAAAGATAAACTTAAACAGAAAAACAGCGTTTAAAGAGATACGTAGAAAAATGTTTCAGAGGAGAGTTATGTCCAATTTGATAAAGGATGTGAAGAAATATAAGCAAAAGGCAAAGTTTTATAAGAGAAAAAAAGAAATTGAAGCCATTGCAGCAAAGGCATTAGAATTAAAAAGGAAACTATTCATTTTAATTTTGAATAGGATGCGTACATTAGACAAAATGGTTAATGTACTGAAAACACATAGCAAAAGGAAAAGAGTAGTGAACAGAACAAACTTTTGTAAAGTGTTTTTAGGAAAATGGATGCATAGTTCAAGTAGTGAACCTTTTTTTAATGAAGAGAGTTATTTTCAAAGTAATAGTTTGCTGCATGCAGTTGACACCAGAGGTCGTGCTTATGAAGTGAAAAATGGTTGCATAATGGAGAAGGAGATAATGGTTCCAAGAGATGAGGTACAAGTGATGGCGGATGAGGCTATGGGGAGACGTCCTAAAGCCCCAGTGTACACTTGGAATTGTAGTAGTATTTGCACTGTGCGTCAGGAATCTATTGATAAATTTCGTGAGTTTCTAAGAGAATATAGCAAAAAAAGTGTGAAACAGAAGATTAAGGTGCTTCAAAGTCTAGATCCATGCAGAGTGAGAGAGAATACTGGTTTGCAGGGTCATTCTCTGGCTTATCTATCTAGAAAAGTGTGTAATAGTGTTTTCCATCATTTTAGGATGCTGGCTGTTCATCATACTGAAATGAGAAAGTTTGTGAGACGGTTGTATTTTGCTAAAAGTCCAGCAATAAAGTTAGATGAATTGAATAGGGCTCTGTTCCGTGGAACGGTATCAGATGTAGAGAAGGTTGTTGATGAAATTCAGTTTTGTTACTTTGGTCCTGAACAAAACAGTGCAGAGAAGGACACAGTAAATGAGGAAGAAGTGGAAGAAAATGTAGAACCCTCTGTAAGTAAGACATTTAATGATCACATAACAAAATTTGCAATAATCTCTAATGAAAGACCAAATATTACTTGTATTTGTTGCCGCAGAACTCATTATAGAAAACAAACCAGGTATGTTGATCTCTACAGAAAGAGTGAAAATGAAGATAATTATAAGTGGAAGGATTTTGCCACCTATATATTTCTTGAAAATTGTTTTGAATTGGGTGAAGTTCAGCGTGTTTGTAAATACTGTGTGGAAATATGGATTTTTATGGTCAGTTATGTCCCCTATCTTGGACCCCAACGGTTTCATGTATAAATCACAAGTACATGTATGTTCCCTCCAGTTCCAGTTATGAAGACGCAAACACATGTGTGTCCACCGCCAACATGTCCTCTTTCAGATCCGCCATGAATGGGCCGGATATTCCATTCCTAAGTACGAAAGGCCACCGCCTTTATATGGTTCACTTATGCCATTTTACAGTCCAGGCAAGTAGGCCCTGATTCTGCCATCAAGCTTTTCCTGCCTTCTGCCTCTGAAAGCTCCAGTCTGAGCCCGCATCTGTATCCATGAACTTTGTCCTCATTCTCTGCGCGGCTAACGGTGCCTGACATCAGCCTGTTGCCTGCCAAAAACTGTATTTCACCTTCGAAATTATCTGCTCCGCTCCCTACCCAATGCATTCCTGTCTAGTAGTTTAAGTAAACATTCTTCCAGCTACCGAGCAAAAGGCCCGGCTTCTCTGTCATTATGCAAGTAATTCATAGCCCTGTTACTATGGAAGATTCCTGCCCTCGCATCTAGTGTAGACACTTAGACGCTTGTACACGCACTAACAGTCAGTATAGTCAGTATAGAATAAGATTCTACTCCAAGAAGGCCTCTCTTTTGGATAACATAGTTCTTTAAACATAGGATGTTAGATATGATTTGGGATTAGGTTGACTTGACCCTCCAGACTTCTGTCGCTACATGTAGAGCTAAATGTCAAGTCCCCTTCACCCCCTAGTTGCACGTCAATCACACGTCATGCTGCTGCGCGCGCATTTCTGCCAAGTATTTCTGCTGACATTGCGAAATTCTTTCATGGAACCACCCTATTATGACATCATACCTGATGACGTTCTTTATTTACGCCCAGTTACACCCACTTTTGCTACGCATGTATGTTTTATCTTTACTATCAATTGTTACGCCTCCTCCATTTGTTTCACTGTAATGCCTATTGTATAAAAATGATTACCTATCAATAAAGTACGGTCTTCACTTCCTGAACCTTCGTGGTGATGGAATCTGGAGCTCATCAATTTAAATTGATTATGGAATAAAGCCCGTTCCGAACCTCTAATACCACGGATTCTGCCTCTTATTTTACTGAGCTATTGTTATAGATTTTCCGCATCAAATTAAGTCCCGGTAATTAAAATTATTTACCACAACTGTTATAACAAGTTAGAGGAAAATAGAATGCCGACCAGAGCTGTACATAATAATTTAGAATTGGATGCTATTCCTGCAGAACTTTCTGAATTAAATACATATGAGTCGATACTCATTCAATGTGTTCATCCGTTCCAGACCATAGTACGTATGGAGCCCAAAACTGGCAAATTACCTCCTTCAGATTTACTGAGAGGTTTAAAAGGTAGAGTGGTGTATTTGCCCTTGGATTTGAAAAAAAATATGGAAACTATTGATGCGGATACTTTGGAAACTGAACCATTAATTATTCTGGTTAATGGTGTACCTACAAAGAATAAGAAGATTTGGCAGGAGCTGGTAGATGTACGGAAAGTACAAAGAGCAAATTTGTATTTGAAAAGGAATAACAAATGGTATGAATCAATTTATATAGAAGAAGAAGAAGAAGAAGATTTACAAGAAGACACAGAAACACCAACTGGACAAATTGAAAAAGTGGACAAGTCAAAGGAAGAAGAAATTTATGAACATTTTAGCATACATCCTCTTCATTCAAAAGAAGTTATGGGAGACAATATTGATCTATTTCAGATGAAGAAAGCAAAAGGAACTCCCGTGAGTGTATGGGAGGAGAGCTTGGAAGCTCGATGTTTTCCCCAGCTGTTTCCTAAAGGAAAAGGAGGACGATACGATGAACGTCCAGAACAGATTCCAGCTTCTGAGTATCGGACTACAAGACTATATGCTGAAGATCCCAGATTTCGACAAAGTATTCCTTATTTGTTCCATCTTTTATTTGAAAGCGACTTGTCTGCACTGTCTTATGCAGTAAATCACATTTTAAAAAGTGGAGTACATTTACAAAATGTGTCTGCTAAGGATTTTATGGAGAAAGTGCAGCACCGAGATGATCATTTGGAAACACAACTGATCAATCTGATGGCTTGTCAGCGTGGGACAAATGAATATTGGTACCGACGCCATGGTGAATTAAAATGCATGTTACGGAATTTAGGAACTCCAACATGGTTCCTTACCCTAAGCTGTGCCGAGTACGCTTGGGATGATTTACTGGATTTTCTACGAGAGGCAAATTCAAACATTAAAAACATCGAATACAAGACAGCAGGAGAACTGTGCTCATTGGATCCGGTTAATGTTTGCAGATATTTCAATCATAGATTTGAGGCTATGATGTCCTTCATCTGCAATAAAAAAAATCCACCTCTAGGAGAAGTAGTGGATTTCTTTTGGAAAAAAGAGTACCAGGCAAGAGGTGCTCCTCATATTCATATGCTGTTGTGGATCAAGGATGCCCCAAAGTTTGGAACAGATACTGATGAAGCAGTGTTATCTTACATTGAAGAATATGCAACATGTGCTATACCAAAAAGCACAGAAGAGAAAAAGTTAAAGGAGCAAGTTTTACATTTCCAAAGTCATCGGTGTGGAAAATACTGTCGACGGAAATACAAGAGCAAAGATAAATACTACACTAAATGTCGATTTGGATTTCCTAGACCTGTTCTTTCAAATGGAAGAGTTAACAGTTTTATGTCAGCTGTGAGACATACTATCACAAGAAAATCACCTAAGAATACCTACAACCTTAAAAGAAAAGAAGAATCAAAAAATATAAATGACTACAACCCAGTGATTTTATCCATGTGGAACGCTAACATGGATATACAGTATGTAGCTGACAATTCCATTGCTGTTGCTCGATATGTAACGTCTTACATTATGAAATCAGAAAAAACAGAATTGAAGGAAATGTGGGAAGAGATTTCTCACGAGAAAACTGTCAGTAAGAAGCTGTACAGTTTCAGTTTGAAGATGTTATCGCATCGAGAAATTGGATCCTACGAATGTTCAGATAGGTTATCTTCTGCAAGTCTCTACTCGAAATCAAGAAGAATAATTTGGGCAAGTTTAGGCCTTGCAGCAATGAGAAATCGGGTACTGAAATCTGTTGGAGAAATTGAATATTTGGCCGAGAATGACCCAGAAAGTACAGATATTTTGAAATCAAACATGTTGGATACATATTACCCAAAGAGAAGTCATCATCTGGAGAACATGTGTCTCTATGAAGTGCTGCAGAACTACATTTATTCACGGAAAGCCGCAGAAGACATCAACAATGGAAAATATAAAGTCATTGGTGAGGAAGGATGTTTGGTGAAGCAAACAAAAGGAAGTTTGATAAATCACCGGAAGCTGAGTTGCGACACTACTGACAAAAAGGAATTTTAATACTTGGCTCTTTTACAGCTGTTTAAACCATGGCGTACAGAGGATGAACTACTGGGAGAATTTCAAAACTATGAAGATTCATTTAATGCTTGCAAAGACAGCATACAATGCAGAACATTCACAACTTATCTGCAAATGTTAAATGAAGAAATTGAACAGGAAACTACAATTGCAGCAGAAATAGCTAGAGACAGTTCTCAGGACAGCCAAAGTTCAGGAACACTCAGTCAAGATCCCCTAGGACAACCAATCGTTGAAAATGAAGCATCAATAGCCATGAATGAAGTGGAAACAGTTATGAATCAAGCTCAAGAAGAATTTATAGACTTACAAAATTTGGAAAGACAACTGAATCAAGAGCAGCAACAAATTTATGAAGAGATCAGAAACAAAATTGATCACGGATTTCTACATGAAAAAAAAGAGTGCTCATGCACATCATTTCATCCAATCAGGATGTATGTAAGCGGACAAGCTGGAACTGGAAAAAGTTTCCTAATAAAAGTCATCAGAAGCTACCTACAGCAAAAAACGGATTCTACTTTGTCTTGTGTGGTTACTGCTCCAACTGGGTTAGCAGCATATAACATAAAAGGAATCACTTTACATTGTTTGCTAATGTTACCAGTGGAGCATGAGAACAAAATACAATACAACAAGCTAACTGGAGAAGCATGCTTGGAAGTTTCAAGAGTATTGAAGAAGATGCAAGTTCTCATTATTGATGAGGTGAGCATGGTATCGAACTTAATGCTTGCCTTTGTGCATTTAAGAATGCAGCAAATTCTGAAGTCAGACTATGACGTGTTATTTGGAGGAAAACACGTCATAGTTTTTGGAGATCTTTTGCAACTTACTCCAGTTAAAGGACAACCAGTGTTTAATACTGTGACACATGAAGACACGAAGAAGTCATTGGGAAGCATAGGTAATACAAATATTTGGTCCTTCTTTGAGTACAAGGAACTTACAACTAATATGAGGCAAGCAAACGATGAAGAATATGGAAGTATTCTGAAAGATATCAGGATTGGACTACTCACAGAAGCTGGCAAAAAAGCATTACAGACTCGGCTGCTACATAATTTATTTCCAAAGGAAGAAATAGTTGCAGAGAAGATATACAAGAACATTGCAGAAAACAAAAGTGTCATCTGCTTAATGCCAACTCTACGTGAATGCTCAATATTCAATGAGGAGCTTTTGAAATTGGAAAAGGAAGATATCAGGAAATTGGAAGCAGTGGACAAAATTGAGGATGGAAGAATTACTGTCACATTAACAGGCACACTGAAAAATAAATTGGATTCACTAGAGAAGAAGATTTCCAAAACAGCTGGATTAGAAAAAAATCTATATGTTTGCATGAACTGTAGAGTATTTTTAAGGAGAAATTTGGATGTTGAAAAAGGTTTAGTTAATGGAGCTATGGGAAGAGTTGTGGGTTTTATTAATTATCAGAAAAAAGATGGAATTGAATGTTTAAAAATAAAATTTGATCAGATAGAAGAAGTTAAAGATATTTGTCGTTGTACAGTTCGTTTCATGCTTGTGAAAGACTTATATGTACGTAGGAAGCAGTTTCCGTTTTCTCTAGCATATGCTGTAACTATTCACAAGTCTCAAGGATTGACTGTAGATTGTGCATTTGTGAACATTGGTTCAACTGTGTTCAAAGAAGGTATGGCATATGTTGCTTTGTCACGAGTGAAAACATTATCAGGTTTATTCATGATAGACTTTGATGATTCAAAAGTTAGTGCTGATACAAATTGTGTAAAGGAGTATAATAGATTAAGAAGAAGCTATGCTCCTCATTTAGGTCAGTATCCTGTGTTGGAGAAACGTGTAGTTTCTCGTAAAAGGAGAAATGAGAATATCTGTAATGAAGATGTAGAGAGGAGGAAAAAAAAGAGGAGTGATGTAATTGCAAGCAAAAAGAATAAGGAAAATGAAGAACAGGTTGTAGGATGTTATTTTGAAAATAGCTCTGGTGTCAACTGCTACGCTAATGTAGTGCTGAATGTTGCATTTTATCTGGAAAGTTTGCAAGAGCAGATAATAGTAAATCAGGGAAAAAGATTCTGTACTGTGCTGAGTCTCCTTTTTGAAAAGCTGAGTAATGATAAAACTCAAATAGAAAGTGCTACTGAAATTAGAAAAGTTTTAGATGTATGTTCAGGACGAACACAGTTTTCTCAAAATGTACAGCAAGACGCACAGGAATTCTTGATTTATTTTCTTCAGGTACTGGAAGAAGAAGGGGTTAACATTGAAAATTTATTTGGTCTCTCTTATAAATGGGAACATAGTTGTGAAAACTGTTATAATATATGTGGCTCTAATGTTGATTCTGAAAGGTTTATTTATTTAACATTGCCAGAGAGTAAAAGAGTCACTTTTGCTAAATTAGTTAAAGATGCTAATCATAGCATGCAATGCAGTGAGTGTAAATCTGACATGTTTTCAACATTAATTTTAAAGGAATACAGACAGTATGTAATTTTAATGATGCAACGATGTAGAGCTGATGGTTCAAAATTGGATACTTTAATAAAGAAGTTTACAGGACAGCAATAATCAATTTCAGGAAAAACTTTTGTAACAGTTGCAATAATTTTCCATGATGGACCTACTGTAACTTCTGGTCATTACACAGTTTATCTTAAATGTGAAAAAGGCTGGACACTGTGTAATGATTCCCAATTGATTTTTAAGCAACGTTTGCCTTTTGATTTAGCAAATTCCTATCTAATCTTCCTGAAACCTAAATTTTAGAGAGATTTGACAACATCTGGAGAAAACAATTTTACCATTTTATTGGATTACCATTTGGAATTTACAAATAAAAAGATTTAACAAATTATCATTTGGCCTAATGGAAAGGTAACCAATTGTAATGTGGAATTTTTCCATTTTTTAAGGAAACTTTGGAAAACCAAAAATTTAGAAAAAATCGGTAACATCTGCACAATTTAAATTTTGGAATGTTATTGGATTGCCATTGGAAATTTTTTCAAAAAAGATTTTTAAAATTACTATTTGGCCATGCGGAAAAGTAAACAATTCTATTGTGGACTTATTTAATTATTAATTAATCTTTCGGAAACCAAAATGTTACAGAGAAACGGTGACATCTGTACAATTTAAACTTTTGTTTTTTATTGGATTACCATTGGAAATTAAACAAAAAAAGAATTTTAAAATTACTATTTGGCCTAAAGGAAATGGAACCAGATGTATTGTGGAGTTATTTGACATATATTATTGTGATTATACTTCTGAAACAAAAATATCAGACGGTATTTTAAAGAAATAAGTATAGATATTAGATGATATTTTTTTAGAATATTATGCATTTCTTTAAAGTTATGTTTATGAAAAAAGAGATTCTGGGCTTTTTTAAAAACAATCTTTGAGATTGTTAATTTTTTTTTTGCCTGCTGTTAAATGATGAATGCAATTGCTTTCACAATTTATAGTGAAATGCAATATTTTCTGAAAACAGCAAAAAAAAGGCAAAAATATTTTTTGAAAAATATGTAAATATGTGTACTGTATTATTAAATGTTTTATTAAATATTAATACTTTTTTCTTTTTTTTCAGATTGAGATAGAAAATTTTCGAAAACTATAACCATTTTAAAAGCAATTAAAAATAAATTAAATGAATAAATCTTTTTTTGAGTGGGTATGGTAAGTCAATAATGTCATGGTCCCTTTTTTCCACTTCTCTACAATCACATTTGCAGTTTTTAATTGTAGTCTCTCAAGGACCTTGTAATGTGATAATTGATTTGTAGTGTTTTTTTAAAAAAAAAAAAATAATTACGCGTACCGTACGCGTACGGTAAAAAAAAAAAAAAAAAAAAGTTTTTAAAAAAATATATAAAAAATAGATGAAAGGTAAGGTTGGCTCTTAAAAGAGCCGTTGTGTTCATGCAGGGACAGAGGAAAGAAAGATTGGGAATATTAGACGCTACGACAAGTGTGCTGATCTATTTTACTGTTCACTAGGGAAACACTGGTCTCCCTATAAGTAATTAGATCGTGACAATGGGCGCACCGTACTTCAACCCTCGCAAACCGAGGGTTAATTTCCAGAGGACCAGAAAAAGGAGATGCTCCCCCCACAGATGAAGGGCTCACCTGACCTGCAGAAGAAGGAGTCGGCTCTGCAGATGATGGTCCAGGCTGAGCTGCTGTGGATGTGCTTGGTTGATTTACTGAAGGGTTACCTTCAGTAAGTCGAGCATGTGTCCTTCTGTGTACATCCTTAAGGTGTCTCATCATGGTGTGATTCCCAAAGGAATACTTCCTGTCAGGATTACCTCTTGAAAGTACACGCTTACACAGCTTGCAAGTCACTAAGGGTGCATTTACCTTTTGCTGGCCTTCTGGAAAAGTAAAATAATCCCATACGTAAGAGGTCTTTTGTTTCCTCGCTCTCTGCCTCAAGGTAGTGCTGCTAGCCTCACTCTCAGAAGAGCTCTGCTGTTCTGCCATCGTATCACAAAGACAACCCAGCTCCTTCTCCTAAGGGATCACAAGCAGAAATGAGGGGAATGGGTGTGGTGTAGGAGAGTTCTAGAACTGAAAGTAGTTTCAACCAATCAAAAGTTGTGTTTCATGATCACATGACCTACCGTACGCTTACGGTACGCTTACGGTACGCTTACGGCAAAAGTACGCATGCGCGTAAAAAAGACACGCGCTTGCGCGCATGCGCATAACAGTCACTCCCCGACACTTCCGCGTAACGTGCGCGTGTAGCGTACACGCGTACGCGCCCCACGCGGAGTACGCGCGGCTACGCAAATTGCGTAACTATACGCAAACAGCGTAGATAAATTACGGACATTGCGTAAACCGTACGCTTACCGTAAGCTTACGGTACGCGTACTAAAAAAAAAATAAAAAAAAAAGGAAAAAATGTATTGCTAATAAATTTTACCTGTTTATTTTATAAAATATATTTAAAAAAACATATTATAGAATTTTAAAAATTTAACCATAGTCTTTAAAAAAGGATAGAAAATTAAAATAAAAATATGTAAAAAAAAATAGAAGAAAAAAAAAAAATTAGCATTTAAAAAACCTTGCAAATTCACTGAAAAAACCATGGGTTTCACACACGTTATAGTTAGGAATTAGCATTTAAAAAACCTTTGAAATTCACTGAAAAAACCATGGGTTTCACACACGTTATAGTTAGGAATTAGCATTTAAAAAACCTTAGAAATTCAATGAAAAAACCAAAGGTTTCACACATGTTATAGTTAGCTGGACATTTCACTCGTAAAAAACCAATGAAATACCCCCGTTATAGTTAGTTCAGCTAACTATAACTCGCGCGCCCGCAATGCACTACTGATGACGTCACATATTACATCACTCATGACATGGTCAGTGACATCACTCATGACATCACTGATGACATCTCAAATGACATCACTGATGACATTATCCTTGTGACAGAGTGGTAGACCTCCTCTCACCCTAATATAACCTTTGATACAAACATTCAAAAATAGACACTAAAATTTTCAAAACAATGGACATACCAATAACAGTTACAACAACCTATTCAGTAATTCTAAGATCCACATACACATCCACTCATCCACCAACAATCCTATACAGTCACTCATACATGTACTCACACATCATATGTACTCATACACCTAAACATCCTGTAACACAATCCCACTCATCCATAGAGTTACTCACACACATAGTCACTCATGCTAATAAAGAATCAAACATCCATTTACTTGCATATACAGTTATACACACACCAGCACACTTACTTTTACAGAAACTTAAACATACTTAGTCTTTTTAACAATCACTTATAGAAACACATACTTATTCATACAGGAACTCTTCCAATCTCTCACTCTCACATATACTCACTTATAAACAACAATAGTCACATATACTAGTTTAAAACATATGTAGTTACTTATGAAGACACTATTGAGACAGTCATTCACTCACTAACACACCCATGCACACACTCATCCACCCATACAGTCCTGCACACATGCTGTCTTCAACACATACAAACAGTGAGTCACTCATTCATGCATCTATGCACTACGTAATACCCCCCACCGCACCATGAAGACACTCAGACACTCATACTGATACTCAAAAAACCAACTATTAACCTATATAGACACTCATGTAGCTACTCACCAACCCATGCAGCCACTTATATACAAAGTGAGAGACTGATACAGGTATTTACACATTTAAACATTACTCACTAAGCCATGTATTCAAAAAGATACACTTAATCCGTCAGTTATACAATCAATTTTTCAGAAACAAATCATCAATTTAGACACTTATATACTCATTTATTCTTCCATCGACCTTGAGATATACATATATTAAAACATATTTAATTTTCAGAAAAACACACATTCACTGGATGATGTCATCAGTGATGTCATTTGAGATGTCATCAGTGATGTCATGAGTGATGTCACTGACCATGTCATGAGTGATGTAATATGTGACGTCATCAGTAGTGCATTGCGGGCACGCGAGTTATAGTTAGCTGAACTAACTATAACGGGGGAATTTCATTGGTTTTTTACGAGTGAAATGTCCAGCTAACTATAACATGTGTGAAACCTTTGGTTTTTTCATTGAATTTCTAAGGTTTTTTAAATGCTAATTCCTAACTATAACGTGTGTGAAACCCATGGTTTTTTCAGTGAATATATATATATATATATATATATATATATATATATATATATATATATATATTTTCAACTGCAGCTTTATCTTGGTAAAGAAAGCAATCTTGAGCCCAGATCCTCATGCGTGATTCTTTATTTACGAAATGGCAAACAAACGCCCGACGCATTTCGGTGCAGCCGCACCTTGGTCACGGGTAGTCAGTAGTTTGTACAAAGTAAAACATATAGTGTTCAACCAAACATAAAGGTAGGACTACCTGCCCCAAATCAATAACAAAGACCTTTTCACATGGCATCCATTTTGTAACGGTCAGAATATCAAGGTCATTATTTACACATAATATTTTAGCCGCTGAATTCAATGTCTCAAATGTGCTTTACATATATGTTTTTCATCACCAAAATAAAGACGAATAATAAGTCCTGCCCCAGTGGGCGTTTAACCACAATTCATCACTAAGGCGGTTCTTATAAATCAGCACTTGTTTTACAATGTAAATATTTTATGTCTTATCTTAGCCCCTGTGGGCGATTTCTTGAATTCCTCATGTCCTGCCCCAGTGGGCCGTAATTATCAGTAGCCATAATCCTTTTACAAATAATTGTCTCAATTCAACCCAATCATAATTTCTTAGTGCCTTTGTGAGTCAATCTTCTTAGTGGTATGCTGACAGTTTTGGTCTCCTACAAAAAAATATAAAGAGTGTGCAATCACTATAATTATATGTGGATGATTAAAAACAAACTTATAGCTTCATATTTACACGATAAAATACAATGCAATTTGAGTTTACATTCAGCACGTTTCAATGATTAACCCAAATGAACCGACATTTCTTCATCCTTGTTTAAACCTAGTGGTTGGACGGTATCATATTTGATAATCATTCTGGACTCCATTTTACGTAATTCTTTTAATCTGTCTCCGCCCCTTTCTGATTTGGGAATCCTATCCAGGGCACAAAATTGTAGAACATTGATATTTTTCCCATGTCTTTCTTTAAAATGTCTTGCAATTGGATATTGCTTGTCCTCATTGGTAATTGCCCTGGTGTGTTCTAAAATCCTTTTCTTCACTTGATGAATGGTACTCCCAATGTATACTAGTGGGCATGGACAACACAAAGCGTACACGCAAAAATCTGACTTGCACGTTAAATGTTTTTGTATCACATATGGTTTGTGACTTTTTGATAAAGAGAATTCCTTTCGATTTACACTGTTTTTGCATGCTTTACATGAATTACATGTGTAAAATCCCTTTATTTCTCTCCAATTCTTCTCTTCATTTTTTACATTACTACTGCAAAGAAGATCTTTGAGAGCTGGACATTTTCTGAATGTGATTTTAGGTTGACTTCCCACTGATTTTCTAAAAACTGGGTCAATGTTTAAGACATGCCAATATTTCTTCAAACAGTTTCTAACTTGCCAAGACTGGTTAGAATATGCAGTGATGAACCTGATTGGTTCCTCTTTGTTTTCTTTAACAGTTTTTGGGTGTAGGAGAGTAGGGTCTGCAATCCTATGATCACCCAGATTTTTTGCTTTTGCTTCATTGGTTTATGACTTTCCCCGGCTGTGGGCCTGCCAATCGGACCCACAGCCTAGCTGTTCTCTCTCGAAATTAAACACATGTACATTAGGTACATCCACCAATTGGAACTGGGCCGCCTTGTCAGTGCCTGTCTCAGCATACCACAGGTATCCAGGGCATCGGTGTACCCAGGGCCTACCAGGGGCTGCAGCATGTATTATGCCACCCCTGGAATGGCCGCCCAAATCTGACACAACTGGCTGCACGACAGCTGGGGCAACGTGGTGTAATCACCCGTTGCTGTAGGTGTAGTATTCCTACACCTAACCCTAAAATGGACACATGGATTCCTATCAGTCACTCCTATGGCAGGCCTTATCAATCCTGAAGGCAGAGTGCAGGGAATCATGTGGGACGGTGCTCTGGCGCGAGCTGAGCCCGTCGACGGCTTGCGGAACCAAGTCCTAATAGCCGTTCCATGGTGACGCGGGCCAACTACTTTTAAATGCATTATAATCCTCGCGGTTATTTGCTAAGTTTGGCATCGCATCACCTACACATGTCGAGTAAGGTGTCATACGAATCGGAATACGAACCCCTCGCCGGTTCTGGCGACGGGGTTAGCATTCCCCCCTTTTAGAGGGGCACGACATGGAAGTAACCTTGAACCCCGGTTAAAGTTGACTCAAGCCTCAGCATCACAAAATGGATGCTGCCACCAGACACAAGTCTGACCTCCTGCTGCTGGGAGACCTTCCAGCGAGGGGAGCTTGGACAAAGGGTTTCCTGTCGAGGGCGGTGTTAGCACCATCCCAGACAGGGTTTGTGTATCCCAGGTAGGCAGGGCTGAAAGGAAGGTGATTGCCAGTGGCACCCCGGCGCTCAATGTGCATAGCCCGGCTCAAACCAGTTTCGGGGGCACACCAGCCCCTGAGATGGGGCGAAGCCGGACAAAGGAGAGGGGTGTACCCCCCCCCTGACTCCACCCATAGGTAGAACCTAGTCACGGGCCAGCCCCTTTTCTTAGAATAAAGGTAGGAGCGAGTCCCCTTCCCAAATTGGATAATTCTGAATCTTGAACTACTTTCCACGAAAGGAACTCTTGACTATTTCTGAAGACTCTCCCTTGTAGCTAAGGAGTAGCCACCCTGCACCAGCAGGCACCACCTAAGCGCTTGCGGTTTGCTGTAAGTCTCTCCCACGGATCAAGACTGCCCAGCTCGACGAGACCCGAGTTCCCTGCCATCTCTGACCTTTTACCTCCCTCATCAGCCCAGCTGAGAGTCGTAGGTGTGACGAGACCTGCGGGACCGGCCATCTTCAGAACCTGCACGACGCTTATCTAGCACGCCCACCGAGGGACCCTCGAGTGAGTGCACTTAGGGTTTGAGAAGCCCTAACCCTGAGCGGCTCCAGCACCGAAGTCTGCCTCCCCAGCATCCACGAGATCTGCGTGGGGGCCCTTCCGCTCCATGCTGTTCACCGCGTTGTTCGACCACTTGCCGACCGGCTGGTGGCCCTCTTCACGACGCACCACGTTTGTTTCATCACTAGTCTGGTTGCTCCAGACTGGCTCTTGCTCCCCTTCAACAGAGGAGCACCACGGACCCTCCAGGTCCACTCCAGACGCCATCTTGACTCCACCGCGTGGGCTTGCCACTGCCAAGATCCGCTGCCCCATTCCTGGGCCCAGCATCATCGACAGCGGACACCTGCGTGGGACAGCTCGCCCTCCATCCTGGTCGCCGCCGCGCCTCCTGGTCCGAGGAACAGCCGAGTCCGACGTCATCTACTCACCTGGTCGAGGTGACTTCAGCCGGTACCCTCCTGGTGCCCACACGATCGCTGGCTAGCGGTTGAGAACTGAGTCCCCTCTGCTTTCAGGTTTCCTTCATCACCGATCCAGGCTTGGATCTCGCTGAACATCGACACTGGTCGCCTGCCAGCAACTCTTCTTTCAGGCTCCTGAGACTACAACGAGAACTTCCGACATCTTGCCGAACCTTCCACAGTCGCAGCCTCTGGGCTAGGTAACTCGAGCATTTCGGTGCTCCATCGCAGGTTCGCTTTACAAGTGTCCAGTTCCCTTTTCGTTTAGTCCCACTGATCGGATCACTCCGGAATCAGTAACTTTAGACTTTCTAACTTCTCCCCTTCCACTTGCAGTGTAATGGTTTCGTGCACTCGGGCATTTGTGTAAATTGTGCAACCAGAAGTATTTTCCTAAGAGTTTTGTATTGTGCTTAGCTCCTTGACTCATAAAGAGCCAGGGTAGTCTTGTTATAAATAAATATCCTTTATTTTCATAATAACTTGTGTGGTGTCCTTTCACTTGGTGTTCAAGGGGTATATGTGATGGTAAACAGCTGGCTTAACACGCCCTCTAGAGTTTAGCCTAAGACTGCTCGTATCCACGCTACTAGGATAGCTGGTCTATAAGGTTGACTTACAACCAATCATCAATAAGGGTTGTTTGGAATGATACACAGTGATCACTAGAATAGTGAGCACTACATATCAGGCCAACTTCTCACATTGGTGAGCAGCGGTTGGGATTTGAGCTTGCTGTTGTTTTACCACACACGTATCCTAAGAATATCGCAGTGAAAGATCACATAAGTACCCAGGTACATTTAACTTAACTTAGAATACTCCGAGTTCTACTGAACCGGCTGTTGTAGTGTAACAGGGCTTAGCATACCCTGACTACAACTCTTAGCAAGGGATCAGTAGGTAAACACATAGTGTAGGTAGGTGCATCACTTACACCTCACTAGACAAGCATGTCGGTCCACGGAGAGTCTTCGCAGACTCCCTTAGTGGTCAGTGACCCTCCACAGGTCGTGTCACGATATGCAGCTCTTAGCTTCAAGGAGATGCGACAACTGTGTGCCTCCAGGAAGCTGAACCAGGGTTCTAACCCTACCATCGCAATTCTGATAGGTCTCTTAGAGGCGTACGATGCTAGGAGGTCCTCTAACACAGGTCCCCCCAGTGCTGATGGGAACATGCCTCCCTTAGAGGGAACCCCTCGGTGACCCAGACCTCGACCTCCACACAGAGGAGGAGGAGGACGAGGAGGAGTTATCAGGAGACGAGGCAGACAAAGGTCCAGTGGTAGTCGGCAGGCTTACAAGGACCAACTTAAGCAGGCATGAGAATGGAACTGGGGGAGCCCCGGGCCCACGCTCAAGCAGGCCTAACCTTGGGAACGGACGAGCTAGGTCTCTCTCCAGAGGCTCTGGCAGATCGGTTCACACACATGTCTCTCAGGCATCTTCTCAGAGAGGAATGACGTCCCCTCAGAGAAGGGAGCATGAAGCGAAGATGAGGGAAGTCAATCTGAGGATCGAGCGGGAAGAACTTGCCCTCGCCAAAGAAAGACTTACCCTGGCCCGAGAGCAGAAATTGAGTGGGTTAGATCCCACTGGTGGCAGCATTCTCAATAGAGAGAAAGACAGGGGTATAGACACTAGACACCTGAGTAAAATAGTGCCCCCCTTTAAACAAGGGGACGACATCCACAAGTGGATAACTGCCTGGGAGAGGGCCTGCACTGTCCAGTGCGTCCCCCCAAGTCAGTGGGCAGCTATACTGTGGCTTTCCTTTGAAGGTAAAGGAAGGGACAAGCTCCTCACTACAAGAGCTGAGGATGCTAACAACTACCAAGTCCTGAAGAACACACTGATTGATGGGTTCGGCTTAACCACGGAACAGTACCGGGTGCTGTTCCGGGACACCCAGAAAAATCAGTCTCAGGATTGGACTGACTTTGTCGATTGTGCCACTAAGGCTTTGGAAGGCTGGTTGCTGGGTAGCAAGGTTACTGATTACACAGGATTGTACAATCTTATCATGCGAGAACAGATTTTAAACAACTGTCAGAACCAATTGTTGCATCAGCACCTTGTCGACTCGGATCTGACCTCTCCCCAAGAATTGGGAAAGAAGGCAGACAGATGGGTCAGAACAAGGGTCAAGCAGAACCAGAACCAGGGTGGTCAGAAGAAAGCAGACCAGAAGGGTAGTAACAAGAATGAACAAAATGACCAGAAGTCTTCGACAGGTCCCCAACAAACCAAAGAGGGTGGGGGTCAGGCTTCACAGAAGAAGAAGACTCAAGAAGGCCAGTCAAAAAGGTGGTGCCAATACTGTAAAAGTAAGACTCACTGGTTTAGTGAGTGCACCAAGAAAGGAGGGCAAACTCCTACCACTGCAGCCCCTAAGGCACCTGCACCCCCTAGTACAGTCAGCAGTGGTAGTGCGCCTCCCAAGGCATTAGTTGGGTTAACCTTGGGAACCGAGGGGAGTGACGACTTAGTCGGCACGCTCACTCAGGCCGTCCTTGTCTGTACAGGGGATATGGATATGTCCCCTGATGCCAGTCCCAATACTTTGGGCAAATACAGACAGACACCTTTGATTAATGGAAAAGTGGCTCAGGCCTACAGGGACACTTGTGCCAGTGTCACCATGGTGACGCCTAACTTTGTGGACCCTGGACAGATCCTGCTAGGTACCAGTTACCTAGTGACCAATGCCAGCAACGTCACTACCAATCACAGTGTGGCAGTTGTTGATTTCTCCTGGGGAGGGGTAAGTGGCCCGAAAAAGGTTGTGGTTAGTTCAGACCTCCCCGTAGAATGTCTGTTGGGCAATGATTTGGAAACGTCACAATGGTCAGAAGTGGAGCAGAGGACTCACATGGAAATGTTAGGCTTGCCAGCACATGTCCTTGCTGTGACCAGGTCACAGGCCAAAAGGTGCCCCACTGAACAGGTGCTGGATCCTGGGAGAACGGACCAGACACCTTCCAAGAAGAGGAGCAGTAAGGGTAAGGCTTCGCCTTCCCCCTTGCCCCAGGTCGTGGATCAAGTCTCTGAGGAGGCTGACCTTAAAGAACTGAGGGAAACTGAGCCGAAAGAGCTTGAACCTGGTCAGGTTGAGTTTCTGGGCTCAGGGGGACCCTCCAGGGAAGACCTGGGGAAGGCACAGTTAGACTGCCCCTCCCTTGAACCCCTCAGACAGCAGGCTGCTGCTGAGGCTGCAGGGAACGCCACAGGTACCCACAAAGTGTACTGGGATGATGGACTCCTGTACTCCGAGGCAAGAGACCCCAAACCTGGTGCGACCAGGAGGCTGGTCATCCCCTTGTCTCTGAGAGGTTTCCTTCTTACCTTGGCCCACGAGATTCCCCTTGCAGGTCACTTAGGCCAGAATAAGACTTGGGACAGAATTGTTCCACACTTTCACTGGCCCCACATGTCCGAAGATACGAAGGAGTTTTGCCGCTCCTGTGTCACTTGCCAAGCCAGTGGTAAGTCAGGTGGCACGACAAAGGCCCCCCTCATACCACTGCCGGTGGTGGGGGTACCCTTTGAACGGGTGGGGATCGACATTGTCGGACCAATGGAACCCCAGACAGCATCAGGGCACAAGTTTATACTGGTGGTGGTGGACCACGCCACTAGGTATCCTGAAGCTATTCCACTTAGGACCACTACAGCACCTGTGGTGGCACGGGCCCTACTTGGAGTGTTCTCCAGAGTGGGCTTCCCTAAGGAGGTCGTCTCAGACAGAGGTGCAAACTTCATGTCGGGATATCTGACTGCAATGTGGAAGGAGTGTGGTGTCAACTACAAGTTCACCACACCCTATCACCCACAATGCAATGGGCTTGTTGAGAGATTCAACAGGACCCTAAAAGGGATGATTCACGGACTACCTGAAAAGCTTCGGCGGAGATGGGATGTCCTGATACCCTGCCTCTTGTTCGCCTACAGAGAGGTCCCGCAGAAGGGGGTTGGCTACAGCCCTTTTGAGCTTCTGTTCGGACATCCTGTAAGGGGACCCCTTTGTTTGGTAAAGGAAGGATGGGAGAGACCTCTCAGAAAGCCGGCATCGAACATTGTGGACTATGTACTCGGTCTCCGCTCGCGGATGGCGGAGTACATGGAAAAGGCGTCTAAAAACCTTGAGGCGAGCCAAGAATTACAGAAAGCTTGGCGCGACCAAAAGGCTGTCCTGACTGTGTTCCAGCCTGGACAGAAGGTGTGGGTGCTGGAGCCGGTGGCCCCAGCAGCACTCAAAGACAAATGGTCTGGGCCCCACACGATCATTGAGCAAAAGGGAGAGGTCACCTACTTGGTAGACCTGGGAACTCCCCGGAGCCCCCACAGGGTGCTCCATGTAAACAGGCTCAAGGCATATGTCGACAGGGAGGGCATGGGCTTGCTCATGGCCACAGATGAGGGACAGGAGGAGGAGAGTGACCCTCTCCCGGACCTGCTCTCTCAGAACCCTGACGATGGGTCAGTAGATGGTGTTGTCTTTTGTGGCAGCCTCTCTGGACATCAACAAAAGGATTGTAAACAGGTTCTTCAATCCTTTCGACATATGTTCTCTCTGACGCCCAGTCAGACCAATTGGTGTACCCATGAGGTCGACACTGGGGACAGTTTGCCCGTAAAGAGTAAAATCTATCGGCAACCTGATCATGTCAGAGACTGCATCAAGACGGAGGTGCAGAAAATGTTGGAGCTGGGAGTCATTGAACCCTCGGACAGCCCCTGGGCTAGTCCCGTAGTTCTCGTGCCGAAACCTCACACCCAGGGCGGTAAGAAAGAGATGAGGTTTTGCGTGGACTACAGAGGTCTCAATGCAGTCACTAAGACTGACGCTCACCCAATACCAAGAGCAGACGAACTTATCGACCGGTTGGCTTCGGCCAGCTACTTAAGTACGTTTGACCTGACAGCTGGGTATTGGCAAATCAGGTTAGCTGAGGAGGCCAAGCCCAAAACAGCATTTTCTACCCCGGGTGGGCATTATCAGTTCGTGGTAATGCCCTTTGGTTTGAAAAATGCACCTGCCACCTTCCAAAGGCTGGTGAATCAAGTTCTCACTGGGTTGGACGACTTCTGCGCGGCGTATCTGGACGATATCGCTGTCTTTAGCTCCACCTGGGAGGATCACCTGGTCCACCTGAGGAAAGTGTTAGAGGCCCTGCAAAAGGCAGGCCTCACTATCAAGGCCACTAAGTGCCAGATAGGGCAGACACAGGTTGTATACCTGGGCCACCTTGTAGGTGGAGGCCAGGTTCAACCATTGGAGAGCAAAATACAGGCCATCCAGGACTGGGCTCCTCCAACCACCCAGACTCAGGTTCGAGCTTTCTTGGGCCTGACTGGTTATTACCGGAAGTTTGTCAGAAATTATGGATCCATTGTGACCCCGCTAAACGACCTGACAAGTAAAAAGATGCCAAAAAAAGTTCAGTGGACAGCAAGCTGTCAGAAGGCATTCGATGACCTAAAGCAGGCCATGTGCACAGCACCTATCCTAAAGAGTCCAGACTACTCCAGACCATTCATTGTCCAAACAGACGCTTCGGAGCTGGGTGTGGGAGCTGTTCTATCTCAACTGAATTTTGATGGTCATGACCAGCCCATAGCTTTGATTAGCAGGAGGCTGACCCCCAGAGAGAAGAATTGGTCAGCTATTGAGAGGGAGGCCTTTGCTGTGGTTTGGGCCCTGAAGAAGTTGAGGCCATACTTGTTTGGCACTCACTTCAAGATTCAGACCGACCATAAGCCCCTCTTGTGGCTAAATCAAATGAAGGGTGAAAACCCCAAACTACTTAGGTGGTCCATTTCCCTACAGGGGATGGACTTCACAGTGGAGCATAGACCTGGCACTGATCATGGCAATGCAGATGGGCTCTCCAGGTATTTCCACTTAGAGCAAGAAGACTCACCTGGTCAAGGTTAGCTTATTGTCCCAAAGTTTGGGGGGGGGTCGTGTAGGAGAGTAGGGTCTGCAATCCTATGATCACCCAGATTTTTTGCTTTTGCTTCATTGGTTTATGACTTTCCCCGGCTGTGGGCCTGCCAATCGGACCCACAGCCTAGCTGTTCTCTCTCGAAATTAAACACATGTACATTAGGTACATCCACCAATTGGAACTGGGCCGCCTTGTCAGTCCCTGTCTCAGCATACCACAGGTATCCAGGGCATCGGTGTACCCAGGGCCTACCAGGGGCTGCAGCATGTATTATGCCCCCCCTGGAATGGCCGCCCAAATCTGACACAACTGGCTGCACGACAGCTGGGGCAACGTGGTGTAATCACCCGTTGCTGTAGGTGTAGTATTCCTACACCTAACCCTAAAATGGACACATGGATTCCTATCAGTCACTCCTATGGCAGGCCTTATCAATCCTGAAGGCAGAGTGCAGGGAATCATGTGGGACGGTGCTCTGGCGCGAGCTGAGCCCGTCGACGGCTTGCGGAACCAAGTCCTAATAGCCGTTCCATGGTGACGCGGGCCAACTACTTTTAAATGCATTATAATCCTCGCGGTTATTTGCTAACTTTGGCATCGCATCACCTGCACATGTCGAGTAAGGTGTCATACGAATCGGAATACGAACCCCTCGCCGGTTCTGGCGACGGGGTTAGCATTCCCCCCTTTTAGAGGGGCACGACATGGAAGTAACCTTGAACCCCGGTTAAAGTTGACTCAAGCCTCAGCATCACAAAATGGATGCTGTCACCAGACACAAGTCTGACCTCCTGCTGCTGGGAGACCTTCCAGCGAGGGGAGCTTAGACAAAGGGTTTCCTGTCGAGGGCGGTGTTAGCACCATCCCAGACAGGGTTTGTGTATCCCAGGTAGTTAGGGCTGAAAGGAAGGTGATTGCCAGTGGCACCCCGGCGCTCACTGTGCATAGCCCGGCTCAAACCAGTTTCGGGGGCACACCAGCCCCTGAGATGGGGCGAAGCCGGACAAAGGAGAGGGGTGTAACCACCCCCCCCCTGACTCCACCCATAGGTAGAACCTAGTCACGGGCCAGCCCCTTTTCTTAGAATAAAGGTAGGAGCGAGTCCCCTTCCCAAATTGGATAATTTTGAATCTTGAACTACTTTCCACGAAAGGAACTCTTGACTATTTCTGAAGACTCTCCCTTGTGGCTAAGGAGTAGCCACCCTGCACCAGCAGGCACCACCTAAGCGCTTGCGGTTTGCTGTAAGTCTCTCCCACGGATCAAGAATGCCCAGCTCGACGAGACCCGAGTTCCCTGCCATCTCTGACCTTTTACCTCCCTCATCAGCCCAGCTGAGAGTCGTAGGTGTGACGAGACCTGCGGGACCGGCCATCTTCAGAACCTGCACGACGCTTATCTAGCACGCCCACCGAGGGACCCTCGAGTGAGTGCACTTAGGGTTTGAGAAGCCCTAACCCTGAGCGGCTCCAGCACCGAAGTCCGCCTCCCCAGCATCCACGAGATCTGCGTGGGGGCCCTTCCGCTCCTTGCTGTTCACCGCGTTGTTCGACCACTTGCCGACCGGCTGGTGGCCCTCTTCACGACGCACCACGTTTGTTTCATCACTAGTCTGGTTGCTCCAGACTGGCTCTTGCTCCCCTTCAACAGAGGAGCACCACGGACCCTCCTGGTCCACTCCAGACGCCATCTTGACTCCACCGCGTGGGCTTGCCACTGCCAAGATCCGCTGCCCCATTCCTGGGCCCAGCATCATCGACAGCAGACACCTGCGTGGGACAGCTCGCCCTCCATCCTGGTCGCCGCCGCGCCTCCTGGTCCGAGGAACAGCCGAGTCCGACGTCATCCACTCACCTGGTCGAGGTGACTTCAGCCGGTACCCTCCTGGTGCCCACACGATCGCTGGCTAGCGGTTGAGAACTGAGTCCCCTCTGCTTTCAGGTTTCCTTCATCACCGATCCAGGCTTGGATCTCGCTGAACATCGACACTGGTCGCCTGCCAGCAACTCTTCTTTCAGGCTCCTGAGACTACAACGAGAACTTCCGACATCTTGCCGAACCTTCCACAGTCACAGCCTCTGGGCTAGGTAACTCGAGCATTTCGGTGCTCCATCGCAGGTTCGCTTTACAAGTGTCCAGTTCCCTTTTCGTTTAGTCCCACTGATCGGATCACTCCGGAATCAGTAACTTTGGACTTTCTAACTTCTCCCCTTCCACTTGCAGTGTAATGGTTTCGTGCCCTCGGGCATTTGTGTAAATTGTGCAACCAGAAGTATTTTCCTAAGAGTTTTGTATTGTGCTTAGCTCCTTGACTCATAAAGAGCCAGGGTAGTCTTGTTATAAATAAATATCCTTTATTTTCATAATAACTTGTGTGGTGTCCTTTCACTTGGTGTTCAAGGGGTATATGTGATGGTAAACAGCTGGCTTAACACGCCCTCTAGAGTTTAGCCTAAGACTGCTCGTATCCACGCTACTAGGATAGCTGGTCTATAAGGTTGACTTACAACCAATCATCAATAAGGGTTGTTTGGAATGATACACAGTGATCACTAGAATAGTGAGCACTACATATCAGGCCAACTTCTCACATTGGGTCTAAAAGATCATCCCTCGAAACTGTTCTAACCTTAGCAGATGCTTGGTTTATTATCTTGTTTGAGTATCCTCTTTCACAAAATCTTTCTTTCATGTTCGACATCTCTGATTCAAAATCCGATTGTGTGCTGCAATTTCTCTTTGCCCTTAAAAGTTCCCTGTATGGGATACTGCGAATCAGGTTTTTAGGATGGCAGCTGTTCGCGTGTAGTAAACTGTTACCCGCTGTTGGTTTACGGAACAGCCTACTCTCCAACTTGCCATTTTTAACGTTAACAATCACATCCAAGAATTCAATTGTTTCTTTTTCAATTGTGCATGTGAATGTCAAGTTGCAGTAATTTGCATTTAATTTGGCAACAAATTGCAAAGCATCATCTTTTTCTCCTTTCCAGATGCAAAATACGTCATCTATATATCTGGCCCAGAGACCAACGTTCTGGGTAAAGGCCAAGATGTTACTGGCCACCTGCTCCTCCCACCAGCCCAGGTAGAGACCAGCGTAGCTGGGGGTGAAGCAGGTTCCCATTGCTGTGCCCCGGGCCTGACAATAGATGACGTTATCAAACAGAAAAAAGTTGTTCGAGAGACACTTTTGTATCATGCTAAGTAGCATTTCAGTATGTAAAAGATACTTGATGTCACGTTGTTTCAAAAAATGGTGATTAGCTAGAACCCCCAATTTGTGTGGTATACAGGTATATAAGCTGTTGACATCAAGTGTCATCAGCCACATATCTTCTTCCCACCGGACTTTTTCAATTACTCTTAAAAAATCTCGAGTGTCCTGTAAATAGGAGGGACGTTTTTGGACATGAGGGAGAAGGAAATGATCAATGTATTTGGAGGTGTTTTCGTAAGTACTCCCTATGGAGGACACAATAGGTCGTCCTGGAGGGTTTACACTATTTTTGTGTAGCTTTGGCAAAAAGTAAAGGGCTGGCAATTTCGGATGGTCACATTTAAGAAATCTATACTCGTCCTCTGAAATCAATTTCTGACGTTTCCAGACATCTAATTGCAACTGATATTCATTGTTGCTTTTTTCATAGCTGGTTCTGTTACTGATTGTATAGCTCTCTACATCATCAAGCTGTCGTCTACCTTCATTTAGATACATCTTGGTAGGCCACACCACAACATTTCTGCCTTTATCGGACTTTTTAATAACGACTTCTTTGTTGTTCTGTAGTTCCTTAACTGCAGTTATCTGTTTTTGACTCAAATTGGTGTGTTTCCATTTACTGGATTTGTCAAGTTTTTTGAATTCTTTAGTTACACCTTTGTCAAACACTTGTCAACGGCATTGTCAATATCCTTTTGACATTGCCGTTGATGTAGAAACTTGTTTAACTGAAGAAAATGTAACTTTTGACTGCCGCAATGATAGTGATTTTAAACCAAAATCCAGATTCTTGCCTCAAATCCACAATGAGATTATTGAAGTGTTTGACAAAGGTGGCGGATCTCCGCCACTGGCCGGAATCCCCACCTCCGGGCCGGAAGCCCCGCCTCCGGCCCGGAAGCTCCGCCTCCGGGCCGGAATTTCCGGCCCGAGTGCGGACGTAAAGTTAGGAGTCGTAAATCCATTCTGTGAATCGCAAAAGTAGTAAGTTCATTCTGTGAATACCAGAAGTAGTAAGTGCATTCTGTGAATACCAAAATGGTACTAAGTTTAGGATTTTGTCTTAAGTTTGTTCTGTGAATCGGGCCCATTGTGTGCTGAACTTGTGACCTGTGAGCTCAGTGCAGTGTTCCATGACCTGTTTCTATGGTAACAGGCAGAAGGCAGATTGGGGGAAGGGTTGAAATGTATTTCAGTTGGAAAGGGTTGAAATGTTTATCCAATAGAAATGTGTGTTTGCTTTTGAGTTTATGTGCGAAGGATTGTGATTTGATGTTTACATGTATATGTGTGGAAAATGAAAGGGAAACTTTTTTATTCTTTGCTTTTGCTGAGAGGTGCAAGCTGATATGTTGAAAAGTCAAGCACACTTCCTGTCTTGTGTAAGAACATTGTGTGCTGAACTTGTGACCTGTGAGCTCAGTGCAGTGTTCCATGACCTGTTTCTATGGTAACAGGCAGAAGGCAGATTGGGGGAAGGGTTGAAATGTATTTCAGTTGGAAAGGGTTGAAATGTTTAACCAATAGAAATGTGTGTTTGCTTTTGAGTTTATGTGCGAAGGATTGTGATTTGATGTTTACATGTATATGTGTGGAAAATGAAAGGGAAACGTTTTCAATCTTTGCTTTTGCTGAGAGGTGCACAGTGCAGAGATTCTGTAAAAGAAAATATGGTGAGTGATTGATATACTTCTTAATCTACAAAAGAACTTGAAAGATGAGTTATTTAACTGTGAGGAGATGTATGTAGACTATTTTGATTTTAATCAGACTAATGTATTTTTCCTGCCAAAGTGTAGGGAGTACTTTTTTTCTCTACAATGTGTGTGCATGTAGAAACCATTCTGTGATAAGCATTTGTGTTTTTCATGTGTTTGTAAACAGATAGCTGTGCAGTTTTTATATTTTGGTAGAATTAGAAACCAGCCATTGTTTATGAATTTGTGAAATGAGTTATGTTATGTTTCTATACTAAAATGTAGTACTACTTCTAGATGAAGAAATGTGTTTTGGTATAGTGCAAGGGATAGTGTTGTTTGTCTAGAATCACACAGTGAGTCTGTGTGCATTTGGGAACCACTGTGAGAGAAGCATTTGGTAACATCGTGTATTTGCTGACAGATAACTGTTTTAACTTGCCATGTTGTGAAGTTTTAGTAGCATTAGAAGACAGTTATGGCTTATGATTTGATTAAATGAGTCAGGCTTTGACAGAAAAGTGCAGTCCTGAAATATGTAGATTGTGTGCAGTTGCCTTACCAGTTGCACTGTAGTGAATGAGTTTTGGTAAACTCCTAGGGATAGTGGTGCATGTCTTTAATCACAGTGTGAGTTAGTGTGTATTTGGGATCAGTGTGAGAGAAGCATTTGGTGATTTCATGTATTTGCTTACAGATAACTTTTTTTAAACCTGTCATGTTGTGAAGTTTTAGTAGCATTAGAATCCAGTCTTTGGTTATGCGTTGATTAAATGAGTCATGCTTTGACACTGATGTGCTATACTTAAATATGTAGATTGTGTTCAGCACCATTAACTCTTCTAGGCTAGTGAATGAGTTTTGGTAAACTCCTAGGATAGTGTTGATTGTCTAAAATCACACTGTGAGTCTGTGTGCATTTGGGTAAGGATTGTGAGAGAAGCATTTGGTAATATTGTGTATTTGCTGACAGATAACTGTTTTAAAACCGGTCATGTTGTCAAGTTTTAGTAGCATTAGAAGCCAGTCTTTGTTTATGCTTTGATTAAATGAGTCAGGCTTTGACACAAAAGTGCAGTCCTGAAATATGTAGATTGTGTGCAGTTCCCGTACCACTTGCACTGTAGTGAATGAGTTTTGGTAAACTCCTAGGGATAGTGGTGCTTGTCTAGAATCACACTGTGAGTTAGTGTGTATTTGGGATCAGTGTGAGAGAATCATTTGGTAACATCATGTATTTGCTGACAGATAACTGTTTTAAAATCTGTCATGTTGTGAAGTTTTAGTAGCATTAGAATCCAGTCTTTGCTTATATGTTGATTAAATGAGTCATGCCTTGACACTGATGTGCTGTACTTAAATATGTAGATTGTGTGCAGTCCCCTTACCCCTTCCACAGTAGTGAATGAGTTTTGGTAAAGTCCTAGGATAGTGTTGATTGTCTAAAATCACACTGTGAGTCTGTGTGCATTTGGGTAAGGATTGTGAGAGAAGCATTTGGTAACATTGTGTATTTACTGACAGATAACTGTTTTAAAACCTGTTATGTTGTCAAGTTTTAGTAGCATTAGAAGCCAGTCTTTGCTTATGCGTAGATTAAATTAGTCAGGCATTGACATTAAAGTGTAGTCGTGAAACATGTAGATTGTGTGCAGTTCCTTTACCACTTCCACTGTAGTGAATGAGTTTTCGATTTATTTTATTAATACTTTATTCGGCATCAGAACACAAAACCATGAAAGCACAAGTTAATACAATAAAAACAAAACATTAATAATTAATATTTTCCCAGTTAAAAATCATTTAAAACACAAAATTAATAAATCATTTTCCACGGCCCGTTAAACTAATTCTATTCAAGACGTCCCTAAAGTGTTTCTAAGGCGCATCGCCAATCGAAGAAACTTTATAATGCAATGCATGGTTAATATCTCAGATGATATTTTAAGATATAAGAGGGCCACTTTTGCCTGCCTAAACCCTTGTTTTTTTAAAATGCTTTTCAAATAAAGCTTTCTTGGATGCCTATACAGAGGACATAACAATACGAAGTGAAGGGTATCCTGCTGAGATCGTAGATCGCAGCCGCAGGGGCCATTCAACTCTAAAGTCCTCGTAAAACCTGCTGGGACAGCCAAGCAATGGTGTGCTAGATCCAACCTAAAACGTGCCATTAAAAACCTGTCTTGGGCATTATGAATGAGAGATAAATAAGGTTCTATGTTCAAAGCTGATCTGGTTAGCAAATGGGCCCTCACTGTGGGTTTCATATTCTCATTGTCTTCTCTACAGGAGCCCAATTGATTCAGCATCTCTCCTTTCACAAATTCCTTATCCCTCATCCACAATTTTGTTGGGTGAAAAAAAAATTCAGAATGGCCCAACACCTCAAAGGACTCTTTGACATATTTTAACCACGGGATAGCCAACGCTTTTTCCCTACTCAGACAATCATTAATAATCTCTCTAGATAGTGTTGCATCTGGGTTCGTCCAAATTTTGACCCAGCAGCTAATAGGTTTTAATTTCACACTATCATTCAAGTACCTAGCACCTAATTCCTCATGAATGATGGTGGACGAGGTACTCTGTGGGACTTTTAGCAGTTTCCGAAATAATTTATTCTCTTCTGTATTAAGCATCCTAGTATCCGCAAAACCCCATATCTCGCTGCCATAAAGTATTTTTGCACAACAAACAGAGTTGTAAAGAATTAAAATCTGCTCCGGGAATCAGCGACCCAACCTATTTGCAAAATTCCTAAAAGCACCTACACTTCTCGCGAAAGTGCGACACTTTTCCATCAACAAGGGTTTAAGATTTAGCTTTGAGTCAATTACCATGCCTAAATATGAGAAAGACTGGGTTTTTTCAATGCAGTGTGGTCCAATCATATACTTAAATTTCTTTGGGGGGACCTTTCCCACCTCCATGATATATGATTTGGCGAGATTCGCCGACAGGTCCAGTCCATCCATAAACGATACAAACCTGTCTAATAATTTTTGCAGGCCCCGTGGAGTTCGAGCTAAGAGCACTGCATCATCTGCATAAAGCAGAACCGGCACTCCTCTAGTTCCTATCCTGGGCGAGTCTACCCTTAATCTCACCAGGGCTTTTTCTAAACCATTGATGTAAAGGGTGAATAGAAAGGGTGCCAGGATGCATCCCTGTCTAACTCCCCTTGTGCATTTAAATTGATCAGTAGTGCTCCCATCATCATTGTACCTAATCTGCGCTACTGTGTTCCAGTGTAAAGATCTTAACACATTTACCAAAGCCTGGTCCACTCCCATCCCCTCCATAAGTTCCCAGAGTTTTTTCCTATTTACTCTATCAAATGCTGCTGTCAAGTCCATAAAGGCCAAGTACACGGTCCCCTGGGAAGCGACCGTGTACTTGGCAGTCAGCAGGTACAGGTTAAGACACTGGTCCGCTGTTGAACGTCCAGTTCTAAACCCATACTGTGTGTCCGTGATAATTTTGTTGTCATCTGCCCAGTCAAGAAGGCGATTTAAAATCGCCCTACCCAGGACTTTCACGGATACATCAATGAAAGAAATGGGATGGTGACAGGATGGGCTATCCCTGTCACCCTTTTTAAAGATTGGCACAATTTTTGCGGAAGACCACGATAGTGGAATACCCGTATCCACCGCTGCATTTAGAACCCTTGTTAGTATAGGTGCCCACAGTGACACTTGGTTGAGAAACAGATCAGGGGGAACCCCGTCAGGGCCCGGAGCCTTATTTCGAGAGAGGCCCTCTATGTCCACTTTAATTTCAGCAAGGGAGAAAATAACTTTTCCTGCCTGAGGTTGACCCTTTGTCTCTTCTGGGCAGCTCTCATCGAGACAGTTGTTATAGAGGCCTTCAAAATGCTTCAACCATGTTTCTGGCAGGATATGATTAACTACCTTGGGTTTATCCCTATCTTGGAAGTATGGTTCATTAATAACCTTCCAGAATGCTGTCATGTTTTTAGTCTCTTGTGCTACCCTCAAATCCTCCCATGCCTGTTGTTGTAGGGCGTGTTTGCATCTTTTTACTGCTTCTCTGTAAAGATCCCGACACTCCGCAACTAACTTCTTATCCCTCTGGTTTATTTTCAATGCAATTTTAAGATCTCTCAGGTCCCTGGTGCATGCATTGTCAAACCAACCATTTTCTTTTTGTCCTCTGTCCCTAGACTTCGATCGAAGTAAACTATCGATCTGCACAGTGACCCTTTCATAGGCCCTGACTAAGTCAGTACCTTCTACTTCCAGACTCAGGCACCTCCAGATGTTCTCCTGTTCATTTTTCATTAAATTTACATAGAAAACCTCTGCATTTGTCTGGGCCAATCTATTTCTTCTCCCTTGGTCGACCACTGTTAGTACCCCCTTATCACACCTCTTCTCTCTATGTCTATTCCCACTGGGATCCCCAATGGTGATTACAAGGGGATTATGATCACTGAATATACTAGATTGAATAGTGAATCCCCTTACCGCCTGTTTCATTATATTTGACACAAAGATGAAATCTATAAAGGATTCACATCCTCTGCCTTTGAACGTGGGGGGAACCCTGCTATGTGACCCTTCCTGCACCAAATCCATAGTATGTTCCAAGGCATAATTTCCCAGCACCTTATTAATTTCATGTCCCTCGGTCGTGTGATCTAGATGGGGACCAATAATCACTGGGCAACTTGACCAATCACCGTTTACGTATCCTCTGGCATTTGGGCAGAGGTGACAATTAAAATCTCCCACTAATACCATCTGATGCGTTTGACCTCCCTGCGCCATTACCAGCTCTAGTCTTGATTCTAGTTCTTTCAGACTGGCTAGTGGAGAAGCCCCGGATCTGGCATTATAGAAATTTACCAGTAATATCCTGAGACCCCTGGTGCAAAACGTTAGTCCCTGTACAACATCCGAATCCCAACCCAGATCTTTCCACCTCCCTCTGAGTTTAAGATCCACATAAATTGCAAGGCCTCCCTTTGCTCTGCCCATAGCCCCTTTCCTCGCTGGAACAAAGAACAGCTTATAGCCCTCCAAGGCCAAAGAATCCTTTTCCCACTCCCAGGTCTCCTGCAAACATATTATATCAAAGGTTTTAATATGGCTCAGACACTCATTATTAGTTAACTTCGATGAGAGACCCGCAATGTTCCAGGATATAATCTTAAAAGTTATCTCCATTGGAGGGGTTAGAGTGTACTTTAACTGATCACTTATCAGCACTGGCTCAAAGGAGTGACACTGTGCCAGCTCATGTAGGCAGGGTCTCTCTCTCACTGTGGCCCCTAGCTTTAAATTTGAAAGGTCTTTATGCCCTACGGGAGAGATGTCGCCTTCCTCATGACCTAATGGTGCGATGGCCTCACCTTGGTCTATCCCCTTACACCTATTCCCCATGTGTCAGTCGATCTCATTCAGACATTGGGAATCTGCCAGAACATCAAAGCGATTGTATGACGCAAACGAGAGCCCTACTCCTTTCTTTCCTTCCAAATCATTACATCTCCTCTCTCCTAGGCTGCCCTTCCTTAAGTCCCTATAAAAAAAGGCCGGTGATAGCAACTGAATGGACTCATTTCCCCCCCCGCCAGTGATTGTCCCTAGATTGGGCCAGAAGATTCTGTACCAACCACGGGTATCTGAAATTCAAAATAACCGTGTCACCAGGGAAACATTTCCTACTAGCACCAATCCATGAGACCCTTCTCGCCATCAGCAGGTGCCTATGATCAATAGGCCTATAATCGCTGTTTCTGGTAAGCCAGTGGACTGCCTTATTGATAAGCATATGGGTGGTCTCAGGCCGAGTGTCAGTGGGGGCAGGAACTCCAGTCATGACTATGGTATATGGATTTGCCGCTGGTAATAGGTCCAATACGGGCAGGTCCCGAGAACTACGCACGCAGTCCACGCTATCTTGAGCTGCGGGTTGGATGCTGCCCATTTCATCCCCAACATCCGCCTCGTCTCTCAATCTCACTCCCTTTACCGTTAATTGCTTGTCCTGCGCTATTTCTCTCCTGGCTATAATCTCCTGCTCACTTCTTCCTATATTGTTGCTAACAGTCTTTGTCTTTGCCCTTCGCTGCTCTAAGGGAACATTATCTTTATCATTTGTCCCTGACCTAGAATGCCCATCTTTAGGTTCTTTTCCTTCCTGCCCTGCACTCGACCCGGCCAAAGATGCAATAATTGGCCTTTCTGATAATTCACTGCTACTAGGCGTGCTGGGAATCGTTACACTGTTTTTCTGTGCTAGGAGTAGCAACACCTTCTCCTCGAGAGTGGTAATTTTTTCCCGGAATGGGGCTAGTTGACAAGAAAATAGAGTGTCCAACCTCAACCAGAATGCAGCATCTATCCTTTCTCCAATCGCCCTCCTTCCACAGTTAACACAGTAAATAATCCCTTCTTCCTCAATACCTTTGATGCTACTTTCTTTATGTGGGATGGTTTTGTTAGATTTGCCAATGCCCTTATGGCGCCCCCCCCATGTGCGCTTCACCACTGTTGGTGTCTCAGTGGTCAAACTAGTGGTCTTTCCAGTACTACCTTGATCTATGAGAGCCCTTTTGGATCGGGTCACCATCTCTCTAGATCCCTGTGTAATCAGGGCATTGCATCTAATGTTACCTGCTTGCATCTGCCCTACTTCTAAGTCATCAGCTCCACCCGATGATAGTGAATCCCAAGTATCAAATGCCCCAGTCTTTCTTTTATCCTTAACCTGGTCAGATAGCCCCACCGATTTGGGCGCAGTCTCCCCAATAAATAATTCCGGTGGATTTGTCTCCTGTGCTGAGGCCTCCGAGACCACCTCCCTATGGTTTGCCCTCTCAGCTGCAAAACATAAACTATTTTCTCCTTCAATTACTCCACTACGCAGTACTTGCGGGGTTCTAATCTTTGGAATAGCCCCCAGAGACAGCCTCCTCTGGGCCGTCACCATGTCCAGGGAAAGTCTTTTTTCAACCCCCAATATTTCCTGTTCCAGAGCCGATTCTTCTCGTACAAAAAAAGCGTCCAAAGTTCCTTTTAGCTTCCCACCCACTTTTTCGGCCGAGTGCCTGATAATTGTCTTGGAAGCCATTGGTTTTAATGCCCCAACCTTATCCGTTACAAGTGACAACTGTGGTACCTCGTTCGTTTAGCAGTCTATATTAGGTTCAGGAACAGTGACGCGCTCACCTTCTTAAAGTTTTTGGCACTTCGTCAAATTAGGGCCCGAGCAAAGAACCCGGTCGCAGATGTTAATCCCGTAGCCCTGCCCTGCCTCCTCCTGGCTACGACGGGATTAGACGGGTCCGCCCTTGGTCCGGGTTTCGTCCGGCGCATCCCCGCGCGTACCGCGAGGCGGAATGCTCAGTTAATTATATGGGGCTTAGAGGTCACGGGCAAATTCAGGACAGCTGATGGAGCCCCGTGTGCTTCTGGGGCTTGCAGTCCTCTCTGGCAGGTCCCGCTGACTGTTTACGAAGCGTCTCCCGTGGAGCGGGAGGCGCAAGGGGTATTTCACCTGTCTCGGTCACAGGCAAATTCAGGACAGCTGATGGACCCCGTGTGCTTCTGGGGCTTGCAGTCCTCTCTGGCAGGTCCCGCTGACTGTTTACGAAGCGTCACCCACGGAGCGGGAGGTGCAAGGGGTATTTCACCGGTTTCGGTCACGGACAAATTCAGGACAGCTGATGGAGTCCCGTGTGCTTCTGGGGCTTGTAGTCCTCTCTGGCAGGTCCCGCTGACTGTTTACGAAGCGTCTCCCCTAGTGAATGAGTTTTGGTAAACTCCTAGGGATAGTGTTGTTTGTCTAGAATCACACTGTGAGTCTGTGTGCATTCGGGAAGCACTGTGAGAGAAGTGTTTGGTAACACTGTGTATTTGCTGACAGATAAGTGTTGTAAAACATGTCAAGTTTTAGTAGCATTAGAAGACAGTTATGGCTTATGCTTTCATTATACGAGTCAGACATTGACAGTAAATTGCAGTTGTGAAATATGTAGATTGTGTGCAGTTCCCTTACCACTTGCACTGTAGTGAATGAGTTTTGGTAAACTCATAGGGATAGTGGTGCTTGTCTAGAATCACACTGTGAGTCTGTGTGCATTTGGGTAAGGATTGTGAGAGAAGCATTTGGTAACATTGTGTATTTGCTGACATATACCTGTTTTAAAACCGGTCATGTTGTGAAGTTTTAGTAGCATTAGAAGCCAGTCTTTGCTTATGCTTTGATTATATGAGTCAGGCTTTGACATAAAAGTGCAGTCCTGAAATATGAAGATTGTGTGCAGTTCGCTTACCACTTCCACAGTAGTGAATGATTTTTGGTAAACTCCTAGGTATAGTGGTTGTTGTCTAGAATCACACTGTGAGTCTGTGTGCATTTGAGAACCACTGTGAGAGAAACATTTGGTAACATCGTGTAGTTGCTGATAGATAACTAATTTAAAACCTCTCATGTTGTCAAGTTTTAGTAGCATTAGAAGCTAGTCTTTGCTTATGCATTGATAAAATGAGTCAGGGTTTGACACTAAGGTGCAGTACCATGTACTATTCTGTTCACTGTGGCAGAACTGAAAATTTAAAAGTTTTACCTAAGCACTGTCCTAGAAGTAGTCTGATTATTTAGTCAGTTTCTAAGTACCAAATAGACTGCTTCAAATGTCTATGCAGTATGCATGTAGTGTTCTAACATACTGTACACTTGTCTTTTACACCTTCAATTCCCTAGTCAGTATCCATACACTTCCAGGAAATATCCTGTCACTTCCTTTGCAGTCCTCTAGAGACCCATTCAACAGCATGTACTAATCCATTCACTGTGCCAAAACCCAAACACTTATAAATTCACCAAGACACTCTCTTTCCAGTACTCTAATGATTCAGTCACTGCCTAAGTATTCATGCACAGAGCCAGGTCTTAGCATATGGACTTCTTCAAACCCCTATCCACTATGCAGGCAGTCCTCTAAGCACCTACACACTTGTCTTTCACACCTACAATTCCCCAGTCAGTATCCGTTCACTTCCAGCAAACACCCTGTCACTCCATTTGCACTCCTCTAGTGACCCATTCAGCATCATGTACTAATCCATTCAATGCGCCAAACCCTAATAAATTCACCGAGGCACTCTCCTTTCTGTACTCTAATCATTCAGTCAGTACCCAAGTAGTCATGCAGTGAGCCAGGCCTTAGCACATGGACTGCTTTAAATGCCTATGCAGTATTGATGCAGTCCTCTAATCACCTACACAGTTGTGTTTCACACCTTTAATTCCCTAGTTAGTATTCATACTCTTCTAGCAAACACCCTGTCACTCACCCAGTGTGTCTCCTTATAGTACTGTAATCATTTAGTCAGTTAGCATGTAGTCTTTTAGTGAGGTAGGTTTTAGGGCATGAACTGCTTCAAAGTAGTATGCACTATGCACTATGCATGTAGTGTTTTAACGATCGTCACACTTGTGGTTCAGGGCTATAGTTTTTAGTCATTTTTTATGTAAAATGTGTTTGTACAGTAATGGAATAGTATAAATTTGAAAGTTATTAATATACATTTGTTTGTGATTCTTTTTTACAGATACAGAACAGGAGTGTTTCTCATCTGTTTGCACTCTTCTCGTGCAAGATTGTTTGGATGAAGGGTCCTTAGGTGTTTCATCATACTTGCTGTGCCGCACGAGTATTTTTTGTTAGGATCCCCTCGTAACAGAACTCTTTGGCAAATCTTGCGAATGAAGAAGGTGGCATTGGTCATCGTTTGCCCCTTGGAAAAAGTTAAAAATATCTTCACCACTGAAGAAAAATGTTGTGGGTGTGGTGCCTTCCGCAAAAAAAATTCCTCAGATTCGGTAAATATTTTAAAGCGACAACATTTACAGTTTTTGTAAGTTAAACTTATAAAATTTTGTTAGCTGTATACATTTTATATATCTGTGATTTGTTTCTTGTGGTATTTTGTTGAGGATACCATGTTGTTTTTTTTTAACAATCTTTTTGATTTTCCAGGTCTGTCTTTGACATCCGTAGTTCCCACAGGAGTGTTCCGCTTTGTTGTTTTGTATTATTGTTGTTATATTTTGTTTATTAGTTTATTGTTTATATTTATGTTAATAAAAACATAAAGTTTGAAAATAGTTTATCGTTTATATATTATTATTATAAAAAAGAAAGTTTGAAAAAAAAATTAATAATGTTTTTGGTTGTTCTCTTAACTGCTGTGTGACTCTTTCTTGTTCTTATTACTGGTATTTGATGGAGTCCACCATGGTGTTAAATTTTGGGGCACTTATCGCTGGAATGCTAGTGATATCTGCAGTTTGCACCAACTTCTGAATAGTGTGTTAGATTTATCTCAACTTTACTTCCGTTAAAGTGCTGATAATGAAATGGAGAGTAGCCGTTCCCGTGCAAAAAGGCATGAGGTGCACCTTTGCGATTTATTCTAAATACTAAAATCCTGTATTGTATTGCACTGAGGTATTGGCTGCACTTACAGTGTACACACAAAATCTATTAAGAAATCTCATTGTATTTATATTGATTGGGAATAGTGCGTCAGGTGGTGGATCTTGACGAGATACACTGCTCAGTTCGTATATTGTTGGGCACACGAAAAAAATCACATCACAACTTTCACACCAATTGCAATGCGAAACAAATTCCGGCGATAAGACACGTTAGCAACAGGGATTTTACACCTGCTTTCTGCTGGTGTTAAGCAGGACAACTACCTGCACAATAAAAGGGAACACAGCCAAGAGCCACACCAGAACACCCACAGGTGCCATAGAGTCAATGAGCATGATACAGGGATACCCATGAGGGCCAGAAGACTCATCTCAACAACTCCAGGACCGCCAATGCCCCCCAAACCCACATCTTAGTAATTGTGTCCCTGTGGTCATTGTCTTAGCATGATAGGCACGAGCCCTGCAACATCATAGTGTGCTGTCACCTCAGCGTTGGCAGTGAGCCTGGATGTGTAGCTATGTACGCATCCTCCTGCATGCACAACTGGCGTGTGCTGGTCTGGGGTTCACAGGTCAGTGCAGGGGTGTGCCTATCCGGCAAGGGGAACAGGGTGTCTCGGACATGTCCGTGTACAGGAAGTGCGGTAAGTGTGTCTCTGTATTCTGGTGTGGCCTGTTACAAGAGCCGCAGCAGTCGATGTTGTAACGTGGCATGCACCACCTCCAAACGGCACTGTGATGTTGTTGTTGGATTGTAGCAGGACATGCGCAAATAGGCATTACAATGGCGTGCCGTACGAGTGCACAAGATACAACAGCTCACCGTACAAAAGTGTGTGGGCTCGTGGGAGGGAGGAGCAGCCGTTTGGCAACATAACACACAGTGAACTCGACCATGTGCCACATGCTGGGCATCTCATCCATGATGACCACGGTCGCAGACATCCCACAATACCAACGACTGGCCTTTGTACACATCCTGTATGAATGCAGCGTGGATTTCACTTCTATGCTCGTTCAGTGGTGTGATGTTGGCAGGTTGTGCGACTTGTGCTCATTGTTGGTGTGTTTCATTTTGGCCATTGTTAGTCTATATGTGTGTTGTACTTAATTGTGCATGTGTCCATTCTGCCCATCTCCCCCCTCCCCCCACTCCCTGCTTCTTCCTCTTCCCTGTGCTGTTGAGTCTATAATTTTGTTGCTGCACACATAAATACATGTAAAGAATAAATTAGAATAGTTCCTTGATTCTTTTAGGTTTCAAAACTTCTCTATTGGTTTCTTTTTAATTTTCCATATGAACCATTTTTTTAAATATTCAACAACACATAGAAGTCAGAAGTGCAACGTATTCTATCAACACACTTTCTAGAACATTCTACAATACGTGCAGGTTAAAAGTTCATACATTTTTAAAAACTTTATGATATTTTTTTGTAACATTTTCTTGAACATTTAACGACACATGCAGGTTAAAAATTGACGATTGTTTTAAGTTCGAACAGTGCCTTCCAAATGCAAGTAGCAGGTGTGGTTGAGCTGAGCAAATTTTATCCTATGATATGTACTCCACGTTGAAACTGCTTTTTCTTAACCAATCACAAAGATGCTTTTCCACAAAACTAATGTGCACCCTACTTTTAAAAAAGAATGCTTTTCATGATATCTTCAGAGATAAGTTATAGATAGGAATTAGCATTTAAAAAACCTTTGAAATTCACTGAAAAAACCATAGGTTTCATGCACGTTATAGTTAGGAATTGGCATTTAAAAAACCTTTGAGGGGAGGAGCCTAGCGCTTGACCAAGATGGCCGCGTGAGCTTTGAGCTCCCGGGACCCACGCGCCCTCCGTCGATTATCCTGTCTTAAATCCTGTTTTATATGCACGGCATCTTGCAGATGACTCATTGCTGAGGCGATTGATGCCGCCCGGGCTTGGATCGCCCACCGGGAACCGGAGTTGTGCACGGCGGAAGATTGAGGCCTATCTCCGAGGGATGCCAGGGGCTGGCGTTGGCAGGATGCCCGGCCTCTAATTGAACAACAGCGGCCTGGCGAGGTGTGAACTGCCGGACGGAGAACGCCGTACTTTCACTTTCACTTTCTCGCCCTTTGTTTGCCTTAGCCCGGGAGTGCCTTCTGATGCTTTACAACCCTCCGGACGCCTTGCGCCCTACTCTGACTGGTTATTGCAGATCTGGCTTCTCCTGTTCCCTCTGACTGAGCGAGGGTCGTCTCTTTGCATCGGATTGCTCGGTGCCAGACATGTCGGGTAAAGCAGAGGTGGACAGGCTGAAACCCAAGGCTACCAGGCGGGGAGCCTATACCCAATCCAATAATATGGATCGCTATGCCCAGCAGAAGGGATCGCCTGGTGGCTCGGGCCAGTCGCTGGACGTACAGAAGGCTGCCTCATCCCCGACCTCGGACCTCTCGTTGCAGGATGTCATGGGTGCGCTCGAGGGGATGCAGGCCTCGATTGGGAGACAGTTTGATGCCCTGGCGCATAAAGTGGATACTATCTTGGTGGATGTTAACCTGATCCGCGCGGATTTGGGCAAAACTAATGAGCGGGTTAAATCCCTTGATCTCAAGACCACAGGTCTCGCTGATGATGTCTCGGAACTTCAGACCGAAGTTCGTAAGCTGCGGGCCGAGAACGACCTCTCCGCCCTCCGGCTGGAGGACTTTGAGGGCCGGGCCTGGCGCAACAACGTGCGCATTATTGGGGTCCCGGAATCTTCGGACGAGGTCTCCGCAGATCTGCTCGTGGAGGACTTGGTGCTTAACCATCTGAAGCCTAAGGGCCTCGGGAAGTTTTTTGCAGTCGAGCGGGCTCACAGAGTCCCTGGCGGGAGGCCCAGGGCGGGAGCCCCTCCGAGACCGATTGTCGCCCGGCTTTTTCACTTCCGAGATCGGGACGCTATCCTGCAAGCATCGCGGGTGATGGGCCCGGTCCCTTTTCAGAACGCATCAGTGAGTTTCTATCCTGACTTCACCCAGCTGGTGCAAAAGCAAAGGCAGAGTTTCCTGGGGGTGAAGAGACGTCTTCGGGAGAGGGACCTGAAGTATGCTATGCTTTTCCCTGCCAGACTACGTGTGGTGTATGAGGACCGGACTTTCTTCTTTGAGTCGCCTGCTATGGCCGGAGACTGGTTGGACGCTTTGCCCCGACGACGGACTGGCAGGGATGCTGCCACAGACGTGGAGGGTGACCGAGATGGGCAGGACTGATGCCTTTGGAGCCGGACTGACTTGCTTTGGTTCCGGACAATGACTTGAGCTGATTGCAGTAATACGGAGGGTTGCGGGAGGACGATGGGAGCTCTTTCCTCCCTCAGGGTACTTTTTGTAGTTTTGTGTTATAGTAGGGCGACAGGCACACTGCAAGTTGGGGGGGCTTTGTAAGCTGCAGCAGGGGTGCAGGGTGGGGGGGAGAGTTGGGATTTTGGGGTTGTTGTTGGGGGGTTTGTTTTTGCAAGGCGTAGAAATGGTTGTCAGGGTTGTTCAATGGTGGCTCTTCGGGTGTGGGGTGGGCCTCGTTGTGTGTGGGGATGGGGGGTAGGGGCTTAAATATTATTAGCTGGAATGTTAATGGCTTGGGAGATCGTATTAAGTGGGGGATAGTCTTGCAGTTCTTGAAACGGTCTTTGCCGGATGTGGCCCTACTGCAGGAGACACACCTTATAGGTAATACTTGCTATGCTCTTAATAGAAAAGGTTACAAATTCATCGCCCACTCGGGATTCTCCTCAGGCTCCAGGGGTGTGGGCATCTTTGTTAGAGCTTCACTACCTTTCGAGGTGGACTCCACCATTGTTGATGATAGGGGAAGGTTTGTGGCGGTGGCGGGGAGGTGGGAGGGAAGAACGTTGGTTTTGGTTTCGGTTTATGTCCCTCCTGCCCTGCAGGCCTCCACGTTTGCAGATCTGGGTAGGGCCCTGTTGCACCTCCCGGAGGGTATGCTAGTGGTGGGGGGAGACTTCAATGCTGTCGGCTCTGGGTTGCTAGATAGGTACCCGCCCAGGGACACCGGGGGGGCTCAGAAGTGGCTTCCAGACTTTATAGATACACTCGGATTGGTAGACTGCTGGAGGCTCCGGCACCCCACACAGAGCCAATATACCTTCCACTCCGGGGCGCATGGTAGTCTCTCTCGGATAGATTACCTGCTCACTCTGGCTGCGCACGCCTCATTGGTATCTGAGGCTAGGCATATGGTGCGGGGCATATCTGATCATTTGCCAGTGTGGGTCCGGCTGGAGGTCGGCCGCGAGGGAGGGGCAGGGTTGCTCCTATTAACCCCTGGTACTTTCGTGATCCCAAGATGCGCAGTGCGCTGTTGAAGACGGTTGATCACTATTTTAAGGACAATCAGGGTTCCGTTGACTCGGCTCTGTCGTTGTGGGAAGCATTTAAGACCGTGTTGAGAGGGGAGGCCCTCTCCTTGGTAGTGGCCGCCAAGCGACGGAGAGATGGTGAGGTTATACAGGTTGAGGAGGAGATCGCGGCTTTAGAGGTGGCCCTGGAGGGGGAGGTTACAGAGGCCTCACTGCATGATCTGAGCTTGAAGCAAGCGGAATATAGGGACCTGGTGGCGAATGCCGCCAAGACCCTCAGTAGGGAACAGCAGGGTCGCTTGTACGATGTTGGCGATAAGGCCGGGAAACTCCTAGCGTGGCTGGACAAAAAAGAACGTGTTAATAGAGTGGTGCCGGAGCTGACAAGAGAGGGGGGAGAGGTGGTTGTTGATCCCGAGGGTATAGTACAGTGTTTTTCGGATTATTTCCGTATGGTTTACGCCTCGGTTTCGGATAGGCCAACTGAGGATTCGCGTGACCTCCTGCGTGACATCGCTCTGCCCTGCCTTTCTGACGTAGATAGAGATGATCTCGATGGAGATATAACGGTTGATGAGGTGGCGGGTGCTATCCGCTCGCTGAACTCGGGCAAGGCCTCAGGCCCGAATGGTTTGCCGATCGACTTGTATAAGCTGTTCCCGGATAGGGTTGCCCCTCACCTGCGCGCCATGTTCGTGGAGGCGCGGGGGGATGGGTCCCTTCCGCGGGACCAGCGATTGGCGACGATTGTGGTGATACATAAGGATGGTAAACCCCGGGACAAGTGTGCCTCCTATCGGCCAATATCACTCCTTAATGCTGAGCCGAAAATTCTGGCTAAAATACTGGCGGGCCGCTTGGTCAGGGTGCTCGGAGACTTGATCCATCCGGATCAATCGGGTTTTATCCCGCACCGGAACACTGCGTTAAACCTTAGGCGTCTTCATGGCGTGATTGCCAGGGCGAGCACGCTGCGAGAACCAGCTATTGTGGCGTCTCTTGATGCCACGATGGCTTTTGATACAGTGGAATGGACATATCTGTGGGCTGTGCTTGCCAAGTTCGGCTTTGGCCCTGGTTTTGTGAGCTGGGTGAGGTTGCTTTATGAGGGTCCCCTTGCGAGTGTTGTGGTAAACGGGCGGGCGTCGACTCCGTTCCAGCTTGGGAGGGGCACCCGGCAGGGTTGCCCCCTGTCGCCTTTGTTGTTCGCCCTCGCCCTCGAGCCGCTGGCGGCGTGGATACGCTGGCACCCGGATATACGTGGACTTAGATGGTCGCCCGATCACGAGGACCGTATTTCGCTCTATGCCGATGACATCCTGTTATATCTCGCCTCGCCCAAGAACTCGCTTATAGTGGTTTGTGACGTTCTGACATCTTTTGGTAAGAACTCGGGTCTCGTCATCAATTGGAGTAAATCATATCTGTATGTTCTGAGCGGCGATGTTCCGCCTGTCCCGCGAACTTGTTCGATCCAGATTGCCCAGCAGGGCTTCGTGTACCTGGGGATCTTTATCTCCACTGATTCCACTTTGCGTTATGAGAAGAACCTGCTCCCTCCCCTGGCGCTTTGCGGCGGGATGTTGCGGGCTGGCGGAGGATGCCGCTCTCCCTCCTCGGGCGCGCCGCCTTGTTCAAAATGATGTCGCTTCCACGGTTCCTCTATGCCTTGCAGAATACTCTTGATTGGGTACCGGCCAGATACTTTCGGGAGGTCGAAAGCCTCCAACGATCGTTGTTGTGGGACGGGCGGCCGCGCATAGCGATTGCTAAGTTGACGCTTCCGTGGTACGACGGGGGTATTGCGCTTCCAGACATTCGGCGCTATTACTGGGCCACCCAGTTGAGCGCGATTAATCATGGTTTCTATGGTCCGGCTCTAAGCCCCGGCTACGCCATGGACCGATGGTTGTTGCGTGGTGGTAATTATCATAGAGCGTTGTACTCGCGGTCGCTGGACTCGTCCCTCACAGGGCCCACTGGGGTGGCGGTGCGGGTGTGGAAGTTGGCGACTGACTCGCTGGGCTGGAAGGATAGGCTCACCCTTGCTACCCCGTTGTTTGACTCTGAAAAATTGGGGAAGCTTTGGCACACGAAAGGGTTCGAGAAATGGGACTTGATCGGTATCTCCAGGGTTGGAGATTTGCTGATTAAGGGGAGGGTGAAGTCCTTTGAAGAGCTGCAGAAGGAGTATGAGTTGGGGAAATCCGAGTTTTTCTGCTATGTTCAGGTGCGTCATGCCCTGCGGTCAGTCCTCGTAGAAGGTGAGAGGGTGCCTGAGTCCTCTCCATTGGAGGACCGGATCCTCGATGGCCATATGCCAGAGAGTACGATCTCTCTTATCTATAAGAAATTGATTAATGTTCGGGCGGACCTGCTATTGGGGCTGCGGGACCAATGGACTAGGGACGGACTTGAGCTGGATGACGAGGACTGGCAGTCTGCGGTTTCCTCTCCTAAGGAGGTCGCGATCCCGTCGCGTCTGCGGCTGGTGCAGCTCAAAATACTCCACAGAGTCTATGTTACGGGGCCAAAGCTGGTTCATATGGGATTTTCTGAGGAGGGCTTATGTAGGAGGGGCTGTGGTATGGTGGGTACCTTCCTGCATATCATTTGGGAATGTGGCGTCATCACGGAATTTTGGAGGAGAGTCCATGCGGTAATGGGGGAGGTGACGGGCATTGTTATGCAGCCGGAGGCGCGGTGTTGTCTCCTGAACGTTTGGGGGCCTACTGATCACGATGAGGCACAGACCCAGTGGGTGACACTGGGTAACATGGTGGCTAAGCGAGACATCGCGCGCCTGTGGGGCTCCGCGGGACCCCCCACATTGGCTGCGTGGAAGGAAAACATGGGCTGGAGTATGCTCAGGGAAAAGACGGTATATTGCGCTAGAGGGCGCCCTCGGAAGTGGCATGCCATCTGGGGGCGGTGGAACCAATATAGGGGGGGCATATGCCTTGCCCCTGATCTGGATCCCCCCGAGGAGCAGCTCTCTCCTTAGCATTCTTTCCAGCTCTGTACATATATTTGATTGTTAACTGACTCCTTGGGTCTCTGCTTTTCCCCCTTTTTCCTCTTATCACAGCACTGTGACTGATAGACGAGGGGGGCCCGGTCTCCCCTGAGGGGCAATCACCAGTTGTATTCAGTCTTTTTCGCCTTGCTTGGGTTTGGTGTGTGTTTGTGTTTATTTAAAATAGAACCTTTTTGCTTCTCCTTTTATGCACTGTGGACGCTTCTTTGTACTGCTTTCTTGGAGCTGCCGAACCTCCGGGTTGTCGGCTGAATAGCTGTGTCCCTGTTTTTTGATGAATAAAGGTTTTTAAAAAAAAAAAAAAAACCTTTGAAATTCACTAAAAAAAACAAAGGTTTCAGGGGCGTTATAGTTAGGAATTGGCATTTAAAAAACCTTAGAAATTCACTGAAAAAACCATAGGTTTCAGGGGTGTTATAGTTAGCTGGACATTTCCCTCATACAAAACCCTAGAAATTCCCCTGTTATAGTTAGTTCAGCTAACTATAACTCGCGCCCCCGCAATGCACTGCTGATGACGTCACATATTACATCACTCATGACATGGTCAGTTATAGGAAGTGCCAACTTAACAACACTCTTCCAGCTTAACATCATATCAATTGAGGTGAAAGGTTTGAAATGTGTACCTTATAAAACAAGTGTTTGACCATACGCAACAGTGATTTAAGACTCAATTAGCAGTTGTAAATCATTGAAACATTAATGACCCATACCCACTCCCAAAACAGAAGGGGATCCCCGCACCCCACTTTGTGAATGTTAAAAAAAGTTTGTCTGGGACCATTGACACCACTACAAACTCCTGAATAAAAAAATAAAAAAACTTATCTTTTTAAACCCAACCTGGAGTCCTTTAAGGAAAACAGGCTATATTTTATAAAAAGTACTTTATTGAAATGCAGTCACAGACATGGGGGACATAGTGAGTTGTAATTTGTGACCAAACCCATTAATAATAATGAAGTAGGTTAGATTCTGACCCATTATAATTCACTAATTGTTTTTTATTCTTTTCATAATGAAGAGTTTATTTTTAGAAAATCTATCAATTAAATACTCATGCACATTCTTACATTTATTTTTATTAATAAACAAACATGTACATTATCACTTTAGTAGAAGGGATGACTGTAGATTATGAATGAATCAGGGGGTTCAAAAGTTAGCAATAGAAACTCATCTTCTCGGGGGGCGTGGTCACGGCGCCGTGCAGGATTGGCGCCTAGGGATTTTGCTCCGCCGTCCCGGGACCTGCTTGAACTTTCTGATGCCTTTTCTGTCTTGTTCTATGGCGGACTTTGCCTGTATCCTGCGTTGGAAGACATCGTCCTTCTGGTGAGCCGTTTTTCCTGTTCCAACCAAGAGCGCGACACGCTTCACCGCGTCTCATGCATTGCGCTCGTTTCCTCACATCGCCCGCCATTTTGGAAGCGCGCTTTATCGTTATTGCTCCCCATCTCCTGACGAACGAGCGCTTCCATATGGGAATATGCAATCTTCGCTCATTTCATTATGTCTCTCTGCCAATTAACTAATCTCTTGAAATACTGCCCAATCCTGACTGAAGGTGCTCCTAATTATGTCACTTGTCTGTTATGCCTGCAAACACCAGCATATGAAACTTCTTTCCCTGTACATATAGAGCAGTCTAGGAGATGGGGCTCTCACTGAGCAGGGGTTCATCCTGAGTCACTTCTTGGCATCATGTGGGCTGAATACAATTGACTTTCCGACTACACCTCATGAAGGTTTACTGTTTTATTGAAGCCAGATGATCGTCAGGGTCTTCTTTTCTTTTTTAATGAAGGAGGCTGTGTCATGGAGAACGAGAAGGGGGCTGGCCAAGGAGCACCTGTAGTGAGCAAGTTAATGATTCTCTCTATAGTATGGGAAAGAGCTAAATACCAAAGTCTTTCGGATGTATTAAGGCAGACTTCAGAGAAGGTTCCCCAGAAGAGGTGCTGTTACGAGACAGTGTTTGATGGCCACTTCTCAGCCTTGACCACAAGCGCAACGCGCTTTATTGCGTCTCCAGTATTGCGCTCTTCACCTCACAGTTCCCGCCTTTTTGGATACGCTCTTGACTGCTAATGCTCTCCATGCTCTGACGAACGAGCGCTCCCATTTGGCAAATTGCATCTCTCACTCTGATATTGTCTTCAAATTTTTCTTTCTGCTGTTTTTGACTTGCCTCTGCGCTTCGTTGGATTTTGCCTGTCACCTTACATCCGAATTAACTACTGTTGTGGTGCTTCGCTGCTGTCTAAGACCAGGATTTTTCTTGCCTTATTCATCTGTGTTATTTTGATCACTTTTGGTCACAGTGATTTTGAGCACTATTTTTCTTCGTGATATTTTTATTCTGACACCAACAACACTACAACGCTTCAGCTCTCTTAAGCTCTGGTTGTTACTTATGGGACAGTTGCGCAATCCAAAATTTGTCTTTGTACCTTCAAAGACCTCTCCTCCAGCCTCAATATCGTTACCACCAGACCCTTCTCAAATGGCTGGAGTAACCGCTGGCCGCTCTTCCTCCTCACAAACTACTCCAGGTAAATCCTCTCCACCTGTCTCTTCAACTAAACGTTTGAAACAAGATCCTCCTTCACCGGACAAAACACCTTCTTCTGTTTCTATGGAGTTGCTTTTAGAGGAGATACGTGCGTTGCGCCCTTTTGTTGAAGAGACTAATAATAAAATGCAATTTCTGGAAGAGAAGTGGTCTACTATGGACAGTAGAGTGTCCTCACTGGAACAACAAACATCAGAGGTGCAGGTTAACTCCCAAAGAATCTCCTCTTTAGAGAAAACAGTTCTTACCCTTCAACCACATTCTGAGGATTTGGAAAATAGAAATAGAAGGAATAACCTTCGTATTTATGGTTTGCCAGAATCCCTTGAGGGTGATGACCCCGTGTCCTTTTCCTCCTCTTTTCTCCCGAAACTCCTGGAGATGCCTTCGACAACCTCTCTCAGCACTCAACGGGCTCACAGATTGGGTCCTCGCGTTTCCTCTTCTACAGCTCCAGCGAAGCCTCGAGGTGTCATTATCCTTTTCTTGAAGTTTACAGATCTCCTCTCAGTCCTTTCGGCAGCCAGATCTAAATGTCAGCTCTCCTGGTTGGGTCAGAGAATATTCCTTTCTCAAGATGTCTCTAATGCTACTGCCTCCAGAAGAAAAGAGTTCCTTAATCTTCGTGCCCCTCTTCGAACTCTTGGTGCTAGATATGGATTATTCCACCCATGTCTGTTCAAAGTGACGTTCCAGAATCAAACTTGGTCCTTTCAAGATCCTGCAGAGCTTAAGAACTTTATCCTTATTCATACCACAAGGGCATGGACACTATTCACTCTTCTAATGGCTGATCATTTATTTTTTACAGGTTTTTGATGATTCTTTACAGTTTTCTTCTATATTTGCTATGCAGTGTTCTGTTTTGACCCTACCTGTAACTTGTTCATCCGTATTTTCATCTGTTGTGTTGAATCTTTCCCTTTTGATGATTCTTAAGTGTTTCAGCATGGTTCTTTGTTGACTTTTTTCGAAGGCTCATATGCCTCTTCTGATGTTCTCCTCTCCCTTCTTTATTTACATAGATTGGTTGGTGTTTTATCCCCTCAACCCATATGGCTCCCCTACTATTTTCCTTCGTCCTGGTGCGGTTTGGATTTCCCTTCGGGCGGCCTGTCTTGTTGAGTGTCGCCATTGCCCCGCTATCCCTTTTTGTGTTCCCCTCAGGTATGTTATTATCAGTCATCCTTTCTGGATATGTACTGTCCCTTCTTGTATTGCCTTTCTTTTCCTTCCCCTCCTTCCCCCCTTGTTTTCCCGTTATCTTCTTGTTCAACTCCTACATCCTCTGTCTTTATCGATCTTCCTTTTCTTTACATGTGCGGTATTACTCTTTTTTTTTTTTTTTTGGGTGTTTTCTTCGTTCCTTCTCTACATCCTCCCTTTTCTTTCATCTCACTGTTTTCCCTCATTTTGACGCTTCTCTTTTTTCCGGTTTTTCTCTGTAGTCTTTGTTTCTATCATGTTTTTGTTGTTTTTTAATTCAAAGTAATTTCCTGGAATGTAAAAGGTTTTATCAATCCTATTAAACGTCAGAGAGTCCTTTCCCACCTAGCTTCATATAACCCTGATATAGTTCTCTTGCAGGAGACGCATCTTACAGAGGCCGAATCTCTTAAGCTCAAAAGAAGCTGGGTGGGTACGGTATTATTCTCTCCTTCAACCAATAAGAAAAATGGTGTTGCCATCTTGTGTCATAAAAAATTAAAATGTAAGTCAGGTTACAAGAAAATGATTCTGATGGTAGATGGATTGTTGCTAAGTTATTAATTAACTCAGTGCCTTTAACTGTCTTTAATGTCTATGGTCCTACAGCTGCTGACTGTACCTTTTGGCCTTTAATTACCAAAAAATGTATTCAATATCTAGATGACAAATTTATATTGGGAGGTGATTGCAATCAGATTATGGACCCGTTTCTTGATCGTAAATCAACTGTTCGTTTCACACCTCATAAGACTCACAAACAATTCCTTGACACCATCTCTCATTCACATCTCATCGATTCTTGGATGCTTGCTCATCCCGACACTCTAGACTATTCTTTCTTTTCTCCCCCCCATGCTTCTCTCTCTCGCTTAGACTACATTTTTCTCTCTCAGTCTTTATCTCAAAATCTACTATCCTCCTCTATTGAACCCATTGTCATCTCAGACCATGCTCCAATTGTAACGGACCTGAACTTACTTCCCCCTCATCCCAAATCTTCTCGTTGGCGCTTTAATAACTCTCTTCTTATTGACCCTCTTTTTTCATCTTCTTTTCGCTCCTTTGCCAACAAATTCTTTTTGTTTAATAGCAGTTCCAATATTTCTCCCCATCTTCTTTGGGACTCCTTTAAAGCAACTGCGAGAGGTTTCATTATTGATTTTGTTTCTAAGAAAAAGAAACTATTTCTCTAGAAACTAAAGGATATTTTGGCTCAAATCAAATTTTTGGAACATGAATTTTACACCTCCTCTAAATCCATTTCACTGGACCTCATACAAGCGAAACTTGAATTCAATAAATCTACTACCGACAACGCATCATCTATACTGCTTCGCAGTAGTGCTCGTTACTATGGTGGCCGCAACAGATCAGGGAAACTCTTGGCTAACTACCTTAAGGTACGCAAAGAGCGCTCCTTTATAGACTCTGTTTCTTCTGATAACACTCTTCTACATAAAGATCAGGAAATTCTTAAGCAGTTTCAACTTTTCTATCAAAATCTTTATACCCCAGAGTCCCCTCCCTCTGCTTCTCTTATTCAGTCCTATTTGGAGAAACTTCCTAGTCCCTCTTCTCTTCTTAATTTTTCCAATATTGAAAAAGCCCTTTCACTTGACGAAGTTTCCCTAGCACTGACCGCTCTTACTAAAAGAAAATCACCTGGACCAGATGGTTTTTCAGTTGAATTCTACTTGCACTTCTCAGACCTCTTACTTCCCAAACTCTTATCTCTTTTTCAGTCATTCTACTTATACGGTAAGGCAGATGGTACTTTTCAGGAGGCCACCATTTGCCTCATTCCTAAGGAAGGCCGTGATCCCCAATTTTGTAAAAATTATCGTCCTATCTCTTTAGTTAATGTGGACTATAAACTTTTTGCTAAACTACTTGCTTTACGTCTGGATCCTCTTTTGCCCCATCTAATTGGCAAGGATCAGTGTGGTTTTGTTAAAGGTAGACTTACCTCTGATAACTCCCGTCTTTTTCTCAATGTCTTGAATAAAGCTTCATCTCTTTCTGTTCCCCTAGCTGCTATCTCTGTTGATGCAGAAAAAGCTTTCGACAGAGTTGATTGGTCTTTTTTATTTGCTTCACTACGTTGGCATGATTTTGGTCCTAATTTCATTTCCCTTATCTCCCTACTGTATTCTGCTCCCAAGGCTTCGGTTCTAGTCAATGGCCAGGTTTCTTTTTACTTTCCTCTTCAACGAGGAGTTTGTCAGGGTTGTCCCTTATCCCCGCTTCTTTTTGTTTTGGCTCTTGAGCCTTTTCTGGACTCGATTCGTAATAATGACTCTATCTCCGGCTTTCCTTATGGTGACAATCAGTTAAAGGTCTCTGCATATGCAGATGATATTCTACTATTTATTTCTAATCCAGAAATTTCTATTTCCCCCCTTGTTATCACCATTTAATTCCTTTTCGCAGATTTCCGGGTACAAAATCAATTCTGATAAGACTGAGATTCTTCCTCTTGCTAAATTCTGTCTTCCTCACTTCTTCTCCTCCACTGGGTTCGCTTGGAACAGCTCGAAGATTAAATATCTTGGTATATGGTTTTCTAACTCTATCCCCTCTTCAATCCAATTAAATATGTCCGCGGTCCTATCTCGAATCGAAAGGGCATTTTCTACTTGGAATCCACTTTTTCTTTCTTGGTGGGGTCGCCTGGAGTCGATTAAGATGATGATTGCCCCTATCCTCATATATATCTTTTCCATGCTTCCTGTTCATATTCCCGCTATTCACTTTAAACGTGTTGATTCATGCCTTTCAAGATTTCTTTGGAAAAACAAAAAATCTAGAATTGCCTTATCATCTCTGCGAAAGTCCAAAGTCAATGGTGGTGTTAGCTTCCCAGATTTTCGTCTTTATCATAAGTCTTTCCCTTTACAACAAGCTTCTAGATGGCTTACTTCAGAATCTTCTCCCTTTACTCCTCTTTGGCTCTCTATAGAACAAGTACTGCTATTACCCTTTTCCTTCAATGAGGTTATACGTTTCTCTTCTAAAACTCCCTATACCCCTCTCCCTTTATTTAGATATACCTCTTCCCTTTTGTCATCCTTGGTTCATCCTCCTATTATTACCCGTGAATCTTTTTTAGATGCCCCTATCTGGCAACATACGCTCATTCTTCTAAATAATAGACCCATCTTTTGGAACACTTGGAGGTTACGTGGTGTAAAGTGGGTCAATCAGTTCTTTGATGGAACTTCCCCTTGTTCCTTCCCTCAATTTCAACTTTTATTCCGCTGCCCTCGTTCTTTTTTACGTAAATTCTCCACTCTTATGACAATAATTCTTGACACTTACTACTCCCTTCCTTCCTCAGCCTCGTCTCCTGCCCAAAATACTCTTCTCAAATTACTTCCTGCTCATACTAAAGCTTCTCTCATTTATAAATCCTTTTTATCTTCCGATCCCGATCGGGCTAAATCAAAGGTTGAACTTTCCTTGGAAATGGATTTGGGACGTGTCTGGTCTGTTGCTCTTTGGGATAAACTCTGGTCCAGATCCTTAAAAATTTCCCGCTCTGCCTCTCTTACTCAATCTTTATTTTTCCTATATCACAGATTGTACCTTTCCCCGATTTCCTTGTCACGCTTTTCTGTGTCTTCTGATTCTAAGTGCTGGACGTGTGGCTCTCCTGACGCTGATCTTATCCACCTCTTTTTTCTCTGCCCTATAGTCTCTAAATTCTGGGATAAGATTTGGCTCTATATCTCTCGTATTTTCCACATCTCCATTCCCTATTCTATCCCCCTTCTCTTTCTGGGCAGCCTCTCTGAGTCTTTAGATCTTCCCTCACATTCCCTTGGCCTATTCGACCTCATGCTTGCTCTTGCATTCCAACACATCTCATTTAATTGGAAATCCCTTACAAACATCTCCATACAGTGTTGGTGGAATACTCTCTGTCATTTTCATAGACTCGATGTTGCTTTTGCTTCCTCCTGTCAGCCGGTTCATAACAGAGATCTTTTCTGGCTACCACTTACTACATATTTGGATCGTCTGGCTCTAAAGAGACTTTCACACAATAACTCAGAAAATGTTAAACCCCCTTGAAGGATATTATTTCTGTCTCTTCTTTTCTTTTCTTTTTATTTTAATATGATTCTAATGCTTTAGTATCTTGTATACCGTACATTCTATACTTTATTCTCAATATTTTGTTTTCTATGCCATTTTTTGTACTTTGTATTTTCCAGTATTAATGCTTCCTTTCCCTCCCCTTTCCCTTCCTTTCTCCTTCCACTCCCTTTCTCCCCTTCCTTTATGTTTTTTTTTAAATCTTATAAAATGCTTTTACTTTTTCTTTATCCAGATATTAGCCTTTGTCATTGTTTAAGTTCATATCCAAATTTTTTCTTCTGTATCTGCTGATTTCCTTATGTATTAACTATTTTATTCAATAAAGCTGTTCAAACTCAGAAACTCGTCTTCCTGTGGACAGTGTAGCCACATTGTGGCCTCACATCCTTGATGATCCTTGATTATCGCACTGGAGGGGGCCTCGGTAGCCGAGGCTGAAGTTAATACCCACACTCTCGCCCCACCAAGTCGTTCCTTGTCTTGCACTCAGAAAAACCCAACCATATCTCCCTGCGCTGGCACTATTTTGGCAGCCTAGCATCAATGTAAGCACCCTTGCACCATGGTGGAAGGTTGCCTCCATTGCATGCACAAAAGCAATCCTAAGAGGTATTTTCAGAATGCAGCACACATAGAAAGAGGAAGAACCGAGGAGAAATAAGCAGATTTCACCTCATTTTGCCTCACCTTGGAAGGCATATGGATGTACCACAGGTTTACATCACTATGTAAATCTGGGACAGCATCAAATTCCATGGGTGTGCAGAGTAAGGCGACGTGGCGATTTGCGCTGCGCCGCCTTATTCATGAATTATGAGGCCACTCAAAGCCATGCAGTGTGATTTTTTTTGGCTTCAGAAATCGAAATGAGAGCCCAGCGTGAAGCATGTACCACTTTACGTGGTGCAAAAACTATGTGGGGCTCTCATAAATAAGCCCCTGAGTATCTTGTCCCACTTAATTAATGGAGGCCCATAGGAATGAATGAGAAGGCATTTTCAATTTGTGATTACCAAATTGGTAATCACAAATTGCGAATGTAATTACAAGGGTGATAGGGGGCCAAAAGGCCACACTAATGCACCCCCACAATTGTCATGTGTGTACATGTGACACACACACATGCCCTAAGGTCATGTGTATGCTCCACATGGCACTTGGAAAAAATGCAAGTTAGTGGTAATTTACGATTCTTGAATGCAAAGTCGCATTTGAGAATGCGTCTTGCATTGTATTTAGGGAATCGCAAATTGTGATTCCCTACCTGCATTCACAAAATTGGTAATTACAAAAATTGCAGTTACCTATTATGTGAATGCCTTTTGGGATGATATATCCCAAAAGGCTTTTTACCATTCACAAACGGGCCGATTTCGCGAATACCGGTACAAGCCTAGATACATCTGACCTTCAGAGCCTGCATTCATCAAGGAGGAAAAGCTACCCTTATCCTCCTTGACTTATCACCTGCTTTCGACACAGTAAATCCCAAAGTACTACTAAATCACCTAAAGAGCATAGGAATAAAGGACACCCCGCTGGCTACACTCAGAGCATTCCTTACAGGCAGAGAACATGCTCCTTAACGGATTCATTTCCACCCCCTTCTCCCTGCCTTGTGGTGTCCCGCAGGGACCATCGCTCAGCCCGACTCTTATTAACAATTACTTACAACCCTTGTTAGTCTGATGAGATCCTTTGGCTTCTCCTTGGTTTCATATGCCGATGACACAATTCATTGTATCAATCTCCAGTGACCTTTATAAAACAGTGGTAGATTTAATGCTGATAATGATAATGACATTTATAGAGCGCATCGATTACCCGGAGGTGTCCTGGTGCTATCTAGATCCACTGAGGCCGTGGAAGGAGAAACAAAAAATTGTAGGGACCGGATTAATGGCTGCATGGAGGAAGTGGAGAGGTGGATGAAGCAAAACAGCCTGAAATTAAATGTTGGAAGTTTGGTGATGGGTTTGCCGACCGCTTCCGTTTTCTGCCATCTTCAGAGGTACAACAGGTGGAGCCAGTTGAGTAATCTCCTTCTCTTTGTGGTCTCTTCTCACTGATGCTGTGACTTTGAAAGACTAAACAAGTGGTTAGAAGAGCGGAAGGGACACACCACGGCCCCTATTTTTAGTTAGAGGAATCAATGAGAAGCTGTTTTACCATCAATGAGAGCCTCGTATAGACTCTTATCTTAATTGTTTTTAAATTGTTCCAACCAAGATTTGCTGGGCTACACAAGTCGGTGTCCCGCTTATCATCACAAGAGCACATGCTACTATCTAACCTCATCCATGTCTCCATTTGTCTCACAGAGTGTGACAACAGGGGGTCTCACTCATTAACTCGCCATTTTAAGCATTGCATTTGATGAAACTCGGTGAGTTGTTTTCTCACTGCGCAGCATGTGTGTGCCCAACGATGGTACATTAAACTTCAGTCCAACAAGGTACGATTCTCTGCGTAATTCTACAGAGAAAATATCCCATTACTATATGGCACTTTCACATTTTTGGACATATTCATAAACTGTTTGTGTTATGGTATATACCTAGGTGGTATTTAAAAAAGATTGCGTGTGGAATCCTATGTGAGGGAGGCACGAATGTCTGAACAAAATCACACATGAGCTACCTCAGCATGACTAATCCTACACCTATGTGTCTGTGCTTTCCCCTACAGATAAACAAATGTACGTTGCTCAGAGATACCCTCCTCTTGGAAATTACAGATTCCAAATATAACCTACTGTGGTACAGAGGGTAAATATAATACTTGGGAACTGATTGGTCCTGAAAAATGCTGGTGTGACCAAACAGTGTGGGCACTTTTAGCACGGCTGAAACATGTCGACACTTAAACAGTAAGGAGGGGTGAAGGAACTCTTTAATTTCTCCTTTCACCACCATCCTTCATGTTTTCAGACCTAGACGGTGGGCCCAGGAATAAATTGTTGCACAGAGACTCCACCAAGCTAGTTTTATACATTTGCTGCACTTTTCCTTCGGTGATTCCAATGCATATTGAGATATAATTTCTTTTTTATGTGTGTATTGTCTTCCCCTTCCTTTTGTTCCACCCCAGGTGTTGGCCTGCGCAGGGGTGGATTGTAAGTAAGCCCAATGATGAAGCATGACACTATTTTGTGAGTGAGGGCAGTATTTTCACAGAGCATGTGCCACCAGTTAATCACTTCTCGCTACTCCTCCTTGTGTGTTATATTTCTTTTTGTTTCTCAGAAACCAACCCCCAAAGCAGGGGTTGATTTCTAAGAAAGTCCAAACTGCCAGCTGTGATGCCCAAGAGGGTACCCCCTGCAAGTTTGGCCCACTGATGATTTTTCGTAAGTGGATCCAATGTGCCTCATACTGGAGGACCTAGACAGGGAAAATCAGCATAGGGAGGCCATCTCTAATATGGCATCATGTCCAACTCTGTGACTCCTGAGAATTATGTCAGATGGGCCAGTGGGTGACGGTTTTGAGGTCAGATGCACCTGCGCCAGCGGAACCTTGAGTTTGATGCAGTTGGACCCTTAATAGTTCACAGAGGGAGCCTCGCTCCCCATGTCTCAAATTAAATTAATTATATAAAAACATCTAAAACACTACAGTGCATTTGGGCCATGTTCTTTCTATGCAAAACTTTATAAAGTAAAGTATAACAAACAAATGATAAATAAAGAAATTAATAAAAATGACAGCTGCTTTCATTTGTGATGTACAGTACATCAGAATAATACTTATCTTTTCGTTCTATTCCTTCCATTGTTCTTGGGTCCTCCAACCTCCTACAGCAATACAAGAAATCCAGCTAGTACCGGGGAAAGCTTCTATTTCAAAAGATAGACTACATTTTAAATGACACTATTCAAACTACATTGCAAACCTTTGTTAAAATACTAGCATTTATCGAAATGAAAGTTTTCAGACTTCTGTTTTTCAAATATAACATTTCAAACTTTATCAATGTGAATAGGTTTCATATTATCGGTTGTTTTTCAAAATTCAAATTATGTGTGAGTTATAGTCAGTCCTACCCAAATAATATTCATTAGAGAGCTTGCAAATTGCAACTCACAGCACAGGGAAGGGGTCTGTAAGGGTCAACAGACCAACCTGCCTGTGACTGCTATTACATAAAGAACACTATTTCTGTAAAAGCAGCCTGATTTTTATAAAATAAGTTACAGCCCTAACTTGGGAGCTGGCAACTTTTCAATGGCTTGCATCGGTGATTCCGGCTGAAACCTACAGCTGCAGCTCATACCGAAAGGACACTTGGAAGACACGGTGGCAATATGCCTCTTCAAAACTGCCATTCAGTAACCAGGCACAAACCCATCATGGACTTGCGAATAATATTCTTTTCAGAACAAACGTTTCTAACTATGTGAAACTTTAATGAACACAGGCTCAGGGAAGGCCCCCAGGAGAAGCATCACAGCTTGTCAGAGAGCAGGGGTGGCGAGACAAGCTGCGCCAGGCTCTTATATTGATATCAAATAACATTCATACAAGTTTGGATGACCCACAGCAGAAGCACCACAGAGAGCACCATACGTCTCCTATATGTTAATAGCCCATACAATTCATACAGGCTCAAAGAGGACCACAGCAGAAGCACCACAGAGAGCACCATGCGTCTCCTATATGTTAATAGCCCATACAATTCATACAGGCTCAAAGAGGACCACAGCAGAAGCACCACAGAGAGCACCATGCGTCTCTTATATGTTAATAGCCCATACAATTCATACAGGCTCAAAGAGGACCACAGCAGAAGCACCACAGAGAGCCCCATACGTCTCCTATATGTTAATAGCCCATACAATTCATACAGGCTCAAAGAGGACCACAGCAGAAGCACCACAGAGAGCACCATATGTCTCCTATATGTTAATAGCCCATACAATTCATACAGGCTCAAAGAGGACCACAGCAGAAGCACCACAGAGAGCACCATATGTCTCCTATATGTTAATAGCCCATACAATTCATACAGGCTCAAAGAGGACCACAGCAGAAGCACCACAGAGAGCACCATGCGTCTCTTATATGTTAATACAATGTACAATTCATACAGGCTGACGGAGGGCCCACAGCAGAAGCACCACAGAGAGCACCATGCGTCTCTTATATGTTAATAGCCCATACAATTCATACAGGCTCAAAGAGGACCACAGCAGAAGCACCACAGAGAGCACCATGCGTCTCTTACATGTTAATAGCCCATACAATTCATACAGGCTCAAAGAGGACCACAGCAGAAGCACCACAGAGAGCACCATGCGTCTCTTATATGTTAATACAATGTACAATTCATACAGGCTGACGGAGGGCCCACAGCAGAAGCACCACAGAGAGCACCATCGTCTCCTATATGTTAATATCATGTACAATTCATACAGGTTCAAAGAGGACCACAGCAGAAGCACCACAGAGAGCACCACATGTCTCCTATATGTTAATAGCCCATACAATTCATACAGGCTCAAAGAGGACCACAACAGAAGCACCACAGAGAGCACCATATGTCTCCTATATGTTAATAGCCCATACAATTCATACAGGCTCAAAGAGGACCACAGCAGAAGCACCACAGAGAGCACCATGCGTCTCTTATATGTTAATACAATGTACAATTCATACAGGCTGACGGAGGGCCCACAGCAGAAGCACCACAGAGAGCACCATGCGTCTCTTATATGTTAATAGCCCATACAATTCATACAGGCTCAAAGAGGACCACAGCAGAAGCACCACAGAGAGCACCATGCGTCTCTTATATGTTAATAGCCCATACAATTCATACAGGCTCAAAGAGGACCACAGCAGAAGCACCACAGAGAGCACCATGCGTCTCTTATATGTTAATACAATGTACAATTCATACAGGCTGACGGAGGGCCCACAGCAGAAGCACCACAGAGAGCACCATCGTCTCCTATATGTTAATATCATGTACAATTCATACAGGTTCAAAGAGGACCACAGCAGAAGCACCACAGAGAGCACCACATGTCTCCTATATGTTAATAGCCCATACAATTCATACAGACTCAAAGAGGACCACAACAGAAGCACCACAGAGAGCACCATACGTCTCCGATATGTTAATAGCCCATACAATTCATACAGGCTCAAAGAGGACCACAGCAGAAGCACCACAGAGAGCACCATGCGTCTCTTATATGTTAATACAATGTACATTTCATACAGGCTGACGGAGGGCCCACAGCAGAAGCACCACAGAGAGCACCATGCGTCTCCTATATGTTAATATCATGTACAATTCATACAGGCTCAAAGAGGACCACAGCAGAAGCACCACAGAGAGCACCATACGTCTCTTATATGTTAATATCACATACAGTTCAGACAGGCTGAGGGAGGGCCCAGAGCAGAAGCACCACAGAGAGCAAAATGTGTCTCTTATATGTTACTATCATATACAATTTATATAGGCTGAGGGAGGACGCACAGCAAAAACCACAGAAAGCACAATGTGTCTCTACTATGTTAATATCATGTACAATTGATACAGGATGAGGGAGACACACAGCCGAAGCACCACAGAAAGCACCATGATATTATATGTTAATATCATGTACAATTCATAAAGTCTGAGGGGAGGCCATAGCAGAAGCACCACAGAGAGCATCATGCTTCTCTTATATGTTAATATCATGTACAATTCATAAAGTCTGAGGGGAGGCCATAGCAGAAGCACCACAGAGAGCATCATGCTTCTCTTATATGTTAATATCATGTACAATTCATACAGGGTGAGGGAGGGCCCACAGCAGAAGCACCACAGAGAGCACCATGCATGTCTTACTATCACATGCAATTCATACAGGCTGAGGGAGGACCCAGAGCTGAAATAACAGCCTGTGAAAGGCTCAGAGGGAACATACAGATACTGTTTCATGGCCTTAGAATGAGAGGAAGTGATCAGTGAATGGGATCCAACTCTCACCAGTTGTTTGTCTTTCCTCAGGTCACGCCTTGAAATGTTACTCCTGTTCTGGGACAGTGACCAACGCAAACTGCATGACGTCCTACACGTGCCCCACTGGATCAGAAACTTACTGCAAGAGCGTCTACGCATCTGGCTCAGGTAAGGAAGACTGACCACTCAAGTGCAAACGCTGATCTTAGATGAAACATTCCACCTCACTCAGGTATTTCCCACAAACTCAGCCTTGCATCTGTGTACAGATTCCAGTGAATCCGGAAATACTGAATGTGGTGTTACTGCAAAAAGTAATATTGTATGCAAGGACGTATCTTTTTAAATAATGTGAGTGGGGTGTAAGTCAGACAATTTCAAACAAGCAACATTTGGTACCCAACTGAAAGGGAAAGAGCACATGCACTGGGCCTGGACAGCATGGCCACAGTGTGCAGAGCCTAAAACCTAGCAATAAAATAAGGTCCAACAAGGACGAAACATCTTGAATGTCGTGGCCACTCACCTGAAAGACAATATGTCTGCAGGGGCTATGAATGCTCCCCTGACTTCCAGCTACACCTCTTTACACTATTGGGTGGTACAGGAGTCTCGGGAGGTATCCTCAAAGGGAAAGGGGATTGGAAGAAAGAGACATTGCTACCCCTTGCCACCTGGTCCAGCCAGGCACCCACTTCTCCGGGATTCAATCGGGCAGCGGTCTGTCAGTCTGGATTCTATGGAAGTTAATACAAAACACACTGTTAGTTTGCACTCACTTTCAGGGACTGTATGCAACACTATGCAACACTAGAATGACTGTGCTCTTTGTTGTAATCAGACTTCAGCAAATGCGTAGCAAATGAGTAATCAGCTACAGGCTAAAACAAACCAATGCAGGGGCATATTATCAAGCACGGCGTTAAAATTATTGCCACTTTAGCGGCAGTAAACTGCAGCTAAAGCGGCGATAATGGGCTTGGTAATATGCCGCAGAGAATTCCCACAGAAGCCCAAGTTCACACCACAACATGGGCTTCTATGGGAATTCTCAAGGTCATATTTTCAAGCCCATTATCGCCACTTTAGCAGCAGTTTTCTGTCGCTAAAGTGGCGATAATTTTAACGCTGTGTTTTGATATTATTTCCCGCAGTTTCTCATAGGTTCTTGTCTAGCATTATGTAGCAAGTATGGAGATTAGACAAAAACTTTACAAGTTAACACAATACAAAAAACCCGCTTTAACATAGAAATATTGATCTAGGCTTGTTGCCAGGTGATGAAACAGCTCAGTGGGTTGCTGTACTATCAGCAGCAGTAAGTAACATGGGAAACCTGAAGGTTTGATGCACACTTTACCCTCCCATGTTGAATGGAAGCAGGGCATAGAGTTACATGATAAAATATTGTAGGAAGGAGGAGTATTATGTGGTGGTGCTAGTAAGGCTTTACCAAACCCAAAACAACGGTCCTTGGATTCACAATAATAAACCCTTAGCTCTCTCCTGGTAGCGTGGGAAAGAGCAGTCAGGATTTACTCGAGAAACATTTGTTAAGTATTTCAGAGTACCAACATGGACGATACGAAATTGATGCGACTGAAAAGAAATCTGACACCAGTTTATAAAAGTAAAGCATATTTATTTCCTAATTTAGACACCAAAACAAAACAAACGTCATTAGATACACATTACAAGAGTAATGATTTTTAGAAGCAACATAAAATCAGTGCAATTATAATACAGTGAAATGTTACTATTGCGGTCACTGGTAAAAACCACTACTGACAATTAGTGGTTCTGGTTTGCGTTTTGGACTGAGTAGAGGCAACTGGAATCCTGATGGAGGTGCAGTACAGACTTTGTGAGCGGCTGGGCACAATGGAGCAATGTTTAAACCTGAACTTTCTGATAAGCAAGTATACCATTGCTAAGCAGGGCTTCATGTACCCGGCCTTCATGGACCTATCCAGTACCTTCGACAGTGTGGTGAGGTCAAGTTTTTGGAGATACCGACTGAACTGGGGGTCGATGGGAAGCTGGTCCTGATCTTGGGAGCCTTCCATTAGAATCTCTCTGCAACAGTGAGGTATGTTCCTTTAGGTGAGAGGGCAGAGGAATTAAAAATTGGATATGGGGTACGTAAGGGGTGGATTTTGGCACCACTGCTATTCCTATTATATAATAATGACCTGGGTCCTGTCTTGTCTGTCAGAGTTACAGATGCCCCCTCTATAGCTGGAAAAAGGCCTCTGTGTTTTTATATGCGGATGACAAATTTTTGCTGGCTAGAACGCGCAACAGTTTAAACACATAAATTGATGGATTTATTTTATTTATAGGGTCTGAGTCTGGCAACAAACTGCTCTAAAACATTCATGATGACGTGTAACCTAGGGGCAAACCAAGATGAGGGGCATCAAGTTACAAGGTCAACCTCTGACCCTCACCCCTGAATCCGCCTATTTGGGAGTATTGTTTGATTCGAATGGGGAATGGGGATCTTGCATTTTCACTGAAAGGTGAAACTTTACTGGTTCTATTGAGTTTGCTTTTAGTTTGGCTTGACGCATTGGGAAAAAGCCTGTGGTTTCCCTTTTGGAGATCTATAGGGGAAAGTGTCTCCCTATTTTAACATACGGAGTTGGCTGTGCGGCTATGTAAAGCCTACGTCCCTTCGAGGTGTGCAAAACAGAGTATTAAGGAGATTTCTGGGGGTCCAACCTACTTGCTTCACCTATAGCCTTTCTATCAGCCTGAAAGGATGGCTAAGCAAGGCATGGTCTTGTTTAAACACAATACACTAATTATTAGAGAACTGAATGAGTCCTCCAAACCCACGGTTAGGGGGCACACCGCTCTGCATGCTATTCTAGGAATGGTACCATTTCTAGCTGGTTTGACTCCTCATGGGAGAGAAAGCTACTCACGCGATTCTGTTTTGGTTTTGTGGGATGGCTTTTGAGTTTCTCAGAAGGGCAGTATGAGGTGGCTAGCATCGCGATATGCCCATGTGATGAACTGTATATAATGCCATCCTAAACCTCTGTACAGTGAGACTGTCTTCAGACGCTACTCTGCCAATGCTCTCCCGGCTGCTGTGTTTTATTGAACCACCTTGTACCGGTTTTGCCAAAAAGCCTCTTGTATTTTCATGGTTTTCAAGGCAAATTCATATCCATGCAACAGAAAACATTTTCAAATCATTTGATGATATCATCTTGGGTGTGCGGACTACATGCAGAATTGTTTGAAAATCCACTACTGCATTTATAAAAATGATTCCTCAATATCAGAAATCAAAATATTGTTGATTTCTGTCAATGTATTAATATTGATTTGCAAATTAGGAAAGCAAAGCAAAGTGACCAAACTTCACCTGGTGTGATTTGGTTTAGATGTAGATGACATTACTATAGAAGGGCTCTCAGAAGTTTCCAAAGTCCTCTTTCACAGATCTGTTTTGTAACTGGCAGATAAAGGGTTTGTGCAGCAGAGAAGTTGGCCACCTTTTCTTTTTGGACAAGGTAAATATGAAAACCCGTTGCACCTGACCTATAAAAACATGTCCTGGATGTCAGAATATAGGACAATCACATTCCTGACTAATATTCTATCACTGTCAGTGCTGTCTAAGAATGTTATCCAGCCAAAGATTTATAGCTCATATCCTGAACCTCTTTTCATTTGCCCTCAATGAGGTGAGCTAATTTGGGCCACTCCCGGGGAAAGAATTTGTACAGGGCTAACAGGATGTGAGGTGTCAGTAGAAAGGTTTTGTATTATAGGGTGAACGGGGTTTCCCTTTAGATGTGAAATGTAGGTAATACGCTTTATACTGTGAATGAGAAGTGTTCAGCTTAACAAAGGTCAGAGCTATTTCTACATTTGTTGAGAGCTAACTGAGGACCACAGTGAATTGAGATCGTATTTAGAGTGAGTACTATATTTAGAAGTGAGTGAGGACCACAGTGGTGTGTACTCACAGACTTTGAGTGGAAGAGCGCTCAGTCTAAGAAGTCTGAGCTGTATAGAGGTTTATTGAGAGACATTTGAGAGCCACAGCAATGTGACCTCTTACATGAGTGAGGAAACGCTCAGTTGAAGAAGAATGTGAGCTGAGTATTTGTAAGAGGTGAGTGTGCACCACAGTGGTGTGTTCATAGAGCTTTGATGGTGAAATGCTCAGACTAAGAAGGGTGTGAGCTGTGCGTATGTGTGTCAAGCGGTAGCTGAAGATTATGATGGTGTGCTCTTAGACAAGTGTTCTTTTCAACTGCATGGCATAGTGCAGAATTCAGGGAGAACATCCTTGCTGCTTACTTCTTTAGACATGGTCCTCATAAAAACATGCTCTTTTGCATCCCTATACGAAAAACTTCCTTCAAGGAGACCATTTATTAAAAGACACAAACCATTTCGCAGTCTTGAGGAGATCCCTACACCATTATGAGTCAAAATGTGTTGCATCATCGGAAAGACAATTATAGAAAATAATGAGCATTGAATGCAGGGGCATGAAATAGCACAAGGATTAAAGTGGGTCCTATTATGTTTCACCATGGCCCCCTGAAAACTCCCATCACCCACCTCCCCCAACAAAAAAGGACCCATCATTTGTTTCTAAGGTTGGTCCTAACTAACTTTAATTTAATAGAACACAAGCATTTCTTTTTAACCATGTGGCAGATTCTTAAATGTTTGTATTATTTAAGATTGGCTTTGGTTCTCTCTGATGTGCGCTTATGCATATCTATATCTGCCTCTGAATACTTCTTCAAAGTACATTTAAGTGTTTAAATGTGATTCTGTTTTTTAAATAGTATCACTATGGTGGTGCATACTATGTATGTATTCACTTCAATGGTGCAGCCCTCTTTTTAAGCCTTACCAGTGCCTCAGGGTTTACATAGGCCCCTAGGCAGAGTCAGAAGAGATTGTGCCCAGCCCATGTGATGAGGTGCAGTTTCTTAGCAGGTTTGATGTCAAATAATTTCCCCATTTCCCCATTTCTGGTAGGCTAGCTAGGGCTAGGGCATCATGATGTGGTCTAGACCACTGTGTACAGCTCTATAAGACGGCATCTCAGATATTGTGTTTAGTTTGAGGCAACTCTTTTCAAATATTTTGTTAAATTCTTGATGTCTCATCTAGGGTAGTGTGTCCAATACTGGAGGCCTTATTTGAAATATCTGTCTTATTCTGGATATTTCATCTACAGAAAGATAAAGAGACCCTTGGGGTATTGTAGAGACACGGTTTTCACAATTGTGAATGTGTTGAGTCACTTCCTGTATGGGAAAATACTCAACTATGTATACCTTGGAATATGTAGACACAAGTAAATACCAACACCTTATTGGTTAGAAGTCACAGTGACAGCCTGTTTGGCTTTCAGGTGACAGAACTCTTCCTGTGTTAGAGGCGTCTGTATAAGCTAGTGTCGGAGTCAGCTGATAAAAGACTCCTAGAGTTGGGGGGTCACAGTATCAGCTGGCTGGTGGCTCAGGTGATTGAAGACCCCTAGTCTCACATGAAACACTTGCAGGTGCCTGGGGGGAGGGCAGGGGTCAGCTCATAGAAGGCACCCTGTGTTAGAGGCCACACTTTTAGATAGCTGGATAGGTCAGGTGGTAGAATGCCCCCAGGTTAAATGACAGGGGTCACAAAATGCTCCCAAGGTTATAGGCCAGAGCCTGGGTGGCCCGAGTCATTGGACACACTCCTGATTCGAGCACAGAGGTCGCGGACTCAGACGTGGGACCCCAGGTAATAGAATACACTCAGGATTAGAGGCTGCGTTATTAGATCATGGTTCATGGCTCATGGTTACAGCCTTTGGTATCAGCCAGCTGAGGACTGTGTGAAATCATATTTTTTAGATTGTACAGAGTGTTTTTTAGATTGTACAGAGTGCAGTGAATGTATGCAGCTACTCACAGAATTTTTATAAGAGAACGGGGACAGTAGTGTTAAAACATGACTGGTTTTGAAAATGGAAACACCCACCAGAGTAATGTAGAAACAAAGGTGACACTAGCGACCAAGCAGAATCAGTCTGACAACCAGAGATTAAGATATGGCACTGACTCCTATGGGTTCACAGAGTCGTTCTGCTTCCTATGTTTCTCTATTAATTGGCCCTACAATACTGAGACCAGGTGGGGTCTCTGAGAACATTTTGAATAATCATTGTACTTCTTCACATGAATTGCATCCACCACCAAGCCTTGTGAGTCAGCTTGTTCGCCAGGATCGCACAATTTTCTAGGTGTGACAACTACTACTAACTGCTGCACCAGTGACCAATGCAATGGAGCGCACATTGTGAAGATCAGTTACACGCTGCTCTCCCTTGCAGCGGGCATCAGCGCCCTCGTGATCAGAGCTGTGCTTTGAGGTGAGGATCTTGGAAATGTTTACCTTTCACAACCTCACATGGGCTACAGGCGGGGCACCTAAACCATGGGGTAACTGCTGAACCTCTGGGGGCCTTCATATATGTGGAGCCCTCCAGTAGTAGGCGGCTGGATCTTTGTCAATATCCAAGAGGTGTACGATGCTCCTTCTCCCATGTGGCAGCATCTTTATTAATGGATTATGTTTGTTCAATTCCATAGTGAAACACATGCCCCAGTTAGGAGCTGAGCATGTGGGGGCATGTGTCAATCCATATATGTATGAGTAAATTGCCACTGAAAGCAGCAATATTAGAGTCATCTTAAACAAGCATTGGCATAGCCAATAGGTCTCGCTTTTGGGACCTTATAAGTGTTTAGCCATGCAACAGTTGCATAACTAAATACTTATAAGGTCCCAAAAGCGAGACCTATTGGCTATGCCAATGCTTGTTTCTGTTTATTACTGCTCTGAAGTAATGGCGGCACACGGGTACCACCATTACTACATAGAAGTAATAAACTGGGAAAAAAAAACTGGCTCACGGAGAGCATCAAAGCGGAAAGCGAAAGTGAAAGTGATTGCAAAACACCTGAAAGTGAGGCACGCGTGCCCGCGCACATGCACTGTAGCTCTAGGCTACAGTGGTAGCACTTTTTTGAGCCCTCACAAAAAGTCTCGCCAGTCCAGCGCATGCGCTGGGTCAGGCGAGACCAAAAAAGGGCCTGTTTCTCTGGGTTCTACTCAATTAATAAGGAAAGGCAACAATCTACCGTCTCAGTGATATGCTCAGCTCTCTTTCTCATGCAGATGTGTTGAAGAGACACTAATCTATGTCTGAGGCCATGCTCTACTGCCCCTACAAACCTTAGAAATCTCTACTGATTCTAGAAACCTCTCAAAGAAACACTAACCTTCTACATCTGAGCTCGGCTGAACTCTGCTGATCCTAGAAACCTTCTAAAGAAACACTAAACCTATATATATGAGATCGGCTGAGCTCTACAGATCCTAGAAACCTTCTAAAGAAACACTAACCTTACACATTTGAGCTTGGTTGAGCTCTACTGATCCTTGAAACCTCTTAAAGAAACACTAACCTTATACATCAGAGCTCGCTGAGCTCTACGGATCCTGCAATCCTCTGAAAGATCCACCAATTCATCTCAGAACTCTGCTCTGCCATGAAAGAATCACCCACCTATCACTGATCTCTGATGCTCCCTCCTACTCCTCCATGTCTCAAAGTGACCCATTCTATCTGTGAGCTCAGCTTAGCTCTCCTGCACTTTGAAAACCTTTTAAAGTGATACTTATCATGTATCTCTCGACTCTGCTCCGGTGTCCTGGTCCTACAAACCTTTTAAGGAGACTCTAAGTAATTTCAAAGCGCTGTTCTGCATCAGTCTATGTCTGAGTTTTGCTGAGCTCTCCTTCTCCTCCAACTCTCTTTAACTAACCCTCTATCTCTCAGTTCTACTCTGAACACAGACTCCTAGGCACTGGTTACTCAGCCAGTAACCTTCATACTCCTTTGAGGAAATTCTTAAGGTGACATTAATCCTTTAACTCCTAACTCTACTCAGCCCTCTTACACCTACAACCCTCTTAAAAAGACAATAACTGCCTATCTCAGGGCTCTGCTTAGCTCTCTTTATCATTGAAACCTCCTAAAGAGACAGTATTTCTCAGTTTGTAGGTTCTGCTCACCCCCTCCACTCCTACAAATATCTTAAAGCATCACTAAGCCAATCCCCTCTTTTTCATATTGTTTGGTTCCCGTTCACATTTTTTTCAAACCTTGCCATTAGTCCTAACATTTACCTGTCAGTGCTAACAAGGAGCTCCTTTACCTCAACCTGAACTCCATGTCTGAGAGTTGCCATTCATCTTTGCTTTGGGTACACAGTCGCTCATGCATTTTTGATGTTTTTAGGTCTCGGCTAGAGTGGGCTGCGCACATGCGCAGTCTCGCTGGCGAGATTTAACGTTTGTAGGTATTTTCGGTAAAGGGCTTTAAGCCCTGCCCCTCTTTTCCATTGGCTGGCGTCAATGGGGCCAAACACATGGCCCCATAAAGATAAGAAACCTTTTCCTGCCTGTACTCTTACTGCATCCTAAATGTATCCGGCTTCAAAAGTGCGAATGGGAGTTTGCACACGAATTAAAGGATGCGTGCAAAGTATCCAACATTCCATCAGGACTTGAAGAAATGGGGAAGTAATTCTCAGGACACATCTTCTTCCATCAAATAGTCACGTGGCTGACTGTATTTAGTCAACGGTGCACACCCTAAAATATTTATCAGTCTTGCTCCTGGCCATATCCGTGATCACAATAGAAAGGACTGCGCAAATCACGGAGAGCCCCTTTGAACCCACGGCCACCTCTAGTCATGAGTCACAGGGAGCAGGAGTGGGTAATGGCAGCGTCATGCGACGCATTGTTCTGCTGCCTCTGCAGACCCTTATCCCAGGGGCTAAAGTTCCACGCACTTACCCAGCTCCTGAACTTCAGTCTCGGTTTATAACCGTCAATTGCAACAAGGAACAGCAGTCGTGAGGCCGGTCACCGTAAGCGTGCTGTGGGCCTATCCGGGAAGAGAGTAAAAAGGTCTTTCGTACAGCAGCGTCCCAGCCCCAAAGATTGGCACCAGCTGAGGGAACCGTCGTTATGAAGAGGTACAGTATCATCCAGGGGCGTAACTATCATCAATAGTGTAACATGTGCAGTGGCACCGGGGCTCGGAGTGTGCGAGGCTCACTATACCCCAATATAGTTGTGTTTTTTACTGCTGAAGCAAAGAATGGGGCCCATTTCAATGTTGCTGCGCCACAGGTATCCGTCGTCTAAGTCTGAAGATCTTTCAGGCTTTTTAGGTCTCGCTAGAGTCAGCGCATGCGCTGCTCTTACGAGACATTTAGTAGCTGCTTCAACAAGCATTGAAAATCCAAAAGGTCTTGCCTTTGATTAAGTTAAAGCTATTTGCTTTGCTAATGGTATAGCAAAGCAAATGGCTTTAACTAAAAAAAGGCGAGAACTATTGTATTTTTAATGCTTGTTATTAAGTTCCTGTGCCGTCGGAAGAAACCCCTCCTACAGTAAAGCGCACACGCCTTCTTTTCTTAATATTTGAAATATTTCAGGTGTGCCGCATATTTCATTTTTGACCGGGACTTCTACGTGCCAGTGGGCTCTGTGGTTTACTTTAGATTAGCTTCTAAATCTGAAGTAATCCAGAGACTGTAACCCACCACTTCTTCCTTGTGAGAGGACTTGTAGTAGGTAAAGCCATCCACTAGCATCAGCCACCCAACACATGCGAAAATTGAGAACTCAAGAGTTTTTCTGGAAGGTATATTATGTCCCCGTTGACTTGCGTTGGCCAGAGAGTTATGATTTTCGGATCTTGGGGAGTCCAAAATACACATTGTCATAGGGTGTTATCTGTGACCAGAATTGTGGTCGTAGAGATGGATGTTGCCCGTCAAGAAAAGTTAAAAATAGCAGTCAACGTGTGAAATGATTCGGAGGAGGGTCAGAAGTCAGGTATCGGAGCTGAGAATTGCAGTGTCATCCCAGGGTCTGGTAATGAAATGAGGCTTGCCCGAACACTTTCCTCCCAGTTGCACTACCTGCTGCACAGAACAGCTCAGGCTTGCTTTTGGAGGTCTGAAGAATTCATACGCAACCCTACATCTTTTGCAGAAAAACCAAATGTGACAGTGAGGCACGTTTGACATAAAATGGGTGTGTTGAAAACTGGGGTTTCCTGCACACCCTGGACTCAGTTTGACAGACAAGAAACGTCATCGTCGGCTGCTCAGGGGGCACCTGCTTTAGTCTAATATCGACGTAACGATGCAGCATGTTCGGTATTTTCTTTTTCAGCACTTTAACTGCACTGGCTTATAAGCACGAGAACAACAGTAGTTTTTCCGAATATATTTTAATTTAAAAGCATAATATAGAGCATTTTAATGTCTGTAAATGGATAGTCTTATGCTAAAATGTTAACAACTTTATTTTGCTTCTGTAGGTACCGCGAGAACCACAGTGTTTTTTTAACTCGTGGGTGAATGTCATGTACTTTTTCAGTTCTACATATGTATGCTAATTTTACACCTTATGAAGTGACGTTTGTCAGAAGAAATTGAAACGTATTTCACCCGTTTCAATTTAGCAACAATCCGCCTTCCAGAATGATACGTTTATAAATCATCACCTGCATTCTCATACCTAGGATATTCAGCATAGGCCCTGCAGGATTGGATCCATGCCACTTTTCCAGACAATACACATACGATAAATGTATTGTATTCTAGTTGCATGTCTCTGATAAGACATTGATGCGTGCTACTCGGTTGTGCTTGGTTGTGTGCGTGTGGATTTGCCGAGTGCCTTATGTCTGCAGTGTGTTGATGTCATGCACGATAAGAGTGGTGCATGTTTCTGTGCTTGAGTGGGAGTTAGAGTGAGAATACATTAAAGCTTGCAAGTCCAGGAGGCTTATTTATTATTTCTACTCCTAGAATATTTTCGGGAAAGTAAAAAAAAAAAAATAGATCAAATATTTTAAGAAATGGCTAAAGTGATAATTTTGCATTGACCAAAGGGCTGCACTTTATGCGCCACTCCAGGCACACAGATACGGATACCTAGATGCACATCATAACCAAGAACAGTTTGTAACCCTAAGAACATGTTTTTTCATTGAACTCCTAATGGCTGAAGTTGCACAAAGATTGGGTGCAGAGGTGTAAATTGGTTTTATGAGCTACAATGTCCTTCAAATGTTCTTATGCCTGCATATGACGCTTTTGATGCAAAATCTGGAAACAATTTGCCTGTAAACGGTGATGATTGAGCAACACTGAACGTGCTACTTTCTCATTACTCATTATTGAAATCAACTACAGGGGGTTTGTTTCTGTAGCCTTTGCCCATCATATTCCGTTTCAGCAGTGCTGTAACGGGGCATCAGACACACGTTTCTGTGCACCTGAGTGCCCCTTGGTCATGCACACAAAAGATGTGCTGTACTAAATTGCTCATCCCCATTCGGGCACTCACATAATACAGTGAAAATCAGAGTAAGCGACTATCCTTTGAGTGGACAGGAATTTCTTGTAGGTCTTGGAGAAGGAGTTTATTAGGGACAATAGTTTCCCTCTGCAGGAAAAAAGGAATGTATAGTCACACATTTCTGCATTATTTTACCCCACTGACTCTCCACTCATGACGGTTGTGCTTGAAAACACAGGGAATATGTGGCTGTTATAGATTTCTAAGTGTACTGCTGGGATTCATTGGGAGTCCCATGTGATAGAAATCTTCTCCAAATGTACATGGAAACCCGTAGGAGTAGGCTCTGGTCAATTGGTCTTTCGCTGAGTGAGCACTCAGAAGCCCGTCTTAAAATGATGTGGGAGGGCTTTATAGCAAATATATTGAAATCTTCATGTTAAGCAGTGGCTCTCAATATACATGCACTTTTAAGTATGTGTTCTCTGGTCCAAGTAGGATAAGAAGCTCCCTGAAGACTAAAACTGACCCATTTCATGAGTATATTTCCTGGCTTACCAGATCATACTTCTACACCTGTATCTTTATCTTGATTAATACATAATTCTGATAATACAGTTCTATATTTTTGAGTGTTGTTTAGATGTTTTGCAGCAAATGGTGTTAGCATCTGCTCCTTGTTTAGCAAGCGTTTTGCGTCGACACTTGTGTAACACATATTGCTATTGTTGTGGTGGCTTTGCATGTGACTTTCGTGCTACCATCATAGACCGAAATCTGATTTTAATTGGGATTTTTGTGGGGTTTGTCCTCTAGTACGTACCTTTGTTGGTTCCATCTTGTTCATTAAGCTGTGAGTGTATATTTGTTTTCTTTCAAGAGCTGAAGGGAGTTGCTATTATGTGCATCCCTAAGTTGGAAGATTGCCTTTTGTATGTAAATAGTGTGGGCATGTTGGTTGTGATGCATGTCTGGGTTAAAGGGCTTTTTGTGTGGTGTTCTAACCAGTGTTATGTGTTTTCTTTTTTGTCATTTGGGTGTGGTATCTTTTCCCCCATTTTCTAATGTAGTGTATGTCTGGTGTTGAATGATGGCAGTCTGTGTTGAGCACTAATTATAGCAAACTACATATGACATATCGGAGCTGTATTGGGTGTACGATTATAATTCTTTCAAATGTGTTCTTTTGTGTCCTAGGGTAGTGTATATTGGTAAACAATTACATAGATTTTTTTTTTTTCTGAACCAATTTATATTTAGTTTTGATCATATATTCATTAGATAGTTCCCATCCAGTCGGCTGTTCATAAAAAAGACTTGTTACATTGTCATGTATACTGAGATAGGAGCACATGGGGGCATATCAACAAGGGCTTTATCTCTGCTTTTTTGGCTTTAAAAGCCAAAAAAGCAGAGATAAAACTAGCGCAACAAAAACAGGGCGCTAACATGCAAAATCGCATGTTAGCACCCTTTTACTCTACGCTTCCCCTTGCATCTCTAATGAGATGCAAAGGGGGCGTTCCAGAGTAAAATAATAGGAGCGACATTTCTCCTATTATCAAGAATGTCGATAACCCTGTTAGAGACAAAAAAAGCAGCGCTAACCGCGGTTAACGCTGCTTTTTTACGTCTGGTATTTTTCTGACTTAGCCATGATATCCTATGGAAGGAGGATATCATGGCTAAGTTTGCCTTTCCCTATCAACAAGGTAACGTGAGATTATCGCTGGGTTTCCAGCGATGATCTCACGTTAGCCTGTTAGCGTGAGGATTTTTATCGCTATTGAGATAAGCGTTGCTAATAGCACGCTATCTCAGCGATAAAAATTCACGCTAGTCGGCGATAATTATCCTAGCGCTAAGTGCGCTTAGAGATAATTATCGCCGGTTGTTGTTGATATGCCCCTTGATTTGATATAAATGAACTATAAATCTCTACACACATAACAAGATAGCAGATCACAGAGATATCCTGGGCGTTAAGAAAGCCAGCATCCTAGATGCCATACAGTCCAGACATGGGGTAATACCATGGCTGCTAGTACAAAAGCATTATTAACAGTTTTCGCACTACCATGTGTGGATTCAAAGTACCCACCCCCATGATAGGAGGAGACGACAGACCTCAGTCTGCCCTACACAGCAGAGCAGCAGCTTTATCAAGCCATACTGGCACTGCTTCGGATAGATTCCTGACCACGAGCCAGTGAGCCCAGAACATCCAAGTCCATCACCCGTCCAATGGGACTTCTGTGTATATGGTAGGTCACGCAACAAGTTGCCCCTCAGATGAGCAATTGGAACCCTGCGTAGCCCCCTAATTTCCTCCCTGTGCAGCGCGGTCCCTCGGCTCTACCCCATTTGAGAGTCGCTGCGCACCAGTGTTTTAGTGTTGAGAGTGCGGTGTCCTTCCAATGCATAGCAATGGCCCGGCGCGCGATGAGCATCGCCAAATCTATGTATCGATTGGACACCATTTTATCCCTAATCTGCCTGAATATCCCTAACAGCGCCCCCTCCAAGGTAAGGAGGTTGGCACGACCTGTGACTGCGGTAAGTACATCTGTGACTCCAGAACACAGAGTTGCAGTATCTGGACATGACCAGAACATGTGTATTAGATCCAAATTGGGTGCATGACATCGAGGACAAATAGGGGAGGACCCAAACACTATGTAGGACGGCCGGGGTGAGATATGCCCTGTGCAGTATGTTGAATTGAATGTACTGGAATTTGGCATTACAAGATACTTTGCGTGGGTAGTTTGTAGTGCATTCCCACTCTTTGCGTGCAAAGGCTTGTCCTATATCTGTTTCCCAAAGCCGGCAAACAGGCGACAGAAGGTCAGGTCACCAGGTTCCGTCCCCATGATGTGCAGGGCGTGGGTGATGCTCCGGTTCAGTGTCCATGACACTCCACAGGCATCCCAGCTCAGCTATTAGTGTTCCATACGCCAAGAAATGGCTCATCGATATGTTTTGATCTTCCTGCAACTGGCCAAAGGGTATTAACTCCTGGTCTCTGAACAGATCCCCACCAAGGTTAACGCCACATTCATCCAGGCCGTCAGCCCTTCCCTAAAAATTACATAGATTATTTAGCAATTGCTTAGCTTGCAACAGAGCATTGAATAAAGTCAGTCAACATGTTAAGACCTCTCTCGCATGATGAGAGTAGGAGATGGGGATTTTACACTAGTGTCTAGTGATACCCTGTAGATGGAGCTGTGATGATCTTGTAATAACCTCTAGTGTTTTCTCCACCTGTGGCAGAGGGGAAGCACCCCAGTGACCACGAGGAGGTGAAATGGTACTAGTTGGTGGAAGGTGACTACGGGAGAATTCTAAGGAAAGCAGATGGGGACAGGAGCATCTGGAGGTTGTGAGGGGACTGCAGCAGGACCATGACCAGAAGATGTAGTCTCTGCAAAAATATATAAAATCTTATATAATTTGAATACAACATCAGATACATCCACAAGTACTTAAAAGCAGAACAAACCACGTTCTTCCAAATGTATACTTGACAATATGAGGATTCAGAATTTGGTAGATGGCTGGAGAGAGAACTATCCACCTAGGTGTGAATTTACTTGAGTGTCAGAACGATCTAAGTCGGCAGCAAGGTTGGACTATTTTTTGCGCACTCGAGAAGTGGCCCTAAAGCAGAGGTATTGAAACTGCTTTGCTCCAAGCCCCCCTAAGCAAAATGTTTTGAAGTCTGGGGGCCCCCCTCAAAAATGTTGTGGCAAGGATTTGGGGAGTGGGAGGGAGATGGCTGAGTGCCGGGGGCAGGACTTATGAAATCATTTTAGGAGTACTTTTTCTATAGCTCATAAACCACACAAAATATGAGACGTATAAAACATCAAATGCATCAAACAAAAACAAGCTTTAAAAATGCAATAGGCATCGCCTTTCATTAAGTTAAAGCCATTTGCTTTGCTATACAATACCATTAGCAAAGCAAATGGCTTTAACTTAATCAAAGGCGAGACTTATTGCATTTTCAATGCTTGTTTTATCTATGTTCTAGAAACTGAATCTAATAATAGTCACTGCAATGAGATAGTGTCAGGACATGGTGTGGTTGTACTACGTCACCCTTTAATAATGGCATCTCTGCACTATTCTGCCCCCTCTCAACATGGCAGAACTCTTCTCCATGCTGGTACCGGAGCACTGTTGATAATAGTGACCTTGTGAAATGAAATAATTACTCTGTAGACCTATTTTTAGAAGACTGATGATGAAGCTGGTAGGTACTTGCACCGGTCTAGGTCTTGATTCTAAGAGACTCTCTATTATCTCTATGCTTTCTTTTTGAGGGATATTCGTGTACAATGAACTAATGTCTAATGTAGCTAATAGGTCACTACCTAGATTGAATGGCATGCCGTCTACTAGATTAATCATGTACATAGTGTCTTTAACATAAGTTTCCTGCAATGGGACAAAATCCTCTCACGCCACATTATTTCTCTACTCAATAGTTATTCTACCATGACCTCACATACTATGCACATGAGGCAATACTGAAGGAAGTCTGCACATCGCAGCGTTATCAAGACCCTAGACATCGAAGAAAATCACGGTCCATCTCGTGAGGTATGCTTATCACCCATGCGCAGCACTATGTCCTCTGTGCTCCACAGTGTAATCAGTGACATTGTGTTTTCATGCAGTATGATTATCTTTTTCTTTCCCTTATTTTATGAACCAAGAACCCGGCTGGGTACTCGCGTGAGTTCATTTTCTCTCCTTTTTCACTTTTACACAAGGCACCACAACGTCACTAAGAATAAATTTGTAACTCAGGTAATCAGTGCACATTCAAACCCCTTTCATAGTTTCTTGCATCAGTGCCGGTATATGGGCCTTTTGCTAATTTTTACTCAATTCATTCTAGATGTCCCTGTATTGACAGTCCTGAAGAGACCCTACATTTGCAGAAGGGTCGAAACGCCGTCGACTAGTGTATAGGACGGACCATTGCCCAGTCTGCATCATTGGATATGTGGATTGTCCTCAAACTGTATCAAATTGGCCGTTCTACAAAATTTTATGGAAACCTGGTATTATAAAATTAGTTTCACAATGTACAGTCACTTTTTTGGTTCCATGTTTTTTGAAGTGTATATATTGATTGCTGTTTTTCATAAATAACTATTTGAATGTACTGTGTAGAGAATTTATTTTGCCCCCCGACACCATAGTTCTTACAGTGATATTGCAACTGTGCAACATTATCATTTATATTAATTCCTTATTATCCACTGGAACCTTTGTCTTTTTACATTACGCAATACCCTGGTTCCTTGTGAGTAGGGTTACCCTGTTGTTAGTAGTGACCCCCACCCATAGGGCTTATGTTGCCCATCACTACTGCCACCCCCACCCATAAGGGTCCTGTTGCCCATCACTACTGCCACCCCCACCCATTGAGGACCTGTTGCCCAGCACACCTGCCACCCCCACCCATAGGGCTTATGTTGCCCAGCACTCCTGCCACCCCCACCCATAGGGCTTATGTTGCCCAGCACTCCTGCCACCCCTAACCATTGGACTTATGATGCCCATCACTACTGCCACCCCCACCCATAGGGGACCTGTTGCCCATCACTACTGCCACCCCCACCCATTGGGGACCTGTTGCCCAGCACTCCTGCCACCCCCACCCATAGGGCTTATGTTGCCCATCACTACTGCCACCCCCACCCATAGGGGACCTGTTGGCCATCACTCCAGCCACCCCCACTCATAGGGCCTATGTTGCCCATCACTACTGCCACCCCCGCCCACAGGGCCTATGTTGCCCATCACTACTGCCACCCCCCACCCATAGGGGACCTGTTGCCCATCACTAATGCCACCCCACTCATAGGATGGGTGATGCTCCACACAGACATCATACACCAACATTAGGTATGTCAGCAAAATACATCCCCCTAACATCATGACAACAGTGTGTAGTCTGTGACAAATGCCCACAACAGGGATTATGACTTCGAACATACAATGTAACTACCATCACACGTGTGACCAAAATCTGAGTGTGGCCTACACAATGCAAGAATCACTAGCACTGTGTCAATGTAAAAATAACACCCCCTCACTGTGTGAGGGGGTGTTAACTAAGTGTGTGCTTCCAAACTGCAGCAAATGTTGAGCATTGTGGTGATGGGGTCCAAAACCCCCCTCATCACAGAGACCAAAAGGTAAGTGTCATCATGGTCAAAGATGCAAATGCCAAACAGCATGTATGATTTCTGGTCCCAACAAATGAAACACTTTTGTGGCAAAGTACTGGTTGTGTCCCAAACCCTCAGAGATGGGGTGAGGCTAACAGTGCTGTGAAAACCTAACTTACTCTCGGCCATGTGCAGACAAGCACCACCCATGGGGGCTGACAATGCATACAGTGTACAATGACACAAAAGCAGAAGTGACCATCACAAAGCATATACACATCTCGAAAATAGACACACAAATCAAAACAACCTGTGTAGACTGTAGGTGTCAGGTCACAAACTCCCATTCCATGCCAGCAATGGCACCTAACAACCAGGATGAATGTGCAGAATGATGTGATATGACTTACAGGGACAGTAGGGAAAATTACAAAAACAACATCCAGACAATGGCCCACAACAGCAATTCCAATGCACTGGTGCAGATGCACAAACACAAACAGGCAACCTCACACTGCACATCTGACACAACATGTGTGTGTGTGTGTCTCAGTATCCCCAGGCAACTACACAACACATGAGGGGGGCTGAACCACAGTGAGACAGATGTGGACACAGTGCCATACAAAAGTAAACCATCAATGGTTCCCCCTTAGTGGGCAATCAGGCATTGTGAGATGAAAGGGAACACAACAGATACATGTGACACCAGCTGGATTGAACAGCAACTAACACAGCAAGAGACTGACACACAACAGCACTACCCCTATGGACCAGACATTGGGGTGACACAAGCAAGCATGACACGTCCACTGTGCTGACAAAGGTAGATGTCGTACAAACTGTGAAACCCAGACATGTGTCCTGTGCCACAAACGTGCATCAAACATATACAAACACAAATCACTCAGCATGGCCCGTCATCCATGGACAAAGGGGAGCTAGGGGCCCATCCATGCAAACATTTACATCAGTCCACCCTCAACACCACACACCCTGAACTGCACCAATGTCCATCTGTGAAGCCCACATGGACAGGTGACATTGCACATGCACCCATGACAAATACAGTAATGTTGGGAGTAACTAAGGTGCACAGACTCATCACACAAGGACAATTTACAACCCTGGTGAATGACAGACATACTGCACAGTATGCGGTACATGGCCATGACGTCAAAGCTCACGTAACCTTCTGAATACCTGCCACAGTCCCAGGACAATGCAGAAGCGAAGGAGAACCACAAGGCACACATGCTGACACCTGCAAACATTGCAGCCCTGAACTGGACAAGTGGGAGCCGTCACACACACATATTCATGTCTCAATCACTGAAAGGCACCACCTAGGGACAACAACATGATATTGCGAACAAACAAGTGCCTTGGGGACCCCTGACAGTGTCCCATCTGCATCTGACAACATCATCACCACTCAGAACAGACAAATCCCAATGATGAAACACCAATTAACAGTAGTGTGTCATGCACCCACACATCTGGTGGCCCATGGCAAAGTTGTGGGATAAACAGTGTACCACTCAGGAAGCATCAACAACTGGAACATATCAAGGGAACACTGCCTGTGTATGAAAAGGGATGTGGACACACATACACATGCCCACATAACACACAACATGGGCCCAGGCATTGTCACGAAACAACACACTTACTTGAGGGGACTCAACTCCTGTGGAAGCTCAGCTGTGCCAAACATAGCCACAGCAGGTCTCAGTCAAGTCAGCAGAACACTTGGTCAGTCATCCATCAATTACCACACAACAGCCTGGGTACCCAGTTGCTCCTACACCAATGATGCCCAAACCTACATGTCCAGTGGAGATGCGCCCAAAGTCAGGGAAATAGACAAATTGGACAATGGGAAGCACATCATATGTGCATGTGTGCAAGCCACAGATATGACCATGCAAATGAAATGTTTAGAGTGTCCACAAATTGTTAATCATGACACACCCAGTTAGCTGCAAAGGATGTTATGGATAATGACCAGAATAGGATACATATTTCATGGACCACATGGAGTACCTCACATCAACACCTCAGTATTCAACATTTGCAATCCAGCAAGGTCATGCTAAACATCATCAACATAATGTACATCTAAATCAAACTCACAAGAATAAAGAAAAAAGCCTTATTCAGCAAATGAAAAATGCTAAGTCCTTTCAAAACAAAGGCCAATGGCCAGTCCATATCCAAATGACAAGAAGTTACCTTGAGTGACAACTGTCACGTGTTGCATGCCTGCACTGGTAAGGACAGGTGACATCCCCTCGGAGGGGCATACATGGGGGCAGGTCAGGCACCGCATGGACAGGATCAGGGCACAGCAGAAGGAGGCAGTGAAGGGGTGGTGGATGCAGGAGAGTCACTGGCAACTGCAGTGCAGCTGACTGAACTAGTGGGTGCAGTCACAACTGTGGGGCACAAGTCAGATGGGGTGGGGGCTGGCACAAATGCAGTGGGCAGGTCAGATGGAGTGGACTGGGTCCCCACTGCAGTGCCCAAGTCAGACAGGGTGGTCGTGGACTCCACTACAGTGCCTAACTCAATGGGAGCGGAATGGGGTTCAGGTGACGTCAGCAGGACAGAGGGGGGGACACGGTCCCCACATCAGTGGCACAAACTGTCTGACCGGGGGTGGAAGAGCAAGTGGTAGGGGGGAGGGCCTCAGCATTTTGGGGTTGGTGTATCTGTGGGTGGGGGAACCTGGGGCAGGGTGTGGCAGGAGAACCTGTGGAGTGGTGGCCTGGGGGATGGAGGACGGAGACTTCATCGTGGAGCTGCGGGGCGGGGGTGGGGTCATGCTCTTCCGGCTCTGGGGGGACTTGTGGGAGGGGGCCTCAGTCTGACTGCACCTGGGGGAGGGTGTCCAGGTGTGAGGGGCACTCCCCTCTGTGAGTGGGGACTTCTTCTTCCCCTTGTAAGATGGATCTGCTGGGTCGGTGGGGAAGCGGCCAAGGTCACAGAGGAAGAGCTTCTGTGGAGATGGGGTTGCAGGTGAGGCAAGGGAAGGGGGCTGGGAGGGAAAGATATTGGAGGTCAGCGGAGTGGTTGTGGATGTCTGTGTGTGTGTCTGCAAATCATCCCCTGTGAGTGTGGTGTCAGTTCCCTGCGCTTGCTTGTGTGCATGTCTAGACCTTGGTTTGGGTGTTTGTGTGCTGCCCGTGTCTGTGGGTTTGTGAGAATGAGCAGGTGTGTGTGTGCTTGGGACAGGTAGGGTGCTAGGAATCGTGGGTGGTGCAGGGGTAGGAGGGGTGTGGGACTGTTGGAGGAGGGACACTGCTGCCGTCAGGGAGGAGGCCATGGACTGATTGGTCCTCTGTAGGGCAGACATGCCCGATGAAATACCCTCCATGAATGACACCAGTTGTGTCAACAGACTGGTGTGTGCATGGAGGACACTCAGCATTGATGTCTGCCCTACATGGATCTGTCGAAGCAAGTCTACCGACTCCTCACTTAGGGTAGCATAGGACACAGGGGCAGGGGGTGCGGTGCCTGGCACAAAGGAGACATGCTCCCGAACATGGGAGCCTCCACGCACCTCTGGGATGGGAGCCGATGGGAGGGTGGTGATGGTGGTGGTGGGGGGCGGTGGCAGGGACAGCCTCACTAGCTGGGGTTTAATGGTTGCTGACACCCGCCTCCACAAGAGAGTCCTCCTCTGAGCTACTGTGGCCCTCAGCTGGGGTTGATGTTGCTGAGGACTCCTCGGTGTGGCTCCACTCGCCCTCCGTGCCACTGGGTCCCTCAGACTCCTTGCCTTCTGTCCCAGTCAGGCTCTGTGGCTCCTCCTGGTCCGTGGAGCTGTCCCCTTCTGTGGCCGTGGATGTATCTGGATAGAGTTAGGAAAAAAGAGAACAGCATCAGTCACCTGCACTGACTGCTCACACCACAGTGAGTACATCACATCACAGGGCAAGCCCTGGCTTCATCAGCTGAACACTGCTCAAAGTGCTCACACGGTTTAGAATAACCCAATTGTCAGTCTCACCATCAACCATGGCACTCATATCCCTCCTGGACTTGCACCCATATGTCTGTTGCATGTTGGATGCTAATACCCCAATGTGCCAACATGCACCACCCACACATTTGTTGGACATGCAAGTGAACATGTAGGAGTATGTCACTATACACACATCACATCTCTTGCCACTGACTCAATACAGATGTCAGGATGAAGGGATGGGCAGAGTCTCATTTGACATGCTTGTGATGCATACCAGCAACACACACTATGATGTTCTCATGCCCTGATAGTCAATGCCACAATGGGGTGCATGGAGCACATTTGACCCCAATGCAGGATCACTTATAGCAAGTTAAATGCCATGGCACTGCATGCCTGGAAAGTCAGTCATCACTGTCTCCTGTCACAGGGGCAGGGCATCCAGACAACAGCAGTATGCACTGTGTCACAATCATAGCACATGGGTAAAGCAAACTCTGCAGCTGACAAGTGCACTTGTCCATCCCCTACAAATAACATATCCCGGACCCAGATGACCCCACATCATACAAAACAGACATATGAGTCTCTGCGAACACAACTCCCTGTACATGAGCACATCACAGTCTGCTGTGCATGAAACACAGCTGACTGAAGTTCACAGATGCATACACCATTGTGCAATGTCAAGTGATCACACACCTATATGTCACACAGGTCTTGTCTCTCATAGTCACATCTCAGATGTCCTGCTGACCCTCAAACTCATGAACACCCCAGTGGTCCGGAAAAGGAAGCCACACCACAATGACACAGAGGCAGACACCTGAAGGCACATGTCACTAAGCACAACCTGTAAGTTGATACACAGTAGTGGGATTACTGAGTGTTTCTAAATGCCCTTGAGTAGGCATGATTGCCCAGGTCTACGTGAAAAAGTGTATAGCCCTGGACAGTAGTCAGGTGGCTAAGCAAGTGTGACACACTTGATATACATACTCCTGAGGCCCACAATTTGAAGTCCCCTGCTGCATGGGTGTGTTTGAAATACCCCAGGCACATGTGGCGAGTCAGACCAGCAATTGGAACACATATCAAGGGCACACACAGATCACATGTCAGATCTCAGGCATTGTGTAAACAATTGACCCGCCCATGAAACCCACAACAGAGTCACGGTAACAGATGCTGTCCAGAACCTGAAGCATAGCTGACTGCAGGGACATAGTGCCCTAGTGACACAAGCCACAGACTGTAGTGTCCACACCGGTAGATCAGATGAGGAGGGTGCATCACACAATTGAGGGACATGAGTCCTGTACTACAAGACCGACGTAATTTGGAAGTGTGACCAGGCCAAAAGACTGCAAATAGCATGTCAGACATAGTAAACAGATTAGGCATGGACTTACCCCCTCCTTGCTGCTGTCTGGCCTTCAGCTGCCCATCCAGGTCTGGAAAGACCACCGCCAGAATCCTGAGCATGTGGGGGGTCAGGGTCCGGTGTCCGCCCCTCCTGCGAGGAGGCGACAGCTTCAGCTGGACCCTTGCGATCTCTCGGGTCCAGCCCCGAAGGTCCTGCCACCTCTTCTGGCAGTTGCGGATCGGGCGCTTGTAGACCCCCACCGATCGAACTGCCCGGGCGATGGTCAGCCATATCTCCTGCTTCTGGTGGGCATCAATCTGTGAGGATGACAAAGTTAAAAGTCCATTAACACACATGCCCCATATTTGTGCTGCACACAGTTGGATATACATGTCGTCATCACAAAGGAAAATGAGCTACACAGGTAGTGCACCCATGGAAATGGACAAATGCCCTGCATGTCTGACATGTTAACAATGCCTCGGAAGTTTAAGCTTGCACAAATGCACTTTAGCTGCAGAACACCTGTTCATTACATGTACCTACACACTTTGGGGGATGAAAGTACTCAGTGAGAATGCTTGCCACTGGTGTACACACTGCTAGTACTGCTAGTGAGACAACATGCACAATTAGGAAGACAGTGGACTGCACACTCACCTGCTCCCCTGGTTTCCCATACAGCTTGCTGTACTGTGGAAGGAGCCCGTCCAGCAGGGCCAGGTTTTCCTCCTCAGTGAAGGCTGGGGCCCTCTCCAGAGTACGTGCCATAGCAGCAGCCAGAGGATGCAGAGACAGCAGCAGTGGTATCAGAGATCTGGTCCAGTAGCATGTAGTGCAGGCAAGTGAGCTCCCTGGGGGCCAGCCAGCCTCATATCTGTGCTGCAGAGGCAGAATCTGTGCCATGTGTCCCAAGTGATAGGTCGAACACGGTTGCATTCTATGAATCTGGCCAATCCATGGAATTATACGACTCGTACACGTCTTCCGCATCGTTCAAATCTTCACCTTCATAAAACCCAAGTAATTGCAACATTGTTGTAGGCATCCAACTGAATTTCCAGCGCACGACTCGTACAAGTTTTGAGTCCGCATCCGTCTCCATGACAGTCCAGAGCCAATGGGTGCGCACGGCTCGGTCAACTGACTGTACAACGTGTAGTTTGAAAATACACACGCACCCGTCTCCATACGATTCAATGGCCAAGGCGTACGCACGGCTCGGTCCATGCCTGAATGACGCGTATGCATGATAGTCACCCGCATCGGTTCTCATTGCAGTCAATGGCTAAGTGTACGCACGGCTCGGTTCTGAACTGTGCAATGCGTACACATGATAGTCACCCGCATCGGTCCTCATTGAAGTCAATGTCTAAGCGTACGCACGGCTCGGTCCTGAACTGTGCAATGCGTACGCATGATAGTCACCCGCATCGGTCTTCATTGAAGTCAATGTCTAAGCATACGCACGGCTCGGTCCTGAACTGTGCAATGCGTACGCATGATAGTCACCCGCATCGGTCCTCATTGAAGTCAATGTCTAAGCTTACGCACGGCTCGGTCCTGAACTGTGCAATGCGTCTCTGTAGAAGTCACCCGCGTTGGTTGACATTGGTGTGACTTTTTGGCAGCTTCCACACACAATTACTTGCCAGGGACTCAGGTGCACACCTACCACACTACAGCATGTGCCACACTGTGTCCCATGGCATGTAAGGCTGCATTCCCTGTGTGTTTGGGGGGGCAACATTTGGTTTGTTGTGTGGCACTTTTGTGCAGCCACTCCCAGGCTGTGCACGTGTTCATGGGGACAGAATCCTTTGTGTGTTGTGCACATTACCACTGTGATGTGCAACTGTACAGTTATGGGCATGAGTCATGGACACAGTTTCAGGTTGGATATGTTTACAACATGTCACATTCACCCTGAGTCCTGGGGGTGATGGTATGCACGTCACAGTGAGACCTATACCCCCAATTCTGATGTACACCCACAGTCTGTGTGCATGTTGTGTCTCAGTTGTGGCTGATCAAACGTGCCCAATGGGAGACAGTCTCCACATGTGGTTTGTGCATCAACACTGATGCTGTGTGTGTGTCTACGAGACGTAAATGTAGAGTCTGCAGAGACAACAGTGGCCACTAACTGTGGGACTCACGGTTGTCTTGTGGCGTGTACATGATACACCATGTCATGCCAGTGTCCATGTAGAAATACAGGGACCCTGAGTAACTGCATGTCAAAGATCTGTGATGCCTGGGAGACATCAGGCCTCACTTGTCACTGTGGTGTGTGTTTGTAACCTGACAGCAGTACCTAGGTACTGTGACACAGCCCAATGATTGGCCATTGCACTACATGGGACTTATGTAGACATGTGGACTTGAGATGTGAGGTGATGGGCATGTAGGTGACATATGTGTCCATACCAAACAGCACACACCTCAGTACATTGTGTATTGTCATGATGTATCATGTGATATTTTGCTTGGTCATAGCCACATGGGTGGATGAATCGACAATCTTCCTTTGTTCATCTCTGTACTGCAGGGCACCAGCTGTCCATAGACCGTTCCCAGACCTTGAAACCATGCAGGAACACGACTGCATCGGAAGGTACCGCTTCACCAGGCCACTGATTGAGGATTTGTCGGAGTAGTTGGTGCCACATCTGCTTCCTGGCCGGACATACCCTACAGCACTGACCCCAGAGGTGAAGGTGATGGCAGCTCTGCACTTCTTTGCTACTGGTACCTTCCAGTACACTGTGGCTACTGCTGGTGGTATGTTGCAAACTATGTTCAGTTGTGTGCTACGCGATGTCTTGGAGGGGAGATTGCATTTCCTTGACCTGTACATCAAGTTCCCTTGCCCAGGTCAACTCACTGAAATAAAGGATGCTTTTTATACACTGGGGAGGATGCCGAACGTCATCGGATCTATTGATGGTACACATGTGGCCCTGGTACCACCAAAGGCACATGAGCAGGCATACCGGAACGGGAAACATTTCCACTCCATCAATGCTCTGGTGGTATGTCTTGCAGACATGTGTATCACACATGTCTGTGCACGTTTCCCTGGTTCTGTGCACGATGCCTACATCATGAGGAGTAGTCGCATTGCAACGCTGATGTCACAGATGCCAGAACAGCGTGCCTGGCTTGTCGGTGTGTACTGACTGTTTACCATTGTGTGTGTTTGGCAATGTTGTATTCCACCCTCTTTCAAAACTCAAATAATTGTGCAATTGTTTGTATGTAGGTGACTCCGGATACCCCAACATGCCGTGGTTGCTGACACCCCTCAGGAACCCTGTGACACCAGCCGAGATGCGCTACAATGAGGCACTTGGTCGGAGCAGGAGGGTGATTGAGCAGACATTTGGTATCCTGAAAAGCCGCTTCCGCTGCCTGGACAAGACCGGAGGGGCCCTCCCATATGACCCTGCGAAGGTTGGCAAAATTATTCTTATATGCTGCATGCTACACAACATGGCAGTGCAGAAGAAGTTGCCTCTCATCCAGGATGACGATGACCTACCTCCAGGCCCAGGCCACAATGCCAGTGATGATGATGATGAGGGTGACGTCCTCACACAGCTCATCAACAACTTCTTCACCTGAATGTGAGTTTACAGGGTTGTTATGTCAATGTATTGAGTTAGCCTGAAATGTGTTGGGGCTGCTCTGTTGCTGTTTAAGTGTGTCTGTGTGCCACTTGACTGGATGCGTGCAGTGATGTGTCCTTTCAGGCGGTCTGTACTCCACAATAGTGTCGAACTGCTAACTTGTTTCTGTGTAGGTTTCTTTTTACATGTTTTATGCATGTGTATTGCATTTCTCTCCTGCTCTGCTGTGCTTTTGACAGTGTCTTGTGTCTGTCCTTACCAGGGTACTTTGCCTGTTGTTTTGGTCAACACTGACCCCCAACACCCAGAATCCAACACCAGTGTGGAAGTTGTCAATTCCCATCAAGTGATGTGCCACACACCCCTGGACTTCAATTCTCCGACACTTTGTGATCGTGTGTCCACTGTAACGTACAATTACCTTGCAACCATTGTGGAATAAACTTGTTGCTGATGTGTAATGAACCTGTGCTATGCTTTGTTAGGTGTGTTGTCTGTCTTTCCACATCTGACTGACATTTGCTTACCTCACCTGTGGGCTTGTTACCACTGACTGTGGATAGGTGTGGTGTCTGTGCATACCAATGCATACCAATGTATTTCAGGTCAACATCATTGTGTGGGATAAGTTACATGGACATGGTGAGTATGTGTTGTGGTGCCATAGTGGTGTGTCTCCCTCATATGTGTCATATCACCATGACTCACATAATGGTGGTCACATTGTTGTAGTATTTGGCATGCACTGTGTTGTTTAGCAGATCAACATCTCCATGACACATGACAAGTTGAAATCACAACACAGGCAAGCATAGTGTACTGGTTTATTTGTGAGGATAGTGCACAGGATGGTGGGTGCTGTACATTGGGTTTGGAATCCAAAGTTCACAGTACAGTTGGAAGTGTTGGTAGCCAGTCAATCAGTCAAAAAAACTTTATTTCGGCTACAAGCCATAAAAGTTCATAAAATAGTATTACAACAACAGAAAAATTAATCAAGAATAAAAACATGATTCTGAGTGTAGATACAATCATCAATCGGTAATACATAAAATAGAAACAGAATAAGAGCAATAAGCAATAAATAATACCGGTAAAATTGCCTTAGTGAGGTAATAATTGTCTTCTGATTAACCACATAGAAAAAAGAAATTTGGAGATCACAATAACATATACGGGGGACGAATCGTATTTCAACAACCTGAAGAGATCTCTGTGGTTCGAGACCCCTAAATTCTTAGCAAGCTGAATTATCCATTTTCTACGTGGGATTTTATATGCCGGACAGAAGATTATGGTATGAACCTCAGTTTCATCAGTGGCACCACACCCAGGACAAGATTGCGTGATTGAGCCAGCCCATTTATTTGTTCTTGAACGGAGGGGAAGGGACCCGTATCTAAATTGTAGGTATAATTTTTTGGCAATTACCGGGTGAATCAGATCTATTGCAGGCTCAAATCTATACCCAATTTTGGCCTCGAGAAAAGCCGAGGTCAAATTTGCAGTATTAGCAGATCGAATGATCTGAGTCAGCTTATATTCCTCCAAAATTTTTGCCAATACTCTTTTTGGGAGAGAGGAGCAAGTGGCCTCAGGTAAAAGCCAAAGGTCTTCTCTCCCTATCTCCCTAAATGATTTTTTAACATAAGCTAACCAGGGGATAGCACCTGCCCTGGGTAGCAATAAGATGGACTTCAGTTCCTCCTGAAAGTTAGCAAGTTCGGGAGTGCTCCATAGTCGTCGCCAGTACATTACAGGTCTGGAGGCGACCATGTCCGCAATTGGTTGAATACCCAAGTCCATCCTGAGCGGCTGAATGGGGGTGCTCGTCGGTAATGCAAACAATTGTCTAAAAAATCGATTTTCTGATTTGGTTAAAATCAAAGATGGATTATGGCCCCATAATTCAGCACCGTAGGCTGCCACCGCCCTAGCCTGGGTTTTATAGATCTCTACCAGAGGGCTGATTAGTTTTAAATGACTATTTTTGAACATCTTTAAAATCCCCCCTGATATCTGGACAAGTTTTAGATTTACTTTTGAGATCTGGGTGGCCCAGGTCATTTTGTTATTAAGGGTCAAACCCAGATAATCAAAAGTATTCACCCGTTCCAGTTGCAGGCCGTCCAGTTTTGGTATTGGACGATTGGTGGTATCTGCATGGAACACCATGTATTTGGTCTTATTCACGTTGATGATTAGATTCCTTTTCCTGCAAAAGGAGGCAAAGCCATCCAGGACTCTAACCATACCCATGGGTGATCTAGACAAAAGCAGAGTATCATCCGCAAACATAAGTGCGGGAATTTTCCTGCCTGCGAACTTGGGGGCGTCTATATCGTTTAGGGCCAGAATATCTTCAATCAGTCCATTCAAGAAGAGGGCAAAGAGAGTTGGGGCTAAAACGCAGCCCTGTCTAACTCCCTTTTCTACCTGAAATGGTTCTGTCAGTTCTCCATGGAGTCCAAACCTGACTCTAGCGAAGGTGTCTTTATGGAGACGTTCAAATAAGTCACAGAGGTAGAGAGGTACACCCATCCCCTTTAACAACTCCCAAAGTTGGCTGCGGTCCACCATGTCGAAGGCAGACTTTAGATCGACAAACGTGAGGTAAAGACTGCCCCCTTCTAGGATTATGCTTTTCCAGTGGATCATTTGCAGTCTGAACAATTGGTCCACAGTTGACATTCTAGCTCTAAATCCCGCCTGCAGAGGGGTCAGGATTTTAGATTCCTCCATCCAGGTTTGTAGTCTCGCTAAGAGGATGCGGGCAAAGATCTTCTGGGCAACATCTATTAGGCTAATAGGCCTATAATTAGCCGGGTCAAGTGGAGATCCCTTTTTGTGTATCGGTATGATCTCGGCTCCGGCCCAAGTAGGTGGTAGCGGCATTCCTGCTAAGATTGCGTTAAAGAGACCAAATAAATATGGGGCCCATATGTCAGGTTCACTTTTAAAAAGATCGCCTGGAATTCTATCTAAACCTGGGGCTTTGTTAGGTAGAATTTTACTAAGGGCAACTCTAACCTCACTGAGGGTGCACATCGGGGTCAGGGCCTGGGTTGGGGGTAGGCAAGGACTAGGGTGGTGAAGGTGAATGACCAATTGTGAGGTCTTAGAAGCGTAGAGTTCTTGGAAGTATGTACGCCATATTTCTGGCCCTAAATTGGGTTGGAACGCTCGAGTCGAACCAGACTTCCCGGTTTTAACTAAGTTCCAGAATGATTTTTGATCCCTATTCTTTAGTGCATGGGAGATTTCCTCCCATATGCGAATTTCCCACTCTTTTTTTGCATCGCTGATAATTTTCTTAAAACGAGCCCTTGCTTCCTTTATTTTTGGCTTAATGCCATTTTTAAGAGTTATTAAAAGCAATAGCTTTGCTTCCCTACACGATTTATTAAACCAAGTAGGATTCTCCCTTGTGGATTGTACGTTCCTCTTAATAGCCTGGCTAAAGTGAGTCTCAAGGGTGGCGCATAATTCTATGTGTGTCGCTCCAATCAGCTCAAGATCAGAATGAGCCTCTAGTGAAGTTGGTGCTCCCATTACTTTCTCCAAGAGAGGATAAATTTCAGAGTACATTGCACCGACTTTCCTGTCAGATAGGGCGATCTTCTCCCATTTAACTCTTCGCGAGCCATCGGTTGCAATCAAAGGAACTACACTAGATGGATCAGTGGGGGGAAGGTGGTGATTTATTAACCCCTCCAAGGTAACAACAATGGGGTTATGGTCACTTTCACTGCGTTTAATGACTTGGAAGTCCAGGATCCTTGGCCAGAGTCCCATGCTAAGCATAATATAATCAATAATGGAAGTTTGGGGGAGGAGCCTAGCGCGCATCCAAGATGGTCGCGTGAGCACAGGGCTCCCCGGACCCTTGCTGCTCCTCGGAATTTATCCTGAGAATATCCTGATGTGGTTTATGGAATCTGGCAGATGAAGACCGGCTGAGCACGTATCTCTTTTCAGAACTCGAATCGGACCTGGGAATCCTGGGTTGTCGTTGTTCGAACTTTTGGGACCCACCCGGCGGAGGTGCCCGGGGCGAGGGTGAACCGTGGAGCCGTGTCGTAATTGAACAACAGTGGCTGCAGTGCGGTGCCAGTGGCCGCTCTACCACTTTCGGTTTCACTTTCGGACTTCAGGGGGCTGGCCTGCGAACGCACTTGATGTGGCGGGGTGTTTCCTTGGCCTCTGCACGAGGCCTTGTCTCCACCTGCCACTAGTGTGCCCATCGCCTTGGGTCCCCCCGCACCGCTATATTGTGGTCCCTGGTGAGGCGCTGGTCTGCGGTGCCGGTGCCCCTACGACTCTTGATCGGCGGTCCCCTTCGGTGTCCGTGACCACATGGGGGGCAAGGGGGGCCCCGAGGGGCGTAAGACTAAGGCCTCCCTCCGCGGGGGACCGGTCCAGGCCAACAACATGGACCGCTACACTCAGAGCAGAGGGTCCCCTGGAGCGACCGCCCCCCCCCGGATGCCGCCGGCGGTGGCACGACCGTCTCTCCGGAGCTTTCCCTGCAGGACATCATGGGCGCCATTGATGGCATCAGGGAAACCATCGCCACGCAATACGAGGCCCTGGCCCGTAAAATCGACACGGTGGCAATCGATGTCACCTTAATTCGGGCAGATCTCTCCAAAACTAACGAGAGGGTTCAGGCTCTCGATGCGCGGACCTCCACCCTTGGTGCGGATGTGTCGGACCTGCAGGCCGCGCTTGGTGACATTAAGGCGGTCAACGATCAGATGGCTCGGCGGCTGGAGGACTTCGAGGGACGGGCCCGACGCAACAACATCCGTGTCATAGGCGTACCGGAGTCCTCCGACAACCGCCCGGTTGACCTCCTGGTCGAGGAACTCATCCTCCAACAGTTGGCCCCTGCAGGCCTAAGTAAGTTCTTTGCCGTGGAGCGGGCCCATCGAGTTCCGGGCGGTCGGCCACGGCCGGGGGCCCCCCCGAGGCCTATCGTGGCCAAACTGTTCCACTATAGAGACCGAGATGCGATTCTGCAGGCCTCACGGGTCCACGGCCCGGTTCGTCATGAGAACTCATCCATTAACTTTTATCCGGACTTTACCCAACTTGTCCAGAAACAGCGGATGGGATTCCAGGGGGTGAAGCGTCGTCTCCGTGAACTGGGCCTAAAGTACTCTATGCTCTACCCTGCAAAACTCCGAGTGGAACATGAGGATCGGACTGCCTTTTTTGACTCTCCAGTGGCCGTGAGTGACTGGCTGGACTCGCTGCCGGACAGAGGTGGCCGTCCCGGGCCCTCTGCGGGCGCCGAAGGTGACGGGTCCCCTTTGGAGTGACTTTTGGTCCTTGATTTTGCCATTTTGCACTGTTCAGCTGGGTTTTACTTCTTTTGTTCATTTTTTCTCACTAGGACCTGTGTGGGGGGCGGGCGGGGACGGGTCCCTTTCCTCCTCCGGGGTCTTTTCGTAGAATGGGGTTAGTAGGGCGACAGGCACACTGCAAGTTGGGGGGGTTTTCTGGCCCGCAGGGGTGCAGGGTGGGGGGAGTTGGATTTGGGGGGGGGGGTTGGGGGGAGGGAGGGGTTGTTTTGCTGTGTGTTTTTTGTTTGCAGGGCGAGGTACTGATTTTTGTCCAGATTCGGGAACTGTGCTACTGACTGGGGGGCCTTTGATCTATTGGAGGGGATGGGGGGGGACGGGTTGAGGCTGGTGTCATGGAACGTCAATGGGTTGGGGGACCGTATCAAACGGGTTGTAGTACTGCAGTATTTGCGTCGTCTGACTCCTGATGTGGTGTTTATCCAGGAGACGCATCTGGTTGGTAATGTTTGTCATGCAATGAACAGGGGGGGGTACCGCCTCGTGGCCCATTCTGGATTCACAACTGGTTCCAGGGGGGTGGGCATTCTCCTGCGATCCTCACTTCCGTTGGATATCACTAGGGTAATCTCGGATGACAGAGGGCGCTATGTGTGTCTGATTGGGAGGTGGGAGGGGCAGCCCCTTTCCCTGGTCTCAGTTTACGTCCCCCCGGGCCTCCAGAACTCCACCTTCGCGGACTTGGGTCGAATGCTGCTTGAACTTCCGGATAGTCTTTTGCTTATGGGCGGGGACTTTAATTCGGTGGTTTCGGGTGACCTGGATCGTCACCCACCCAGGGCCCTCCCCGCTGCCCAGGCATGGCTTGGTGGACTGCTGGAGACCTTCGGTCTGGTAGATAGTTGGAGATTAATGCATCCGACCCAATGTCAGTACACCTTTCACTCTGGGGCGCATGGGAGTCTTTCTAGGTTAGACTATTTCCTTATGCCCGCGGCACAGACTGGTCGGATACGAGAGGTTAGGCACCTGGCGCGGGGTATCTCCGATCATTCCCCGCTGTGGCTGCTCTTTGACACCGAGTCGCGGTCTGCAGGGCGGATCGCTCCCATCAACCCGTGGTACCTGCGAGACCCTACGACTCGCGACAGCCTGGTTAAGGCTATGGACCAATACTTCCTTGAAAACGAGGGGTCGGTGTCGTCCGCAATGTCCCTGTGGGAAGCCTTTAAAACTGTAATCCGCGGACACGCCCTCTCCCAGATAGTGGTGGCTAAGAAGCTCAAGAGTGAGGCAGTGGTGAAGCTGGAGACTGACATCTCGGGGCTGGAGTCGGCCTTGGAGACGGGTGTCACTCCGGACGGGCTCCATGCCCTCAGCCTGAAACAGTTTGAATACAGGTCTCTTGTCACTGACGCTGCCAAAACGATGTATAGGGAGCAGCAGGGTCGATTGTATGATGCCGGGGACAAGGCGGGAAAGTTGATTGCGTGGCTGGATAAGAAGGAGAGAGTGAATCGTGTGGTCCCGGAGCTGCGTGTCTCGGAGGGAGTGTGTGTGACTGAGCCTGGTGAGATTGTGGAATGTTTCGCTGACCACCTCCGGGCCGTGTACTCCCCGGTGACTGATAGGGATGAGGAAGACTCTTGCCTCCTGCTGAGGGATATTACTTTGCCCTGCCTGTCCGTCGAAGACCGTGAGCAGCTGGACGCCCCCTTGTCTGTAGATGAAATTGCAACTGCGATTCGGTCCCTTCGTTCGGGCAAGGCGATGGGTCCCAACGGTCTGCCTATTGAATTATATAAGTTGCGCCCGGATAAACTCGCGCCCTTCCTCCGTCGTATGTTTCAGGAGTCCCTTGAGGCAGGCTCCCTTCCTGACGACCAGCGTCTGGCTACGATAGTCGTGATCCCCAAGGACGGTAAGCCACGAGACCTCTGTGCCTCCTATAGGCCTATTTCACTGCTAAACGCAGAGCCTAAAATCCTGGCTAAAGTCCTTGCCAATCGTTTGTTGAGCGTCATCTGCGATCTGATTCATCCTGATCAATGCGGCTTCATCCCTCACCGTAACACCGCTCTTAACTTGCGGCGTCTTCACGGCGCCCTCGCCAGGGCGGAGTACCTCTCCGAACCAGCCGTGCTGGTTTCTTTAGACGCCCCGATGGCCTTTGACACCGTCGAGTGGCCATTCCTCTGGGCTGTCTTGACCAAATTCGGCTTTGGGGACGGATTTCTTGGCTGGGTGAAGCTTCTTTACACGGGACCCATGGCTCAGGTGGTGGTTAATGGGCGGGTCTCTCGGCCCTTCGCTCTCGGTAGGGGTACGAGGCAGGGGTGCCCGTTGTCCCCTCTGCTCTTTGCTCTTGCCCTGGAGCCGCTCGCTGCTTGGCTCCGCTGGGAGCCCTCGATCAGAGGGATCCGGTGGGCCCCGGGCTTCGAGGATCGGGTCTCGTTGTATGCGGACGATATTCTCCTGTATCTCACCTCGCCGCGGCAGTCGCTTAATGTTCTCTTTGATGTTCTGACTTCCTTTGGGAGAAATTCGGGTCTAACGATCAACTGGTCTAAATCCAGTGTCTATCCTATCTCCGGCGACCCTCCTCTCTTGCCGCCTCGGCTTCCGATCCAATTATCTCTGTCCGGCTTTAAATACCTGGGAATATACGTCTCGATGGACCCGGTGGCTCGCTATGAGCAGAATCTCCTGCTTCCACTTCGGCGTTTGAGGGAGGACACGGCTCGGTGGTGTAAGCTGCCCTTGTCCCCGCTGGGTCGGGCACCACTGTTTAAAATGATGTCCCTTCCCAGATTCCTCTATGCACTTCAGAACTCCTTCGATGTCATTCCTGTGTCCTACTTTCGGGAGGTGGAGAGCCTGCAGAGGAGACTGGTGTGGGACGGACGGGCGCGTATCGCTCTGGCAAAGCTTACTCTCCCCTGGTACGACGGGGGCATCGCGCTTCCCGACATTCGCAGGTATTATTGGGCCTCACAGCTATCGGCCATTAACCATGCCACGTATGCGCCTGGCTTGAATCCGGCGTATGAGATGGATAAATTCCTGCTTCCCGGCGGAAACTACAATAGGGCACTTTACTCCAGCTCGGCTGGACGGACCCTTACGGGCCCTACTAAGATTGCGGTACGGATCTGGAGGGCGGCCAATGTAGCCATGGGCTGGAGTGAGCGATTAACATGTGCTACTCCCCTGTTTGCCTCCGACCGACTGGGAAGCCTCTGGACAACGAAGGGGTTTGAACGTTGGGACACGATTGGTATTAGTAGAGTGGGAGACTTATGGATTAAGGGTGCGGTTAAAACATTCGCGGCGCTCCAGAGCGAATACGAACTTACGGAAAGGGAGTTCTTCCGCTACGCCCAGGTTCGGCATGCCCTGCTCTCTGTTTTTGGGGAGGGGACCAAGATCCCGGCTTCTTCGCCCCTCGAGGACCGCATACTCGATGGTCATGTCCCCGACAGTACTATCTCTTTAATTTATAAAAAACTTATCAATAATCGGGCTGACCTCTTGGTGCGCCTCCGGGAGGCGTGGACGGGGGATGGGGTGGAACTGGACGACGAGGACTGGCAGTCCGCACTGTCGTCCCCCAAGGAAGTCGCCATTCCAGCCCGTCTCCGCCTGGTCCAGCTTAAGATTCTCCACCGGGTGTATGTGACGGGTCCCCGTTTGGTCTCGATGGGATTTTCTGAAGACGGGCTCTGTAAGCGGGGATGTGGGCTCAGTGCCACCTTTCTCCATATCCTTTGGGAGTGCCGCGAGGTGGCTGAATACTGGCGCCGGGTTCATGTGGTCATGGGACAAGTCACCGGGGTTGCGCTGTTGCCGGAGGTGCGTCGCTGTGTCCTGAATGTGTGGGAGCCCAATGATTATAACGCGGCTCAGACTCGGTGGGCGGCCCTGGGGAACATGATTGCCAAGAGAGATATAGCGCAGCTTTGGGGTTCCCAGCGGCCTCCCACCGTGTCCGTATGGAAGGAGAACATGGACTGGTGCATGTTCAGGGAGAAGACTGTGTATGTGGCTCGTGGTAAACCGGAGGCATGGGGAAGAATCTGGGGGCAATGGAACGAGTATCGTGGGGGTATCTGTACTCCCCCCCTAGTGGACACCGATATTGCTTTGTCCCCCTGACCCTTGATGGTTCCTTGCGACTTTTGGAATAACCGAATATAGACGTTCCTCTCCCGTGACCCCCCCCCACGACCTATCAGTACTCCTTCCTCTTGATAGCTATTTGAAGGTCTGAAGTAGAGTCCCCCGGAGGTAGCCGGACCCACACTTTTTGCCCTTATGCCTCGCCTTTTGTTTTTATTTGTTATTTATGTTAAACCTATGTATCCTGCTTCCCTAGGACTATCCGGAGCCATGTACGGGGCTGGGCCCCGGGAGTCGACTACTGCCTTAATAACTGTATGATCCTTTCTGAATCTAGCGGCCGGCCCTGGTGGTTGTAGGCCCATGCTTGTAATTGATTTATTGTTCAATAAAATTTTCAAAAACAAAAAAAAAAACAAAAAAAAAATAATGGAAGTTTGGCCATTTCTTTCAAATGTTGGGTTGCCTGGATTATCTGCAGGAAACCTGCCATTGCATGCCCTTAGTGAAAAAGTAAGCGTTAATTGGGTAAGTTGAAGAACCAATGGCGTCCAAGCCTTCGTGGGGTAGGTATTGGAGGGCGGTATAGCCCACACTTGGTCCTCTTCCTGGGATACAGGGAAAATTAACCCGTTCAAAGGTTCGTAATGGCAATTGAAGTCCCCACCGATTATGAAAGAGTTGGTGTTGATAGTCGTACTCAGAAGGGCATCCAAACTGCTCAAGGTGATGGACTCCTGACCATAGCTCACGGGACGAGAATATATGTTTATAAGGGTCAGTACCTGGTTTTCCAATGTGGACATAACTAAACACATAATATCCGGTGAGTCGGTGTTAATTCTCTTGGGTGCACATCCCAGGTGAGACCGTACCCAAATAGTCATCCCTCCAGAGGGCCTTCCCCCATTTGGCCTTACTGCAGATTCCCAAAAGGTAGCAAACCCTACACGATGATAGGGCTTCAATGCCCAAGTCTCCTGGAAGAGGCAGATATCGTGGCCATCTATATATTCCCCCCAATCAGGGAGTTCTAACAAACGTGATAGGCCCGCCACGTTCCAGGACAAAACTTTCAACCCCGTAGCCTTATTGATGGAATAATAAGACCTAAGGGAAGTAGGTGTTATGGCAGAGGGTGTATTTAAGTTGCCACAAATAATAGTAGGTAAGAGGCCTAACTGTGTAGGGCAAACAGAGAGAGGAGTATTGTCAGAAAAGGTGTCCATTGACTTCAACTCTGTTTGATGTGTTAACCCTATTTTGGGGCTTCCACCCAAATATGGGGGCGGAATCAGGGCAGAAGGGATGCCCGGGTCGGTACCTATTAATGAGGGATACCTATCATCTAGGGGATCTAAACAATCAAGGAGCGCTACTGAGGGACTTATAAGTATTCTCCATGTACCAGGGTCATAGCCAACATCCAGGGATATCCAATAGTCTGAGCCTGTGAATACCTGGGGCTGTGATGGTGGAGCCGAGCTCTCAATTGGCTCCATCTGGAATGTGGCCATGGACCTGGCGTCAAAGTCTTGCTCCAGTCAATCAATGCAGTCCAGGGAGCTAAACCTATTGTAGCAAGGTATGTTAGAATAGGGAATTTGTGTATCAGACTCCTGGATTCCACTATGAGCTATACATGGTCTCCCTGCAGTTGTTTGTACAGTAGGTATGTCCCTCCTATGTTTAGGTACTCCTAGCGGATAAAAGTAAGAGAGGAGGGGGGAGTGGATTCCATCAGCCATGTTACTCCAACCCCCCTCGCCGACATATTTTACCACCCTTGGATCTCTAAAATTCACAATTATGCAATCACCCCTAATGTTCTTCACACCCCGGCCTACCCAGGATACTCTTCGAACCATCAGAATTTCCCCATTCAGATTTGAAGGCAAAGGTCTATTTGCATTCAGCCAGTGTATTGTCTTATACTTTAAAGACAAATAGGGTTCGACTCTATCTTGTGGGAGTTCGGGTACACCTGTTAAAACCACAACGTATGGACTACATTCTGGTGGTAGGTCGAGTCTTGGGAGAATCTTAGTGATAGGGAGGGAATTAGATCCAGGGTTGGTCGAGAAAAGGGGAGGAATTTGGGGTGAAGGACCCTCTGGGTTACCCAATTCAGAGGGTGCACTAGCCTGTCGTGGTATGGCAGAGCGAGCATGCCTAAAGTCCTTATTGGGGATTAGTTCCCCTCCACTTTGGGCTGTGTTAGGGGCGGTATGATGGGCGGCCACCTGTTCAGTAGATGAAATACAGGATAAGGTGGTCGATTGATGGCTAGATGGGTTCAAAGCTGAGTGTACTGATGCCGCTATGTTAGGCTGTTTTTGAATTGATAATAATGATGCTATTTTCCCTTCCAGAGCAACAAGGCGCTCAACTAAAGGAGACAGCCTTCCATCGATTAAAACAGCCATTCTATCCCAAAAAGCACTAGGACTCATTCCCTCAAGAGCTTCCAACCATGAGACAGTGGGTGTAGGGGGTACGGCAGAGTGTTGGGTGGGAATATTAGCTGGGTCATTTTCAATTAGGGGTGTATTAATATCTTGATTCGGGACAGGCGTCATTTTTTGTTTCTTTTTAGAGGGACATCTCACAGGAGCCCCTTCACGTTTTTTGCCTTTTGTAGCAGAGAGGTTCACCCCGGGGCGTTTGCTTCTTACGGACCGATCCGTCATGGATCTCGTTGTAGCACAATTAAATATAGGAGCTGGGGAAGAGTGATCGAGATGATTGCGCCCAAGAACACTTGGATTAAGTTGGGTAGGAACACCCAGAGGAGGGGGATCATCTAACAGAACCTCAGCTGAAGAGCCACCTAATGTGGATAGTACTGAGTTATCGGGGGAAGGGATGGTCATAATGGCTCCCAAGGATGATCGCTTCCCTAATGATGGATCTAGGGATAGCCTACGTTCTGTGGCAGCGATCTCGTAAGCGAGGACATTACTGGCTCGTGTAATAAAATTGTCCAGAGTCCCTACAACGTTACTGCCCTTAGGGGCCAATCTCAATAAACCGGTAGCCATTGCTTATTACCTGTGAGGAGCACACAGTCCAAGGGATATGTCCAGTCCAGTCACGAACAGTCTCGAACGGCCTCAAACGGCCCGCTCTTTGCCCGGTCTTCGCCCGGTCTTCGCCCCGGGCTGCGTCCCGCGCGCATCCCGCTAACGCGTGTGGGCGGGACCCTTAAAGCAGGTGGGAGGTCAGAAAGGAGGCGGGGCTGGGAGGAGGAGGCAGGTGTGCTGGGTGAACTGAGCGACAAGCACCCTGGTCCTCGCAGTCCCGGCGATGGATACCTCTCTGGTGGCTTCACCAAATTCAGCACGGCGTCCCTTTCACACAGGTAACTCCGTTAGGGAAGAGACCAGCTCCAAGCGTCCCACAATCAAGGGCAGCGAGCGGCACCCGCGAAGCAGGGGCCGCGAGAAGTAAAATAGTAGATGGAGGCGGGGCCGGGAAGAGGAGGCAGGTGTGCTGGGTGAACTGAGCGACAAGCACCCTGGTCCTCGCAGTCCTGGCGATGGATACCTCTCTGGCGGCTTCACCAAATTCAGCGCGGCGTCCCCTTCACACAGGTAACTCCGTTAGGGAAGAGACCAGCTCCAAAGCGTCCCACAATCAAGGGCAGCGAGCGGCTCCCGCGAAGCGGGGGCCGCGAGAAGTAAAATAGTAGATGGAGGCGGGGCCGGGAAGAGGAGGCAGGTGTGCTGGGTGAACTGAGCGACAAGCACCCTGGTCCTCGCAGTCCCGGCGATGGATACCTCTCTGGCGGCTTCACCAAATTCAGCACAGCGTCCCCTTCACACAGGTAACTCCGTTAGGGAAGAGACCAGCTCCAAAGCGTCCCACAATCAAGGGCAGCGAGCGGCTCCCGCGAAGCGGGGGCCGCGAGAAGTAAAATAGTAGATGGAGGCGGGGCCGGGAAGAGGAGGCAGGTGTGCTGGGTGAACTGAGCGACAAGCACCCTGGTCCTCGCAGTCCCGGCGATGGATACCTCTCTGGCGGCTTCACCAAATTCAGCGCAGCGTCCCCTTCACACAGGTAACTCCGTTAGGGAAGAGACCAGCTCCAAAGCGTCCCACAATCAAGGGCAGCGAGCGGCCCCCGCAAAGCGGGGGCCGCGAGAAGTAAAATAGTAGATGGAGGCGGGGCCGGGAAGAGGAGGCAGGTGTGCTGGGTGAACTGAGCGACAAGCACCCTGGTCCTCGCAGTCCCGGCGATGGATACTTCTCTGGCGGCTTCATCAAATTCAGCGCGGCGTCCCCTTCACACAGGTAACTCCGTTAGGGAAGAGACCAGCTCCAAGCGTCCCACAATCAAGGGCAGCGAGCGGCTCCCGCGAAGCGGGGGCCGCGAGAAGTAAAATAGTAGATGGAGGCGGGGCCGGGAAGAGGAGGCAGGTGTGCTGGGTGAACTGAGCGACAAGCACCCTGGTCCTCGCAGTCCCGGCGATGGATACCTCTCTGGCGGCTTCACCAAATTCAGCGCAGCGTCCCCTTCACACAGGTACCTCCGTTAGGGAAGAGACCAGCTCCAAAGCGTCCCACAATCAAGGGCAGCGATTGTGTTGTATAGAATATTGAAAATGCTTCAGTTCTGAAATTATGAGACTGTGAAAGAACTAGAACAAGTCTCTTTGAAGTTACCTCAAAGGCAGGAAAGGGTGGCACTGCTGCAGAGTTAATAGTTATGTTTTTTCACCGAGGGTGAGGGCGAAAATGGAGAGCCTGATAGGGCTCAGGCATTAAAATTGGGCATAAAAAGCGAACTCTCATTTGCATAAAATGCGCAGTGGTTTGAGTGGAAGAAGCATCATATGGACAGCACAGTAAAAATGCAAACGAAGATCCAGTTCAAGGAAAACAAATTGGAATATAGATTTTATTTAATCTTAACAGTTGCAATCAAAAAGCTGTCCAATCCAAAACTAGATCCTTGTCAAATTGTACGGTGCCTCTCCTGAGTGCACACAAGCATTAGGCAGGCAGCAGGAATATTGTAAAAGCTTCTTTAATGAACAAGCGCAGGATATACAGGAAACAGGTCTGACTAGTTCCTCTGCCACAGCAACCTGTCACCCAGGACTCCAACAGAATGCTGCCGCCTTTGAAGCTGGGGAACGTAAATAAAGTTGGTAGCTGAAATATCCAGAGTAAAGTCCACAGTCATCTGCTACATTGGACCAACATGAACCCTCCATATCATGTAGGCGAGTTGTGTTAGATACGACAAGGTGATCGGGTTGCGCAAAAGAACATTGTGCAGAACAGGTTTGGAGGCCCTGGGGGATGTGCAGGGACATCTGCGTCTCACTTGTTCTTCTTCAGACGACCCCTCTTCATCCTGGGGGGGGATCCTCAGGTGCAGGCGTCTGCGGTGCAGGGGACTCTCCGCCAGAGTCATCCTCCCTCCCTGTGGCACTGGCAGATGGTGCGGCAACAGATGTTGTGGCCACACAGGGAGGTGTGGACATGTTGGTGCTTATCTGGCAGAGGCATTGGAGTATGTCCTGATGCACCGCAGTAAGTGCTTCCCACTTTGCCTCCATGCGGGCATGATGGGCAGCCTGCTCCTGTTGAATGTCCTTGAGGATCCTCACTACCTGGCCGAATCCTCCGGTACTATCCTGGTACGCATCTATGATGCGTGCCGGTTGGGGGTCATCATGCAGTCCAGACCCCTCTGCAAGGCACGACCTCTGCCTACCACTCCTCCTAGCACCCCTAACCACACAGGTAGGACCTGCGGTGGCAAGCACAGGTGACACTGGGACCCCTTGGGTCGTATTGCTGGTGGTGTTGTCCGTAGTTTCCTGGGGGTCCTGTGTACCTGTGCTGTCGGTGTTCTGTGGCCTTGGTATGTCCCTGTTGGCGGGGTGCCCTGTCTGTTGCCAGATGCTGGAGGCATGGGTACAGGGGGTGCAGATGTTGGTACTGCTGGTGCTGCATGATGACTCACTCCCGAGGTACCATGTTGTTCGTCGTCATCTGAAGAGGACAGAGACGGATGCACACCAGAGAGCTGAGGGTCCACCAGAATCTGGGACAGGGACTCCTCTTCATTTGGTGCTGTGTTCCCAGCTCCACCTGTGTTTGGAAGAGACACACAATGTAAGTTATGTTTCTATAGGCATCAATGGTTCACATACATGACATTTTCTACTGTACGTCAGGATGCGTGCCTGTACACTGCTTTGTCCAAGGTTGTCACAGACAGAGATTGATATTGTTGTGGCACATTGCCCAGACAAAAAGAAACATTTCAATGTGCATGTCGAAGTGTGTGCATGCCCAGCTCATGTATAGATTTGTCTGTACATGGTCATTACTACTCAAGGGCCATCACGTTGCTGACACAGGTGTGTCACCCTGTACACATTTGAGCTTTAACAAGGACATACATGCAATTCCACTGAGGAGATGTTGTAAGATTGGGGCATGTGTGGTAGCAGATTTTGCTAGTCTTTGTGTGTCACATTGGTGTATTGGTACGACATGGTCACAGTCCGGTATGCCTGTGATCTCTTGGGAGAAAGTGTTTTTTTGCAGTGTTCCCAGTTCCCATCTCATTTCATACAAGTGATGATTTCACCATCGGTAATGAGTCTGGTGCTGAGTTTTGTACGTGCATATGTGATTTGACTTGTCAATGTTCTCCATGGAGACATGGATTGGGCAAGGTAGCACTCTGGCTTTTCAATGCTCATGACAGTTAGAGCCGGTGGTGTGTGTGTTGCAGTTTGGCTGCTGTGAGTAGCATGTCTCCTCCAATGCAGTCCTGGTTAGACCTTGTGTCTACAGTGTCTATGTCAGTGAGTGGTGTGCTGTGTGAAGGATGCATATGTTGCAGCACGATGTAGGAGTGGAATGCAGCTCACAACAGCACCGAGTGTGAATGAGACCATGCTATGGTGTTGGCTATATTTGTGTGTCCATTCCATTCACTGTCAGATGTCCCCTGTCAATGATTTATATGTGAGTTCCTGTGTGTTTTGTGCAATGTGCTATATATGGCTCTCCACACTTGTCATCTGCAAGACACACCTCCCCAGCCAGGCCAGGGGGCACCCCTGGACACTGCATCCCCAGACAGTGAGTTTGAACATATGGTTGCAATGGCCGTGTGTGCGACTGTGTTTGGTTTGGCCAGTGCATATGTGTGATTTTCAGCGACATCATTTCTCAGGCCCACGTGTCAGACATCTTGCTCGAGCATCATCTTTGTGAGTGACTGGTACCACGTGTGAAATGTGTTTTAGCATAGAAGGTGTGTGTATGGCCAGCATCAGTGTTATTTGTTTTCAAGTCAGGACCTCCTTCTCCCCCAGGCCAGTTATCCCATCATGAAGCGTGCCACCATTGCAGTGGGTGCAGGTTAACTTTCAGGATGTGAGTCAGCACAGTCCTGATGTTTGTTGTTGCCCAGTTCCAAGCATGGCCTTGTGCTCCCCACATCAGAGCCCAGTGTCAGACATCTTGTCAGTCCATTCCCACTCCCTGTGAGGTGAGCATGGTTCAGTGTGAGCTTGCTAGGCCATGTGGGTGGGTGGGGAATGTCTGTGACTGCAACTCCCATCATGCTCTTGGCTACACCCCCCTTCCCAGCATGCCCATACTTCCTTCCTTTTGTCTCTGCTTCCCTGTGAGAAAGTGTGACAGCAATGGCAAGATGGCTGACTGAGCAGTCCTGGTGTTTGTTGTTGCCCAGTTCCCAGCATGGCCTTGTGCTCCCCACAACAGAGCTCAGTGTCAGACATCTTGTCAGTCCATTCCCACTCCCTGTGAGGTGAGCATGGTTCAGTGTGAGCTTGCTGGGCCATGTGGGTGGGGAATGTCTGTGACTGCAACTCCCATCATGCTCTTGGCTACACCCCCCTTCCCAGCATGCCCATACTTCCTTCCTTTTGATTCTGATTCCCTGTGAGGGAGTGTGACAGCAATGGCAAGATGTGCAGTCCTGGTGTTTGTTGGTGCCCAGTTCCCAGCATGGCCTTGTGCTCCCCATAACAGAACCCAGTGTCAGACATCTTGTCAGTCATTTTCCACTCCCTGTGATGTGGGCATGGTTCAGAGAGGTCTTGATGGGACAATTTGGAGGGGGGGCATTATCTGTGACTACATACCCCATCATGCTTTTGGATACACTCACTTCACCTGCATACCCACTATTCCTACCTGTCAGTCAGCTGCACTGTGAGGTAGTGTGTTTATGGTGGCAAACTGTCTGACAGTGCTTATTTGGCTTTGTGCCACTGCCTTGCTCTATTTGTTGGTAGGTTTGTACATGTCATGACACAGTTACAAGTCACTATGAGATGGCAGGTATTGTGTTCATCTGACTAGCATACACATCTTGGGATGATTATCTATTGGTTACTGTGGCTTTGCTAACGGTGCATGGTTTCACTGTCCCCTTGCCACATATTATTGAGGCTCTGGTATGTCTGCTCTACCATGGACGCTCTCTGGTGGTAGGATGTCCCACACCTTCTCCTCCCAGGACCTGAAGTATACTGGTTTGGCAGGAGGGCCACCACCAGTGCGCTGACTCAAGGCGTGATCTTTCTCGATGAGTTTCTTGACCCTCCCGCGCACGTCATACCACCTGTTCTGGATATCGTCCTTTGTGCGCAACATTGATGCTTGTGCGTTCACCTTGTCCACAATCCTCGCCCACATTTTTGTTTTCTGTGATATGGGGGTCCTTTGGACCAATGTACCAAACAAATGTGGCTCTACTCTGATGATCTCGTCTACCAGCACTTCTAACTCACTATCTGTGAACTTTGGATTCTTCTTTGGGGGCATGGTGATGGGTGGTGTTGGTGAGTGATATATGTGTGAGGTTGCAAGTGAGAGTGGGTGAGTGTTGGTTTTGCTAGCTGTATGTGTGGGTGCTTTTGGTGAGGTGCTAATGGTGTGAAAGTTGTGTGATGGGTGAGTTGTGAGTGTGTCTGTGGTTTGCTGTGTGATGGTGTTTTCTGCTGGCTGTTGCATTCAATTTGCAAAGGATCATGGTAGTGATTGGTGTCCTTTATATAGGTGCAGTTGTGGTTGTTTCTTTGTTCCAAGTTTTTTTTTATATTTATAGACTTTGTCATTGCTTGTTTGCTCCTTTTTTTGTATTTTTTCCTTTGGGTTTTCTAGGCATGAAGGAGACGTTCTTCTGACCGAGACGAACGCTGATGTTGGCTCGTGCGGGCTTCTTCGGGTCTTTCCCACTGACTTTCTTCTGTGTTTCATACGCGTCATTCGCGGAGATCTCTATTGCTTTAGGTCCCTGTTTTCTGTGCGTGTCGGTCATGCGGCATGGGCTCCATGCGAGTCGGTCTGGTTTTACACGCATTGCATCATTCGTGGCGCGTGTCAGTCGGTGCTAATCGCGTCCGTTTTCCGGGCGAATCACTGTTTTCCCTACGGCTCGGTCGTACGGCTTGTATTCCGTACGTGTTGGTTGTAATTCACACGCGTTGCATCGTACTGCATGGGTCGTACGGCACTGGTCCGTGTCGGTCAGTCTCCGTTCCGGGTCTGTGTCGGTCGGTACGTTTTGCGGCCGGAATCAGAATCGGCCCCTAAGTTGTTATGTACAGCTCTAGCTGCCATTTTGTTCAATTCTAATTTATTGTAACAATATTTAAAAATACGTTGATCAGTAGCCAACTCAAAACGATCTTCCACCAACAAATTAGCACCAACTTGCTCCCACTTATCATTGTTTTCCTTTTCACTTTTTAAATATAGATCAGCATTCCTAGTTTGACTTCTATAGTGAGTACGTAGACAACAAATACAAACATAGTTTGGTTTTTCAGATGAAACTATCTTAAACTTTGAAATTTCTTCTGCAAACATATCAGTACTAATATCTTCCACCTGTTCTCCAATATCTACACTTATCAAGCTCTCACTTTCTTTACACTCCTCTTGTAAACCAAAGAAATGAAACTGTATATCATCACAAACTTTCTTTACATCTGATACTGAACCATGCAAAAGAGCTGTGTTCATTTCACTTAAAGACAATGTAGGACTTTTTACATAGTAGAGTCTTCTTACTAACTTCTGCATTTCTGATCGGTGTATTGCTAACGTTCTTAAATGATGGAAAGTACTTTGACACACTTTTCTTGAAAGACAATCCAGAGAATGACCATGCAAGTTAGTATATTCTCTTACTTTACATGCACCTAGTCCTAATAATATCTTAATCTTCTGTTTAAGACTTTTTGGGCATATCCTCATAAAAAAATTCGCAAGATGTCAATAGATTCCTGTTGAATACAGAAAATAATTCTACAATCCCACCTATATACAGGAGCTTGTGTACGCCTCCCTTGAACTTCTTCAGCTATTACTTCTTCCACATTCCTAGGAACCATATTTTCTTTTGGAATAGGACAACCATCATCAATCTCATAGCATCGACCAGTAGTATCAACTGCATGAACTAATGCGTTTGGTTGAAAATAACTTTCCTCATTAAAGAAAGGTTCAGTACCAGATGTTTGCTTCCATTCACCAGTGAAAATTTTACAATAGTTTTTTCTATTAACCAGTCTTATCATTTGCTTTTCTCTTTTATAAACAGCATTGTTTTATCTAATGTTTTCATTCTCTTCAATATTAAAATAAATAATTTTCTTTTTATTTCAAAAGATTTTTCTACTACACTTTCACTCTGTTGCTTTTTCTTACAAACTACTGATCTCTTTTTATATTTTTTGCAATCTTTCAATACATGTTGTAGTACTCTACTTCTAAACATTCTCTTCCTTATGTCTTTATATTCTTTCAACACGGATTGTTTTCCCAAAACTTGATTTTCAATTTTTATGTCCTATTTTCATTTCCTTCCGATTCGTTGTTGAACTTTCCTTTCTTTTTTCCACATTTTGAAAATTCTTAACATTCTCTGAAAGTCTTTTAACAAACTGTCTCACCAGAAGTCTTTTTCTTCAGTGCAACATTTTGCCCTTCATCAAATATCTACTTTTTTCTTTATTTTAAATAGTGCTGTTTTTTCTTGTCTTCTCTTTTGATCTTTTCTTGTCATACTCAATCTTTCTTACCAATAAATGTAAATGTCTGAAAAAAAAGAAAAGTTTAAATAGTTTCTAAAAATAATTTTTTATTTCTAAAATAATTATACACAAATAGTCATATCAATAAATTGACAAATACTTCCAATTACATTGCAAATGTCTTGTTAACACATAAATAATAAGAATATCAAATGTTACATATTATCAAACCTATGATAAGAACACACAAAATTAAATAGTAACATATCAGAGCGCATGCTATCTAAATTTGTGTAAAAAAGTGTATGTATTCATTTCTGCTTATAAAAGATGGCACCTGGGTATTATTGAACAAGCTATGTCAGACACTTCATTCAGAAGACATCACAACCTCTGCAACAGAATGACAGAGCAGAACTAAAGGATTTCTCTACTAGTAGCCAAACCAACTAGGTTCAGATACCTAATACATCAGACAATAGATGTAGAAGTAGACACATACGTCAATCACAACACCATAAAGTCCCTTAAACTTCACAGACTGCCGTTCCCATTTTGAAGTAACACCTAGACTGCTGGGCTTAGCCAAATATAAAGCAGCAATTTTTTAATGTGTCTGTTGTAACTCTCACCATATTCCTGAAAACATGTATGCATTTGTCTGTGCCTTTTGCTAGTGGAATTATAAATAACACAAGCACACAAATAGATGCATATCTGTGTTTTATACATCTAGCATCTTCAGATGCATAACACGTATGAGAATATATGTGGACATACAAACATACCTAAGTCACAAGACCATGCATACCATAAAACTTCAGAGAACACACTTCCCATTTCAACCACACACCAAAATATTTAAGTGTGCCTCACTAGAGACTTATATAAAGTAGTCTAATCACTAATCCCTCATGTCAACATTTCTTAAACCTAACTTTTGTGCTGCAGTTTCATCATTCTAGTACAACTCACAGTGTTGGGCCTAGACAAATACAAAGAAGCAATACCTGTCTTTTATACATCTTGCATCTTCAAATGCATAAGACATATGAGAATACATGTGCAAGTAGAGACATATCTCAGTCACAAGTCCATGCACTACCTTAAAACTTGACAGACTGCACTTCCAATTTGAAAGGGACACCTACAATTATGCGGCATGCTTCAATTGTATATATCCACACACTCATAAAAACTATCATAATCGCAAATCCATCTACCAATGTACACATATTACTATGCACAATTCATTTCAATCATCATTTCAGTACAATAAAACAAACTTCAATACACATCTCTACATTTCATAACATATTTCAAACATCACAGTTCTCAAATAATTTCAAGAGTTTGAAAATAAAGCTTTTCAAATATAAAAATATCACTTCAAAGATTAAAGCACTACTACATAATACATAATACACCTCACAAAATTGTAACTCATTTTTCAAATAGTATTGCAGAATATGAATTATCAGAAACTCAGAAAAAATTTTCTTTTGCACACAATAAATGTAATGCACCACTCACAACAAGGTAAAACCAGGAATGGCAAACTTTCCTGCTCTTTATCCACATAAATAAATGTACTTAACAAATCAAATTGCTTCCTACATAATTTCAAATTGTGAAACACATTTCTATCGGTTACACATATTACCCGTAGCACCACTGTTCAGTCGGGACTCAGTACCTCCTCCACTAGATCTGTCATGATGGGTGTTCCGCAGGGTTCCATTCTGAGTCCTACTCTCTTCAATCTTTATATGACTCCACTGGCCCCAGTGATTAGAGCATACGGATTTGATGTTATATCGTATGCCGGTGACACTCAGACCATAGTCACACTGGGTCCTGACCCGAAAGAAACCATGATGCGTTTCAAAAACTGTATGTCCCATATTAACAGGTGGATGAAAAACAACCATCTTCAACTGAACGGTGCAAAGTCTGAGATCATGCTTTTTGGGAAAGCGCTAGAACACTGGTCTTCTGAATGGAGGCCCGTTGACCTTGGTGCCTGTCCTGTCCCCAAAGAGGTGGTCCGTAACCTGGGCTTTTACATGGACAACCAATTGTCCATGAGGGCCCAGGTTAACCATATTGTCAGTTCCTGTTTCGGAATAATGCGTACACTGCGGAAAGTTTTCAAATGGATCCCCCTGGAAGCCAGAAAAACGCTGCTTCAGGGTTTGATTACCAATCGGATGGACTACGGTAATGCACTCCTACAGTCCATAAACGAATCCTTCTTAAACAAACTCCAGACTTTACAAAACATTGCGGCCAAAATCTCCCTCATCGAACTTCTTCTGCTCCATGTCTTGGAGCTCTGCACTGGCTTCCAGTGAGAAAGCGCATTCTTTTTAAGGTTCTATGCCTTACACATAAATCTCTTTATGGGAAGAAACCACAATACTGGTCCAGAAAACTTTGCTGGTACAAGCCTCAGAGGGCACTGAGGTCTAGTACCAAGTCCCTGCTCACCCCCTTCAGAATATACACCACCAGACAGGGTGGTAGATCTTTTTTCTACTTAGCCCGTCTTTCTGGAACAAATTGCCCGCTGACCTGCGATCCACCCCCATCCTAGGGTGCTTTCGAAATAAGCTTAAGACCTAGTTATTCGACCAATAATCTTCCCCAACTCTTTCTCCGCTTCCAGCCGCTGCAAGCGCCATGAGACTCTTTGGAGTGATATGTTGCGCTATAGAAGTGTCGATGACTTGACTACCCCTTCTAACTGTCTTCTTAAACTGCCCAAACTGGACTGGTTCTGTAATTTACTGGAGTTGCGACTCCACCGTGGAGCCACAGTGCAGCATTGCAATGGAGGCGCGAATCCATACAGGAGTTCAAAAACCTATTTCTTATAATACTAGTATTATTCTTTTAAACAACACACTACTTCTAAACATACTACTGTTATGGTAAAACCTAATTTTGTAGCATATCAAATTTTTTATAAGATATCATTTCACATTTTAAATTCACAATTAAGTTTCAACCCTTCCCCCATTCTGCTTCGTCCCAGTTTCCATAGTAACATTTTCTGCAATATTCAACTGTACTGGCAGGTCAGAATTTCACCATATTTTCAAGTTCAGCTCGGTAGTTTACAAATGCAAATAGTAGGTGTGGTTGACTTTTGCAAAATATTACCTTATCCTATCTACTGTACCTTTCAAACATTTTTTAATAAACTATAAGAAACAAGCTTCTTTAGAAAGTAACATGCATCCTATTTTTGTGTGCACAATCTTAATGAACAACCAATCACTTATGAGCTTTTTCAAAACATCATCTTCTCCTCCATTTTAGATATCTCTCATTCTACCAACTGACTACTTGAGCTACAGACATATTGTCATTCCTTTCAGTCTTCCTTCAAGATGCTTACAGTATGGACTGTAGGGCACAGCTATGTTTTCTGGTGCAAAAGGTATGCTGAACACAGAGGTATTGACAAAGACCTAGCTCTGCAAAATGTGGATATTAAATAGATTGCCCAGAGAGGATTAAAGTGGCACCAACTGATGCCTTTGGTTAAAACCTTTTTGCATCTCCAGCCTCCTGGCCTCATGATTGTGCACTGTAGTGGCAATAACCTAGGCACATTGATTGGAGTTGGACTGGAAATTCTCATGAAGGATACCTTTGCACAATTCATGTTGCTTTTGCCTCAAACTGTCTTTGTATATGCCAAAGACAGAAATGGAAGTGGTCAAATCAATTCTGACCACAGATTGAGAAAGCTAGGAAGAATGTCAATAAAGCTGTTGATGCTTACCTCAGAGACCATAAGATAGGCTCTATCTATAAGAACAATCTACGTTTTGATATGGATGACATCTACAGAAGTGATGGCATACACTTCACAGATCAAAGGAAAATAGTTTTTTCAAAAACCTTAAGCTGTGCATCCGCACTTACATGTACTTTCAACAAACTCACAATTAAATAAAGGGCTCTTTTTAGAGGCAGTACTCACATAAGAATAACCGGATGGTGTATCTACACTATATAGTGACTATTCTCTGTGAAGGTGATGGGACAGATGCACACAAGTATTAAGACGAGAATCCTCACTCACCCGAGGCTGACATGTTTCATTGTTGGGTTCCCACTTGCACACTGGGACCGCAAGGCACCCAGTGTGGGCTACAACTCTCCTGGCGGAGGGGAGCGTGAGGTGTTTTAAGTCATCCAATGTAGGTAGAGTGAGGGACAGAGTGCAAAAAAAAGGGAAATGTGATTTAAAACTATTTCTTGGATGACAAAGTCAATCCTTTATTAGTGTCCCCAGTGTATAGATTTAAAACAGCTAATTGCAAATAGGGATATAGATGGTCCCTATTAGTGTCTTGTCAACATGTTTCTGCCTTGTTAGACCTAAACGGTTCTTGGCATTCCTCAGGACCATGTGGTTTGTCACTCTGCTCAACAATGTGAAAAATGATATAGAGAAAATAATTAAATTAAATAGAAGAAAGGCCATACATTCACTGGTATGGAAATGCTCTGTGTTACCAGCTCAAACTCAGGTCCATATTCGCATTGAGACTACTAGTCTAGGTCCACCTTTATAGGTCCCTGTATGGCAGATCTCGAGTCTCATTGGAGGCAGCGATCTCCTTAGAATCAGAGTCCCGAGAATCAAAAACATTAATTATTACATAAATTTAGTTTATTTACTTCCTACCCTATAACACCAAACAATTCACAATCCACATCTAAATTTAAAAGAAATGTACTTCCATAATTAGCATAATTAATTATCAATTAAAGCAATATTTTTCATTAAAAAACAATTTAAAGCACATAAAAATGATTTAACTTCCCACCCTTTACCCCTATAATCCCCACAACTCACAGCTAAAATTAAACTGTAAAAACATGTATTATACTATTAAAGTTTATTTTCAAATAAAAAACTAATAGTATTTAACGACTAATTATAAAGTAATTTAAATTAATTTACTCCCCACCCTTTACCCCATAAACCCAAAACGTAAACACAAATAAATTAAAACAATACCCTAATTAATTATCAATTCATTAATATCAATGATCAACTATTAATATTTAATTTAACATAAATTAATTCCCACCACTTACCCCTATAAACCCCACAACTCACATCTAAAATTAATTATCCAATTTCCATATTTAATTTTCAATTCATTAATTATTATTAATTAACAACAAAATATTCATTAAAACCCCACAACCCCCACCTAAAATTAATTAGCCAATCACCATAATGAATTACCAATGAATTCATTTTTATTAATTAACAACCAATTAGTAGTTAATTGAAAATAAATTACTTCCAAGTAACACTATAAAATCTCAATTAATAAATAAAACTAGTCATTAATTTATTATAATGCAATTACTTTCTCCCCTATTACCCTATAAACCCACAACCTGCCACAGAAGTAAAAAACGTAAAATTTAATTTATAGAAAATTGATAAGTACAAAAAATTTAAGACATACATTAAAAAACATAAACAAAACTTATACAAAAAATACATCACATACCTTTAAAATATAAACTAAAATAAATAACACTAATTAAAAAATTCAATATTTTTGCAAACTGTATTATTGACTTCTATATTTTTACCAAGAATATTTCTTACCTTAAAATCTATATTCTTGACCACGATATTCTTCTTGTTGACATTACCATGGCACGATATTTACAACTCGATATTTGTGTCAGTCGACATCTCTAACTCGATATTTTGTCTATATTCCGCCGAAGGGGCTCTTTCCTGCACAAAAACAATCCATAGAAGTGTTTTCCTCTTTCTATGTCACACATAGAAAGAGGAAAAAGCTAGGAGAAATAAAGATATTTCTTCTTGTTAAGCTTCAGCTCAGGATGCGTAAGGATTTAGCACTTCCAAAGGTTAACATGAGCTTGTAAATCTGGGGCAGCATCAAAATCCATGGGTGCTGCATGGGAAAACCCACTGCTAATGTGCATGAAACTCCTTCCGAGCACAGAGGAAGGAACCATAGCGATTTGCTTTGCCTTGCCTTTCTCCATTTCCATGAGGCCATCCAAAGCCATGCAGAGTGGCTTTGCATGGCCTAATAGATATGAACTTGTAATTTGCACCACTGGAGCATCACAAAAAGGGACGCGTCGGTGGTGCAAGCGGCTTGTAAATAATCTCATTTGGTTCTTGCGGATTTGCCATCGACTAGATATTGAGGGCCTGTTGGACAAGACATTTGGCTTTGTTGGAATGGTGTCCTTGAAGAGTTTACACCAGACCTTGAAGATAATGAAGCAGTCCTTCAAGACCATGATGCAGCAAACCTTAAAGGCCTTGTCTTGTTATGTTGTTTTGCTATTTTGTTATTTTGTGTTGTCAAGGTATGTTGTTATATTATGTTGTTATGTTGTGTTGTTATGCAGCTAAGTTGCATTGTTAAGTTATGTTGTATTGTTATGTTATGTGGTGTTTTGCCGTTATATGTTGTGTTGTTATAATGTTTTAATGGTATGTTGTTGTGTTGTGTCGTAATGTTGTGTTCTTATGCTGTTAAGTTGTATTGTTAAGTTATGTTCTGTTGTGTTCTTATGTTGTGTTGAGTTGTAATATTGTTATGTTTTTGTGCTGTGTTGGGTTGTATTTTGTTATGTTACGTTACATTAAGTTATGTGCATTTGTGTAGTGCTTGACTCACCCTAGAGTGTTTGTTGGCGTAGAAACAGGAGCTGTGTGGGTCGAGGCAGAGCTGGTTCTGGGTGATGAGCAAAGTCTTCAGTTTCTTGCGGAATTAGTTGGTGGCTCTGATATGCAGGGGTAAGCCATTCCAGGCTTTAGGAGACGGGTAGTAAAAGGCATGACTCTTGGATTTTGTTCTTCATATGTGGGGTGGTGTGCAAGTAGGAGTTCAGATGAACAGAAGTGTCTGATAGGTTTGTGGAAGTTTCTGCAGTTGTTGAGGTAAGTGGGGCCAATATTGTGCAAAGACAAATTAGGAGTTTGAAGAGTGCTTGTTTGAGGATTGGGAATCAATGGGCTCCTTGACATGCAAGATGATGTGAGTGCATGAAGGAAGGATGAGTGTGAGCCTTGCTGCTGAGTTTTGTATGGTCCAGAGTCTTCTGGTCAATTGAGGATTAACCCCTTCAGTGCCCATGACGAGCTGGACTCGTCATGGGCCGCGGTGGCGCTGTGCCCATGACGAGTCCAGCTCGTCATAGACCCCGCCCGCTAATACAACGGCCGGCACAGGGCGGGGAAAGGGGCGGGCACTGAAGGGGTTAATTCTGGTATAGAGTGTGTTGCCATAGTTGAGTTTGCTGGTGATGAAGGTTTGGGTGATGGGTCTATCAGTGCTGGTGAAGAGCCATCTGAAGATATTCTTAAGCACCTTAAGTGTGTGGAAGAAGGAAATGGAGACTGCATTCACTTAGCTGGTATGGTGAGCTAATTACCATTCCAAGGTTCTTTCTGTGGATTGTCGGTAGGGATGTTATTTTGAGTTCTGAAGGACACCAGGTGGATTCCCAGAGTAATGTGCCTTTCCAAAGATTACTTCTTCTTCCCTGTCTGTATTGAGATAAAGGGAGTTGGTTTTTATCCACCTGGCAACTTTGGCCATGCAGGTGGAGAATTTGGTTCGGATGTGTGTCATCTTGCCACAGAGGGAGAGTTTGAGCTGGTTGTTATCAGCTTAGGATATGATGTTGATTCCATGAAAGAGATGATGCTGTCAAGTGAGTCATGCTGGCATTGAAAAGGGTAATGCTGAGTGAGGATCCTTGTAGAACTCCGCAAATGAGGTTGACAGCATTGTTGATGATGAGGGCCAGACTGCCCGACTGGCTGCGGCCCAACAGGAAGCGGCATATCCAGCGAAGTTCAGGTTCTTGGATGCCAGCTTTGTCATACTGTTGAATAAGGATGGCGTGGGAGATGGTGTTGAAGGCTGCAGAATTATCCAGTGGGATGAGGGATGCAATGTCAGCTCTGCCCATAGTTATCTGGATGTTCTCAGTGGTGGTGATGGGGGCAGACTCTGGAATGTGGTTTAGCCTGAAACCAGTTTAAGTGGTATTTAGTAGGTAGCTTGGTGCCCATTTATCACCTTTTAAATTACTTTTGCCATGTAGGGTAGATGGGAGATAGACCAGTAGTGTTTATTCAACTTTACCACACAACACAAAAAGATGATGGTTGGAATGCTGAAAATTGCCATACATTCACTCACAGTCACAGATCTGGATTAAATCCATCATTTTATTGCTCACCATGCCATCCCCGTTTTGACCCAGCAAAATTCAAATCAGTCTTGATCCTACTCCCCATGGGAACAGTACAGCCCCAACTGCCAATCCAGGTTCTCCCTGGACTGGAAAACAAGCATTCTGGGACCATTTTTGGGGGTCACCCCTCATCAGACAGGCTAGCTTGAATCCAGTGGATAGCGAGCAAGGGACCCATGTCTGGGCTTACCCTTCCCACTAAGGGCGACTATATTCAAACAAAAAGATTATGAACAGAATGCTGAACATTGTTAAACATTAACTTCAGTCACAGATCTGGGTTAAATTACCCACAGGCAGTCGTCACTCGGTAGTTATAGTTAGGACCATGTTTTCATAGGAAATGCCTTTTTTTGTTAATAACTTTGGCACCCTTTTGCGAATCTCCACAAAACTGTCTAAAATGTTTCTTGTTTACCTAATTTGCATATGGAACGTTTCTGGGTGATCCACGAGGGGTTGAGAAAGGAGAGGGGTACCAAAACCTAAAATCCTAATGCATTTTCCATAGACTTTCTTAGGCAAATTTGGCAGGAAGATAGATTTCAGTCCATTGTAATTTTGGTGTAAATCCCTTCAGTAGTTGTGGACATATCAAGATACAAAAATAGTTGTATATCTGGATGGTTGGGTTTGACTTTGTAGAACTCTCGCTTGAGTCACTCAAACCCAATTTAAAAAAAACATAAAGCCTTGTGATTGGCCCAGGGGTCTTTTACCCTTGGACAATCTTGCTCCCATGGAGGCAAGGCTCTGATTGGCTGCCAGCAACAGGTTAAAAAGTAAAGAAAGTATTAGGGGGTAGGATAAGGACACAGTTCCCCTCTAGGCCCTGTGGGGATCGCCCATGGTGCGAAGAAGCACAAAAAAACCTGCAGTTTTTTCCACAATCCCGCAAAACTTCAGCTGATTGTGGCAACAGCAAAAATCAAAAAATTGTCAGCTGGCAATTTAAAAACAATATTTGAGGAGGGGGCATGAGTGGTGACCCGCTCCCCTAGCAGATTAGGGCCCCAGGAAACCCATTCACTGGACCAACTTTTTTTTAAAAGTAGGGGTCCGCAGTCCCCCTCCCAGAACCTTTATAGGCCCCCAGCACCACATACCCTGGGGCTAATTTGCATATTTGAGGGGCCGGGGCAATGTGGACCCTGGGACTTAAAAGTCTCCAGGAAGCCAACCACAGGGGGCTGATCGATTTAACAAAAAGGGAGCTGGGTGAACAGCCACCCTCCCTGAGCTTTAGAAGGCCAGAGGTATCCCATCCCTGGGGTCTGCCTCTCTTACTCTGTCCTGGGGAGGCCACCCCTGGGACAGTAGTAATTTCCATGACTGCACTGGCATGCGCAGAGAAGTATGTCTGCTACCATCTGGTGCCAGCATTCTAAATCTCCTGCGGGTGGGAGCAAACATGCCTTCCCTGTCTGCAGCAGTGCTGGAGATTTCAAAATGCTCCTGCCTAGTGGGAGCTCTGCCCGCACTGCTACAGGCAAGGAAACAGATAATTCTCCCACCTGGAGGGAGCATGCAAAGATAACTGCTCCCTGCAGGTTGGAGTAATGCTGGCTCCAGCACCCTGCTGCAAGCTGGGTGGGGAAGTCAGGGCCCTGGGGCACCCATCTGTGGGTACACCAGGTGGGCACCCAGGGGCACCCATGTGTGGCCCTGGGAGATGGGATCCCTGAGGCCCAAGATGGCTCTGGGAGGGGAGCCTCTCACCCCTTCCTATTAATATCACTAATCGGTACTATGGCCAATCTCACACTGCATACAGATGAAGGCCGTGCATGGCATGGCCTTGCTTTCCTACTAGGGGTTGGCTGCAGGGCCTGGTCATAGGCCAGAACCTGTGATCAAACCCCTGTCACACTAAACGAAAGGCTATACATGTAGTAATATATTACTTTACATAAAAAGCACCCTATCAATGGTTAAAGTGATGTTATAGTTAGGAATTATAATTGTATCACAATTCTCATTAAAAAAACCTTCACTGAAAAAAAACAAAGGTTGAAGTGACGTATATTTACGTGGAAATTTCAGTGGCAATGTATTATTTTAAACAAAAAAAACCCCACAGAAATCACCAGTTAAATTTAGCTGAGCTGATGATAACTTGCGCCCCCACCATGCAATACTTATGACCTCACATATTACATCACTCATTACATGTTCTATGACACCATTTATAGCAACTTTTGTACACGTCAAGTTAAGTCAAGTCAAAGTTTATAGTGTGAATACATTAGCAAAGGGTTTACAACTTATAAAATGAAAACAATATATATGAAAAGAGCAATTCATGTACAAAAAGTACTCAGGATCTTGCTAGGTGAGTTCATGCATGCCATAATAAAGTGCAAAGTGCAATGCCTGAAGGCGTACTTCTTGTTTGGCGCAAATATAGCAGGTTATGAAATGCCACCAGGCCATCACATTAATGCACAAAGGGCAGCAGCAAAGCTTAAACAACTTGTTGAATTCAAACGATATGGAAAAAAGCGCAATGCATTTACAAAAACAAATCAGAGTCATGCTACGCGGATGATTGTATATAAAGTGCCTTGTGTTTTGACTTTCCCATGGCGCATCTACCCCTCCCCACAGAAAGCCGCCACGATGATAGGTCCAATCCTTGAACCTCACACTGTCACTGGCAGTAGCATTGAGAGTATGTTTGTATATGATTTCTCACTTAATAAATCCTCAGTTCTTGATACCACAATGCCCCGGGTTTAACTTTTTTGCTGATTCTTAGCACTTCTCAGCACCCATTGTCCTATTTAGTTTGATTCAAACCACTTTCACATACTTTCTGATTTTGGCCAGGTCCACGGAAACTGTACAGGTAAAAAGCGATGCGATTGCCTCTGTACAGGTTATAATTTCATGCCGTAGGAACATTGGCTCCAAGAATGTCCGTTGTTGTTGAAGTAAAGCAGTGCAGCAATATACACAGTGTAACAGGGACTCTGCTCTGTATTTGCACAGCCTGCATTTGTTTACCTGCTGTAAGCATTTCCATCCAGGGATGAGTTCCTTGATTGGAAGTTGAACTATCCAAGCCCACTCGATGTATTTTAGGCATGTTTTGCCCAGTGCGCTCTTCATATGCCTTCATGATGTTTGCCTCATGGGCGGAAGGCAGGCCTGGTATTTCTCCCTTTTCCTTCTGTCTGGCTATGTCTTCCGCCATCAATTGCTGAGAAGCTTGTTTATTTAGAGCTTTCTCTATTGCCAAGTAACTCACTTCCTCCTACGACCAATTTACTATTCCTAGGTTCAGTTTGGACACTGCTACTTGCATGTAGCTGTTCCATGGATTCGATCCCCCATCAAAAATTGCTTTAAGTATTTCATTTAGTGATCCTGTGCGTACCTTGAAGAGTCTGGTAGTAGTATATCGTGAGGGTGCTCATGCAGTCATACTTTTGTTTTACCAGTCCGAACTCTGAACTGGTCAGACGGCTGCTTGTGTACTTTGGTAGCTTAAAGATGTGTTTGTAACATGGGCACTGGGCTTTTTCCAGTGCAGATTCCATCTGCCCTGGGAAAGCTTGCTGAGGGTGCCCTGCAAATGCTAACAACTCACATTGTATTGCTCTCCTGATTGGTATCATCGTGGGGCTGTATAATTTCTACTGTAGTTTACTAATGGCATATGTGGCTGCTTTTGTTTTGGCCTGGTGTGTCTTTGCTTTCCCTGTGTTGCATAACCATGCCTCTAGATAATTGCAGATTCTTACTTTTCCTATCATCCGGTTTCACAGCCTCTATCTAAGAAACTTTTTTCTTATGTGTTGCCCAAAGACTACAACTTTGATTTTGCTAACATTATCTTCTAGCTCATGTGTCCAAGCTTCTGTGTAAACCTACTCTGGTATGATCAGAAGTCACCAGGTTTTGTACTGGAGTAGGTGCAATCTGTGAGCCACTATTTATGGAGTAACCAATGATTTATCCTCACCCAGGTGTTACTATATAGTTAGATGATAGTCTTTAGAAAGTTATCTGGGATATTCCAGCTCTTCAGTTTTTTCCACAGAGGAAAGCACCATAGCGATTTGCGTTGCCTTGCCTTACTCCATTTCTATGAGGCCATCCAAAGCAACGCAAAGTGGCTTTGCATGGCCTAATAGATATGAACTTGTCATTTGTACCACTGGAGCATCACAAAAAGGGACGCTTCGGTGGCGCAAGGGGCTTGTAGATAATCTCATTTGGTTCTTGTTGATTTGCCATAGACTAGATGTTGAAGGCCTGTTGGAAAAGACATTTGGCTTTGTTGGAGTGGTGTTCTTGAAGAGTTTACACCAGACCGCGAAGATGATGAAGCAGTCCTTCAAGACCATGATGCAGCAAACCTTAAAGGCCTTGTCTTGTTATGTTGTTTTGCCATGTTCTTATTTTGTGTTGTCATGTTATATTGTTATATTATGTTGGAGACAACATCAAACACCATTGAGTAGTCCACAAAACAGGCAAAAACTGGCAAGTTGTTATTGGAGTCTGCCTGCTGGGCCAAGTATGATAATGCTACTATGTTATCAGTCGTTGAAACACCCTTCCAAACCCCTATTTTGAAGAATTGTAGAATACTTTTTATTTTGTTGTGCCATTTAATTAAATTAAAAGGGAGCCGGTGTATGCTTTCCCTTCTATGTCCAATAGGGCTAATAACCTGTAGTACTTTAGATCCATTTTGTCATTTTTCTCAGTTGCAATATGGAGCCTCTCAAGGAATCTACATTCCATGCAAAGAGTAGATAATAACTCTTCCAAGTATGGGAGGCTATCTTTGAACATGCCACCCGGGAGGCTGTTGGGACCTAGTGCCTCATCTCTTCTTCTCTTTTTTATATTTTTTCTACAACATGCTTTTCCTGTGTGTTACAATCCTCTGTCTTTGGTAGCCCTTTGCCTGCCATTATGCTTTCTGCAGACAGGTTTTCCCTGACCCCTTGCCACAATACACTGGGATCAGGTGTACATATATTCCCTACATGCACTTGCCAAGCTACCGGTGTTATTATATCCCGCTGATCTATCTTTTCATTCTCAAGTTTGGCTATCTAATCCCAGAATTGCTTCTGTTTCTTGTTTTTGCACAGCTCATGTATTTCAATCTATTCACTTTTGTTTTAATTTCCAGGTTTTTATGCTCTCGGTTGGCTTGCTTGTATGCCATCTCGGTGACTTGTGTTCCAATTTTTTGGTGGATCCTTTTTGCCTGCCTTAGGGTTTGAATGCTATCCCATAGGCCTCTGCTGTCTACTAAATTACTCCTTGCTTTCCTTTTCCTCTTATATGTTGGTGTCTGGGCTCCTCTCAAGAGAGCAGTGTGCAAGTTTGCTATCCAGAATCCCAAGTTTTGCAAAGACGGCATAAGATTTTCTGTTTTCCACCCATATCACTTTTCTTATACCCATTTTGATAATGTTACTGAGTTATCGGTATTCCACTTGATCCTCTTTAGCCTCTTGTGTTACTCTATGCCCCTGGTGTTGCTGATGGCCTCAATTTTTCCTTCTGAGTCTCCTAAGCTCTCTTCCGGGCACTCTTCTGTGCAACTCATAAAGCTACGCTGTTCATAAAAAACTCATAAAATGCTCCTCTGAATGTAGTCTTGTTTGAGGTTGCGTGAAGTTGCCTGAAGATTTGCTCGATCAAAAAGTCTTTGGTCGATCTGTTTCCACAGCCTTATCTTGAGCTTGTCCACAATGGGGGTGGATGGGGAGGAGTATTTATTCTTAAAGACTTAACTGCCAAGCCTTTAGCCTCCCCACCTTAGCCTTAGCCACTTGCAGCTCATCTCCTTAATTCAGTTGTCCTTGAAGTGTCTTGGAGGGCCAGGTGGACTTGATTGATTGGGGTTGTTATAGTGCTCCGTGGAGCCAAGGGGGGCGGCAGAGGGGAGGAGCCCACCACAACCCACAAGCTGCACCCACACGTAAGTGGGCCGCCTTCACATCCGGGTGCTCTGCCTGCTGCCGAGGCTCAATCGCCTCTACTCCACCCTCTACTACACCTCTGTGTATCCTCTGCCCATCTGCTTTACAGTCTGCTCAGTGTGCCTCCAAACTTCAGCCCTGGGGAGCAAGATGACTGCCATGCTGGGGCAGGGGTGGGTTTGAGGCAGGTGAAATGCAGAGGTAGACCATTCTGCAGCTGAGGCCAAGGATATGAGAGAGACTGTAGAGGGAAAAGACACAGGCATGCTGTGGATGACTCACTGCTCTTGTGGTCCTGTGGTCCCATGCGCTTGTACTATCGTTATGTCCTTCCTGCATCTTTTGTCCCTGTTTCCAATGGCTCCGGCGTGAGATACTTGCGGTCTTCCTCACCTCGCCTTGCCCGTATCCTTCCACCTTTGACCTTCACTCTGCTTCCTCTTCCTCCACACACCAGGGTCCAGACCATGCAGGCACTCCTTTAGTTCGAGTGTTGATGTTCTGAAGTTTGGAGGATCTGCATCGGCCAATAACACTCATACTTCCCCTGTGCACTGCTGCTAGAAGCTTGATGTTTCCCCTCCTCTAATGTGATCATGGGAACCCGTAAAGTATGACATTAGAGGTATAAAAGTAAGTAGAAAATATCTCACAATAATATAAAGCATTATTAATGCCATTATACATACAACACCCTTATGCACTCCGTCATGTGCAACACTGACACTATACAATACACTTCCTGGGTAACCGAGCTTTATGATGACAATCAAACACACATAGATGTGTATCTCCTACTGCAAATGGTGTTCAATTAGTATACAACTGTTCAGAGAAAACCAACTTCCTCCAGACACTCAAGCCTTGTTGCATAGCTAATGTTCAACTAAGGACAGCCTTTAGGGTGTATCAAACCCTTCACATTTAGCATACCTCTTGTGAGAATTGTTGCAGACATGGGAAGAAAAGTCGGTACTGTAAACATGTGTATTGTATTCAGAGAATTCAGCCGACATCACAATGTTTGCAGACAGCAAAACTCTCATGAGAAATGTACCACAGAGTTTATAGTATCTACTGAGAGCAGTGTTTACTCTATGCAAATCCCTCTCCAAAGAGAGATTATTCATTGTAAACTCCTGAAGTCTGAAGGTGCTTAAGTTCATACGACCCTCACTCTTTATACTCGGCTTATCAACCATATGTAGATGGGTAAGTACCTGGTGCATACAGTCATCCCTCCTATATAGAAATTATCATGCTGGGACAATGCCCTTAATTTTAGGCATGGGCGGTAAATTCCGTTCCGCTCGCGGAATTTGGGTAATTTTGCGTTCCGCGGAGAAAGCAGAATTGCCCAAAATGTAGCATTCTGCGGCATTGCGGAATTTTTTGCTTGTTCGCGTTCTCAAAATGCATGTTCAGGAGATATTTCCTCCCGAGCACTCAAACAGGAAAAAAGCATCGCGAACAAGCAATTCTGCGTGTTCGCGGAATTTCTGCGTGTTCGCGGAGATTTTTTACCGTTTCACGGAGCTTTGCGTAGCGCGACTACGCAAATTCTGCCCACCCCTACTTAATTTACTCAAGGGTTCTTACAATAATTAGTATTTACTACATGCAATCATTGCACTGTTACAATCTTTTTTTCAAAAACAAAAAACCTGTTTGTGAGTCATCAACTGTCACCTCCACACAGTGTTAGGCCTGTACACAAACATTCATATTGTGCCCAGTACCTCTACACACCTAAGACCCATTAGGAATTTAAACATTTAGTAAACACTTACACTCATTAGGAGCAAAGAGGTTGTCATCAGTAATGTCATGAGTAATGTTACTGACCAGTCATGAGTGATGTAATATGTGAGGTCATAAGCAGTGGATTGCAGGGCTAAGCAATAGCTAGCTCAGCTAACTATAACTGCTGAATTTCACTTGTGTTGTACGAGTGAAATGTAAGCCTAACTATAACGTCCCTGTAAAATTTGGTTCTTTAAGTGAATTTCTAAAGTTTTTTTAATTTTATTTCCAAACTGTAACCTGTAACCTTTGAGAGTGAGTGTGCGAGTGGCTGTATAAGTGTCTCAGAGTGTGTTTGAGTGCCCCAAAGGGTATGTGAGTAGGTGTGCGAGTGTCTTTATGGGTCTGAGAGTGGCAGCATAAGTTTCTCAGTGGGTGTGTGCGTGAGTGTGTGTGTCTGAGTGGGTCTGTGAATGAGTGCCATGAGTGTCTGAGTGGTTGTATGAGTGGGTGCATGAGTGCCTGATTGAGTGTCTGAGTGGGTCTGTGAGTAGGTGTGAGAGTGTCTGAGTGGGTTTGCGAGTGCCTCGAAGAGTGTGTGAGTCAATCTATGAGTTAGTGCATTAGTGTCTGAGTTGGTCTATAAGTGGGTGCATTAGTGTCTGAGTGGGTGTGTGTGTGTGTGTCTCCGAGTGGGTCTGTGAGTGGGTGTCTGAGTGGGCGTATGGGTGCATGAGTGTAAGTGGGTGTACATGGTTGAGTGGGTCTGTGAGTGAGTGGATGCATGAGTGTCTGATTATCTTTGTGAGTGGTTGTATGGGTCCATGAGTGGGTGCATGAGAGTCTGAGTGCATCTGTGAGTAGGTGCATGAATGTTTAAGTGGGTCTGTGAGTGGCTGTATCAGTGACTGAGTGGGTCTGTCAGTGGGTATGTGAGTAGGTGTCTAAGTGTCTGTCTGTCAGTAGTTGTGTGAGTTTCTCAGCAACAAAGAAGTCACACCTCCCCTTTTATCCAACAAGAGTCCACACTTTCACACTAAATATATACCCATGTGGAGTACTTTCTACTGGTTAATTGCTAAGTCCTACCTCTGTGGGTAATTGTCCAGCACATATTCTACACTACAGCTGCATAATGGAGCACAAGGAAATGTCACCTGTGACTATGTGTGCATTTAGGCAATGTGATTGTTCCTGGTGCACCTTTATGCAGAAATATGTGATAATATAAATCCTCCAACAGAGAAGACAACAAAGTAAATCCCTGCCAATCAGGGTCTTTCCTCTTAACTATATGAATTAAGTGTTTCTTTGTTTGGTGGAGCTGTCCTCATATTCTTACATATCAAGAACTCCTTATGAAATTCTGCTGGAAACGTGCTGGGGGTGTTTCTTAAGCTGTGTATCATCCTGGCAAAAGGCAGGAACACCTTTGCATACAACTGAGGTGGGTGGGGCCAAATAGGGGAAGCTTCCAAGTGATTTGCACATTTCCATACTTGTACTCACTTAAAGGGAGAACCATGAACTTTCCTCTCACCAGGATAGGACAAGAAAGAACCCACTTATCACAGTCGTATACATATTGCACTCCAATAGATCAACAATGCATTCACCTCCATGAAGGATTTCACATTGTTTTTTAATATGGAATTGCTGAGAAAACACACTTGCTTTGCCTTCACCAAGACCAAGAGTTAGGATATGTCCTTTACAGGCCAAAACTTATTGGGGGAGGTGGGCCATATGGTGCCCCTCCCTGAGCCGATTTCAGCCCCAGGGACCCCATCCCCCAGGGCCCGGTCACAATTGAATAGGGGAGGGGGGAGGCAGCCCCCATTCCTTGGCTGATTTTGGCCCTGTGGAGCCCATCTCTCGAGGCCCAGCCTTAATATATATGTATTCAAAAGGGGAGGGAGGCCTCGTCCCCTTACTCCACTAGTTAGAGCAGCAGCTGTATGTCATTAGCGTATAATATCACTTTTACCCCCAAAGCTTCCACCAGCTGGGCTAGTGGCATGAGATAAATGTTAAATAGTGTGGTGCTCAAGGCAGAGCTGTGGGGCATCCCCCTGTCAGCTCCAGTGATTTTGAAAAAAAGAGGAACCCATACCGCCTGTCCTCTGCCCTCCAAGAAAGAAGCAAGCCTGTCCAAAGCCTGTCCTAGTACCCTGATAGATTGGAGACGTGCTAAAATCTTGGAGTGGGGGACCGTATCAGAAGCTGCTTACAGATCTAGCATAATCAGCACTGTCTTTCCACCAGCATCGAGGGTACCTCTGATGTATTCAGTGGCCTCCATTAGCGCGGTCTCCATAGTAAAATTTGGTCTAAAGCTAGACTGGCTAAGATAAAGCAGGTTGTTGTCTTCCCGGTACGGGGAAAGCCACTGATTTACAAATGTTTTCAGCACTTTTGACAGGGCTGGCAGTAGAGACATTTATCAGTAGTTAAACCGATCTCTTGGGTCAGCTGTGGAATTTTTTCCGTTGGGAATATTTCTGCTTGTTACCAGGAAAAGGGCATCTTGTTGCCCAGTGGGTTGATGGTAGTCACCCCTGTGCTAACAAGCAGGGAGAGGAAGGATCTGTTGGAGATCCTTATTTAAGGCTATGTATGGCTGCTAGTGACCCCTCCAAGGGATTGTGGTGGAAGCTTGAGAACGTGAATTCCACCGCAGTGGCCACACCTGAGTTCACTGTGTCCATCAAACCCTCTCCTAACTGGGTGCCCAAGGTTAGACGAGCTTTAATGACTGAAATTTTATTTTGAAAATAGGAGGTCAGCTGATTGATGGACTCTGATGCAGGCCTCGGGGGATATAACGTTTTTTTAGTATTTTAAAAAATGTCCCTAGATTTATTTTCTGCTACCTCCATCTTTTCTTTGAGCTAGAGCTTCTTAGCTCTTTTAACCATGACATAGTCATTTTTTTGTGCTGTCTTATATATGACTTTGCTATCAGCTCTGTATTCTTTCAGCCATTGTCTTTCCAGAGTCTTACAATGATTCTTCTCTTCCCTGAGTCTATCTTTGAACCAGGGGCCTGACAGTTTATTTCTGCAGGGTGTATGTCAAGGGATGGGCACCAGCTTATTGATCATATTATGGCTCCAGCTGTCTAGCAAGCTGGTATTTTCCAACACAGAGCTTGAGAGAAAGTGGGCTCTCTCTTCCAGGGAGTAAGTAAACTCCAATTGCTGGACTCTATGGAATGCTATTGATACATATGGAGCTCTTACTATAGGGGTTTGAGCTTTCACTAAGACAGGCCAGCTGATCTTGATCGTATAGTGATCCTTCCAGACTTGCAGGATGGGTTCACCCGTATGCACATTGACATTCGGGAAGATTTGGTCCAGCACATGAGCTGCTTGATGTGTAGGACTGAACACGTGTTGGGTATGGTCAAGAAATCACATAGTTTCTGATAGTGAAAGCACCTTGTTATCTTCTACTTGGTCCATATGTAAATTAAGATCTCCCAACACCATGACGTATGAGTATCTTATGGCAAAATATGCATGAGCATTGCCCAAGAATTTAAGAAAGGGTACTGCAGGACCCGGGGGTCTGTATATTAACATCCCAGCAGTTGATTTATGAGGAGACAGAGTGAGACAGAAGCCCAGTGCTTCTGCTCCTTCCTGGTCTTCAATAGGGAACGTCAGCAAGTTATAATTTTCCTTGTAAACTATGGCTACCTTGACTCCCCTTCCACTAAGGCAGTCCTTAATATACATTGTGTAGCCTTTAGGAATAGCTGTCACAATTGAGGGGTTAGAGGTGTCAGATAACCAGGTTGCAGTCATAAACATATCCGGGTGATCTTCACTAAAAAAATAAAAAATGTTGGTAACATGTTTCCACAGTGAGCGAACATTGAACAAAGATACAGAGAACTGCACGTTGCTTTTAATAACCTGAAGGGTAGTGGCATAGGGTATTCTTGTTCATATTGTAGGAATTCTTGTGTTTGTAGTGTAGGGATAAAGACATAATCTACATCAGCAGCTGTTAAGGAGGTGGCCCTCTTTATCCATCTAGGATGTAAGGCTTTTGCATAAGGAATGTTAGACTTTGCAACAGCCTCTAAGCCTGCGCTAGGAGTCACAACAAATATGTTTTTCCCCTCACCCAAAGATCTTTCCATTATAACAGACATCTGGACTGCATTCAGCATTTTTTCAGTAGGTACAAATCACGTTTCTGCATTGGAATATAAACGTGATTTATATGCAATTGGTACAGTATCACCTTCATTGAAAGTGACGTGAGTGTAACCTGTGGTCCCCGCAATTACACAGATCACCAAATTTGAGGTGTTAACATGTGTGAATGTTTTGAAAAAAACAGTTAGCAGTAATCACAAAATCTGTCTATGTTCTTGTGTCCAAAGTGTGCTTGAAAAGTCTGGCCCCTTTAAATCATAAATGAGTTTTAGCATAATCTGGTATTTATGTTCTACCAAATTTAAGAAAGCCTAACAGTGATTGTAGCTCTTTTATTGTATTTGGTGGTTTAGGAGTGTCCATTTCTCTTGAAAATGTGGTGCTAGGCCGTTCCCTTCTTTTGACTCCTCGTATCCCAAGAACAGGCCACTGAGCTAGGCCATTTTTTACTTTTGGAAGTTAAATTAATAGCCATTTTAAGAAAATCCAACGACAATGCGATCTACTCTGGCTAGATATGTATTTAAGTCATCACCTGTAATGGCATATGTCATCAACATAGAACAATGCTTCTGTGTCAATTCCTTGTAGAATTGATGTTACACAGGGAGAAAACAAGCCTGGGCTGTTGTTTTATCCCTGTGGGAGATAGCAAAATTGTTTTTATTACTTGATCGTTGTGAACGTAGTTAGATCCCTGCCTTCAGCTGCTATGTTTTGGGAGAAAAAGCCATTTGAAATGGCTAATGTCGTTTTGTATGTTTTTTGCACACAATGTTGTTTATTATGGCTGGGCTGTGTGCATTTTGTATTGCCAATGTACCTGTATGACTGTTTAAATGTCTGAAGTCTAAGTCTTATTGATATAGATGATCTGGTTTCATTACTGAAATCACAGGATTGTTCATTGGTGAGATGCCCGACTCAATAAAGCCTTTATATTCAAGTTGTGTTAGAATTTCTCTAACATGTCATTTCGCTTCATGGTTGATAGGATTGCGAGCTGGACCGTATCAGTTTGACATGGTAGGGTGAATCTTGAGCCCAGCCTACATAATTTGCAATAAAATGTTGGGCATTGTGCAAGGGCTCAATCCATAGCATGTGCACGTTTGTTACCTGAAGGAACGAGGATGGAAAATGGCAGTTTTATTATGTCTTCCCCTTGTGAGATTTTTCTAACAAACACAGGTGGTCAATCCATTTCAGTCAGCAGAATGTCATATTTAAGTGTTCAATTTTCCTCAAAAAAGGGTTTTAATGGTGCGGGATATATCATCCTCAATTTGGATGTTCAAATCATATAATCTACTTGGAGAGCTAACTCTCTGATCTGGTGTTTCCACCTGAACAAAATCCTAAGTCGTTCTCGCCACCAGAAAAGATTGAAGATTCTGAAGAACTATCGTGGCCTCTGCCATGCTGTCTAGCAGAGTCTGTTCCCACTCCTTTTTCCAAAGCAGCATCCTCAATATGTGTGACATATTTAGGGAAGTACCTGCCACTTACTTCGTCTTAAATTGAGCCTTCTGTTACCGATGTTTCTCTTCCTTTTTATGACGATGTGAGATAAGCATTGTGAGTCTTTTTTCGGTTTCACATACTATTCCAATCTGTGCTCTGATTGTCCTCCTTTCTCGGAGCACTTTTTGGAGGTTTCCTGAAAGGAACAAGAAGGATGTGAATCAGTATATTGATACCTATAATTTTTTTGTTTATGCCAGTATTCTTTAGAAGACTCTGGTGCCTGTTTCGAGTTATCCTTTTTTCCGAAATACTCTTCAGTTGTGGTTTATTTGGTCTGGCTTCCAAATTATCTCAACCTCTAGATGATTAGGTTTCAGCGATAATTTTTGCTAGTTCGCGCTCCTGATGCAGTAACGAAACCTGCGCTAATTAATGCCATAATGCCAAGGCTACTGCTTTCCTTTTAATATTACTTAAATATTGAGGCTAGTGTGGCAAAGTTGCCCACACGTTTTATCTCCAAATCCAGGGCAAGGGCAGCCCTGTATTAATTTTGAATTTGCTTTAGCACTTTAGTGAAAACAGCTAAAGATGGTGTACCATGCCTGATGGTATATAATGCAGCATAAACTGTACCCCAAGTGGCACATTCATCTGCCGAGGGAACCATCACTAAAGGTGAGCACATTGTGAGAATTCAATGCTTATCTCAGGTTCTCATATGAGGAAATACTACTTCAAGCTTATTTGTTTTTTGTGCAATTCAGAACAGAATTTCCTCCTGTCTGGTGGGAACCTTACCCATTATTACATTAACATTAACTGGACTGATTGCAGGCATTGCTAAATGTGGCTGTGCTGCTTGAAAAGCCCATGCTAGGTTTGTTGTTATTGTTCGCATAATATAGTGTGTTAACTGTCTGTATAGTCTAACTAGTGTAAAAGCTACTGTTAGTACTCCTAATTGTGGATATGGTGTGTAGTCAGCTAAGACTGGCCATGTTGCCCTGTCGTTGCTGAGGGGACCTATTCATACATTTGCTAGTGGATCAATCAATTATTCAATCAGGGGACTTTTAAGTGCGCTATTCACCCGTGAGGGTCTTAAGGCGCTGGTGGCAGGGGGGGTCCGTAGATCTGTTTAGCCGAAGAGACAGGTCTTGAGAGTCTTCCTGAAGGCCGTCTGGCGGCAGCTCATTCCAGATCTTAGCTGCGATGTGAGAGAAGGATCTTCCACCTGCTCTGGCTCTGTGGATGCATGGGGTTTCGGTCTCTGTGAGGTTGAAAGATTGGAGGTTTCTTTTGGGTACATGGAAATTCATTCTGTCGTTGAGGTATTTGGGTCCATTGTTGTGTAGGCATTTGTAGGCGTGGGTGAGGATTTTGAAGGTGACTCTTTTCTCCACTGGGAGCCAGTGGAGTCTTCGTAGGTGTTGGCTGATGTGTTTGTTCCGGGGGATGCCGAGGAAAAGTCTGGCGGCGGTGTTCTGTATCATCTGGAGTTTGCGGAGTAGGGGCTTGTTGATGCCGGCGTAGAGTGCATTTCCATAGTCCAGTCTGCTGGTGATCAGTGCATGGGTGACTGCCTTTCTTGACTTAGGGGGGTCTGGCGAAGGATGTGGAGGGTGTTGAAGTAGCTTGTGGTGACGGCGTTGACCTATCTGTTCATGGTGAGTGATGAGTCGAGTACGATGCAGAGGTTTTTGGCATGGTCTGAGGGGGTGGGTGGGCTTCGGAGGGCGGTCGGACACCAGGTGTGGCCCCATGCTGAAGGGTGGGTTCCAAGAATGAGGACTTCTGTCTTCTCGGCGTTGAGCTTCAGGCAGCTGTTGGTCATCCACACTGTGACGTCTTGCATTTCTTTCTGGAAGTTGAGTTTGGCGATGCTGGTGTCTCTGGCGAGCGAGAGGATGAGTTGGGTGTCGTTGGCGTAGGATACGATGTTGAGACCGCGTTGTCGGATGATGGCTGCGAGGGGGGCCATGTAGATGTTGAAGAGGTTTGGGCACAGTGATGACCCCTGTGGGACTCCACAGGTGATTTTCGTGGGATCGGAGAGGACGGGTGGCAGTCTGATTCTTTGTCTGCTTCCGGTGAGGAACGATCGGATCCAGTCCAGGGCTGTTCATTGTGGATGTGTAGAATGCCACAAAGTCACATCTCCTCTAGTCAAATCTGTGCTACTGCATGTCTGAAAGTTAGTGGAATGACCACTGATCCAGCATTTGCCATGTTAGTAAATGTAATTTGGAGAAGGGAACACAACTATAGTGGAGTGATCATTTTAAAGGTTCACGCCTGAAAAACCTACAGACAAAATAGGGACTCCCTATTTAGCTGAGATGGATTATTCCCTAACACCATGGATGTCTCTGGTTAAGGTAACTCGGGGCTTTGGGCACACATAAGAACTACTCAGGAGACCCATTTAATAAGTACCTGACATAACGCTGGTGGTGCCATGTTCTATGATCCTACTAAATATGAGGACTGAGTCCACACATATAATAAGAATTAGTTGGCCCGATTCATGGATAGCTCACGGTGCACAATCTGCACCCCTAAATCTGACAGGGTACCCGATGGTGTGTGCAACCTCAGAACATGATCACTTTAACCCTCCCAAGGAAATTGCGGAAACAGATCTACCCTTTCATTGTTACCTTAGGCATGCCCAAAGGGATATACAATAAATGCAAAAACTGCCATTTTAAATATTTATTGAAGCAATTTTAATCTTATGTAAAAGATATGAGCTGCAATTTTTTAGTGGATGTAAACACAGCACTGTTACTAGCATTGCAAGAATGATGAAGAAGATGAATAATTCAACCATTATAATTTTGCAGTTATTATATGAATATATTTCATATAAGAACCCTACATAATGTTAACTATATCATAGAGATCGTAGTAAGAAGTACATTCTGCCAGATCTCTTTAAACAGTCTGACTCCCCATTTACCCGTGTGTGATGTATCAGGAAACCAGTCTGGTGTACAACAGGCCACAGTCCCTTGCAGGATAGCGATGGAAGTCAGCAAGGCTGGCAATCAGTTATGGGTGAACATCAAGGATTATCCATGGAAGTGCTCCTCTGGAAGCTTTTGTGCATGGGCACTGATGAACCTCACTACAATGAGACATGTTTTAGTGTGCATGCACACCGTTGTACACGTGCACACCTGAGTGTTAGATTTCATACCTTTTTCTATTTTTTAGGAAACAGAGTACTTTACCACTGCTAATCATTTCTAAAGTGCATGTGCTTTACCCCTAAAACATGGTAGCATTGGTGTATACCTGATTGACATATTTAGTTTACCTGTAAGACCTTGGTAATGGAATAAGAAATACCCAGGGCCTGTAATCTATATGCTACTGGTGGCCCTGCTAAGCAGATTGTGCCATCCACACAAGTGCCTTTCAAACTGGTCTCAGACCTGACATTGCAGGGCATGTGTGTGCAGTTTACTGCCCTTTACCTAGGCATTTACACCACTTGCCAAGCCTTAAACTGCCCTTTTATTAGACATATGTCACCTAGTTAGCTCCAAGGGCAGGGTGCGGAATAAGTAAAATTTAGGACATGTACTTTTAACTTTTAAATGTCTTGGTAGAGACAAACAGCTAACTTTGTTTTTCACTTCTATGAGGCCTACTCCTCTCACAGGCTAGCATTGGGAATCCTTTAAAAACACTTTTAAGCTGTAATTCCTGATTGGAAAGGAGTAGCTAAATCATGTTTCATATCTTTGGTAAGGTAATAATAAATCCTCTTTAGTGGTAAAGTTGGATTTGCCATTACTATTTTAGAAAGTGGACATTTCTCTCCTCTTAACTTTACTTTGTGGGCCTGCAGCCTGTCTCCAGTACACGTCTGGGATGGGTGACAGCTACATTTTGTGCATTCCCTCTAGACAACCACAAACAAAGGACGGGTAGGTGAGACACAGGACTCATCTGCATTCATCTGCATACTGATGGCCCTTCTGGGCAGTAAGAGCTGCTTTGAAGTCACCCTTCAAATCAAAGGCACATTTGGATGTAAACACTGGGGCTCTGATCCTACCAAATCAGTACACGACAGGACCGTAGAAGAACTTTGCTGGAGTAAAGACTGCTGTACTGTAAGGATTGCCACTTTGCTTTGACTGACTGTTCTGAAGATCTGATTCTCTACTTATCTGAGCTGCCCTGCTTCCTGCTGATTTCTACCCTGATAAGGACAAGGACTGTACACTTCTCACTTGAACCTAGAGTGACACTAATGGCATTCTGGCTTGCCTCCTGTTTTTGTATTCTCAGGCACACAAAAGACTTCCTACAATCCTTTTAGTGCTGCTGGTCTCTACCATCTGTGAGTCCTACTCTTTCCTGCAGCTGTCTCTCTAAAATCCAATGCACCACCCTTCAATATCCACAGGTTGTTCAACGACAGCACTCATACAGCCTGTGCGGCCCAACATGAAGTTTAATGCTGTACAAAGACAGCTCATTTCTTTAATCTCAACGGAGTTCGAAGGCAAGGTAGTGACCCGATTAGGTGGAAAAGATTGACTCATAATGCCCTCAGCATCAACTCTTTTCTCCATCCAAGGTCCTTTTTCAGCGGGACCTGCATGAGTCTCGTAGCTGGCCTGCCCTCCATCATGGTCGGCCTGATATTTGGCCTTTGCAACATCAAGTAATCCTTTAGCACTATTGAATTCATAGCACTGATTTAGGATTTATTCTTTAGTTAGCATGCTGGAGAAGGTGAAGGTAGCTACCAGTTGTTCTCTCTTGGGCCACTGGGTGTGAAATAACTGGTACACTTAGGCCCTTGATTTGTTATATAGGGTCCCCACATTGGTCTTAGTTTTTTAGTTAAAAGCATTGTTTTAGGGACTGCTGGTTACCTAACACTGGCAGGTCTAAAAGAAGTGAAGAGGTCTGACCATTGCTTGGTCTATTTTTCCTGGCCACTGGAATCATTAATGCCCCCCAGTGCCTCTACCCTGTGTAAACCTCCCCCGAACATTTAAATGCCCGCCCTCTACACGGCCCTCTCACTTTCTCGCCCGGTGCTTTCTAGTGGCTTGGATTTGGCGGTCGACGACTTTGCCACCTGGATCAAGCAAGGGGTCAGCTCTGTCTCCCACCCTAATTGTAAAAAGCAGTCACGCCTTTCTCCCTCTTGCCCTTGGTATTCTGGTGCATTAAGAGAGCTCAAACTAGGTTGCAAGAAACAGGAACGCCTCTGGCGCTTGGAGTACTCTCCATCAGCGAAATCTGCTCTGCGGAAAGCTCAAAACATCTATTACTCAGCCAGTAAATTGGCTAAGAGCAGCTTTTATGCTGAACGTATCGCCAAAGCAAAAAACAATGGTAGAGAGATCTTCTCCATTGTAAGAAGCTTTCTGACACCTTGCGTCGAACAATCGGCCCCCCCACCTCATTTCAATGGTGTGAGGAGCTTATAGCGTGTTGAAGAGCCTTCAGGGATTTGAGACTTCTCACCATCTGCCTCATCCCCCCCCCCGCTGTTAGGGTCGCCTATATGTTCTGGCTTTTCTCCTGCTACTGGCTCAGATATACTGGCCATTCTTAATACTCTTAAGTCAGGCTCCCCTTCTGACCCATGTCCTGCCAGAGTACTGGCGGGTGTAGCTGAGGTTATTTATCCGGAAGTTACATCAATCATTAATCTGTCTCTGTGCACAACGCGGGTCCCTCTGCATTGGAAGCAGGCCAAACTATTGCCACTCCTAAAGAAGCCCTCACTGGATCCGCTACTAGCAGCTAGCTATCGTCCCATCTCTCTTCTTCCAGCCCTATCCAAGGTCTGCGAAAAAGTCGTCTTCCGACAGCTGGATACTTTTGTTGAAAACTCCGGTGCCCTCCATCCGGCTCAATCCGGATTTAGGAAATGTTACAGCACTGAGACGGCTTTAGTGGAAATGGCTGAATCCATCAGGGAGTGCCAGGACGCAGGCGGCAGGGTGGCTCTGGTTTTACTGGATCTCTCTGCTGCCTTCGATACGGTACCCCACCATCTTCTACTCACTCGCCTAGCTAACATTGGCATCGCAGGCTCTGCCTTGGACTGGCTGAAATCTTTTTTGGAAGATCGCTCCCAGCAGGTCTGGTCACCACCTTTCTCCTCAACTGCTAGGAAAGTGGACACGGGAGTCCCTCAAGGTTCCACCTTAAGCACATTACTCTTTAACATCTATTTGACACCTCTTATTTACTTGGCAGAGGAGCTGGGGGCAAAAATAATTGCCTATACCGATGACACCCAGGTCTTATTTACGTGGAACGATGGTGACCTGTCAACTTCTCGAGCGCAGAATTGCCTTTCCTCTGTGTTTCAGTGGCTGGCACGTGCCCAACTGAAGTGCAATGAGGATAAGTCAGAGGTGCTGCTATGTGGCTCTTTTTCACCTGCCTTCCATGAAAATATGTGGCCGAATGACTTTCCTCGTCCGAAGTCAGTGGGTGCGCCCGCTAAGAACCTAGGAATATGGTTCGGCGACGATCTCCGCTTTGCGGTGCAAGTTAAGAAACTCACTGGTGTATGCTTTGGCATACTCAAATCTCTTAGAAGATTTTTTCCTCTTCTTCCTAGCCAAGCAAAGGAAACGGTCGCTCTGGCACTTATTCTCTCCCGCTTGGCTTACACTAATGCCCTCTAATGTGGCATTCCCGGCTATTTACTGAGAAAATTGCAAACGATTCAAAACGCCACTGTTAGACTTCTATTTAACATCTCTAGAAGATCTAACATGAGAAAGCATTTGCGTGACCTGCACTGGCTTCCAGTGGCCCAAAGAGTGCAATTTAAAGCTCTTACGGTGGCTCACAGAGCGCTGCACGGTTTGGGTCCTGTCTACATAAGGAAGCGGTTTAGCTTTTATGTCCCCAATAGAGCCTTACGATCAGCCACCCAATGCTTGATGACCAACCCGGGTTTTCGTAGGTCCTGGCTGGGAGGTCAGTCTATTTCCGTTATAACTGCGCTGGCCTGGAACTCTCTCCCTTTAGAAATTCGGAGCATTCAGGAGCTCGGTCCCTTCAAGAAACAACTTAAAACCTTTCTTTTTAATTAGCTGATTCAAACTTCCCGTTCTCTCCGATAACTGCTCGCGTCAGGACACTCTCGAGTAATTGAGCGTGCTATAAAATCCTTTATAACATAACACAACAGGTGGATTTTTTCACTTGGACCGCTGGGTATCAGGCAGACAGAACAAACTAACCCTAGATGTAATATAACGTGTAATCCGGACCTTAGGGGAAAATTCGGACCTTAATAAATGATGTGTATCTAGCGTCTGGCCACAGAGGACCGATAATTGTAAGGCTGTTCCTTTTCTCTGCTCAAATCATTGCGATTTTTGTCCACTGAGCTGATATTGACAGACTGTTGGGCTCACTTAGCTCTGTGTATTACACTAAGCATGCCCTCTCCTTGGGCTGTAGGCTCTAGGGGAGGGCGATGGTTTTATGGATAAAATAATAATTTTTTCTGTCAACCTTTTTCTCTTCTAGTCTCTTTTACATGATACATTTAGGCATTTTTGATGTTGTGGTGCGGTAAAAGTTTTGCAATTGTGCTTTATGTTTAAATGTTGTGTCATGTTAGTCAGTTTATGTGTTTATGAAAAATTACTATTATTCAACAAATCAGAATTGAATATTTTCTATTTCACTGCTAAAATCAACTTGTACTGTTCTGAACTAATCATTGCACTTTGTAACAGGTTGTTATTATTTTATTGCATTAGTCTTTGTCAAATTGTTAAATGTTTTTTATCCAACCATTTTTATAGAGCGTATGTTAGAAATGGAAGTCTCTAGTTGAAGGTTTGTACCTTGTCCAAGTAGGGACCCTTTGCTCCAGTCAGGGTAAGGGGATTACACTTCCTAAATAACCCCTGCTTACCCCCATGGTAGCTTGGCACAAGCACTTAGGCTCATCTCAGAGGCAGTGTGTGAAGTATTTGCACATAACACACAGTAATACAGTGAAGTAGGGAGCGCCAGCTGCATTGGGGTTGCAGTGAAGTGGCATGTGGTGCCGTCCGGTCATGGTGCAGGCAGCGGCTCGGTGACGGTGTCTAGCGGCCTTGGTGAGATCTGGGCTACAGTGTCAAGTGGGGCAGTGGTTGTAGCTAGGGGTGGGCGGAATTTGCGAAATCCACTTTCGCAAAGTATCGCGAAAATGTTAAAAATTATCGCAAACACGCGGAAATATCGCGAAGATGCGGAAGTTTTTTTCCCGCATGTTCGCGAGATTTTCTGCATGGTTGCGGCTCGCCAACTTACCCCTGTGGTTGGTCGCGGGCGCGGCCATCTGTTGCCTCGCGGTGCATGATCGCGAGAAGAAAGAGGTGATCGCGCGACGCATGACATCACTGCGGGCGCGAACTGTTGCGAGACAGCGCAAATGGCTAAAAACAATACAACATCTCATGGAGAACGCGACCGGATCAAGAAAACTTGTCGGCGAACGCAGGGATTCAGGTAAGGCGATCGCGCGCGAGAATGTATTATTTTACAGCGCGAGCAAAAAACAAATTATCGCCAAGCTGCGGAATGCGGAAATTTTGACATTTTCGCGCTTTCCGCGAATCGCGAAAATATCAAATTATCGCAATTTCCGCGAACGGAACGAAATTTTAGCCCAGGCCTAGTTGTAGCAGTGCTTGCAGTTCAAGGGCAAGCAGCATCATCGTCACTGCTGAATCGCCATCATCGGTGGACTCAAGGCTGTGATGCGAGACAGGGCAATTTGATGTGTGGGGTCCACATGTCGTGGTGCAAGTAGCAGCATCGGTTGAGAATCTGGAGTCAATGGCGCCGGAGTCGGTGGGCCAAGTCTGCTGCGTGGGACAGGGTGGTGCGTTGAGTGACTTACGAGTGGTGAACCCAGGCCACCGTGCAGACAGCGGCATCAATGTCAGCATGAAGTGGCGGCATGGAGGATACCAGGGCAGTGACGTGAGGTGAGGCGGTGTGAAGTGCGGTGCCCTCAGGTTAAGGTGCAATCAGCACCTCAGTAAGCAGTCGGATGTGCTGCGTAGCCTTACTTATGATTTATGAGACAACTCAAAGCCACACAGTGTGGCTTTGTGTGGCTTCATAAATCAAAATGAGAGCCCTGCATTGTGTGTGTACCACTTAACGTGATGCAAAAGTGATGCAGGATCACATAAATAAGCCCCACACTGTATTAATGCTCATGATAATACGTACCTCTGACATCGCACAGGTGCATTACTACAAAGTTGCCTGCCAGGTCCAGGCTCCTGGGGGCCCCTACCCTGACTCACAGTCCTCTGCACTCACTCACCTCTGGTAACATACCCCACCCTGGGCCCGTCCTTCCTAGTGGGGGCAGTGACCGACACTCGTCATCCCACCAAAGGCTCGAGCCCGGGGACCTGTGCACAAAGTGATGCTCCTTAGGACTCGTGCCAGTAACCATAGCATTCGAGTGACTGGAAAGCAGACGCTGTAATTTAATACAGGCCTAGATCTCTCCTTCTTTGTTAAAGAAAAGCAACACTTGGAGCGGAACAGCGTTCTCTTCTCATGTCCTTATTGTTGATTGTGTTACCACACCAGCTTTGTGCGCCTGAATGGTTTTGTATTTAGTGGTGGTGACGAAGAAATGTATCTTTTGTAAATGATATCTTTGGAGCATTGTAGGAAAGGACACTGTCCGAGGGGGAGCATTCAATTGAAAATGTGAACAATAGTGTCAAAACAAGAAACGTGTGAGTTCTGTGAACATGTGTTGCCAAGAGCTTTATTTACACAACATTGTTATGCTATATAAAGGCAGCACAGATACATATATGAGACACAGACATCACATAAGAAACTGATGCACAGACCTCACACCTAGATCCCACACAGACATCACACTCAGACCTCACACAGAAACTTCAAGCACAGCTCACACACATAAATACCACCAGCCTCCCTTCTATCCATCCCTGCTCCATCACTTTGAAGGATGAAGGCTGTCTTGGGGTCTCTTCTGGCTGCTGCCCTCCTTTTTGGCACAGGTAAGACTTTCAATAAATGACACACTATGAATGTAAACCTGTGTGTGGCTGTACGTACCTGGTCACCTGAAGATCTACCTGCATGAGGCTGTGCATGTCTGGTTACATCTGAATGTACCTGTGTAGGGGGAGCTGTGTACACCTAGTCATTTCCAAATCTACCTGTGTGAGGCTCTTCATGCCTGTTTTACTTTCGGTTTATCTGTGTGGGGCTTTACATTATGGTCACCTTTGAATCTTCCTGTGTGGGGCTGTGTATGACTCTTCATCTTTACATCTACCTGTGTGGGGCTACACAAGCCTAGTCTTCTTTAGATGTACCTGTGTGAGGCTCTGCATGGCTGCTCATCTTAAATCCACCTGTGTGGGGTTGTCTATGATTGGTAACATCTGAATGTACCTGTGTACTGCAAGATGTGCACACCAAGGGGCATATCAACAACAACCGGCGATAATTATCGCTCAGCGCTGTTAGCGTGAGGATAATTATCGCCAGCTAGCGTGAATTTTTATCGCTGAGATAGCGTGCTATTAGCAACGCTTATCTCAATAGCGATAAAAATCTACACGCTAACAGGCTAACGTGAGATGATCGCTGGAAACCCAGCGATAATCACACGTTACCTTGTTGATAGGGACAGGCAAACTTAGCCATGATATCCTCCTTCCATAGGATATCATGGCTAAGTCTGTAGGGGGCATATCAACAAGGGCTTTATCTCTGCTTTTTTGGCTTTAAAAGCCAAAAAAGCAGAGATAAAACTAGCACCCTATCAACAACAGGGTGCTAACACGCAAATTTGCATGTTAGCACCCTTTTACTCTACGCTTCCCCTTGCATCTCTAATGAGATGCAAAGGGGGCGTTCCAGAGTAAAATAATAGGAGAAATGTCGCTAAGCGACATTTCTCCTATTATCAAGAATGTCGCTAACCCTGTTAGAGACAAAAAAAGCAGCGCTAACCGCGGTTAACGCTGCTTTTTTACGTCTGCTAATTTTCAGACTTAGCCATGATATCCTATGGAAGGAGGATATCATGGCTAAGTTTGCCTGTCCCTATCAACAAGGTAACGTGTGATTATCGCTGGGTTTCCAGCGATCATCTCACGTTAGCCTGTTAGCGTGTAGATTTTTATCGCTATTGAGATAAGCGTTGCTAATAGCACGCTATCTCAGCGATAAAAATTCACGCTAGCTGGCGATAATTATCCTCACGCTAACAGCGCTGAGCGATAATTATCGCCGGTTGTTGTTGATATGCCCCAAAATTAGCAGACGTAAAAAAGCAGCGTTAACCGCGGTTAGCGCTGCTTTTTTTGTCTCTAACAGGGTTAGCGACATTCTTGATAATAGGAGAAATGTCGCTTAGCGACATTTCTCCTATTATTTTACTCTGGAACGCCCCCTTTGCATCTCATTAGAGATGCAAGGGGAAGCGTAGAGTAAAAGGGTGCTAACATGCAAATTTGCGTGTTAGCACCCTGTTGTTGATAGGGTGCTAGTTTTATCTCTGCTTTTTTGGCTTTTAAAGCCAAAAAAGCAGAGATAAAGCCCTTGTTGATATGCCCCCTAGTCACTTTCTCTCAAATCCACCTCTGTAGAGCTGTCCATCACACGCCATGTTTTGATCTACAAAACGTAATGCCAGTACATGCCTGATCACCTTTGGATGTACCTGTGTGGAGCTGTGCATGACTTGTCATCTTTAGATCTACCTGTGTGGGCTATAAACACCTGGTCATCATGAGGTGAACCAGTGTGGGGCTGTGTATGACTAATCATTTTTAGATGTACCTGTGTGAGTCTGGGTATGACTGGGGAGATTGGCCTCCTTCCCATGCCAATATATTCTCATTACTGTGCCAGGACAGCTCATCTCTGTACCAACACACATGCCAACAGTGCTCCTGCCTTGCATCACTAGGGGTTTGATGACTAGAAAAGTGTTTCAATATTAATAAAATTATATAGCTATTATATTCTACATTTTACTTCCAAAGCTGTACATGGAAATTGATGTAAGTCTAACTTTTTGCTCGCTGTCTCAAGGTCATGGTGTCATGTGTTGATCCATTTTGATGTGCAAGTTTCTGTACAGGGGCCAGTGTGTGACATGCACTCACACTCGCCAGTGCACTTGAATGAATGAATGAATGAGGATTTTCTAAAGCGTACAGCTTCCTCGGCGTAGGTGTGCCATGGCTAGCAGAAAACTCACGAGAGGGGGGTAGGGCGGGCCAGCAGTTACTGCCTGAAGAGCCAGGTCTTTAATGCTCTCTGGAATTCTGTTTCTGATTCCAACATGCGGAGATGTAAAGAGAGGGAGTTCCATATTTTATAAGACTGCACCACGAAGGACCTGCCACCCAATTACGCTTTGCGGTATCGAGAGACTTTCAAGAGTCGCAGATTGTTGGATCTTAGAACTCGAGTTGGCTAGTATAGCTGCAACCTTTTTTGGAGGCATCTGGGTCCCAAACTTATGGTGGCCCTAAATACAAGGATCAATGATTTGAATTCAGTCCTCCTGCTTATAGGAAGCCAATGAAGTTGCTTCAAATGTGGAGAGATGTGGTGGCGCCTGGGTACCCTCCTAATTAGCCTTGAGTATTGTATAATTTGGAGCCTGCACAATAAATATGCAGGTAACCCCATCTATAGGCTGTTTGCATAGTCCACTTGAGATGAGACTAATGCATGGTCTTCCAATGTTCCTCTGGCAGAAAGAGTAAGAATTCCCTAATTGCCCTCATCCTTCAGAAAGAATTGGAGGAGATATGTTGTATATTGTCAGAGAAGGAGAGCTCTTTGCCCAGCCTAATACCCTGATTGCTGGCAGATTTTGAGTGGGGGGGTGGAGGTGGATTCAGTTCTGAGGCCACCTCAAACAGGGAGTAAGAGGAGACTCTTGGCTAAAAACCAGAGCTTCCATTTTCTCAGCGTTTAATTTCAGGCAGTTTTTTTGCATCCAGGGTGAGGTCTTTTAGGCAAGACTTGAAGTTGTGAAACACCTCCACTGAGTGTTCCCTAAAAGATAACACCAATTGCTGAGTGCTCAGCAGAAGCACAGGGCTTGGCCTCCGGGGACAGTGAGTGCCCTACATCACCAGGTCAAGCGTAAATGACACAGAGCAGATTAGCTGATGAAGGGGGAGGGGAGATGAACATTACCATGGGAGAGGCAGACACACTTCTGAGGAAGAAACACATTGTGTTAAATGCACACCTGTCTGAGCCCTAGCACGAGATCCACTTCTTTACTCCATGTGCCCCACACAGGTATCGTCACACGAAGCATGAAATATATTCCACATGATATTAAAATGTTATCAAAGCCAAGTGCATACTGGTAAATAGCTCAGTTGGTTAACGTGCCTCACCATGAAGATATCTGTGTGTGTGTCTGATAGCCACATGTCCTGGTGTGTCCTCGCAGCTTTTCATAATTCTGAAATAAATAGAAGGAGTTTTCTAGACTTGGTCAACACGATATTTATGGTGACAGGAAAACCCAGTATGCGCAAATTGTTATCCAAAAAATGAATTGTGTACTTTATGCTGGAGTGAGAGAGGGGTATGCACAACGAGATACAATATGCAGTAAGGTGTGAGACATACACGCAAAGGTGCATATTTATGAGCTTAGTGGCACGGGGCAGCGCAGCAAGTCATCTTTATCCGCTGACCTGCATTACAAGGAAAGGGCAGGAATGCAACGCATTCATCCAAGGGGGCGCATTCCAGTCCTTTCCCCCTGTGCCGGTGCTTTTTTGGCAGCCTAGAACCAATGCAGGCACCTTGGTGCAAGGGCACCTCCATTGCATGCAGGATTGTAGGATTGTTTTTGTGCCGGAAGGGAAACCTGTACAGACTGAAACTGGAGCGGCTTTTTCCTATTATACCGCATACATAGAAAGAGGGGAAAACAGGAGAAATAAAGATATTTCTCCGTGGTACGCCTTCCCTGGTGAGGTGTACGATTGCTGGACATTCCCAGGTTTACAAGTCCTTGTAAATCTGGGAATGTATCAAAATCCGTGGGAGTTGCATGAGAGCACCCATTGCAACGCCCATTGAATGGCTCAATTGCGCAGGGTAAGGTAGCACAGCGATTTGCGCTGCATTGCCTTACTGCAGATTTCAGAGCAAAGTGGCTTTGCGTGGCTTCATACATTTGACTTTAGAGGCTTGTGTCACGCATGTAGCACTTTGTGCGTGCAAATGTGATGCAAGTCTCTCATAAATATGTCCTGAAGATTGAGGCTGTGCGACAAAGTCCGGCCTATTGTCCTGTTTTCAGACTGATGTTTTTCAAATCTAATGTTTAAAACTCATTCTGTATGGATAGGTTTTATACTATATTATAGGTTGTTATCAACATTCCATTCTATTGTGGCTCGTAGCCAGTCCTATCTAATTAATATTCATTAGGTAGCTTACAAATTGAAACAGACTCTAAGGGCCACAATCACAGGGATGGCGTCTGCAAGGGTCAACAGACCACCATGCCTCTGACTACTTTGAAACAACACTTTTCTTTTGGTACAAGCAGCCTGATTTACTTTAGCCCTTTCCCCGCTCATGACGGAACCACTCGTCATGAGCCACGGGTGCCGTGTGCTCATGACGGAGTGGTTCCGTCATGCTGCGGCCGTTGGCGGCCACTCCTCCCACACGGCGCTAATTCCCCGCCTGTGCGGGCGATTAGCGCAGTGGGCGGAGTCGTGACGGAACCACTCCGTCATGAGCACAGCTCAACCGTGACTCATGACAGAGTGGCTCCGTCATGAGCACAGCGCCACCGCGCTGCCCCCAAACCCCCCCCCCCCCTCCCCCCCCAGCGCTGCGGCGGAATTCCTGCCGCAGCCAAGGCGTTAAAGAAGATTGCACTGCTTTAAAAATAATATCTTTCTAAAAGTTGCAGGGACAACTATGGCCTCCTGGACCTCAGCCTTCTCCTTCTAAAACCTGTACCACAATTCACAGGGGAAAGGGGTTCAAAGGGGCCCCTTGTTTTTTGTGATTAAGTCACTGCCCTAACTTGGGAGCTGGTAACTCTTCAGTGGTTTGCATCTGTGATTCGGGTCGCCAGGGCTGCAAGTTATTACTGCAGTTAATACCGAATGGAAATTTGGAAGTGACGCCTACAACATGCCCCTTCCAAACCCTGACTCAGTACCCAATCACAAACACACTATGCACTGCTTTTCTCCAATATTTGTGAACAACAATTTTTCTGACCAAAGGTTTCAAACATAGGACCCGATTCACAGAACTAACTTAAGACAAAATCCTAAACTTACTACCATTTTGGTATTCACAGAAGGCACTTACTCATTTCGGTATTCACAGAAGTTAGGAGTCCTAATTTTAGGACTCCTAAATGCCTTCTGTGAATATCGAAAGTCTTAAAATTAGGATTTTTTTTTCAGTTTAGGAGTCCTAAAGTTACGACTCCTAACTTTACTACTACTAAACTGAGAAAAATCCTAATTTTAAGGCTTTCGATATTCGCAGAAGGCATTTAGGAGTCCTAAAGTTAGGAGTCCTAACTTTACTACTACTAAATTGAGACAAATCCTAATTTTAAGACTTTCGGTATTCACAGAAGGCATTTACGAGTCCTAAAGTAGGAGTCCTAACTATACTACTACGAAACTGAGAAAAATCCTAATTTTAAGGCTTTCGGTATTCACAGAAGGCATTTACGAGTCCTAAAGTTAGGACTCCTAACTTCTGTGAATACCGAAATGAGTAAGTGCCTTCTGAGAATACCAAAATGAGTAAGTGCCTTCTGGATTTTGTCTTAAGTTAGTTCTGTGAATCGGGCCCTAAGTATGTGAAACCTTATGTAACAGCTGCCTCAGATTCTTGTATATAGATATCATGTAACATTAATACAGGTTCAGAGAGGATCCAAGTAGAAGCACCACAGAGAGCAGCATGCCAGTCTTATATGCAGAGCCACTGGAATCATGCGGTTGTGCAGCCCTGGTGATTTTCACATAATTATAGAATTGCCACATTTGCCACATAATTCATCATCTGCCTCATAATCTGCAGACTCTAACCAAGAAAAATCAATTGTTTCTAGGTCAAAGGGTTCAGATGTTAATAAAATGAGGTATGGTGTGTTGCAGCTCAGTGGAAGGCCCTTTGCACAGCTGAACTGGTCAGCTTTCTGCAGCTTTTTGCAGCGCATTGATATATTTGGGTGTGAAACATGTACTAATGAGGTGAAACTAATACCCAGATAGTGGTAACAGCTGTGAACGTGACAAAGTACTGAAGTAACACTATTACAAAATGGGCCACATTATGCTGCATAATTTGGCTTTTTTGCCGCATTATTTAGCCAACACTGCCACCTAATTTGGCCCTCTCATGCCGCATGATTCCAGCTTATATGTTACTATTGCATGCATTTCATACAGGCTGAGGGAGGCCACGGAGAAGAAACCCAGCAGCCTGCGAAAGGCTCAGAGGGACCACACAGACACTGTTTCGTGGCCTCAGAGTGAGAGGAAATGTTGAGTGAATGGGACCTGCCTCTTACCTGTTGTTTCTTCTTCCTCAGGTCATGCCTTAACTTGTTACACATGCGGTACAGTTACGAACAATGCAGACTGCATGACGTCAAAAAAATGCCTCACTGGAGTGGATTCTTACTGCATGAGCACCTACGCATCCGGCTCAGGTAAGGGAGGCTGACCACTGGGGTGCAAACGTGGAGGTAAAGCGCTCAACCTCACTCGGCATTTCCCACAATGCACTGCCAATCTGAGCCCCAGCCTGGGGTTTCTCTACAGATTCCAGTGATGATGGAAATACTGGGTGTGGTGTTAACGTGAAAAGTGATGTGTGTGTGTGTGTGTGTGTGTGTGTGCGTGTGCGTGTGCGTGTGCGTGTGCGTGTGTGTGTGTGTGTGTGTGGGTTTGTGTTACTATCCTTGTGGGGACTTAGGTGTGATAACACACTCACGCTGTGGGGACTTGAGTGCACTGTGGGGACCTGAACCCAGGTCCCCACAAGGCAATATCTTCTAAATGATAAAAAATGGCTTCAGGAACATCTGTGTCGCTTTTTACAACTTTTGAAAAAATTGCCTTGTGGGGACCTGTGTTTCATCAAGTGTGTTTATATTTGTGCTCAGCTCTGCCCCCGAAGACTGGAGATGGTACTGCAGTCTTAAACACACTTTGCATTTAAACACACTTTGCTCACCAGAATCTCATGCTAGCAGCAGAAAGGGCAGCTATTTCAAAGGGAAAGCTGCATAGCCATGTGATTATTCAAATATTTTAATGAAAATTTAAAAAAATTCTATTTATTAAAATTATTTTTTTATTTACATGAAGCAATTTAATTTAGAATTTTTGTGTCTGAAAATTGTTTGAGGTTTTATAAATATTGCTAAAGGCAATTAGGGTCAGTTTCTAACCCCAGGATACTTCACAATTGTCTTTTGATCTGTATCTGCAATTAAAGAATGATGGTGCACTGCGCTGAGATAGGATATAAACTGATCTGAGTGTTTTTTGTAAATAACCTTGAGGCATAAATGCCTATTGTTACATTTTAATGCTTGTATCAGGAATTCTGAGTTTTTATGTTGCGTTGTCTTTGTTCACATACTATGATGCACTATGGAATATGTTCTTTGAGATGATGGCTAGATGTGCGAGTGACTAGCGCTGTATTGTGCTAAGGGCTACGTTCTTGCATACAGTGAACGGAAGCAATGTTATGCACGCAGCGTGTGGAAGTAGCTATTTAAAAGGCAAGGGATGCTCTTCTAAAATTAATTCACTTCTTGAAAGATATATTCGATTATCACAATAATATTTATTTTGAGTGGTTTAAAGAGCAGAACAATATGCAGAGAATAGAGCGAGCACCAGAAATTTGTGACAAGGAACAGTGTGGGATGAACGAATTGCCATTGTGCCAAGTTGTTTGATACCTTTGCAGTAGGTCAGCACACCTGACCATCTTTTTTATGACTAGAGAGTTAAACAGAATGTTCGAATTTCTGCCTTTACATGTATTATGTTAGAATTGTGAAAATTATGGGTTTCTTTTGTAGGAAATGGGTTGATTACATGCACTTAAACAAATAAGATGTTGATTGGCTGAGTATACCACATTTATGTTCAGCCAGACTACAAAAATGCACTGCTTTGTCATGATGACATATTCATACACAAAAGCCAAGCCATAGAGAAAATTAGATTCCTACGATGGAACTTTACATTTCACCTTGTATGAAAACTGCCAATTATTTAACTAAGTTACTGTTTGCATAGCGACTAAAACTGGAGGACAATCAGGCTTCCTACAACCAGACACACACCTTTCAATCATAGTGCAAAGGGGTCTGTGTCATGTCTAGCATAGGTTTCCAGTACAAGATCTTTGCCTAGACAAACTTTAAAAATGTACCCACTTTAGATGTGTGCTGCACTGTAAAGGTTTTGGGGGAATAAAAGCATTCCATGTTTTTTACCCTGTCCTCCAGGATGCATTATTTTTTGGGCCAAAACCTGCCTAATAGTGATAGTAGATGGGGTTTTACATCAAAAAACATGGGTGGTTGCATGCAAATGTCCATGTACCTCCATGGCACTCTCCTTTGATGCAGTGATGCAAAATACTGCATTGCGTTACTTACAGGCACATTTCCATGACAAATCACTTTTTGAGCAAGATAGTAAATTAAAAATAAACATTTTGTACTAGATTGCCTCATTTTTGTAAAGCAAACCCAGTGCAAAATGTTGGTACATCTGCCCATGTCTTCAAAAAGCAGCATAGTCGATTTATTAAAAAACAAATCTTAACCAGACTTAATCAATAAAATTAGAAGAACTAGAAATGGCAAAATTCCCCTTCAAATGACATCTTTATAAAGTTGCAAATAAGTCACACAGTAACTACTTAACCATGTTAGAATAAGTATAAGTAGCACTGCTTTAGAATTCAAGTTTTCACAAGATTTTTATACATTTTTAAGTCACTTTTGTCGTTGGCTTCTTCCTCCTACACATTTATTGGTTATATTTCCAAATGCGTTTATGTTTAATATCATTAACCATAGCCTAAAATATCAAACTAAAACAAAATTATAAAAAAATGCTGTCTTGGCAGTGCACTACACCGGTCATTTAAAAGATGGTTAAAACTGATCCCTGATTTCCCTCAGTAGAAGTAGGCTGTTTCTTACAAATTGCTAAATTGTATTTCTTCTAATGCAGTAAAGTACATAGGCAATTTAGCACTGATGTTTGCATTGAGATAAAGCACTACAAACTCAAGTGATTTTGGTAAATAGTAGACTTTCAGAATATTTGTCCTTTTCTTTAGTCCGTTTCACCAATATTAATTAATAGAATGGTATAGGAGCTCAGTGGTTGAACATGCGCTCAAGAGATTATAATGTGATGTGCATTTCCAAGTTTACACGTGTGGCAGGGCTGACGCCACCTTTTCCCCTTGATACCATTGACTTATGTCATGCAGTCATGTTTCATAACAGTGCTGAAAGCTGGATGCACTTTGGGTAAATATCTATTTCAAAAGAGGTATTAGTAATTATATGATAAAGTTATATTTCTAAATGCATTATTCCTTGTAAACCTTGGCCGAGACTGACCAAATTTTGAAAGCCAAAAACTTGGGCATACCATAAACATAAAAGGAGAGCTACAATTTGGCAGCGCCCCTGGGCATAGAATGGGGTTCTGGGTAACACTCACCAATATAGAAAACGGATGACATAGAGGCACTGAGCATAAATTAAATGTAACTTTTACACACCATATCATTTTTAATTACATAATTTCTTATAAGGACTATTAACTATTCTTGCCCTGGTGCACGTCAAGACATGCTTTCTGTGTGTTTAGTTGACCATCTTTGAAAACCAGCACATATGCTGAATTCAAAGAAATTGCCAGGACAGATGCTGAAAAAACAGAACCGTCCTGGCAAATTGGGATTTCTGGGCACTGTACCTTACCTACACCCAATAGCGGCTCGCATAGGGCGTGCTGTGGGATGGTGAGGCGGGAAGGGGTAGGGTGGGGGTATGGCAAACACGGACATAGGAGGGAACGGAGGAAAGTAATTATTACGTTCCTCCGAACCGTCGTATGTCCGTGTTTGCTTCCCCCCGCCCTTCCACCGCGCAGCACGCCCTGAGACCTGCTACTGCCTACACAGATGTTTCATACAAACTGACAGTGATGTTCCTTCTTGCATAAACATTCTTATTTATAATAGATGCCAAACTCTTCGCTTTCAACAACATGCATGTCCAAATGTAAAATATAACTGTTTTATTATGGTTTATAGTGGCAGTGGACTGTAAGTAAAATGTTGCTGTTTGTCATTGATGCTGGTGTTTGCCAATTTTAGACATTGGTTTCTTAAATAAGAGACAGCACCCCAGGTTGAATCATTGCTAAATATTCCCAATGTAGAAATAGTAATTTGTCACAAAGTCCACAAAAGTATGGCCGCCACAGCTGGGCTCCTAGCACACAATCTTTTGTAGGAACTTGTTGATACTTTGAAAAGTAGAGCTACACAATTATGTTGAGACAGTCTGTACAAGAGAGTAGGCCTGAACAAAATGTTGTTATGCCCGGCATAATCTTTTCTGCATTTTGCTTTATGCTTTTTACATGAAATTAGACCGTTATGCCACTGTGATATTTTACATTTATTTGGGGAGAAAAATCCTATTGTGGGATACTGGAATAACATGAACGAATCGAAAGAGAGCAGCTGCTGCTCAAGTCATGTGCAATGTGCATGTCAAAGTGGACATGAGGATGCATTTCATACTAAAAGATAGCACTAAATACAGCTTTTCAGCTCATGTAATTGTGTGTAATTTCATATAATTTTCCATAAAGTCGTCATAATTATGCAAATGGAAATTATGTGAATTTCACACACCTCTACCACCATGGGCAAGCCATCCATTAGGTAAAATATAACTTTCTTACAATACAAGTCAGGCTGCACCCCTGTAGTTAACTCCAGCTACAGTCCTTCAGCCCTTAAGCCCAAGTGAGACTATATCCCTGTGTCCAGCTCAAACTGCAGTCCTATGCCTACCTGAGACTGCAGGTCCTTGTCCAGCTCAGGCTGCTTGTCTATGTCCAGTTGAGGCTGCAGACCTGTGCTCAGCTCTGACTTTTTTCCTGTGCCCAGCCTGTAGAACTATGCTCAGCTCAGAATTCATTCCCACGCCCAACCCTGACTAAAGGTCGGTGTCCAACTCTAACTGTGGCCACGTACCAAACTCTTCCTGCAGATCTGCACCCTTTGCAGGCTGCAGACCTGTTTCCAATCTGAAACCGCAGGTCTGTGCTGAGAAGAAACTGCAGGCCTGTGCCCAGCTCAGACTTCATGCCTGTGCCTAGCTCTAGCTAATAGGTCTGTGCACAGCTCTGACTGCAGCTCTGTACCAAGGGCAAACAGCAGCCCTGTGTGCATCTTTACCTGCAGACCTGTCCCCAGATCATCCTGCAGCCCTACGCAGAACTGAGACTTCAGGCCCTTGACCAGCTCAGATTGCATGCTCTTGACTAGGTCAGACTGAAGATCTGTGCCCAGGTCAGAAATGTAATTAAGCAGAGTACGATGAGTAAGGCTCAAAGATGGGATGGAGTACCAATGTACACATTTGGTAATAAAATCACTCTTTGGGCTCCACTTATCACGAACAAGCTAAGAAGTGCCGCTGCCATTGGTCCACTTAAATCCTGGTCCACTTCTATTATCGTTCCCATCTTTGAAAAGGGCGACAGATCAGATACATGTTTCTATCGCCCTATTTCCTTTACTGATTCCACATGCAAGCCGATGTCAATATGAATAATGACACATTCATGTATAAAAATGAAATCGCATCTTTATTGTCAAATTTACTGTTTGTGAACTCCATGTCAACCCTGACTCAGAAATACGAAGTTATTAGGCCCTGAGACACAGGTCTGAGGTCAGTAATTGACAGGTCACAGGTGGGGTGGTACATAGCAGATCAATCCCACAGATAGGTGCAGAGACACCACAATGGTCCAGGGAGATTGGCCCCAATAAAGCGTACATTGCCGGAGGGGTGCGTGCGCTCCCAAAACACCATAAAGGCAGATGCCACATGAAGTTAGGAACACATAGCCAAGTAGGACACAGCACACACAGTACACACAGTGGTCATGCTCTCCCCATGCTGGACATCTAGACACATTACTCACTGGCCGCATTGTGTCTACGCAAGTTCAAAGCTCACCTGGATTCCTCATCCAATACATTGATGTATGTCTCCAAAGATAGAGGTTCACATTCCTTACCATAAAAGTATCACCAGAACTGTTTTATTGCATTCATGGAACTGTATAAACATCCATGTTCTACCAATTGTAAATTGGGACAGTCCTCAGACCCTATGTCTGTGGCAGTTCTCCCGGTTGCATTGTTTAACCCTTTCGATGCGCATGACGGAGCGGTTCCGTCATGCGCAT